>NC_057834.1:42908811-43607949 GCF_910594005.1 Cervus elaphus
ACCACTGTGTTATTTGTTTTTATTTTCTGAACTTTTGATAGTGGCTTTTATTTTTTTTAAAAAAAGGAGTTTCCTGGGTGGCTTAGTGGTTAGGATTCCTGGCTTTCACATACACACACAAAAAACCTCAATTGGCAGCCCTGAGAAAACTAATAAACTGATTATTATGAACAGCTTTACATCTTCCCACCCAGTGTTCTGAATAATTCTAAAAGGATATAGTCTTCATGTAGTTTATTGAGAAATTATATCCATTTGTCTAGGTTTATAATCCATTCTTCCCAATCATGCTGAAATCATCTGTTAAAAAATTAGAATAACATCCAGGTCACAGTTCCTTATTCCCCATTGTGGTTAAGCAAAGTGAGCTTTTAGTAATGCTTAATCTCTTGTCTAAAATGTCTCTTTTAGCTCTGTGGACATAGAAATATTAATTGGAGTTAGAATAAATCACATTAATTTATAAAAGAGGAAAATAGATCAAATTTTGGAGCCATTCATTTAATAGAGTACTTTTTTTTTTTTAAGTCTTTACTGAATTTGTTACAATATTGCTTCTACTTTCTGTTTTTGGATTTTGGCCAAGAGGCATGTGGGATCTTAGCTCCCTGACTGGGGATTGAACATACACCCCCTGTATTGGAAGGCAAAATCTTAACCACTGGACCACCAGGAAAGTCCCTAATAGAGTACTTTAAAGGAAAATAGTAGATTAACTCTTCTTTAAAGTAATTTTTAGAGGGAAAAAATGAAATAAAATTCATTTTGCTTGTAAAACTTTTTTTCTTGTATAATTTTTGATAATCCTGGAAATCATCTTGCAGACATTGGGCTTTAGCATTGCCCATATAGAAAAGGCTTCAGGAAGACACACCAAAATTCCTTCTGAAATGGAAAGTGAAGCAATTTTAATGTTGAATCTTCAGATTAGGGGGGAGAGAAAGATTTTTTCCTGAGATTTTTTCCTAATAAAATATTTTTTTAACTTGGAAAAATTAGAAAACCACTTTTTAAAGTAGACAGTATTTTACATAACTGATAATCTTGAATATGCAATTATATATTTGCCTGTTTTTCATTCAACTTTAATGTAAGGGTTTTCTAACATTTTTAGAAGCTCCTTTTAATGATGCTTTACGCTTCTTTGGTTTCTTTCCTCTTTTTACCCCAAGCAGGCAACTTTATAATCTTTAACCTTCAGAGTTGTTTTAAGGTGTGTCTTTAAAGAGGTTTGAATAACGAACACTTGACTAAGTGGAAATTCAGTGCAAAGGTGTTGACTATCAGAATTTATTGAAATCCTTTTTTTTTCTTAAGTCTTTATTGAATCTGTTACAAGATTGCTTCTGTTTAATGTTTTAGTTTTTTGGCCCCAAGGCATGTGGGATCTTAACTCCCTGCCAGGGATCGAACCCTTACCCCCTGCATTGGAAGGCAAAGTCTTAACCACTGGACCGCCAGGGAAGTCCCTATTGAAATCTAATTGCCCAAACTTTTACAAGACTAAAACAGTATTATCAAAAGTTTCAATATGTATAATCTTTGACTCAAAAATTTCTTCTAAGAAATTTATTTATAAGAATAAATTTATATTTATTCTAAGAATATATACATTTCTGTTAAGAATTTATTCTTCTAAGAATTTATTTACGTGTAAGAAGTACACATACAAATGAATATTTCTTTACAGCATTTTTTTATAATGGCAAAAAACTGTAGGCAATCCAAACATATATCAATAAGGACTTGAATAGATAAACTGTAGTGTATTTAAAATGCAGTACTAAAAAAAAAATAAATAAAAAAATAAAAAATAAAAAAAAAATAAAATGCAGTACTATGCCCATAACAATGATTGAGGTAGCTGTGTGTTTAGTAATGTGGAAAGATATCCAAAATAATGCCTAAGTGGAAAGTTGCCACTCAGTATAATCTTATTTCTGTATGTAATATTAGCAAACATATACTACAGTAGACTATGCATATGAAATCTAGAAAATATCCACTAAACTGTTACGTGGAAGTGATAAGATTATGAGACTTCTACTTTCTAAATTATACATTTCTAAAATCTCTCCTCTTTTTTTGACAATTATATATTACATTTATAATCAAGACAAAGTCTACTATTCAAAGATCTCATTCTGCCAGTCCTCCAGTATTTTCTGTTGACCATGAAGCAGTGTGCAATTTTGGTTTCTCAGTAGATTCTAAAATTTTTCTCTTTCTCTTTTCCCTCATGTACACAGCCTTTGGTAATTAAATGTAATGATTGAATGGTGAACTTCAGTATGCACATGCTAGATCATCCTGCATACTAAAGCACTGACCCTTTAACACGGAATCTTCAAGATATATGGCTTGAGAATTTACCAAGACAGCTAGATAAATTTAGAGGAAAATGGACTTCAGAGTTATAACTGTATTTAAAAGTCTTCATGTGTATTCTTATAGTTTTTACTATTATGACATGATTCAATAAAAAGAAAGTTAAAAAACTGATTTGAAGAGTTTTATATAGTGTGAGATACTATGTTGGGAAAGGGTAATATTGAAAAACACACAGTTTGTACATCCTGGCCATTATTTCTTTATTTGCGGTACTTCTCATTTATAGTTCTGTTGACAATCTGACATCATTGTTACTGAAACAGAAGTTATATGGTCAGGTAGAAATGAAAAAACAAGGAAAACTTTCCTCTAATTGCTATGTTACTGATTGAAATGTTTGTACACCTGTTGAGATTCATAGTCAACAGGATTAAAAGTTATACCTAAGTAAATTATATATTCTAAAGTAAAGTTATAGTTTAACCTTAACTAGGCAGCTAACTTCTATAAAACCAAGTATTACTCAGGAGTGGGGGGTGGTGGGTAGGGCTTACTCCCTCCTTAAAGAGGAGTTACAAGGGTTACTCTTGTAGCCATGAGGCAGGCAGCGAAGAGAACTAATCCCACCTTTGAGTCTAAGATCAGACCCTCAGAAAATTTGGATAAATCTAGGAATGCTTATAGTTCAGACTGAGCTTTTACCAAGTTAACATATTTACTTTAAATCATAAATTTGTGCTTTCCAGAAACATTTATTGAGAAATACTACAGTATTTCTGTATTCTGAGATAGTATTCAGTTTCATATTCTCTCCTTATATAGAATATATAATAAATTTATATTCTACTGAGGACAAGCAGTTGATTGCAATATGAAATAATAAATGGTAGGGGAGAAGTAGACCCCCACACACACACCCAGGTGAGGAACCTAACCCAAAGGGTGGAGTGGAGGGAAAGATAATGTTAGAGAAGGTTATGTGGAAGATGTGACCCTTGTACTCAATCCTTAAGAACAAGGAAGAGCTGAGTAAAGAAGAATTTTGTTTCTTTAGACAGAACTGTGTGTGCAAAGGGCCAGTAGGCAAAAAAGATGCATTAAGAGTACTTAAAATTGTTCCAGAAAGCTGGAGAATAGTGTTCTAGGGAAAATAAGCCAGAAAGGAACAAGTTAGCAGCCTCCTGATTTAAGTGCAATAAGGGAGACCCAGGTTCAATCCCTGGGTAGAGAAGATTCCCTGGAGAAGGGAATGGCAACCCACTCCAGTATTCTTGCCTGGAGAATTTCATGAACAGAGGAGCTTGGTGGGCTACTGTCCATGGGGTCAAAAAGAGTTGGACACAACTAAGTGACTAACACTTTCACTACTACTTTAACTAAGAAATTTGGATTTGACTGGGAGGAGCAGAGGAGAAGGGAGTTATATAATTTATTTTAGCTTGAAGATTATAGGAAAAATGGAATTAGAAGACCTCTAGTTCTGCAGTATAGTGGTAAGACTTAATTTTTAATGTATTGTTGGGGGAATTCCCTGGTAGTCCAGTGGTTAGGACTTGGTATTTCCTTTTCCAGGGACCCAGGTTTGATCCCTGGTCAGGGAATTAAGATCTCACAAGTCATATAGTGTGCTCCCCACCGCCACCAAAACTATATTCTTGGCAGTCTTCCATTCCCACCCATGCCTTACTCACAGCAGAAGCAAATGCAGATCTTCTCTAAAGGAAGATATCCTCAGGGTCTTCCCTGGTGATCCAGTAGTTGAGACTCCAGGCTTGCAATGCAGGGGGCACAGGTCTGATCCCTTATCAGGGAAGATCCCATGTGCCACATGTTGTGGTTAAAAAAAAAAAAAAAGTAAAGGAATACATCCTCAATTTAGGCCTCCAAAATCTCATAGATTTACAAAAACTTAAATATGGGCCTCTTAATCAAATGTCATCAAACATACAAAGAAAAATACACCCATGAGAAAGAATCAGCAGAAGTAACAATGGTTCATTCAAGGACCTTAGATATTAAAATGATCAAACAATATGAAATGTCTATGATGTTTGTAAAGAAATAAAAGAATCACAAAATGAATACAAAATGAATCACAAAAGATGAAATGATCACAAATGACCAGGTAAATATGAAAAATAAACTTTAAGAGTGTAAAGCCATGGCTCTGATGATAAAGAATCTGCCTGCAGTGCAGGAGACCCAAGTTCAATCCCTGGAAAGAGAGGGGAATAGCTACCCTCTCCAATATTCTTGCCTGAAGAATTCCATGGACAGGGGAGCCTGGTGGGCTACAGTCCATGGGGTTGCAAAGAGTTGGACACGACTGAGCGACTAACACTTTCTCAGGGTTAGTTTAACATATTAAATATAGATAGAGAGTAAATTGGAAGTCAGATATGAACTAACTCTTGAAAAAGCAATACAGAGTCAACGGAAATGGAAAATATATAGGAGAGGTTAAAAGGCCGGGAGGTTAGAATAAGAAAAATTGAAAGAATTAAGGGAATAGAGGAAAGCCAAAATTCTTAGAAATAAGAATTAACATTTTTTGAGAAGTAATAAATGAGCCTACAGATATGGGAAGTGTATACCAAACAGGATACGTAGATTGACACACACTTATGCTGTAGTCAAACGGAAAAATACCAAAAGAGAAAAATATTAAAGGACCAAAGAAAAAAGACAAGCCACCTCCCACAATCAGTAAGAATGATAGATTTCTTACTGCAACAATGGAAGCTAGAAGAGGAGGGCATAATATCTTCAATATGATAAAGAGAAAACTATCTAGAATTTTATGTCCAGAAAAACAATATTTTTAAAACAATGGTAAAATGAAGACATTTCAGATCAACAAAATAGAATTTGCCTTCAACAGACTTTTACTTAAAGGAAATTCTACTTTAGGAAGAAGGGAAATGGTACCAGAAAGGAGATCTGAGATGCAAGAAGGAATAGTGAGCAAAGAATTTGGTAAGCATCTGAGTAAATCTAAACAAGTGCTACCTGTATAAAATAGTGATGTCTAATTTGTGAAGTAAAAGATTCAATATTGGCCAGTTAGGATAGATTAATATATTGATTTGTTTTAAAAATGAACTAGTATATTAATTTTAAATTAATTATCATGCATGTTAAAATTTCAAAGATAACTTCCTAAAGAAAAGTGAATGTATAACTTCTAAATCAATAAATAGGAAAACTGGATTTTTTTTGGCCGCACCATTTGGCATACAGGATCTTAGTTTCCTACCAAGGATCGAGTCCACACCTCCTGCCTTAGAAGCATGCAGTCTTAACCAGTGGACCACCAGGAAAGTCCCTGGAATTTTTAAAAGCTGTTTTTCAAGGCTTTGCCACTTAGCTTTGTGACCTCTGTCATGTTACATAACCTCCATAAGCCTTAGTTTCCTCATCTTTAAAATGTGGATAATAGTAGAACCTCCCTTACAGGATTGTTGTGAAGATATAATCATATAGTGCATGCAAAGAAGCTTAGCACAAATCTACAACATAGTTAAGTGTTCAATATATATTAGACATTACTGTTATGAATAGTGACTTAGTCTTGGTCATGCTTTAAAGCCATGCTAGGAAATAAATAAATAAAGCCATGCTAGAATCTGCCAACATCACACCCAGCCTCTCTCCAGTGAGAGGGAAAGCTGCACCCAAAGATAGCTAAAAAGTGTTACACAGTTCATAACTGATAGGTCTTCCTTGCGTTAATCACAACTCCTTGCTTAAAACTTTTAGAATTCAATATTGCCTTTCAGTAAAAAGTTCAGAGCTTCAAGGCTACAGCCTTTCTACAGCCTAGCCTGACCAACTTTATCTCGTAAGTTCTCTTTAAATCCTTGAGTTAAATCTCTAAACATATTTGAGGTCTCCTTCCTTAATGCTTTTGCTTAAAATGCCCTTTTGAAGAATAGGTAGAATTTGAATGACTTCCTTCATCTGGAAAACCCTCACTCTCTGCTAAGTCCAATCTATTCTTCAAATCCCAGCTCAAGTTCCATAAGAGTTCCTGACAACTCTAGCCCAAAAGTAATTTATAATTGGAAAAGTATCATCTAAACCAGGCTTTCTATTGTAATTTATACCTGTCTCTTCTACTCCATTTTTCAATTGAGCCTTTATTTAAATTTTATATTGTCACAGAAAGCTTCCCTCAAGTTTGTAGGTCTTTACAGCTACATTTTCAGATCCTTAAGATAGTGGCTATTAATTGTATATCTTTGTATTCCCTGTAGTTCCTCGGGAAGGGAAACTAACATGTAAGTGCCTACAATATGCCAGGTGTTATACTAAATGGTTTCTTATATTGATAATATATATCTTACTTATTCTTGACGAACTTATATAGATATTAGTTCCCTCATTTTATAGATGAGGACATTGCACTTGAGAAAGGTTGAGTAACACACCCAATGCACTTAACTAGTCAGTGGCAGAGTTGGGTTTCTACTATACCATTCATCAAAATAGCTTGCAACCAATACATACCTTGGCGGTATAAAAGCTCAAATGGTATACATCTTTCTACTTCACTTATTTGTATCCCACTGTGAAATTTAGAATGTCATGAAAGCAAAGAAGCCAAAATTCTTCTCAAAAATTGAAATTTGGCATGCCAATTATTAACTTAACATTCCAACCATAGGAATTCACAAAGAACTTGAAGTTAGAAAGTCATACTTTGGGGGGAGGGGTGGATTAAGGAAGTTAAAGAGATTTTTTTTCATTTATTCTATATTTTGCCTTGAGTTCATGTAATGTGATATGAAATGAATCACAGAACAAAATGGAACATTCTTTGGGTGCTTGCTGCAAGTCCATATCCCTTTCAGAACGTTCTTTCGTTTCTCTTTTCCCGTTTCCTAGGGTTACACATCTTTCTGGAATGACTGCATATCATCTGGCCTGCGAGGTGGCATCCTGATAGAGCTGGCCATGCGAGGTCGAATCTATCTAGAACCCCCCACCATGCGTAAGAAGCGACTACTAGACAGAAAGGTAGAGCATCCTCCATGAATATCCTCTTAAGAAAGGGCAGATACCAACAGTCCATTTTGGAAGAATAGGAAGATTTGAGACGTGAGACAATAAAAATACCACTTATTCATTTGTCCCATTGTCTAACAGGTTTAATTATCCTGTAGCAGAGAGAGAAATCTAAGTATCCAAGGTCTAAAGAGTTATAAGAAGTTCACGGTTTTGTCTTCCCTTTTTATGCAGAAAAGTCACATCTAGGATGGTGTTGATTATTTTTCTGTATTTATCTATAGCTGTAATATTATGAAACAGTATTATATGATGAGGAGGTAAACATGTGAGTCAGATGCAGTCTTAACCCTGGTCAACCTCAGATAACCATTCAGTTTCCCTCCTTCCAATTATTTTGCAAGTCCTCTCTAGCATGAGTTATACACTCTCTCCATTTTCGTATTACTCATTTTTTCCACTGACAACTTCACTGTCATACTTAACACTCTAGTGAAACTACATTTTTAGGTGTCACCAGCTAATTTTCAGTCTTCAATTTATTTTTCTCTTTTAACCTGTATGTGGTGTTTGACACTTTTGACTACCTTCTGTTTGAAACTTCCTCTTTTCTTGAGCTTTGTTATATTACATCCTCTTAATATCTAAATCTCAATTTATATCACTTTGTATCCTTTTAGAGATATCATTTACCTTTACAGCTTCATCTATCACCCTTATGATATTTTCAAATTTCTAGACCTGTCTTCTTTTTCCACCTCCAGGAACATAGTTAACTATTGTCCAGACATTTCAACTTGACTATCCCATATCAGTTAAAACCAAGCTTCATCAATTTTACCTGAGTTTCCTATCTTTACTAATTGTTTCACAAGTTGGTTTTCCAGGCTCAAAGAGTTATTATTGAATCTTTTTTCTCCATTATCATTTATATCCAGTTTGCCACTGGGGCCCAGTTCAAATGTTATTTTTATCTATCCATACTAGGTTTTAAATTTCTTGAGGAAACAGAGAAAATATGTTATGCTGCTTTGCTTTTCCTATGACATTTAACCAATAATATATGTATAGCATATTCACTGATTTTAATTTGAATGAAGTAGATGAAGCAAAGTCTCTTGTTTCTTCTTTTCTGAAAGGTACTGCTAAAGTCAGACAGCCCAACGGGTGATGTTTTACTGGATGAAACTCTCAAGCACATCAAAGCAACTGAACCCACAGAAACTGTCCAAACATGGATAGAGCTACTCACCGGTAAGATGATGCAGAATGATTTTAAAAATCCCACATTTTATAATCTTTACCCTACTCTTAAGGTTAGGAGAAGAAGTATAGGAATTCAGGGTGCTGAGTATATATTTCACTGTTAAACTGTACTAATGAGGGACCAAAAAGGCATGATTAATCAATACATAAAGTTTTCCAAAGCTTCACCTTACCTCTGTGCACCTCATAAGCTCACAATAAATTTTTTTAACGTCTGTGTTGATGTATCATTCACATACGGTTGTGTAATTCACACACAGGGTCATTATACAGTTGACCCATTAAAAGTATACAATTAAATGGATTTTAGTATATTCACACAGCTGTGCAACCATCATCACAACCTAAGTTTAGAACATTTTCATCATCCCCAAAATAAACCGTATGCTCACTAGCAGTTTTCCCCACATTTCCCAGCCCTCCTGCCCAGCTCCGACAACCACTAATTACGTTCTATCTCTGTAGATTTGCCTATTCTGGATATTTCATATAAACGAAACCATACAACTTATGGTTTTTTGTGACTGACTTCCAAGGATAATATTTTCAAGGTTCATCCATGTTGTGGCATGTATCAGCACTTCATTCTTTTTTTCCTCAAAGGCAAGTTCAAAAACTTTAATATGAATAACTAAGCCTATGGCATAAAATTATAGGAGAATCTTGCACAGGGCACTTTGAGGTCACAGCCAGTGTCACCTTCTGGAACAGTTTTTTTAAATTGAAGTTTTTATTGAGACATTTGTATTGAGTTGGTCAAAAAGTTCGTTCCGTTTCTTCCATAACATCTTACAGAAAAACTTGAAGGAACTTTTTGGCCAACCCAGTATATTGCCATGCAGTTGTAAGAATTAATATAGAGAGAGATCTTTATATGCCTTGTCTAGAATCCCCCATTGGTAAAATTTCTCAAAGTTTTAGTATATGATAATCAGAGTACTGAAATTGATATAATTCACCAATCTTGTTAGAATTTGCCTAGGTTTTTTGTTTTGTTTTTTTGTTCTTTTTGGCCGTGCCACGTGGCATGTGGAATCTTAGTTCCCCAACCAGGGATCAAACCCTGCTGCCTGCAGTGGAAGCACAGAGTCTTAACCATTGAACAGCCAGCGAAGTCACAAATTTCCCCAGTTTTAACTTGATTTTTTATTTCCAAATAATATTTCATTGAATGGTTATAGTACTTCAGTTATTTATTTATCATTTGATGGACATTTGAATTATTTCTTCTTTTTGACTAGTGTGAACATTCATAGACAAGTTTTTGTGTGGACGTGTTTTCATTTGGGGGGTATATAGTTAACTCTTGTGGTAAAATATACATATTTATTATCTTAATCATAAGAGTACAATTCAGTGACATTAAAAACACAGTGTTGTATAACTATTACTTCTTTCTACACTCAAAGCTTTCTCATCATCCCAATATCCCTCTTCCTTCCTCTCCTCATTCCCTGGCAACTTCTTATCTACCTTCTGTCTCTATGAATTTACCTGATCTAAATAACTCATATAAGTGGAATCATACAGTATTTGTCCTTCTATGCCTGACTTACTTGAAAGCTAAGCATGTTTTCAAGGTCCATTCATCTTACAGCTTACATCAAAATCTCATTCATTTTTATGGTTGAGTAATATTCTGTTGTATGTGATATACCGCATTTTGTTAATATTCATCTGTTAATGGACACTTGGGTGTTTCCATCTGTTGGCTATTGTAGGGTAATGCTGCTGTGAACCTTGTGCATATATCTGATAAAGTCATTGCTTTCCATTCTTTGGATGTGTATCTTGGAGTAGAATTATTGGGTCATGTGATAGTTCAATAGTTTGAGGAACCACGAAACTTTTCTACAGAGGCTGCAGTCTTTGACAGTCTTACCAGCCATGATAAGGTTCCAGTTTCTGTACATCCTCATTAGCACTTATTTTGTTTTGTTTTTAATTATAGCCATCCTAGTAGATACAAAGTGGTATATCATTGTGGTTTTGATTTGCATTTCCCTAATGATTAATGATGTTGAGCATCTTTTCATGGATGATTTATGTATCTTCTTTGGAGAAATGTCTATTCAGGTCCTTTGCCCATTTTTGAATTGGCTTCTGTTGTTGTTGTTGTTGAGTTTTAGAAGCTCTTTCTATAGTCTCAACAGTAATCCCTTATCAGATACATGATTTGTAAATATTTTCTCTCATTCTATAAGTTATCTGTTCACTTTATTGAGAGTAACTCGATGCACAAAAGTTCTTAATTTTGATAAAGTCCAATTTATTTGTTGCCTGACTTTTGGTGTCATATCACTGAAATCTTTGCCAAATCTAATGTCATAAAGATTTTCCCAATGCTTTCTTCTAAGAGTTTTATAGTTTTAGTTCTTAAATTGGTTCTTTGATCCATTTTTACTTAATTTTTTAATGTGATATAAAGGTTCAACTTCATTCTTTTGCATATGGATATGCAGTTTCCCAGAACCATTTGTTAAAAATACTATTCTTGTGCTCGCTTCGGCAGCACATATACTAAAATTGGAACGATACAGAGAAGATTAGCATGGCCCCTGTGCAAGGATGACACGCAAATTCGTGAAGCGTTCCATATTTTTGAAAAAAAAAAAAAAATAGAAGAAAAATACTATTCTTTCCCCTTTGAATGGCCTTGGAAGTCTTGTTGAAAATCAGTTGACCATATCTGCAAAGGTTTATTTCTGGACTCTATTCTGTTGTATTAACCTGTATGTTTGTCCATACTGTTTTACTTACTGTAGCTTTGTAGTAAGTTCTGAAGTTGGAAAAGTATGAATCCACTAATTTTATCCTTCTTTTTCAAAGTTGTTTTGGCTGTTCTGGACCTTGTGCAATTCTATATGAATTTGAGGATCAGCTTTTCCACTTCTATGGAAAAGGCTGTTAGAATTTTATAGGGATTGGGTTGAACCTGTAGATCTTTTGGTTGGTTATTGCCATTTTAACAGTGTTAAATTTTCCTGTCCATTAAAAGAGACTTAGGCAAAAAAATAAAAAATTAAAAAAAAAGAGACTTAGGCTGTCTTTCCATTATCTAGGTCTTCTTTAATTTTCTTTCATCAGTTTTATAGTTTTCAGTGTAAAAATCTTTCACCTCCCTGGTTAGACTTATTCCTAAATATTTAATTTTCTTACACACTGTTACAAATGGGACTGCTTTCTTAATTTCATTTTCAGATTATTCACTTCTGATATACGGAAACAACTGATTTTTGTGTTTTTATCTTGTACCCAGCAACTTAGTCAAGTCTATTAGCTCTAGTTGCTTTTTGTGTATTTGGGGGGATTTTCTATGTATAGGATCATGTCATCTGCAGACAGAGATAGTTGTAGTTTTTCCTTCCCAACTTGAAGTGAAGTGAAGTGAAGTCACTCAGTCGTGTCCGACTCTTTGCAACCCCGTGGACTATAGCCCACCAGGCTCCTCCGTCCATGGGATTCTCCAGACAAGAATACTGGAGTGGGTTGCCATGCCTTTCATTTTTCTTTCTTATCTACTAGCTCTGGATAGAACTTCCTTAAATTGTTGAATAGCAGTGGTGAAAGCAGGCATCCTTGTCTTTCTTGTTCCTTGACTTTTGGGGGATCTTTCAGTCTTTTACCATTGATTATGATACTAACTGTAAGGCTTTCATGAATACTCTTTATCATATTGAGGGATTTTTCTCTTATTCCTAGTTTCCTGGAAGTTTGTATAATGAAAGGGTGTTCGTTTTCGTCAAGTTACTTTTTTTTTTTTTAATTGAAGGATAACTGCTTTACAGAATTTTGTTGGTTTCTAAGTTGCATTTCTGAATCAAGTAACATGGTAATGTGGGGTTTTTCTTAATTATATTAAATGATGTATTATTGATACTTTGTTTGATTTTTATTGAAATAGGCATAAATGTTATATTAGTTTCAGGTGTACATCGTGTTGATTCAGTATTTATGTATATTGAGAAATAATCGCCACAATAAGTCTAGTAGGCATCCATCATCACACATAGTTTTTTCCTTGTGATGAGAACTTTTAAGATCTATTTTCTTGAGTGCTTTGTGGCTTCAGTTGTGTCCAACTCTGTGCGACCCTGTGGACTGTATGTAGCCCACCAGGCTCCTCTGTCAGTGGGATTTTCCAGGCAAGAATACTGGAGTGGATTGCCATGCCCTGCTCCAGGGGATCCTCCCAACCCAAGGATCAAACCCACGTTGCTCATGTCTCCTGCATTGGCCGGCAGGTTCTTTACCGCTCATGCCACCTGGGAAGCCCATTTGAAAGTCTGTTTTCTTAGCAACTTTAAAATATATAATACAATGTTAGTAACTATAGTTACCATGCTATATATTACACCCCCAGGATTTATTTATTTTATAACTGAAGTTTTGTGTCTTTTGATCTTCACACATTGTGGCATTCTTCCCCTTCCCATCCCTAGCAAGTACTAATCTGTTCTCTATATCTAAAATTTTGGAATTTTTTGGTTTTGTTTTAGATTCCAGATATAAGTGAGATCATAACAGTATTTGTCTTTCTCTGTCTGAATTATTTCACTTAGCATAATGCCCTCAAGGCCCATCCATGTTGTTATGAATGGCAAGATTTCCTCTTTTTATGGCTGATTAGTATTCCAATGTATGTATATGTGTGTGTGTATATGTGTATGTTTGTGTGTGTGTATCCATTTTCTTTATCTGTTCATCCATAATTGATATTTAAATTGCTTCCATGTCTTAGCTACTGTAAATAATGTTGCCATGAACATGGGGTACATGTATCTTTTCAAGTTAGTGTTTTCATTTCCTTTGGAAAAATTCTCAGAAGTAGAATTACTAAATTATATGGTAGTTATTTTAATTTTTTGAGAAATTTCTATACGGTTTTCTATAGTGACTGCACCAATTTACATTCTCACCAACAGTGCATGAGGGTTCCCTTTTCTCTATGTCCTTGCCAACATTTGTGTTTTTTTTTTTAATTTTTTAAAATATTTAGATATTTATTTTTATTTATTTACTAATTTGGCTGCACTGGGTCTTAGTTGAAGCATGCAGGATCTTAACTACAGCATGTGGCATCTAGTTCCCCAACCAGGGATTGAACTTGGGTCCCCTGCATTGGGAGGGTGGAGTCTTAGCTGCTGGACCACCTGGGAAGTCCCTATCTTTTTAAAATACTTTTTATTATATATTGGAGTATAGCCGATTAATAATGTTGTGATAGTTTCAGGTGGCCAGCGGGACTCAGCCAAACATACACATGTATCTCTTCTCTCTCAATCTCCCCTTCCATCCAGGCTGCCGCATGACATTGAGCAGAGTTCCCTGAACACTTGTTATTTTTTATCTTTTTAATAATAACCATCCTAACAATTGTGAAGTGATAATCTCACTATAGTTTTGATTTGCAGTTCCTTGATAATTACTGATGTTGAGCACATTTTCATGTGTCTTTTGGCCATTTGTATGTCTTCTTTTGAAAAATATCTATTTAGATCCTTAGTCTATTTGAGTTTCTGTTACATTCCTGGGATAAATTTTACTTGATCATAGTGAATAATCCTTTTATCATGCTTTTGGATTAAGTTTGCTAATATTTTACTAAGGATTTTGAATCTACATTCATAAGACTTACTGGTCTGTAACTTTCTTTTCTTGTGATGTCTTTATTTGGCTTTAGTATCAGGATAATCTTGCCTCACAGAATGAGTTAACATGTTCCTTCTTTAGATTTTTGGAAGACTTTGAGAAGGATTGGTGTTAATTCTTGTTTAAATGTAAGGTAGAATTCACTGATGAAGTCATCTGGCCCTGAACTTTTCTTTGTAGGGAGGTTTTGATTTTTGATTACTGATTTCATATTTTTATTTGCTATAAATCTGTTGAAATTTTCTGTTTCTTCATCAGTTTGGATAATTTGAATGTTTCAAGGCATTTGTCCATTTTTTCTAGGTTGTCTAATTTGTTGGTTTAACGTTATTTATAATATTATTTCATAATTCTTTTTTTAATCCCTGCAAGGTCAATAGTAATGCCTCCACTCTCATTTCTGATTTTTAGTTGTTTCTATCTTTTTTCCTTTGGCAGTCTAGCTAAATGTTTGTGAATTTTGTTGATCACTTCAAAGAAACAACTTTTAGTTTCTTTAATTTTGTTTGTTGTTTTTCTGATCTCCCTTTTTGGATATCTCTAATCTATTTCCTTCCTTCTATTAACTTTGGGTTTATTTTGCTCTTCTTTTACTAGTCCATTAAAGTATAAAGTTAGGAGATTGATTTTAGACTTTTTTAATTTAGGCATTTACAGCAAATTTCCCTCTGCTTTCACTGTGTCCCATATGCTTTCATATGTTGTGTTTTTATCCATTTCTAAGTATTTTCTAATTTCCTTTGTGATTTCTTCTTTGACACATTGGTGTTTAAGCTTGTTTAATTTACACATATAGGCAAACTTTCATTTTCCTTCTTTTATTGATGTCTAATTTCATACCACTGTGGTCAGAGAAGATACTTTGCATGATATCTGTCTTTTGAAATATATTGAGATGTATTTTATGGCCTAACACATGGTGTCTCCTAGAGAATGTGCCTTGTAAATCTGAGAAGAACATGTATTCTGCAAGTAGGGTGATATAAAACTGTCTACTTCTGTCTGTTCTATCCATTTTGCTTCATATATTTTCAGTCTGTTATTAGGAGTGTAAATATTTATAATTGTTTTATCTTGTTGTACTGAACCTTTTATTAATATATAATGTCTCTGTGTCTCTTTTGTATGATTTAAACTCTATTTTGTCCAAAATTAGTATAGCCATCCCTTCTCTTTTTTGGTTACTATTTGAATGGAATATCTTTTTCCATCCATTTACTTTCAACCTGTCTGTGTCCTTTGATCTAAAGTGAGTCTCTCAAAAAAAAAAAATTGAGTCTCTCATAAACATCATTTAGTTGGATCATGTTTTTTAACCCATTCTGCCAATTTTTTTTTACTGATTAAACAATTTAATGTGTTTACATTTAAAATAATAACTGATAAGGAGACACTTCCACCATTTTGCTATTTGTTTTCTATATGGCCTGTAGACTTCGGTCCCTCATTTCCTGCATTACTATCTCCTGTTATGTTTGGTTGATTTTTTTATAGTGAAACGTTTTGATTCCCTTCTCATTTTCTTTAGTGTATATTCTGTAGACGTTTTCTCTGTTGCACCATGGGGATTACATTTTATATCTTAAAGTTGTGACAACTTAATTTGAATTTATACCAACTTAACTTCAGTAACAAAAATTCTGTTCCTATACAGCTCCATTCCACTCTCTGTTTTGATGTCACAGATTATACCTTTATAAATTGTGTGACCAATAACATAGGTTAATAATTGTTCTTTAATGCATCTGTCTTTTAAAGTATATAGAAAATAAAAAGTAGAGTTACAAACCAAAATTAACTTTTATAGTTGTCCATGTATTTAACTTTTATTGTGTGTCTTTATTTCTTCATTACTGCTTCAAGTCACTTCTAGCTTCCCTTCATTTCAACCTGCAGTACTTTTTAGCATTTCTTGCAGGGCAAGTCTAGTGGTAACAACCTTCCTCAATTTTTATTTACCTGGGAAAGTCTTAATTTCATTGTTCAAGGACACTTTTTCTGGATATAGAATTCTTAGGTGACAGATTTTTTTCTTTGAGCCCTTTGAGTATGTCAACCCACTGTCTTCTAGCCTCCAAAGTTTCTGATGAGAAGTCTGGTGATAATCTTATTGAAGATACTTTGTGTATGACAACTCACTTCTCTCTTCCTGCTTTTAAGATTCTTTATCTTTGTAAACTAAATTAATGCTGGAGAGGGTGTGGAGCAAAAAAAATCTTCCTACACTTGGTAGGAATGTAAATTGATGCAGCCACTATGGAGAACAGTATGGAGTTTCCTTAAAAAACTAAAAATAGAGTTATGTACAATCTGTCAATCACACTCCTAGGCATATATATCTGAGAAAATTCTAATTCAAAAAGACACATGCAACCTAGTGTTAATAGCACTATTTACAATAGCCAAGACATGGAAGGAACCTAAATGTCTGTCAACAGCTGAAAGGATAAAGAAGATATAATATATATGTGTGTGTGTGTATGTATATATGGATGGACCTAGAGATTATCATATTAAATGAAGTAACTCAGACAGAAAAAGAAAAATACTATATGATATCACTTATATGTGGAATCTTTAAAAATGATACAAATAAACTATTTACAAAACAGAAATAGCAAAGTGGATAGCAGAAGTGGGGTGGGTAGATAAATTAGGAGTTTGGGACTAACAGCTCAGCTGATAAAGAATCCACCTGCAATGCAGGAGGCCCCAGTTCCATTCCTGGGTCAGGAAGATCTCCTGGAGGAGAGGAATAGGCTACCCACTCCAGTATTCTTGCCTGAAGAATGCCCATGGAGAGGAGGAGCCTGGCAGGCTACAGTCCGTGGGGTCACAAAGAGTTGGACACGACTGAGTGACTAACCTCAGATATATAAAATAGGTAGACAATAGGGACCTACTATATAGCACAGGCAACTATAATCAGCAAATTATAAAAACCTAGAATGGAAAAGAATCTAAAATATATATATGTGTGTGTGTGTGTGTGTGTGTGTGTGTGTGTGTATGAAAATCACTCAGTCATGTCTGACTCTTTGCAACCCCATGGACTGTAGCCTGCCAGGCTCCTTTGTCTGTGGAATTCTCCAGGCAAGAATACTGGAGTGGGAAGTCATCCCTTCTCCAGGGGATCTTCCCAACCCAGGGATCGAACCCAGGTTTCCTGCACTGCAGTGTATTCTTTACCATCTGAGCCACTGGGGAAGCCCAAATATGTGTGTGTGTAACTCAATCACTGTACTGTACATCTAAAACTAACATAACATTGTAAATTAACTATACTTCAGTTTAAAATTGGTTTTAAAAGATTGTTTATCTTTGGCTTTCAATAGATTATAATGTATCTCAGATGTTTTAGTCAACATTGAGCTCATTAAATATCTTAGATTTGTAGATTCATGTCTTTTGTGAAATTTGGACCATTTTCAGCTATTTTTTCAAATATTTTTCTGCCCTTTCTCTCTCTCCTCCTCTCGGATTCCTACAATGAAAATATTAGTCCATTTGATGGTGTCTCAGAGATTCCTTAGGCTCCATTCACTTTTTTTTTTTTTAATTTTTATTTATTTATTTATTTATTTTGGTCATACATTGATATAAATCAGCCATAGATTTACACGTATTCCCCATCCCGATCCCCCCTCCCACCTCCCTCTCCACCCGATTCCTCTGGGTCTTCCCAGTGCACCAGGCCCGAGCACTTGTCTCATGCATCCCACCTGGGCTGGTGATCTGTTTCACCATAGATAGTATACATGCTGTTCTTCTGAAATATCCCACCCTCACATTCTCCCACAGAGTT
The DNA here is from genome assembly GCF_910594005.1 of Cervus elaphus. Lineage (NCBI taxonomy): Eukaryota > Metazoa > Chordata > Mammalia > Artiodactyla > Cervidae > Cervus > Cervus elaphus. Next base: position 42,926,873 of record NC_057834.1, read on the forward strand.
CAAGAGTCTGTTCTGTATTTCTGTGTCTCTTTTTCTGTTTTGCATTTAGGGTTATCGGTTTTCTAGAGGGATTTTAATCTGTTGCACCAGTCCCTTCTGAGGCGGTTCCCTTTGTTTATTTGGCTTCTGTTTGCCGGTCTCTTCAGAGCCTCATTTCCGCCCTGACACAGGCGGGCGGAGGTGGACTCTTATTCAGGTAGCTAGTTCCGTCGCTCTGCGGGGCAGGGAGGGGCTGGCGCTGTGGGGACGGACTTGCGCCGCGGGGGCGGGCTGGTGCTGCCGGGAGGGGCTGACGCTGCTTTCTCCGTCTGCGCTGCTCAGGCTCCCGGCTGTTCTATATGGAGCGCACCCTGCGCTGCGCGAGGTTCCAGCCCTCGGGTGTTCCACAAAAGCGCGGAACGAAAAGCTGCGCCTGCTCTCTGTGCCTTCCCCGTCAGAGCGGTCCAGGCAGCCAGGGGCTTGGTGGGCGCTCTCTCCCCAGGTGTGGCGCGCCCACTCCCTTCCACGGACCCAGTCTCAGTTTCCGCTGATGCCAGTCGGGTGCACGCGCCTTCTGCCCTCCGCGTCCCCAGCCCCAGTCCCTGCCCGCGCCCTGTGTCTCGCCGCGACCTTCCCCTCCCCCCGCCTCCGGTGGGGCTGGGCCGGTCCACAGCCTGCGAGCTCCTCTATGGACTTTCTCGGTCTCTTTGTTCTGCGAACGGCCGGCAGTGTGTTCGGGCCGGTTAATTTACTCTCTCTCTTTTGGTCTCCCACAGTTCAAGTTGGCAACTCACAGAAGCTCCCTCCGATTGTCCTCAGGGCACTCAGGCCCGGACCCTACTCCAAGCAATACCGCCTAAGATTCCCTTCCCGGGACGGATCTCCGTCCTTAGCTCTTTTGTCTCACTTTTAATCTTTTATATTTTGTCCTACCTCCTTTCGAAGACAATGGGCTGCTTTTCTGGGCGCCTGATGACCTCAGCTAGCGATCAGAAGTTGTTTTGCGAAGTTTGCTCTGCGTTCAGTTATTCTTTTGATGAATTTGTAGGAGAGAAAGTGGTCTCCCCGTCCTACTCCTCCGCCATCTTGGCTCCTCTTCGCTCCATTCACTTTTTTTGTTGTTTTTCCCTAGACTTTATTACTTCAGTTGTACTATCTTCAAATTTGCTAATTCTTCTGCCTGCTTAAATCTATTTTTGAACCCATATGGTGTATTCTTTATTTTAGCTGTTGTATTTAAGCTCCAGATTTTCTTTTTTTTTTTTTTTGTCCCATTTATTTTTATTAGTTGGAGGCTAATTACTTTACAATATTGTAGTGGTTTTTGCCATACATTGACATGAATCAGCCATGGATTTACATGTGTTCCCCATCCCAATCCCCCCTCCTGCCTCCCTCCCCATCCCATCCCTCTGGGTCTTCCCAGTGCACCAGTCCTGAGCACATGTCTCATGCATCCAACCTGGGCTGGTGGTCTGTTTCACCCTTGATAGTATACTTGTTTCAATGCTATTCTCTCAGAACATCCCACCTTCGCCTTCTCCCACAGAGTCCCAAAGTCTGTTCTGTACATCTGTGTCTCTTTTTCTGTTTTGCATATTGGGTTATCGTTACCATCTTTTAAAATTCCATATATATGCATTAGTATACTGTCTTGGGCTTTATCTTTCTGGCTTACTTCACTCTGTATAATGGGCTCCAGTTTCATCCATCTCATTAGAACTGATTCAAATGAGTTCTTTTTAATGGCTGAGTAATATTCCATTGTGTATATGTACCATAGCTTCCTTATCCATTCGTCTGCTGATGGGCATCTAGGTTGCTTCCATGTCCTGGCAATTATAAACAGTGCTGCGATGAACATTGGGGTACATGTGTCTCTTTCAGATCTAGTTTCCTCCATGTGTATGCCCAGGAGTGGGATTGCTGGGTCATATGGCAGTTCTATTTCCAGTTTTTTAAGGAATCTCCATACTGTTCTCCATAGTGGCTGTACTAGTTTGCATTCCCACCAACAGTGTAAGAGGGTTCCGTTTGCTCCACACCCTCTCCAGCATTTATTGCTTGTAGACTTTTGGATAGCAGCCATCCTGACTGGCGTGTAATGGTACCTGGTTGTGGTTTTGATTTGCATTTCTCTGATAATGAGTGATGTTGAGCATCTTTTCATGTGTTTGTTAGCCATCTGTATGTCTTCTTTGGAGAAATATCTGTTTAGTTCTTTGGCCCTTTTTTTGATTGGGTCATTTGGAGGAAATGAAGAACCCCAGGGTTAGTAGAAGGAAAGAAATCTTAAAAATTAGGGCAGAAATAAATGCAAAAGAAACAAAAGAGACCATAGCAAAAATCAACAAAGCTAAAAGTTGGTTTTTTGAAAAGGTAAATAAAATTGACAAGCCGTCAATTTTATGATGACAAGACTCATTAAGAAACAAAGGGAGAAGAACCAAATCAACAAAATTAGAAATGAAAATGGAGAGATCACAACAGACAACTCTGAAATACAAAGGATCATAAGAGACTACTACCAACAGCTCTATGCCAATAAAATGGACAACTTGGAAGGAATGGACAAATTCTTAGAAAAGTATAACTTTCCAAAACTGAACCAGGAAGAAATAGATCGTAACAGACCCATCACAAGCACGGAAATCGAAACTGTAATCAGAAATCTTCCAGCAAACAAAAGCCCAGGACCAGATGGCTTCACAGCTGAATTCTACCAGAAATTTAGAGAAGAGCTAACACCTATCTTACTCAAACTCTTCCAGAAAATTGCAGAGGAATTCCAAACTCATTCTATGAGGCCACCATCACCCTTATACCAAAACCAGACAAAGATGCCTCAAAAAAAGAAAACTACAGACCAATATCACTGATGAACATAGATGCAAAAATCCTTAACAGAATTCTAGCAAACAGAATCCAACAACATATTAAAAAGATCATACATCATGACCAAGTGGGCTTTATCCCAGGAATGCAAGGATTCTTTAATATCCACAAATCAATCAATGTAATACACCACATTAACAAATTGAAAGATAAAAACCATATGATTATCTCAATAGATGCAGAAAAAGCCTTTGACAAAATTCAACATCCATTTATGATAAAAACTCTCCAGAAAGCAGGCATAGAAGGAACATACCTCAACATAATAAAAGCTATATATGACAAACCCATAGCAAACATTATCCTCAATGGTGAAAAATTGAAAGCATTTCCCTTAAAGCCGGATTTTCTTTTTGGTTCCTTTTTGTAATTTCTATCTCTTTATTGGTATTCTAATTTTGTTCATCATTTTCCTGTCTTTGCCCATGTCTTCCTTTAGCTATTTGCTAAAGAAAGCATCATAAAGAAACATCTTTAAAACAGCCGTTTTCAAGTATTTATCTAGTAAATGACATCTGGGCTTCCTCAAGTACAAATTTTGTCTTTTTCTTTTGTCCCTTTTAGTGGGACATACCTTTTTCTTTCACTATGTGCCTTGTAATTTTTTTGTTGTTGAAAGCTGAATATTGAAATCTTACAATACAGTAACTCTGGAAATCAGACTTTCCCCATTTCCCAGGTTTTGCTGGGTTGTTTGTTATTATTTTGTTGATTGTATTATGGTTTCTCTGTGTTGTAGATCCAACTGAGGTGAAAGCTTCAGATCTTTTCCAAGGTTGTATTTCAGAGATTACATGTTTTCTTAAGCAAGCATGGTTGCTTTCTTAAATACTGTGTACATGCAGTTGTTTCTGAATGTAAAAAATGCTTCTCTTTTAAATCCCCTGGAAGCTGCTTCATCTGGTAGGGATTGGAACAGTGGCAGCCGTTAGCTGTATGTCAGCCATCAGAAGCTACAAATCCAGAACCAGAACACTGGTCCTGAGATTTCAAAGACAGAGTCCTCATTGCCCACCCTGACTCCAGCAGGCTATTCCAGAACTACAGATTGCTGTTCCCACAGGTACCTATCATGGGGCCGGGGCTGAGTAGTCACTGCTGCACTGAAGGCTGAAATTGACTGAAATTGATGTTGACCACAGTTTGCCAGCCTAGCTTCGCCTGGAACCTACAAGTGTTGGTGGAAACTCAAGAGTTCCAAAACTAATTGTTTCAGGTAGATGCTACTAGTATAATTATTGTCTCGGTGGAGAGATGAATTTCTAATGGTTGCTGCCATTATCCCAGATGTAATCTCTCAATGATTAACTTTTAAAGAACTTTATCAGCTATAATCACATGGACCCCAGCCTTGTCTAACTCAATGAAACTATGAGCCATGCCATGTAGGGCCACCAAAGACGGATGGGTCATGGTGGAGAGTTCTGACTAAATGTGGCCCACTGGAAAAGGGAATGGCAAACCACTTCAGTATTCTTGCCTTGAGAACCCCATGAACAGTATGAAAAGGCAAAAAAATAGGACACTGAAAGATGAACTCCCCAGGTTGGTAGGTGCCCAGTATGCTACCAGACATCAGTGGAGACTCCAGAAAGAATGAAGAGACGGAGCCAAAGTAAAAACAACACCCAGTTGTGGATGTGACTGGTGATGGAAGTAAAAAATTCCTATGTTGTAAAGAGCAATATTGCATAGGAACCTGGAATGTTAGGTCCATGAATCAAGGCAAATTGGAAGTGGTCAATCAGGAAATGGCAAGAGTGAACATTGACATTTTAGGAATCAGCAAACTAAAATGGACTGGAATGGGTGAATTTAACTCAGATGACCATTATATCTACTACTGTAGGCAAGAATCCCTTAGAAGACATGGAGTAGCCATCATAGTCAACAAAAGAGTCTGAAATGCAGTACTTGGACGCAATCTCAAAAATGACAGAATGATCTCTGATTGTTTCCAAGGCAAACCATTCAATATCACAGTAATCCAAGTCTATGCCCCGAGCAGTGTGCTGAAGAAGCTGAAGTTGAACGGTTCTATGAAGACCTACAAGACCTTCTAGAACTAACACCCAAAAAAGATGTCCTTTTCACTATAGGGAACTGAAATGTGAAAGTAGGAAGTCAAGAGATACCTGGAGTAACAGGCAGATTTGGCCTTGAAGTACAAAACAAAGCAGATCAGAGGCTAACAGAGTTTTGCCAAGAGAACGCACTGGTCATAGCAAACACCTTCTTCCAACAAAACAAGAGAAGACTACACATGGACATCACCAGATGGTCAATACCAAAATCAGATTGATTATATTCTTTGCAGCCAAAGATGGAGAAACTCTATACAGTCAGCAAAAATAAGACTGGGAGCTGACTGTAGCTCAGATCATGAACTCCTCATTGCCAAATTCAGACTTAAATTGAAGAAAGTAGGAAAAACCACTAGACCATTCAGGTATGACCTAAATCAAATCTGTTACGATTATACTGTGGAAGTGACAAATAGATTCAAAGGATTAGATCTGATAGAGTGCCTGAAGAACTATGGACGGTTTGTGACATTGTATAGGAGGTGTAGTGATCAAGACCATCCCCAAGAAAAAGAAATGCAAAAAGGCACAATAGTTGTCCAAGAAGGCCTTACAAATAGCTGAAAAGACGTGAAAGGCAAAGGAGAAAAGGAAAGATATACCTATTTGAATGCAGAGTTCCAAAGAATAGCAAGGAGAGATAAGAAAGCCTTCCTCAGTGATCAGTGCAAAGAAATAGAGGAAGACAGTAGAATGGGAAAGACTAGAGATCTCTTCAAGAAAATTAGAGATACCAAGGGAACATTTCATGCAAAGATGAGCACAATAAAGGACAGAAATGGTATGTACCTAACAGAAGCAGAAGATATTAAGAAGAGGTGGCAAGAATACACAGAAGAACTATACAAAAAAGATCTTCATGACCCAAATAACGACAATGGTGTGATCACTCACCTAGAGCGAGACATCCTGGAATGCTAAGTCAAGTGGGCCTTAGGAAGCATCACTACAAACAAAGCTAGTGGAGGTGACGGAATTCCGGTTGAGCTATTTCAAATGCTAAAAGACGATGCTGTTAAAGTGCTGCACTCAATTTTGGAAAACTCAGCAGTGGCCACAGGACTGGAAAAGGTCAATTTTCATTCCAATTCCAAAGAAAGGCAATGCCAAAGAATGTTCAAACTACTGCACAATTGCACTCATCTCACATGCTAGCAAAGTAATGCTCAAAGTTCTCCAAGCCAGGCTTCAATAGTACATGAACTGTGAACTTCCAGATGTTCAAGCTGGATTTAGAAAAGACAGAGGAACCAAAGATAAAATTGCTAACATCCATTGGATCATCAAAAAAGCAAGAGAATTCCAGAAAAACATCTATTTCTGCTTTATCGACTATGCCAAAGCCTTTGACTGTGTGGATCACAACAAACTGTGAAAAATTCTTAAAGAGATGGGAATACCAGACCCATGTGCTTCCTGAGAAATCTGTATGCAGATCAAGAAGCAACAGTTAGAACTGGACATAGAACAGACTGGTTCCAAATCAAGAAAGGAGTATATCAAGGCTGTATATTGTCACCCTACTTAATAACTTATATGCAGTGTACATCATGAGAAACCCTGGGCTGGATGAAGCACAAGCTGGAATCAAGATTGCCAGGAGAAATATCAGTAACCTCAGACATGCAGATGACACCACCCTTACGGCAGAAAGCGAAGAAGGACTAAAGAGCCTCTTGATGGAAGTGAAAGAGGAGAGTGAAAAAGTTGGCTTAAAACTCAACATTCAGAAAACTAAGATCATGGCATCTGGTCCCATCACTTCATGGCAAATAGATGGGGAAACAATGGAAACAGTGTCAGAGTTTATTTTGGGGGGCTGCAAAATCACTGCAGATGGTGATTGCAGCCATGAAATTAAAAGACGCTTGCTCCTTGGAAGAAAAGCTATGACCACCCTAGACAGCATATTAAAAAGCAGAGACTTTGCCAACAAAGATCTGTCTCTTCAAAGCTATGGTTTTTCCAGTAGTCATGTATGGATGTGAGAGTTGGACTATAAAGAAAGCTGAGCGCCAAAGAAGTGATGCTTTTGAACTGTGGTGTTGGAGAAGACTCTTGAGAGTCCCTTGGACTGCAAGGAGATCCAGCCAGTCCATCCTAAAGGATATCAGTCCTGGGTGTTCATTGGAAGGACCTGATGCTGAAGCTGAAACTCCAATACTTGGCCACCTCATGCGAAGAGCTGACTCATTGGAAAAGACCCTGATGCTGGGAGGGACTGGGGGCAGGAAGGGGACGACAGAGGATGAGATGGCTGGATGGCATCACCGACTCGATGGACATGAATTTGAGTAAACTCCGGGAGTTGGTGATGGACAGGGAGGCTTGGCATGCTGCATGCGATTCATGGGGTCGCAAAGAGTCGGACACGACTGAGCGACTGAACTGAACTGAACTGAATGACTAATAATGTTGAGCATCTTTATATGTGCTTATTGGCCGTTTGTATACTTCTTTGGAGAATTGTCTGTTCAAATCCTTTGCCCATTTTTAAATTGGGTTTGCTTTCTACTATTGAGTTGTACTTTTAAAATATGTTCTAAATACAAATCTTTTCAGATACATGATTTGCAAAATTTTTCTCCAATTTTATGGGTTGTCTTTTCAGTTTCTTAATGGTATTCTTTGAAGTATAGGTTTTGTATTTTGATCCATTTCACCTAATCTTTTTTCTTGTTACTTGTAATTTTGCTGTAATTAAAATTGAAATAAAAATTTCAGTTGAAAATAAAAATAGTTTAACTTGTCTAATCCAGATCCTTCTATTTATTTTTCTTACCTAATTACCCTGCCTAGAACTTTCAGTATGGTGCTGAATAGGAATGATGAGAATGGACTTCCTTGTCTTATCCTTGATCTAAGATGACAACATTCAGTTCTTTCCTATTAAGCATTATGCTAGCTGTGAGGTTTTCATAAATTCTTCTATCAAGTTCAGAAAGTTTCTATTCCTAGCTTATGGAGTGTTTTTATGATGTAAGAGTGTTGGATTTTATCAAATGCTTTTCTTTTGTCTATGGAAGTGATCATTTGGTTTTTGCTTTTCACTTTATTGATTTTTGTACTTTTAATCAAACTTACATTTCTGTTTTAAGTCCCTCTTTATCATATTACGTAGTTTAGGGATGGGGTTGTTTGTTTTTTTTCCTTCAGCTGAGCCATACTGCTTGTAGGATGTTCGTTCCCTGACCAGGGATTGAACCTATGCCCTTGGCAATGAAAGTGCAGAGTCCTAGCACACCAGACCATCAAAGAGTTCCCTATGTCTTTATTATATTACTAGATTTGTTTGTGCATATTTTATTCAGTATTTTTGTACCTATATACATAAAAGATGCTGGTCTATAGTTATCTTGTGAAGTTTTGTCTCATTTTAGTATCAGAGGAATATTTACTGTTTAGACTGAGGAAGTGTTCCCTCCTCTGCCTCTTCTTTTTTTTTTTAACTGTTTGTGAAGGATTGGCATTAATTCTCCATTAATGTTTGGTAGAATTACCAGAAAAGCCGTCTTGACCACACTTTTCTTTGTGGGAAGTTTTAAAGTTACTATTCAATCTATTTACTTGTTATGTGTGCTAAGTTGCTCCAGTCGTGTCCAATTCTGTGCAGTCCAGTGGACTGTACCCCACCAGGCTCCTCTGTCCATAGGATTCTCCAGGAAAGAATACTAGAATGGGTTGCCATGCCCTCCTCCAGGGGATCTTCCCAACCCAGGGATCAAATTTGCGTCTCTTATATCTGCATTGGCAGGTTGGTTCTTTACCACTAGCATCACCTAGAAAGCCTTTTACTTGTTATGTGTGTGGTATTAGTTGCTCAGTCATGTTTGACTCTTTGCGACCCCTTGGACGGTAGCCCACCAAGCTTCTCTGTCTATGGAATTCTCTAGGCAAGAATACTGGGGCATTTGGGGAGGGGATGCCATTTCCTTCTCCCCAGGGGATCTTCCCAACCCAGAGATAGAACCCAGGTCTCCTGCATTAAAGGCAGATTCTTTACTGTCTGAGCCACCAGGGCATTATTTGTTATAGTTCTACTGAAATTCCCTCTTTCTTGTTGAGTCACTTTAGGTAATTGTAGTTCAAGGAATTTGTCCATTCTTCTAGGTTGTCTAAATTGTTGTCATACTGTTTTCCATAGTATTCCTTATAACCCTGTTAATTTTTGTAAGTTTAGTATTAATGTCTCCTCTTTCATTCCTAATTTTAGTAATTCTGAGTCTTCTCTTTTCCTTGGTCACTCTGGGTTTGTCAGTTTTTTTCATCTTTTCATTGAACCAGAGTTTTATTTTATTGATTTTTCTCTGTTGTTTTCATTTTTTCTATTTCCTCTCTATTCTATTGTTTCCTTTATCCTGCTTGCTTTGGGTTTAGTATTATCTTCTATTTCTAGTTTTTTAAAGTTAGAAGGCTAGGTTATTGATTTGACATCTCCTTTTCTAATACAGGACTTCCCTGGTGGTTCAGATGGTAAAGTATCCGCCTGCAATGCGGAAGACCTGGGTTGGGAAGATCCTGGAGAAGGGAACGGCTTCCCACTCCAATACTCTTGCCTGGAGAATTCCATGGACAGAGGAGCCTGGTGGGCTACAGTCCATGGGGTTGCAAAGAGTTGGACAGGACTGAGTGACTTTCACTTTTCTAATATAGCATTTGGATCATAAATTTCCCTCTTTGCACTGCTTTAAGCTGCATCCCATAAGTTTTGGTATGTTCATTCAACTCAAAAGTATTTTTGAATTTTTTCTTGTGATTTCTTTTTTGACACATTGGTTATTTCAGAGTGTGTCTTTAAATTTCCACATATCTTTTTAATTTCCCAAATATCCTTCTGTTATCAATTTATAATTCCATTGTGACTGAATAGCATACTTTGTATGTTTTCAATTCTTTTAAACTTATTAAGGCTTGTTTTATGGCCTAACATATGGTGTATCATGGAAATGAGAAGTATGGGCATTCTACTGTTATAGGGTAGAATATTCTGTAGATGTCTTCTGAAGTCTAGTTGGTTTATAGTCTTGTTCAAGCATTCTATTTATTTTTCCCATAGGTGAGACCTGGAACCCTTTCAAATTACAGTACCAGCTGAGAAATGTAAGAGAGAGAATTGCAAAGAACCTAGTAGAGAAGGGTATTCTAACCACTGAGAAGCAGAATTTCCTCCTATTTGACATGACTACTCACCCAGTGACCAATACAACAGAGAAGCAACGACTAGTGAAAAAACTTCAAGATAGTGTCCTAGAGCGGTGGGTAAATGACCCTCAGCGTATGGACAAGCGAACACTAGCACTTCTGGTGCTGGCTCACTCCTCCGATGTGCTGGAGAATGTCTTCTCCTCTCTGACAGACGACAAGTACGATATGGCAATGAATCGAGCCAAGGACCTAGTAGAACTGGACCCTGAGGTAGAGGGGACAAAGCACAGCGCCACAGAGATGATCTGGGCTGTGCTGGCAGCCTTCAATAAATCGTAAAGCCAGCTGTTGGGTTTCTCCTTTTCCATTGCTGGCCAGTGACTGTCAGAGACACCATCACCAAGTTTTGTGTGATGAGATGTTTTCCATCATTTTTTTTTTCCTCTTGAATCAAATTTGTTATTTGGGGAGAGCAATTCAGGGCTTCTCTGTAGACCTTGTCTCTTATAAGCAGGCTTTATATCTCCTTATACTTCCACTCCAGAGGTGAATAAATTGGGTGAACCAGCACTCATCCAGTAAACATTTTCTCTCGTTTCTTGGTTCACTTCCATCCAGTGTGCTTTTGGACTATCAGGAATATTTCAGTGAGATTTGGATTTCTCTAGCCATAGAATGTGAATGAGATATAGAGCAAACCATTTATCTCATTTTTTAAAGTTTGTTTTTTGTCTTAAATATATGTTTTCAGCCTATCTCCCAGGCTCTGCTAAGTAATGTAGCTAATTGAAGTAACCATCTCTTTGAATAAGGGGAAATAAAACTGATTTTTGGAGCAGATGGTCTCTGAGATATAAATGTATGTTCCACTAGTGATTTTGTCATCTTTCCTTTTCTAAATTAATGGGAATATTCCAAATGTGATTACCTGGTTCTCACAGTCCTAGAACCATAAATATATTCTCTACTCTCTCTCTCAGCATTGTCCTACTCCATCATTCATTACAGCAGAAATCTAAATTAAAAAAAAAAAATGTATCTCTCAACCACCTCTTTTATGCAGTCACCAATAAAATTTGCAAAGAAGGAAAGTGGCACCAGAATTTCCACTCTTTAGCACATGACTATCTGGATTCCTCCAGGCTACTTTAAATGTCTCTACTCTGATTGAATTTAGGGAGTTTTAAATTTCAATTGCTGAATAGCACCATCCTGAGTTCAGACAATATATCTAAACTCTAGACCTTGTTCCCTGTTTTGGTATCCTACATGAATTGACGTGTGTGCATGCTCAATCACTTCAGACGTGTCCAATTCTTTGTGACCCTATGGACTGTAGCCTGCCAGGTTCCTCTGTCCATGGGATTCTCCAGGCAAGAATACTGGAGTGGGTTGCCATGCCCTCCTCCGGGGGATCTTCCCGACCCAGGAATGGAATCCACGTCTCTTAGTCTCCTGCATTGACAGGCGGGTTCTTTACCTACTTTGTGTATATTTAAAGGTCCTGGAAGTAGTTTTATCTATATTTAATCCACAGATGCCCTCCTAGTCATTAGTCTTGTCTCAACACAATCCTTTGTCTAACTCATTCTCTAAAACATTTTTTAAGTCAGTAGTAAATGCAAAGAGAAGCTTATTGAGAAAAATCTTATTCAGAAGGGCAATTTGATGTTAAAAACATCCTATATAAAGTCCAGCATTTGGGAATATAAAGAGGACAGGCACCAAACTGTGCTAATGTTAATGCTGATACTTCAAGGATCTTGCCTCTTGACCACTACAGAGAAACAGTCTATCAAAGGGCTAATACAGATGTCCCAGACCTGATATCAAATTTTCCTGATCAGAAGTAATTAAATGAATGATTGTAATTTTCCCTCCTCTAAACCTGTCTAGCCCCACAAAATTCCCCAACTCACTTAATTTTTTTCACTTTAGGTTATCACTTAGGTGACTAAAGATAAAAAGTTTAAATGAAACAAATTCCTAAAAAATGTGAAGCTGAGTAGAGCTTCAGTCTGGCTCCCTAAAACTATAAAACCCAGTCCAAGGGTGTCTCTACCTGACTTAGTTTTTCTTTCCATTTGAACAGTTTGGCATGAATTTAAGCCAGGTTTTCCTGTGGAGAGTTTCAGCTTGATTGGGAGAGTGGAAATTGAGTTCTTTCTGGCAACTCTTGGTCAGTGTTTATTTTTATATTGTATCTCATTAAGATGAGGATGTCTTCAGTTTGAATCTGCATAATGTTCACTGCAAAACACCATTTAATGCATATGGTCTTCGCATTTCTGTATAATAAAGATCAATTATTGGCTCCCTGGTCTCTCTGTGCAGTTTTACAACTAAAGTTATTTTAACTGGAAATAACTTTCATACAAGGCCAGTAAGATTCCCTGCTTACACTAGGATACCAGCCTGTTTCATTCTGTGTGGAAAACTGTATGCATGCTCAGTTGCTAGGTCATGTCTGACTCTTTGTGAGCCCATGGACTGTAGCCCGCAGGCTCCTCTGTTCATGGAATTTCCCAGGCAAGAATACTAAAGTGGGTTCCCATTTCTTCCTCCAGGGTATCTTCCTGATCCAGGGATTGAACCTGTGTCTCCTGCATTGGCAGGCAGATTCTTTACCACTGAGCCACCTGGACTCTCTTGTGGAAAATTAGGAATACACAAATATTAGTTATACATATATATACAATATACATATACACACATACTGGAGGGCAGGGCACATTAAATCTAACCCAAACACCAGCTAATGTAAAGTCTGAAGAATAGTGTCTCCATCTCAAGCAAAATAAGTTACCCAATTACATCATTATTACCAGGAAGAAAATGAGTATATTCTAGCTTATTAATAACTACTTGCAAGTGACACCTGAACTTACTGAAGAGCTGAAGGTCTTAAGTTCCAAGTGTAGGTAACAAACCTAACTATAACAGAGTTAATAACATGTGAAAAGAAGGATAATTGACCTTGTAATTGGCTTATTGTTCTTCTGTCTTTTATAATGTCTACAGCATAAGGGGGCTTCCCAGGTGGCGCCAGTGGTAAAGAACCCACCTGCCAATGCAGGAGACATAAGAGACTGGGGTTCGATCCCTAAGTCGGGAAGATCTCCTGGAGGAGGGCATGGCAATCCAATCCAGTATTCTTGCCTGGAGAGTCCTATAGACAGAGGACTCTGGCGGGCTGCAGTCCATAGGATCACAAAGAATCGGACATGACTGAAGCAGCTTGGCACACGGGCACACAGCATAAGGGACAACATGAAATGTATTTACTAGGATTGTTTACTTCCTTACTATTTTTATTTCAGAGAAAGGATAAAAACAAAGTATAACAATGTTTATCAAAATACGGTGCATCAAAGTAACTTTTGTGGGTGTAAGTACTTTGCCAAAATAGGGGTTCCTGGTAAATCAGTCACTTGGTTTGAGGGCTTAGGAAGCTGCATTTTAAACATAGTCTCTAAAAACTTAGATGTTAAAGTTTGAGAACACTATTTTTAATTTATTTGGTTGTGCTGGGTCTTCATTGTGGCACAGACTTCACTAGCTGTAGTGCACAGGTGTTACATAGGACACAATCTCAGCTCCCAACAGCTCACATTGAAGTGCGCAAATGAGGTACTCTGTGAAAAATGCTCAAGTATAAGTATAAACTTAATTTCTGGAAGCACAATGGAGTAGCATTCTTCCTGGGAACATTAGGAAAAACTTACAGGAGTTATATTTATTTACTCTAGTGGCTTTCATGTATTGAGTACTTTTACTATGTTAACCACTTCATATATTTTCTCATTTATTCCTCAGAACTCTAAAAAACCATAGAAGGTTATTTTTAAAGAAAATTCAGAGGTAGTGAAGTTTGCCTAAGGACACCATGCAGAGGTGGAATTCAAACGCATGCTTTTAACCACTGCTCTCTCCTTCCTCCGTTTAAACTTAGTCTTGAAGAATCTTCTCAGGTTGAGAAGGAACAGCTGAGGCTATTCTGGGCTAGGAAAACAAAATATAAAAAACACAAAATGTACAAAATAGGACTTCCCTGGTGGCTCAGTGGTAAAGATCCACCTGCCAATGTAGGAGACATGGGTTCAATCCTGGTCTAGAAGATCCTACATGCCAAGGAGAAACTAAGTCCATGGGCCACAACTATGAGCCTGTGCTCTAGAACCTGGGAACTGCAACTACGGAAGCCCACACACCCTAGAACCCATGCTCTGCAACAAGAGAAGCCACTGCAATGAGAAGCCCATGCACTGCAACTAGAGAAAAACCTGCTGCAAAGACCCTGCACAGCCAAAAATAAAGGAACTTCTTAAAAAATGTACAAAATTTGTTATATGCTAGAATTTCATGAATTGTGTGCTTTTCACATATATTTCCAAAAGAGATCATTCTAAAAGATTATATTCAAATTGTAGACTAAAGAAGGGTTTTTGAAACTAGCAAAATATTTTTGTTTACCTTCATTTATTCCTTCTGTGATGATTTCTTATGTAAAAATTTCTGATACATCATTCTTCTCCCTTAATAGCTGAACATTTCTTACAGGTCAAGTGTGCTGGACATAAATTCCCCAGTTTTTGTCTGAGAAAGTCTTTATCCTTCACTTTGGAAGGATAATTTTACTGGTTATAGAATTCTAGATTGATGGATGGTTTTATTTTTTGTTTTACAACACTTCAAATATTTCACTCTACTCTCTTTTTTTTTTTTTTTTTTTTAATATATATTTATTTATTTATTTGGCTGCATGAGGTCTTAGTTATAGCACATGGGATCTTGTTCCCTGACCAGGGTTTGAACCCGGGCCCCCTGCATTGGGAGCACAGAGTCTTAGCCACTGAACCACCAGGGAAGTCCCCTCTACTCTCTTCTTGCATGAGTGTTTTCTGATATCAAATTTTAACAAAACTATGAAGAATTTTAATTGAAAGATTTTAAAAAATTTGTTCCTCCCATTTTCCATACAGCTAAAATATATATATATATATTCATATACTTTCTAAAAATGTTTTACTCCCTAAAAGAATAAAAATATTAATTTTTAAATAATCATTGCTTTAATGATGAAATAAGTTAGGTAGAATGGATTTTTTTATATTTTTCTATTACCTATTACATGCACGCATGAATCTTTGTTTTGTATCCCCAGTTCTCAAGGCCTTGGTCTGTCTTCCTTTTCTCCTCAGTGAGTTCCAGGTGTGTATATAATTTGGAAAGAGACATGACTTCTTACTGATGTGAGAAACGGAGCCATCCCTCCCTGAAAGCAATAAAATTCTCACATAATCCAAGTCAGAAAACCAAGGGTCACTTCCTGGCAGGAATCTTTTTCTAGCAGCCCAATTCACTGCCATTAGTGTTTCTTTACGTTTCAGATTGTAAAAAAGTAGATTCCACTAGGGTGGAAGGTGGGAAGCAAGTACTCCATAAGAACTCTTCAAACAGACATGCTTTTGTGTAGATTTTTTCCCTTGAATTTCAATAATCTGCCCACCACTTTGTTTTTCTCAACCTACGTTAGCCTCCCCAAGTATAAAAGAATATTTTATCTAAACTTAATTTAGAAACTCAGCTAGGAATCAAGAGGCTTCTCCCCCTTCAGAAGGGCTTCTTTACCAAATCCCCATACATCTACCACATAAGCAAGCCTAGTAGATGTATATCATTCTCCTGATTTGATGGGAAATTCAAAGCCAAAGTTTTTCTCACATTTCAGAGATGTTGAGATCCCACTTCCAATCGAAAGATGAGTACTTCCTCAAAGATTTCTGGACATTTAAAGCCATGATATTAATACCTCAAAATACTTACGGGTTAGCTGTAATATTTTTTTCCATTTATTTTTATTAGTTGGGGGCTAATTACTTTACAAGATTGTAGTGGTTTTTGCCATACATTGACATGAATCAGCCATGGATTTACATGTGTTCCCCATCCCAATCCCCCCTCCCACCTCCCTTCCCGTCCCATCCCTCTGGGTCTTCCCAGTGCACCAGCCCTGAGCACTTGTCTCATGCATCCTTTTTAAAAAAGTTCCCCTCCCAGCTGTGTCACTCCAGGTTTTTTGAACTCCTAGGTGAGGCTAGAAACTTTAGTTATCTAAACTCTTAGATAACTTAAATTGATTTGTATTTCTTAAATTTGATTGAATTTCTTTCCCTTTGAGAGCAGGGAGGAAGAGATGTTTATGATCAAAGAGGGGAAGACTAGAGAAGGTAACAATAATTGATCATATTCTAAACATTATGAACATTTAAAAGCCTGAACAACAACAACAACAGAAAAGCCTGAACAAATACTTTTCATTTTAACATCACCCTGTGTTAAAAAATAGATGACAATTCAGCCTTTTGCTTATAGACTCCATCTTACTCTTCACATTAGATACCTTTTTAAATGTTTTATGAAATTAACAAGAGAAAAGTACATAAATCAAGATAAATAAAAATATACAACTCAATAATCAATAGTGAGCATTCCCATGTAACCAGCACCCCAGTCAAGAAACAATATCATCTCCCAAAAAAGCCCCCTTCGTACCCTCTCCCAGTCACTATATCCCTCTCTAAAGGTAACCAAAATCCTTGTTATACATTGTATTAGTCTATTAGACTGCTTTTGCTTTTGAACATTATATAAATGAAATCATACAGTATGTATTTTTTGTGACTGTTACCTATTTTACTTTGAACATTTTGGGTTGTTCTGTGCTGTGCTGTGCTTAGTCACTCAGTCATGTCTGACCTTTGTGACCCCATGGACTGTAGCTACCAGGCTCCCCTGTCCATGGGGATTCTCCAGGCAAAAATACTGGAATGGGTTGCCATGCCCTCCTCCAGGGGATCTGGAGTGATTATAAATAGAGCTGCTATGGACCCATGTTTTGGTGAATATGAGGATTCATTTCAGCTGGATATATCACGTAGGAGTGGAATTGCTGGGCCATAGGGTTTGAATTACATTTAGCTTTAGTACATAGTGCCAACAGTTTTCCAAAGTATGGTTGTACTAATTTATACTCCCACCGCCATACTACAGAGCTCTTAAATTGTCAAGTCATAAATTTGGGGCACATGATTGGGTTGAACACAAATTTGAATAAATGAAAAGTGAAATCGCTCAGTCGTGTCCAACTCTTTGCGACCCCATAGGCTGTAGCCTACCAGGCTCCTCCGTTCATGGGATTTTCCAGGCAAAAGTACTGGAGTGGATTGCCATTTCCTTCTGCGGGGTATCTTCCCCACCCAGGGATCAAACCCAGGTCTCCTGCATTAAATAAATGAAGGCCACTGTTAATTCCTGTGACAATGTTTTAATTAATAGAACCAGGACTTCTTTGTAGGCTTCAGAGGGTCTCTATACCCTGAAAATATCTACAACATTTTTGCATGCAAGCACTTGTGCATACATGCACTTTGGAGAAGGAGAAACACAGATTGTATCAGATTCTCAAAGATCAGATTTTCTATACTTTGGAAAACTGGTGGCAGTGTAGATGAAAGTTAAACATAATCCAATCCTTCACACACACACTAAGAATGATTTATAGGAACCCAGCAATCAAGAAGCTATTTGTGGAAAAAAAAAAAAGAAGCTATTTGTGGGGGGGGGGGGGGGAAAGAAGCTATTTGTCTGCAATTAGCAAACTGTCCTATGTTATGGTGTGTTGTCATAGACAGTCTGAATAGCCAGGTTTCCTGTGGTTAACAGAGAAAGATTAGCACCCTTGACCACTCAATTTTCTTTTTATTTTTAGCAGGTTAAATTTTTACTAAAATAATTTCATAATGTTTTGATAACCACATATTTTGATAACTACATAACAGTTTTATTGATAAAATGTACATAACATACAATATGCCCATTTAAAGTGAGTAATTTGATGGGTTTTTAGTATATTCACAGCATTGTGCTATCACAACAATTTTAGAACACATCATCACCCATACCCATTAGCAATTATTCCCTATTTCTGCCAGTCCTAGGTAAACACTAAGGTACTTTCAGTCTCTACAGATTTGCCAATTCTAGACATTTCATATAAGTGGAAACACATAATATGTGTCTTCTGTGACTGCTGCTTTCACTTTGCATAATGTTTTTAAGGTTCATCCATGTTGTAGTATGTATTAGTGCTTCATTTATTTTCATTGCCAAATAATATTCCACTGTATAGAAATACCACATTTTAGAACTTTCCTGGTGCTCCAGTGGTTGAGACTCTGTGCTTCCACTGCAGGGGACATGGGTTCCACCCCTGGTTGGGTAAGTTCTGCATGCTGCACAGTGTGGCCAAAAAATAAAATTGTGTTCCCGTCACCACTGTGTCAATAAATAAATAAAAGTGGATATTTTTTTTAAGAACCAACCTCTTTTAGAAAAAAAGAAATATCACATCTTAGTTGATGTCTTTAGAGAGTATAATGTGTCCAAAACAAAATCTCTATTTCTTCTCCTAAACCTCCTACTTTCGGATGTCCCCACATTAGTAAATGATGTGATCATGCACCTAGTTGCTCAGGCCAAAAGCTTTGAAGTTATTCTGTATTCTCATAACAGCAAATTCTATTGGTTGTACCTTCAAAATTCCATGTCCAGCTATTTTCAACCTTCTCTGTAGTTACTACGTCCTAGTGTAAACCACTGCCATCTTTCCTCTGTAACTGTTATAAAAACCTAATTGGTATCCTGCTGCTGCTTCCACTCCTGTTCCCCACAGAGCAGCCAGAGTGATCCACTTAATACATGTATCAACTTGTGTTCCACCCCTGCTCAACACCATCTAAGGGCTGCCCATCACACAATAAAATCCAAAGCACCCAAAGCAATCTGCTCTTGGCCTACATCTCCTCTTTTACTCTAGCTCTAGCTACCCTGACTGTCTTGCTTTTTCTCAGATACACTATAAATACATTCCTGCTTCGTAAGCTTTGCATCTGCTGTTCCCTCTGTGCCTGGACCAGTTCTCCCCGGGGTAGCTGCTTAGCTTACTCCCCACCTTATTCAGATCTCTGCTCAAACATTTCAGGGCAAAGGAGCAGGCAGGCCTGGGAAGAGTATCACTGTTAGGTTTCTTGGGCAGCCAACCCAAGAAAGGATTGAGTTTATTAATTCCCTGGTATTCTCAATCTGGTCCATTGGAGGGTGCTAATGGCATATGTATTAAACCCAGATATATCTGTCGTTTCACTTTTTATAATGGCCATTCTTCCATACAATCTTGCTTAAGCACTGACAAATTTTACAGTGTTATTCCAGTATATCTCATCTCTCATACTCTGAAAAGATTTAGATCTTCCCTTGAAAAATTCAGACATAAATAAGAAAAAAGACCAAAAGACTAGGAATAAACAAGTAATTCAGGTTCTCTTCTCTCCTCACTTCCCCCCTCCAATGTGCTCTTCTCTCTGTATTTGCTTCTCTGTAAATGGCACCATCCTTTACTCAGGAATTTGGAATTCATCCTTAGTTCTCTCCTCACCTTCACTTCCCACATTCAGTATCATTTGTCTCTTCAGCTCCTCTCCATTCACACGGCCCTGCCTTTGATCAGGCCTCTCAAGTCTGCTGGATTACCTGATTGCCTGGATTACCGCAGCCCTACAGTCTTCCTCTCCACATCAGTTCAATCTCCACAGTTACTTCTTTCCAAATCCCAAATCTAACAATAGCATTTCCCTGCTTAAATCAAACATTTCCTCTTTGCCTTCATGAAACCTCAACACTTCAGCATGACTTGCAAGTCTTTCGGGGACCCCAGCAACCAGAATGGCCTCATGACTTGCCATTCCACGAGGGTTCCAAATCAGCCTTATTTGCAATCTCTCCTTAGGTAGGGGTTTTTTTTTTAATATGGACTTCCAGACCCAAGTGCAGAGATGTTGATTCAATTGGGGTGAAAGAGGGCTGAGGAAATCAGCCCTGTATTTTTATAAAAATAGTGGTAAAGAACCTGCCTGCCAATGAGACATGAGTTTGATCCCTGGGTGGGGGAGATCCCCTGGAGGAGGGCATGGCAACCCACTCCAGTATTCTTGCCTGGAGAATCCCAGGGACAGAGAAGCCTGGCGGGCTACAAAGAGTTGAAAAGAGTCGGATGCGGCTGAGCACAGCACTTTCGTCCCCTCCAACTTTTAACTTTCTGTGCCTTCTCTCTTTTCATACTGTTCATGGGATTCTCTCTTGGTTCTCCTCCTTACCACTCTGATCATTTGTATCTGTGGCCCTTGCCAGCTTTTCCTCAGTTTCTGTTCTGGGGCCTCTTTTCTACTTTTTTCAATGACTCCATCTAATCCCACAACTTCACTTATATTTTTGTGTGTGTATGCTAAGTCGCTTCAGTCGTGTCCAATTCTTTGTGACCCCATGGACTGTAACCCACCAGGCTTCCCTGTCTATGGGATTCTCCAGGCAAGACTACTAAAGTGGGTTGCCATGCCCTCCTCCAGGGTATCTTCCCAACCCGGGGCTCAAACCTGCGTCTCTTACATCTCCTGCATTGGCAGGTCAGTTCTTTACCACTAGCACCACCTGGGAAATCCATATTTATGTGAAGAAGTCCAAATTTTATTCATATTTGGCTTCTACATCTATCCCAAACTCCAGATCTATATGTCCTATAATGCTAAAATTTCAGGTATGGAGATCTCAGAGTTCACTTATCCTAAGACTTCATTGCCTGGATATCTCCACCAAATGGGTCACTGGCTTTGAAAAAGTCAGTGTTTTCAAAATTGAACACCTCATTTTCTATCTACTTCCAATTTCATTTCCAAATTGATTCCTTTCCTTGAATTTGTTTCTAAACATAGTCACCTTGAGGCACCTCGCCTCCTCATTCCCTATATTCAGTTAGCTGCTAATCTAGTAGATTCCATTGCCACAGACTTTCTCAATTAGAATCACTGTTTTCTATTCTAAACTACCTCGTCTGTAGATTAAATCCTAATTACTTCCCAACCAGAGTATTGCAGAGGACTCCTAGCTAGATTATCCCCCTCTAGTATCTTTCTGTTTGGAATTCTAAATGATTTTTTATTCATTACCACTAGATTAATCTTCCTTAAGAACAATTCTGATCTGCCACTCTCTGGCCTAAAACCCTTAAATGTCTCTCCTAGATAACTAAATTATCCACTAGTTTCTTATCCTGACACTCAAAGTCCTCCATGTTCTGGACTCAGTTCTATTTTTTTAGCTTTCATACTGACCCCATCACCTAGAATACCCTTCCATCACCTTTACCTGGCAAAATAAAAGCTGATTTCAAATACACACCTCCATTATTAAGTCTTCTTTTGGGGCGGGGGGGGGGGGGGGGCGGTGTGCTTAGTCACTCAGTCATGTCCAGCTCTTGCAACCCCATAGCTTGTATGTAACCTTCCAGGATCCTCTGTCCATGGGATTCTCCAGGCAAGAATACTGGAGTGGGTTGCCATTTGCTGAATATGAACCTTCCTTTGAACCCCTTTACCACTTTATTAACACTTTAATTTCAAGCTGACCAGATTTGTCTTATCTGTGTATTCTAAGATTCTCAAATTTTTCCACTAGAAATGTACCTAATTATACAGAAAAATGAACAGATAGCCCTAAAGCTATCTGTCACAATAGGTTCCCTGGAAAATTAAAATTTAATATCAATTTTTCAGTGTTATTAGTATTAGACTGCTTTAATATAAAAATGACATTTTTTTACTAACACTCTAGGAAGATGGGGCTTCCCTGGTGGCTCAGAGGTTAAAGCAGCTGCCTGCAGTTTAGGAGACCTGGGTTCGATCCCTGGGTCAGGAAGATGCCCTGGAGAAGGAAATGGCAACCCACTCCACTATTCTTGCCTGGAGAATCCCATGGACGGAGGAGCCTGCTGGGCTACAGTCCACGGGGTCGCAAAGAGTCGGACACGACTGAGCAACTTCACTAGGGAGATGAGTCTGTTTTAATTTTGAGGATTTAGGGTACTCCAAGCATACTGTGAAAACCCTCTATGGCAAAGACTGCCTTACTACATATATATTCCTTGTAAAACTAAAATAGTACCACCTTCAAACATTCAGTATGTTCGCGAGTATTTACGCAGTGTTTACCATGTACCTAGACCTGTGCTGTTTCAAGGAGCTCAGTCTCCATGGGATGGCCCTGAACAAATAAAAAAACTACATTAAGAGTTAAACGATGAAACGTAAGCCATCCATGTTCTGCTAGGCCATGCAGTCTCTCCATTCTACACCCTAAATGACACACTGGAAGTGAGGAGGACCACTTTAAAGTCCACTCTGACCTCCATGTTATTTTCTGGAGATTGATAATTTTCTGCTAACACTGCGCGAAACTTAATCCTCTTCACCTGGAAATAAAAGGTTTCCATCCTTTCGCTCTCCAATTCGAAGCTCAGAAAAGTCCCCTGGGGGCGACGAGGCAGGGCGGCAGAAATTCTGACCCCCGCAAAAGGAGCAAAAATGCCAAAGCTACCAGCACCACCCCTTAACCTCCCCCACGTGCTTCCAATTGGTCCTTGTGAGTCACTCTCTTCCCAGATTGGCGTTCCAGCTTGCCCGTCGCCTCCATAGAGCCCACATTTAGCCAGCAACTATTGGTAGATCGTTACGTCATTGCCCTATCCACCCCGCTCCCATTGGCTCCCATAGGAAGGGGCGGTCGCAACGTCACAGGCAAGGGCCGCCATTTTGACTGAGCAATCCTAGTGACAGGAGCTGAAGAAGCAGCGCTGGTTGTCCCGTTTCCCCTCCCCCTTCCCTTCTCCGGTTGACCTCCCGGGCCCCCCACACTCCACAGTCCCGGTCCCACCATGTCCCAGAAACAAGAAGAGGAGAACCCTACGGAAGAGACCGGCGAGGAGAAGCAGGTGAAATGGAGGGGGTGCGGTGGGCGAGTTGGGGGCGATTGTGATGGGGCGGGAGGCGGTCTCCCACCAGTGCGGATTGGTCGCCATGGTCTCGGGCTCTGCAGGGGTTGGCCACGTCTTGCGTCATGCAGGGTGAGTTTCAACATAGCCTGCTGCTTTGGCTCTGGTTAGTTGGCTGGATTGTCAATCAGTGTAGTACCCTTCCTGATTGGTCAATAGGCCTACAGCTAGACGTATTGAAGCTGTGCTGTAATTGGCCGAACCTGAGCGTGGGGCGGGTGTTTGGAAAGAGTGGGTGAATGAAAGGGGGTTGGTGGTCTCGGGATGAGATGTATGTTATTGGTTAGTAGGGGTAAAATGAACCAACAGCTAGGCTGGGTCCTTCATTCTATATCCTCAGAAAGATACAGATCAAGATACAGACGTTTAAAAAGGGATCAGCAGTGGGGGAAGGGAGAAGAGTAATTATTATCATGGCTAATTTAAGGCGGCAACTTTCTCAAAGAGACCTATTTTGATCGCTGGAGATGTTCTGTTGCCCGCCTTCAAAGAGGACCTTACAAAATTGAAGAGGGCTAGAGTTTCAAACAGAATAATGGAGGTTAAACCTAAGAAAGACCCCTAGAGAGTCGTGAAAAAAAAGACGCAACCATATTTCCCCCCGACTTCTAAGGTAGTGGGGACTTATTTCACCCGCAATTCTGTGATGAAAATACGACAACTTATTTAGGTGTTTTGTATTTGATTTATAACATTTAGTACTGGACTCGGGTTCATAAAATACCCCTGCGTTATATTTGGGCCAGGTTTTCAAGGCAAGGGAATGTAATTCCATTAAAGAAAAGGGCGGCAGGGCCCACAAAAAGGGAAGCAGAGAGTAACAGCAGCAGTAAGAGACCCTGCAAGTTAATTGGACTCTTGGCATGTTTCCCAAACCTCCATCACTAGGGAAGGTGTTGATTTTTTGGCAGAGCTGGTGGGTATACTAGTGAACCCACTGTATCTTAATTTTCCTGAGATTAATCTCTGTTTACTTGTCACCTTCCTACTACAATGTGTATGGAAACAATGTTGTCCATTATTGCTGTCCAGTGCTGACCATTGCTAAGGGGGAGCTTTCTGGAGAAGGCCACAGAGCTAGCTTCCATAGATTTATCAAAAGCCTAGCTTAGGAGGGAACATCTCAGCAGTTATCCCTTTTGATTTCCCATTTGACCTGTACTGTGTTTTACAGACAGCTAGGGATTTCCCTACTAATCTTGCATCACCAGAATCCCTGCTAGCTCTTTTCTGTCTTTCTTAGCTTCTGTGCTTAGTGAGCTACTGCTTGCTCTTTGATTAAGTATTGTTCTTTGGTATTACCTTTAACCCAGTACTCACAGGTCACTGGGGTGGTTCCCTGGGTGTAGTGTGACAAACAACTTATCTTTTTTTCTCACAATACAGTCATCTTGAGCTTTAGGGATTTGAACAAAGGTCTGGCTTTATTTAAGAGTGTGAATAACATGTTTACAAATGGGTAGATCTCCAGGAAAAGGTAATAGTGTAAAAGTTAGCAGATTAGAATCAGTTGCTTCTCAGTGTTTAATTTTACTGGCCCCATTTGTTTCCTCCAGGACACGCAAGAGAAAGAAGGTATTCTCCCTGAGAGAGCTGAGGAGGCAAAGCTAAAAGCCAAATATCCAAGCCTAGGACAAAAGCCTGGAGGCTCCGACTTCCTCATGAAGAGACTCCAGAAAGGGGTATGGAGCACAATCTCTTACCCTCTTACTTTGGAACCAAAGGGGCCTTAGGGATAAGATCTGTGAAAGTTCTGCTGAACACTGATATGAAAGTTTTGTTGAACACTGATATGAAAGTTTTGTTGTTGGGCAGTAGTAAAGAAAAATTAGAAACTTGTTTAAAAAAAACCCAAGGCAAATACTGTAAATTCCTGAAAGGGTATCATTTATTTTCTGATTTCCCTCAGGATACTAAGGCTTAATGGAGGGGCATTTAGGAATGGCCTTGGGAGAGTGAGGGAAGGATGTCAGAGTCTGGAAGGCTGACGACCTCCATACGTTTGCCTATTTGGATGGTGGGAGTTTTAGGACTGCAGATACAGGATTAGAGCTAAATTTTGAGGTGCATCATTTCAGAAGAAAGGCCATCTGTCCTACAGATTTCCTCAACTTGAAATGATTTCTTCAGACCCTTGAAGTTAGCACCAGCCATTAACTATGCTCCCTGAAGAGACTTACTTTTCCAGTCCAGAGTGGTCCTTCTCCCAAGGGAGAGTCTTACCTTCATAGCCTTCTAGCTCCTCTTTGGGTTCCTCAGTCCTTAGAGGTACGTAAAACTGACTGAGCAGTTGTCAGTCATTAACCTGGAGTGTATTTCTCTATGCGGATGAAATGGAGAGGGAGACAGATCCCTGTGGAGAATCCCAGTTAGAGTCTTAGTCACAGATGATGTGATGCTGATATGCAGTTTACCTTGCTGTAAGCAAGACAGGCGTGGGCAGGCTGTCACAGCCATGGAACATGTGTGGGAGTGGTTGGAGTCAGAGGAAAGTACATTATCCTCAGGAACAAGCCCAGTTTCTATTCATAGTCTGAGAGAATAATTTCTCATTTTAAGGTTGTTAGCTTGAGGTTGATCTCCTACTGATAGCCCCAGGTTGACCCTTTATATATCTTATTCATTTCTGTTTCCGCAGCACCAAGCCCATTGGAGGCTTATAGGTCCTTTATAAACCTTTGGGATTAAAGTCAGTAATATGGTTGAAGCATTGTGGACTCATGAGCCTACTAAAGGCTATAGGAGCTGTATTTCTTAACTCCAAAAATATACACCCTAGCTGGGAAACTGCTTACAAATGTCAAAAAGTCAGAAGACACTGGGAAGAAAGCATAATTAAATATAGTTAATACTAAGCTATGTATACATGAGGCTAATCAAAAAAGATTTGAAAGATCTGAGTTTGGATGCAGGTTTATAGGGTTTATGGTCTCCTTGCTTTTGAGGAAGACCAGAGCTCCTCACTCACCGAAACCTCCCTTTTGTCTCTTAGCAAAAGTACTTTGACTCAGGAGACTACAACATGGCCAAAGCCAAGATGAAGAATAAGCAGCTGCCCAGTGCAGGACCAGACAAGAACCTGGTGACCGGTGACCACATCCCCACCCCACAGGATCTGCCCCAGAGAAAGTCCTCGCTCGTCACCAGCAAGCTTGCGGGGTAACCTGGCCCCCTCTGCTCCCCTTCTCACCCATTGGACTTTTATATGTCATAGGCAGGGATAGAGTGGGCACCTAAAGTTTTCTCTTCTCAGCTTGCTCACCAGAAATGACTATGCTGCTTCTGGGGGCTGCTGAGAATATAAGATGGGCTAAAGAGAGGCTCTGAGTTCACTGCTTTGGTTAAACTGAGATTTCCACACCCTCATGTGGCCCAAGTAGGGGCTCAGAAATAGGAGCCTAGGATTGGATAATGCTGCAGACTTTCTTTTTCATTTGTATGAGAAACTGGGGAGATGTCATTTCTCCTTTTGGAAGAGAATGTGTCCCAAAATAGGTGAGGCTAAGCCTTGGGAATAATATGACAGGTTTAACACCCTGAGGCTAACCTGATATGATTGGGAAAGATAGATTGAATGAGATCTGTTTTCTGTGCTTTAAGTGTTTTGTCCTTTGGGCTGCTATTGCTTTCATGTTTTCATTATGGCAGGTTTAGCAAATCCTCAAAAAGAAAAACTGATGTGCTTGCCTAAAACTATAATGCCCACCTAACCTTCTTTACTCAGTGTCTTTTACAATTTGCCCTGGAGGATATTATTCATGTAAAATGGGCACCTTCTCTCTCTCTTCCAGCATGTTGCTTTTTGAAAGTATCATGGGAAAGTGGAAAGAACACAGGGTTAGCAGTCAGGATATCTGGGTTCTGTTTCCATTCAGTTCTAGACAGAACTGACCTGTAGCCTTGGTTGAGTCACTTCACCTCTCTGGATTTCTGCTTCCCCATCTGTAATATAGATCCAAATGTAGATCAGATTGATTCTAACATCCCGAAGAACTCTGTGCTATTCATTGTAAAACCAAAAGTGAGGAAGGACCATAGATGAGAGTACAGAGAACTCATTGGAGGCCACATGAGGAGAGAAATTGAGATTTAGGGATTGTAAATTCAGGCAGGAGGACCTCATAAGTGTCATGGTCTTGAGGGTCAAGAAAAAAAAAAATTCTAAGAAGCTAGCCATGAAAGCGCTTGCCTCTGCTCTCCCTTCTTTCCTACAATCTGGGCCTTGGCTGCTAACAGGCTGCTCTGGGAGCCAGGCTGTGGGCCTGAAGAAGCATGCTCAGTCATGCTCGTGTGGAGTCCCACATTTCAGGTGTTCTCAGCTGCCAGGTGTATCGTTAGGGAGACAGTAAGAAAAGGGAAGAACAGTCGCTCCGGGGCTTAGTGCTGCTGTGGGGCTGGAGCAGCAGGTTCTCAGGAGATGATTCACCTTGGAGAAAGCTGGGGAAGGCGGTTAGGGAGAAACAGAAGGAGCACTGAGAAATCTCTGCCTTCCTGGAGCTCAGCTCCTGTGCTCTGAGAGGTAGCAACGCTGATCATGAACTAGGTAGAGGAAAGAGGGGCTGCGGGTGGCCAGCATCGTCTATCTGATTATCACTAGCTCGGCCTGAACCATACTGAATGCAGTCTGCTAGTTAGGACAGAGAGGGCCAAGTGAGAGCTAGCAATTCAAGAGAGGAAGAGTCTGTCTTTGGTCCTCTCTTGACCTCTCAGCCCACAAGTTCTGATATGCCACACATCTGGCCCAGTGAGGACAACTGATGAACTTGCTGATGCACACGTGGGGCATTGGGGTGTGTCTACACTTCTTTCCTGACCAGCCATTCACTTTTCAGGCCATCATTCAGATTGGGTAGGAAAAAGTTGGTGAGGAAGGAATGGAGGGAGCAGGATGCCGTGATTCCCTGGCCCCTAGGGCAACTCCTTGACTGTCACTTGTAATTGTATATAATTTTTGTGTTTCTTGCTTCATTTCCTCATGCTGTCTTCCTTAGTCTAAAGTCCATGTGGGAAGGGGAAAATGCTGAATATCTTTGTATAGTTTCCTCAACTGTCCCAGACATGTTGTACATAGATATGTCATGTTATTATATATATAAATATATATATAATTTTGTACGTTTTCTTCATCTCCGATCTTCTTGAATTTTGTACTCTTTTCTGTCTGAGCTGCTCTATCAGTCAGTGTGAATCCTCAAGACTGAAATCACAGTGAGTCTCAGTTTTAGGAAGGAATAGAAGAAATAGGGAAATCAGAAAGACTATTGGTCTCTCTTTCCACCCGGTCATCTTCAAAGCTAAGGAAACAAAGAAACAAGCTACTTTTCGTAGATGCCACCTCCTTCCACAGCATGAAGTGCATAGCTTCCATGGCAAAAAAGGGTCATTTTGAAATTCAGTTTGCTTTGATTAAACCTAGAGTATTAAGTACATTCAAAACAACACATGTGTTGTCTGGCCCTGGCCTCCATGCAGCTGCCACCTCATCACTCTGCGCCCCCCAACCCCAGTCCGTCCAGCTCCACTGTGGCAAGTGGCTCTGGCCATGCCCCTGAAACTGAGCCTGCTCTGAAAACCTCGTTATTTTGATCTTGTCTAAAGAATTTCTTTCTTTGTTTTCTTGGGTATCTCCAAAAAGCCAGAGAACAGTTTTGTAACTAGGCGAAGACAGAAATTTTCCTTTTCTTTAAAAAAAAAAAAAAAAAGACTCTCTGGATAGGACTAAGACATGTGCCATGTATCCCCAATGATTGATAAGTGTGGAAGAATGATGGGGTAGAGACCGGGGTGGAACTTAGGCTTTTTTCCCTTACTACTTGACAGTGTTTTCTTTCTCTTCTTCTGTGTTCGTCCGCAGTGGCCAAGTCGAATGATGCTGCCCGGGGCTCCGCCAGATCCTGAGACGCTGCCCCCTGGGTCCTGTGCTGGCTCCTGCCCCTCCCTGCTTTTGCAGCCAGGGGTCAGGAGGTGGCTCGGGTGCGGGCTGGAGAGGCAGAAGCCCCTGCCCGTCGGTGTCCCAGCGCATGGAGCCCCTTGGGCCGAGCACCAAGATCTTGACTCTTTTTTGTTTTTCCTTTTTTTTCCAAGTAATTGTTGGGAGACATCTCAGTGAAATTCTGGGGGGGGGGGGGTGGGGGGGGTGGGGGGTTGAGAGGGTGGAGTGGGAGATGTAAGGGGTTATGAATTAGGACTTAGAATTGATAACAAAAACATTCCTAACTATCCTCCTCCTTAGCCTTGTGGCTGGGGTGGAGTGGGGGTGGGGTGGGGGAGTGAAGTGGACTAAAGGTGAGGGGTTCTAATTGAGCTGTGTAGAAGAGTGCCTTGCTAGCTTGGATATGACTGGGGACCTGATGTCAGATAAAAGAAACTGTCTAAATATGAAAGATGTAGATGACTCCTCTGGTTCTGCAGAACAGGCTAAGAGCTGAATGTTTATTGTTTGGGTGGGGAAAAAGTGCTGTCCTTGAAGTAGATTTGCTGCGGGAAGAAGGGCAGTGAGTGTGGGAGAAAGGGGATGAGCGTGGGGAGCACTGCAGAGCCCAGGGGACTTTCTCAGTATTTGAAATAAAAAACAAACAAGAAGATCCACGGGAAAAAAAAACAAACCAACCTAGAAATTCTGTGCAGCAGTTGGTGTGTTTTATTGGGGTTTGGTGAAAGGGAAGAAAATAAGACTGAAGACAGCATTCAGGAGAAGCTGTTGTGGGGTTCTGAGCCCCTAAGGAACAGGGGCCCTTCAGATGGGATGTGTCTGGGTTCCCCGTTTCCATCATTTAGGGAGAGGGTGCAGGGACATTGGCATATAGACCAGGACTTCTATAGCTAATGCAAAGATGACTCTTCCTCAGGTTCTGACTCACAAAATGAGGGGTTTGCAGTGTTTGATCTGAAGGGTTTATTGACACCTGAAGACTACTCCAGGCTAAGCATGAAAGGAAGCCACTCTGTTTTCCCTTTCAGTCTTGCTCTCCTTCTCAAGTTCCTGTGTCTCTGGAGAATTGTAACCACTAGTTATCAGCCTTTCTGCTAGCGGCCAGCAGGAGGCAGAGTCACTTCTTTCTTCATGATGTGCTAACCATTGCTGGAATCCTGCCACTGAAAGGGGTTTAAAACTATCTGTGAGTGTAATATACAAAAGAAGTGTTGCCAAAGGAGAAACAGACTCACACTTTTCTTCTGTCACACTCACACCAATCTACTATGTTTGAAGATGGAAACTTGTCCATTTGCCCAAGGAGATTTTAGGCATAAAGGAGATTTTATGATTAGGAGATTTTACCATAGTTATCTTCTCAAATGAGCATGCATCAAGGAAGACAGAATCCTGGAGACAATAGATATTCTAGAGAAATTTCTATCACATTGAGAGGGTGGAGTACTTTTAAACTAGAGAAGGAATGTTGTTCTCAGCGTGTGATTCATTCTCTCTTCTTAATCAGAAACTTTCCAAATAAGTTTTCAGCTTCTCAGGAAGCTGACTTGCTCTCTCCTAATTTAGTCAGGGGACTGCAATGCCTCCTAACCATCAGCCTTTCTGAACAGCATGCTAGACACTGAACTAGGTGGTTTGGAGATACATTAGAGAAAGGCAAGCCCCACCTTTAATGGGGTTTCTTATCTAACTGGAAGAAAATACATGAAAAAGTTCATACACCTCAGTAGCATAAACTTAGCTCTTAAAGCCAGGAGATGTATGAGTGTTCATTATGATGGGGTTTCTGAGTCTTATTCCCCTTAAACCAGTCCCATGACCTCTTTATGAGCACATTGTCCCTACTTTTGGTT
This sequence comes from Cervus elaphus, assembly GCF_910594005.1. Classification (NCBI taxonomy): domain Eukaryota; kingdom Metazoa; phylum Chordata; class Mammalia; order Artiodactyla; family Cervidae; genus Cervus; species Cervus elaphus. The sequence continues at coordinate 42,957,701 of NC_057834.1, forward strand.
TGCCAAGTGGCAACAGCTGGGCAATAAGGTCAACAAGGCTCCAAATGTGGAAGCATCTAGTTAAGTTCCATTTAATATAAAGAGAAGGGACGTTGACATAGAAATAAGTTATTTATAAGGTAGCAGTGCTAGTTTACTGAAGACCTTGAGTTAGCATCTCTTAACGTTTAGGCTTTTACATGCTTTTTCCATTACTCTTGGCTTTCCTGGTCCTTAAGTTTAAGCTGTAGCCTTAGGAGTCCTGGGGTGCCCAGAAATGGTCATTGCTATTTCTGTTCCAGCTTAAAACCTGCCTTTCCTTTTTCTTTACTCCCATACGGCAGGGCTAGGCAGTCAGGAAGCCCGATTCTGCAGTGCTTCCAAAAGCTGTTCTTGCCCATTGTTTTAGCTTAGTGTTTTATCTTTAATCCAAAGAGTGGATTCAAGGGTTCTGCCACTCCTCCAGCATGGTGGAGTGATAATTGTGTTGACATGTCTCTCAGTTGAGCCGTCTGATATGCAGGGTGGCAGGCATGAAGTCACCATTATTGTTGTCCAGCCACATTTATTTTAATCTGATGTGGCCTGAGCGTGGAAAGCACAAGCGAGAGAAAAAGCCGGGAGAATTGCCATTGACGATCGCTCCTGTTGGTCTGCCGGCCGCACCCACACGCAGCCCGCATATGTGCAGTGCCCTTTGCTGGACCTGGAGGGAGGTCACCAAGGAAAGGAGAGGTCTCTTCCCTCGGAAGCTAAGGTATGACTGGCATGCAAATAAACAATGTAATAAGACCCCACAGAGCACACGGGATCTTAACTCCCTGACCAGGGATCAAGCCCATGCCTGTGGTGCAAGCATGCAGTCTTAACCACTGGGCCACCAGGAAGGTGTCCAGATTACCGTAGTTCTAAGCAGAATTCCTGTGAACCAAGAGGAGGGTCAGGAGATGAGTTGTTGGCTGAATTTCCTTAGAGATGGGTGACTGACTTAAAAAGGCCCCCCCATGCTTGGGCAGTGATATTTTAATTCACAAGTAACTGTTGAACTCTGACTTTGGGGAAATACTAGCAGTTTTTGACTCTTTGCAATTGGAAGAATACTAGCAGTTATTGGGCAAATGAGCAGTGTAAGAGATGGTGTCTGCCCTGGAAGAACTTGAAGCCTCACTGAGACAGCACTTTTACACATAATGCAAGATAGTGGTAAAGGAATTCTGAGAATGGAAAATTCAAAGGGCTGGAATCATGAGGTAAATATTAATGGAAGAAATGGAAATTGAACTGGGCTTTAAAAGATGGGTAGTATTAAAAAATCTAGTTCAGTTATTGATAAGTGCCTATAATATGGCCCTGGAGTAGGAAATGGAAACCCACTCCAGTATTCTTGCCTGGGAAATTCTATGGACAGAAGACCCTGGTAGGCCACAGTCCATGGGGTCGCAAAAGAGTCAGACACCACTTAGTGACTAAACAAACAACTTTCAAGGAGATTCCACTCTGGTGGGGAAACTACACATGAAATCATGCTACCGTGTTAAACTTGCAGCCGTAGAAGCTTAGCTACATAGAGGAATAGGGACAAGTATTTAATAGTAGTTACATCTAGCCCATTGCTAAGTCCTTAATTTACATCATCTCATTTAATCCTCACAACAGTTCTACAAAGTAGATAGTATTGCCATTATACAAGTGAGAAAACTAAATCAGTAACTTGGCCAAATCACACAGCTTCTGAGAGTGGAGGCAGAATCCCAGTGCCTGCAATGGGATGGCGAAAAGAGTGATCTGGAAACGCTTCTACTACCTGGCCTGGTTCAATCCCTGATTAGGAAATTAAGATCTCACAAGCCACACGGCACACCCCAAAAGAAAGTAATCAGGAAAAGTTTCATGGAGCAAATTCTGAAGGAGAAACAAGATTTTTCTAGAAAGACGTGAAAGGGCATTTTGGTAGAAGGACCAACACTAAGAGAAGGATGAGGCAATGTGGAATCTGCTGATTTTGCAGTACAGTATCAAGTGAGTCCTGGGGAGGGACTGGAGACCAGGCTACAAAGGCAGACAGAAGGATATGATTTGCAGGCAGGCATAGGAACCACGGAGGTGACTGCAAAGAAGAAATCTAGTTGGTTCTGTGTTTTAAATAGGTCACTGCCAAATCGTGTGGAGATGAAATTTAGTTGTTTAGTCACTCAGTCGTGTCCAGCTCTTTGTGACCCTATGGACTGCAGCATGCCAGGCTTCCCTGTCCTTCACCATCTCCCAGAGCTTGCTCAAACTCACGTCCACTGAGTCAATGATGCCATCCAACCATCTCGTCCTCTGTCATCCCCTTCTCCTGCCCTTAATCTTTCCCACCATCAGGATCTTTTCCAATGAGATTTAGAAGTGATAGATTTAGTGATGGACGGGTTCTAGCATCAAGTTTCCTGGTTTTGAATCCTGATTTTTATACATTTGAATGACTTGAGACAAGTTTCTTAAACTGTCTTTGCTTCAGTTTACTTGTTTCATAAAATAGGAATGATGTAGTACCCACTGTACTGGATTGCTGTGATGATTAAACAAGATAGAACATGTAAAGCCCTTACTTCAGGGATTGCAGCAGTGCCTAAGATATGGTTCCTGCCCAGGGAGCTTATAGACTATTGAGGGATACACTGAAGATAGGTAGAGTGACAATAATTAAGAGTACAAGGATTCAGAGCTAAGATAGGGAAGAGCATAAAATGCTCTGGAAGTACAGAGTCTGGGCACCTAATTTGAGTAAATGGGAGAACAGCCAGGAAAATCCTTACACAGAGAGTAGCTTCTGAGCCAAAATATGACAGAGTAGTAGGACTTAGGGAAAGGGGGCCTTCCAGGTAGAAGGAACAGTCTGAAAAGATGGAGAGGTATTACATTCTGAAAACTTAAAATAATTGAGTAACTAGCATAGTATGAAAGGAATGAGGCTGGAGCTGGGTGGAGGTAACCCAGGGTTAGGTCACAAAGGGCCCATTAGGCTTCATCCTAGAGTCAGTGTGAAGCTGCTGAATAAAGATTTTGAGCAAGGCAGTGACATGATCAGATTGGCCCCTTAGAATAATCTTTCTGATTGTAGTGTCAGTAGGAGCTAGAAATGGTAAAATGGGTGTATTAAAGATACTACTAATGGGATGGAAAAATTGGAAAAGGGAAAGGCTATTGTGAAAAGGAAGATGATGAATTCAATTTGAGACATAAGTTTAACAAACATCTAAGTGGAGAATTCTGTACTTGTAAAGTGTTAAATAACCATGGGTTAGTTGAGGTACAATAACAGCCTGTATGTAGCTACAGTACTATAGGTTAGATATGATGAGGAAATAAGGTAATGATAGTGGGGATGAAGACTGAACAGACTCAAGAGATAGATGAGAAGTACAATCAACAGAATCTGATGTGAGGAGTGGGACTCGGGAAGAGACAGGACTCTATTAAAAAATCCTGAGGTAAAAAAAAAAAAAAAAAAAAAAAATCCTGAGGTAAACTATGATGCCGTAATCCAGAAAGAGAATACAGCTGGAAGAGCAAGTTTGGCATGGAAGACAATGAGTTCATTTTGCAGTAGAGTTGATGTGAGGTGCCTGTAGGACATCCAAGAATAGGTTACTAGATTTATGTTGTTACTGGATTTATGCATCTAGAGGTTGGAGAAAATTTAAGAATAGGAGATACAAATTCTGTAGACCTCAGGATACACTAGTAAAGCCATGGACATGTAAGTACAGAGAGCAGAAAGACTGACACACTGACCCGATGAAGGCTGACACCTGAAGGAAACACAAACAGGCTCACCAGAATAGTCAGGATGATGTGGTGCCCAAGGACAGAGTTAATGGAGAAACTGAATCGGTCAGTGGTGTAAAGTACTGTTACAAGTTACATTTAAATCTCACTGTGTGATTAAGTGTTAGTCGCTCAGTTGCATCCAACTCTTTGCAACCTAGTAGTCTGTAGCCTGCCAGCCTCCTCTGTCTATGGGATTTTCTTGGCAAGAATACTGGGGTGGGTTGCCATTCCCTTCTCCAGGGGATCTTCCCAACCCAGGGATTGAACCCACGTCTCCTGCATTTCAGGTAGATTCTTTACCATCTGAGCCACCAGGCACCCCCAAATTTCAGGAAAGCAGCATGCCAAAATTGTGAATAACTGTCAGCATTATGGTTTAAGGAGTGTATGTTTCTACTTTCTGTACTTTTCAAGATTTTGACAATGAGCATCTATTTGATGATTAGAGGTACTTTTAATTCTAAAAACAAGAATAAAATCACAGAATTTTTTTTTTTCTTTTTGATGGACAAAAGGGTGTCACTTTGGTTTACCGTTTAGTAATCTCTTGGGACCAGTTGCAGTGTATTGGTAGAGGTAGAATCTTGCTTGTAAACCTGAGTGGTGTGTGAAGGTTTTGTTGTCTGTTGTTGTTTTAGGATGGGAATGATAAGCATGTATATTTACTAAGTAAAAGGAACAAGTAAAAGTAGAGGCATCATAGAGAATGATAACCAAAAAGCAGGGCTCCAAAAAGGGTGGGGTGTGGAAACAACTCAGGTAGATGTGGTTAATTAAACAATAGTTCAGCAAACATTTATTGAGGACATATGTGCCAACCTCTGTACAAGGCGAGGTACTGAGGTTAATCTAGTTAGCCAGCCAGCCGAGTAAGAAATTGGTCTAAAGCAGAAGGACAGATGCCTCATCCTGCTTGAGACTCAAGGTGAAGATACAGAACTTTGTTTGCAAAGTAGAAATAGAGACACAGACGTAGAGAACACATTTATGGATCCCACAGTGGGAAGGGGTAGTGAGAAGAAATGGGAGACCGGAATTGACACATATACACCACTATGTATAAAATAACTAATGAGAACCTACTGTGTAGCACAGGGAACGCCACTCAATGCTCTGTGGTGACCTAAATGGGAAGGAAATCCAGAAAAGAGGGGAGATATATATATATATATATGTATGTATGTATGTATAGGTGATTCTGAGCACACATAGCTGATTCACTTTGCTGTATGGCAGAAACTAACACAACATTGTAAAGCAGTAAAAAATAATTTTTTGAAAAAAAGATGAAGATATAACTTGGTAAACTCACATGGGTATATAACATGGGTAAACTCACAGCTGTTTGTGAATAGGGGTCAGTAATCTCTAGGAGTCCTTGTCTGACGGCTTGCTTATTCTTTGTGAAATAGGATGTGAAGTTACTACTTGAGAGTTAGGAAGGTGGGAGTTAGGGGACTTAAGAAGAGTGGCCATAGTGTTGAGAGGATGAAAGGGAGGAGGATGAAAGAGAGATGAAAATAAAAAATAATAATAATAACAACAAAAAAAAAGAGAGATGACAAAAAATACTGTTATTAAGTAAGAGAATTAGGAAACAGTGTTGAGGATCTAACAGAAACCGTGGATGTATAATCCTTGGGATGCGTAACCCATTGGAATGGTGGTTATTGTTCAATCACAAAGTCGTGTCAGACTCTTTGCAACCCCATGGACTACAGCACACCAGGTTTCCCTGTCCTCCACCATCTCCCAGAGTTTGCTCAAGTTCATGTGCATTGAGTCGGTGATGCTATCTTACCATCTCATCCTCTGCCGCCCTCTTCTCCTTTTGCCTTCAATCTTTCCCAGCATCAGGGTCTTTTCCAATGAGTTGGTTCTTCACATCAGGTGGCCAGAGTATTGGAGCTTCACCTTTAGCATCAGTCCTTCCAATGTATATTCAGAGTTGATTTCCTTTAGGATTGACTGGTTTGATCTCCCTGCAGTCCAAGGGACTCTTGAGAGTCTTCTCCAGCACCACAGTCCGAAAGCATCAGTTCTTCGGCCCTCAGCCTTTTTTATGGTCCAACTCTCAATGACACCGTTGGAATGGTATCAGTTCATTTATTTCTGCTGTTTTCTCTAGCAACACCTAGCTGCCTGGGTACAAGAGCAGAGACGATTATTATTGTGTAGATCCTGGATCATGATTTGTAGACAGATGAAGAGGATTGACAGAGGAACAAGGGGATAGAAGGTGTTGGTGAAAGAAGGAATACTTGATTCAGACTGGGTAAGAAGGTAGGCTAAGGAAAGTATGATAAACTCAGGTCAAGAGAAGTCTTTTTTTTTTTTTTTTTAAGAGAAGTCTTAATAAGGTCAAAGAGCAGATGATTTAGAAGTGATAAAGCTGGAAGCTCAGGACACAGTGTCAGAATGATGTTGGAGTTTAAGATTTCAGAGTTGGAACTCTTCCGTGTCATGACAAGGGCAATAGGAACAGGTGTTTCAAGTGGAGTAAAGGTAAAGCTCATTGGGGTATTAAAGAACTGAGGGAGTTTTCATATCAAGCTGCCAGGGTAGGTGGCTCATGTGTTTCAGCTTTTGTTCTATCTTATTAAGCCTAACCACATTCTTTTTATAAAAGGAAAATTGAAGTGTCTTAACTTAGAAAGCAACAATAAAAGAATTATGGGCTTAGAGTGTTGGGTCAGTAAATCAAGGTGTTTAAATGAATCTAGAATTATGCAAGACTGGGGAGGAGAAGATGAAGCCAACTTCCAGTCCTGGTATAGGAGTGACCAAGAATAGCAGAGAATATGAAGGAGAATTTAGCTTGACAGAATGAACTCCAAAGTAGGAGGGATTGCGTGCAAATGTCTTGGAAAAATAAGGGCCTCAGGATGGCACTAGGGAGCTAGGAGTGTCTCAGTTCCCCCACTTTCTGATATAGGAGGGGAAAACCCTGTAGGTCTGCAAATACAGCTATGTTTGAGGGTAGCTTCAGTGTAATTTAAATGAGTGGGTTGAGGGAAATTCTCTAAAGAGGAGTTTCTGTGTGAGGTATCGGAGAAATGACAGGACCAAGGTTGAAAGTAGGAGAGTTCTGCATTTGGGGCAGAGTCCAAAGATTATAGAGATGGCAACCACTTGTGCAATGAATTAGCCTTAAGGCTCCCAACTTGGTTCAAAAGTTGTTTGGTACCAGTCTTGACTGAAGGCCTCACAGGGCTATGGAGTTCAGTGTCCTCAGGCCTGCCCCTCAAGGTTCTGAGGAGAAGATTAAGCATTCCATCTCTGAAAAGACATTCTGGGGAAAAGGGAATGGAATAGTAGTTTGAACAGTGATCACAAAGAGGAACAAGTAAGCTAGATTAAAGGAACAACTAGGGGAGAGGCCTTTATCAAGTGTTTATTGACCTCCTACCAGGACTTTGTCATGTTCAGTGCTGCATCCCCAGCATCAAGCGTTTGGCACATATGTGTTCAATAAATATTTGTTGGAGGAATAAATTGTTGGCTAACTTATGTTCAGATTAGTCTGTGAGTATTTGGAAAAAAAGTAAAGAGTTTGACGTCTTTCATCAGTCTCTGAATGGCAGCAGTAGTGGATAAGCCAGGAAATGAAACGTCAGAGAGAACCATGTTGGAAGGTTACTCTGCACACAAAGCTGGGTCTCTCTCTTGGAAAACCTTTAGATGAGCCACATGACTAAGAACAGGTAAAGGTCAAGTGCTCAGAATGTCAACCAAGGATTGCTTTTTCTGTGAAACATTAACTTCTGACAGGAAGAGAGCACTCAACACTGACAGCCACATTGTGGTAAAGTGGCCCCTTCAGGTAACAGAAAAGTTTTGGTATAAACGGAAGTTTTAGTGACAGAGGCACTTAGTGTTTTTATAATAGATGGACTTTTTTTTGAACCTTCTTCTGATATATTTATCATGAGTAGATACTAGAGAGTAATACAAAACATGAACTCTTAGTTCATGACTAAAACTGAACTGAGTAGAATTTACATAGTACAAACACTTTTCTTAAATTATTCATGTTAACTGCTAGAGCAACAAGTATTGTTCTTGATCCAGTACCAGCTACCTACCTTACAGTCCCAAACCCAATTGGTAACATCAAACTGATACTTGCGCTACAATATTTATATTTTTAACTGCATATAAAACTCTCATGGTAGAAATTCAAACATAAGTAGACCTATGAGGGAAATTTGGGGGTGGGGGATAAAGATAACTTAATCTACCTTCATATACAGTCTGAATCAGGTGGATTCCTTGAACTGTCTTTCACTTTTCACTTTAATCACCCCACGTAGACACCACCTACTCAAAATATACAAGGGCTTCCCAGGTGGTGCTAGTGGTAAAGAACCTGCCTGCCAACGCAGGAGACATAAGAGACTTGGGTCAGGAATATCCTCTGGAGGAGGAAATGGCAACCCACTCCAGTACTCTCGCCTGGAAAATCCCATGGACAGAGGAGCCTGGTAAGCTACAATCCACAGCATAGGGTCACAGAGAGTCAGACTGAATCGCCTTAGCATGTGTGCATGCAAATATACAAAGGGAAGTCCTGGCATCACTCAATGATCATGAGTCCTGGTTTGACATTAAAGTCCATGTCTGAAGCATCTATTATGATAAGGAAAGTCTGAATCACCCTCAGACTTCCCTCTATTACATTTCTGAGTAATTTCCTTTTCTACTGACCCAGACTGGGTACATGCAGGAACTATCCAAAAGTACAGAGTTTTGGAACCACAAGGACATTTGAGATCATTGAGTTCAGTGAAACTGTGGCCAAGAGATCGTGCCTTTTGCCCAGTTGCACAGGCTGTGTCAGACAGCTCAAGGCCCTCTTCTCTAGAAGCTGATCTCACAGCAGATTTGGGACTCCAGCTGAAATTTTTTGTTGTTGTTTTTAGAAGTAAACAAACAATATACTCAAGTTGGAAGTTTGAGAGGAATTCAGGGTCCAGGGAGACAAGCTGGTGTCGCGTGGTGTTCCCTTCAAGTAATCTGACCTGTCACTGGTGCTCCCACAGTGGACCAAGGAGAGGACTTATATAGGACCAGCATGTTATAACTTTCCACCTTGGGACTATTAACATTTTGGACCAGATACTTTGTTATGGGAACTGTGGTGTGTATTTTAGGATATTAACAGCCTCCTCATCCTCTACGTACTAGATGCTCAGTGAGGACAATCAAAAAAGTCCCCAGACATTGCCATGTGTCCCCTGGGATCCCCTAGTTGGGAGCCACTGTGCTGACTAAAGGAAGAGGTTCTTGTAACTCATGCCTGGGGCTACTGAATCCTCTCAGCAGCGCCTGTTATTCCTGCACCCTTGTGCCTAGATTCTCTCTCACCTTTCCCCCTGGAGCCTCTAGGCCTTCATCAGATGGGATCCTCAGATGGGTGCCCTGAAAGTGGCACCTGTGGTGAAAATGGGAAGCAAAAGTTTCTACCCTTCCCCTCTTGCACCAAGGGGATCCCCCTGGTTGGATAGGAATTTACATAATTGGTTAAAATAAGACAAAACCTATGCAAGGCCTAACTCAACTGTAGCTGCTGTGAATCAAGGAGAGAGCAGAACTTTAAGCCCCTTTCCTATCTTGACAGTGGGCTGGGAAGGGGAGATAAGGGCATACGAAAGGAATCTGCCCTTTCTGCACAATTTCCCCTTGACTCAGCTGTCCTACTTCCCCTCCCCAGCCCACACTCATCCTCACCAACGCCCATATTTAGCACTGCAAGCCTGTGTTGTCATAGAAAGACAGAAACCAGATGGTTGCTATGAAGATGTGTTTACACACACACACACACTCTCACACACACACACACACACACACACACACACACACACACACCCTAGGGCATGGCCCAGACAGCAATGGCAATGAGTGGCAGTTCTTCCTGGGATGTGTTTTTCTTTCTCTTAATTTGCTGTTACCCCATCACCTCTTCTGTTCTCCCCATGTTTCCATGCTGCTTCTTCCTGCTCCCAGATAACGCTTCCTACTGACCAGTACTGTTCTTCAACATCTCCTTTGCCTCAAGAAATCAGAGTTTAAGAACAGAATTACTTAACCTCCACCCCTTAATCTGTAATATGAGGAAAGTTATAATACAAACCTTAGATGGCTTTTGCTAGAATTAAATTAGATATATATAAAGAAACTTGTGACTGACAAAGTATATTCTCAATGAATGGAATTTGTTCCTGTGCTAAAATAAAGCCTGCTCTGGGGCACCTGGGAACCAGCCACAGGTGCCTTTGGAAATCTTGGCTCATGCTTTCTCTTTGATGGAAGAAGGAAGCTATTGAGGGAGTGTCCTTTGTCCTGTAGAATTATAGAAGAGCAGAATTGGGGGGGGGGGTAGATTGCCTTGTTTTTTGCCTTTGTCATACTCAGTTGGAAAGCTGTTAGGGGAAGGAAAGTGTACATATATGATCTCTTCCTCTCTGCATGAAATGAAGGCCATGGGAAAGAAAAGACACAAGACGTGAAACCACTGCCTGGCTGAAATGGAAGCACGTAAAGGAGGCAGAGTGTTCTCTGGGTCTTGAGCTCTGTCTACTCTTCTCCAGCAGACCCCTCTCCACGAGGAGCCTGCCTATGTCGGAGTAACAGGCTGAGGCTTATTCCTACTGTAGATTCTGTGCATGGTGTCTGTTGATTTTGGGGGGAGAAAAAAAAAAGAAAAACCTGGAATTTTCTGGAACTTCCCTGGTGGTCCAGTGGCTAAGACTCTGTGCTGCCAATGCAGGAGGCCCAGGTTCCAACCCCTGGTCAGGGAAGTAGATCCCACTTGCCCCAGCTAAGACTCAGCACAGCCAAATAAATAGTTTTTTTTTTTAACTGGAATTTTCTAATATCAATATGAGAGCAGGTACTTCCACCCCTGAAAATAGGTAAGATTTCTCTTCTTCAGCTTGAATTTAGTATGGAACTATGTTCTTACAGGAAGTCTGAGTTCTTCCCAACACACTGAGGAAAATAGAAGAAAACATTATGTACCTTGCGTTTTCCCCTCTGTCCTATGTCACAGAATAGACATTGCTGTTCTATTTTTACAGGTTAAAAAAAATTTCTTTTCTTTGATTGAAAAAAGAAAGATAAATTCTAAACTGAGAATTGTGGTTACATCTGGAAGGGATTTAGAGAAATGGAATTGGAGGTGATAAAGGAAATTTAGTCTCATCTATGATGTTTTGCTTTTGTTTACAAAGAGTATTTATGTATTAACTATGTGATTAAAATTAAATTTTCAGTAGTAAGACTATTTTAAATAGTAAGACTATTTGACAAACTTTTAATGAAGCTCAGAAAAGGTTATTTATCTAAGGTCATTTGATAATTACAGACTCCAGAGTCCATGGCTGCCTACCACCCCCATCCCAACCCAGAGCACATGTCCTATGCATACCCTCATGGAGAACTAGGTTTGGAGCCAAGAGGGAGTCCTGAGCTTTCCCTCTGTTGGGCAGTGGGGTCATTGTAGTGGGCCCTAGACCTTAGCTTGCTTTTTTATTTTTTATATCACTAAAGGGAAGTGTAATCACACCATGTCAGACCAAGTTGATGACAACCCTATGACTTTGTGAAGTATGACTAAATCACATAGACTCAAAGGGAATAGGAAAGGATGTAAAGCAGGATTGATAAAGGAGATTATGTTTTGCACTTAAGATTTTAATTGGATGTTTCAGCTGGGGTACCAAGATATAATAGATATGGAATTCCAAAGGGTGACACCAGACAGAAGTGCAGAGGTTTAAAGAAAATTACCAAGGACCCGCTCCACAGTTCTTGAACCCTCTTATCCATTTTAAGAGTATAAAAAGTGGAGATAGGGTTTACAAGGGAGATTTCTTTGGAGAGAGCTAGGACCCTGTTTTGAGTCACATCCAATCTGGGGGAGAAGGTGTAGGCAGTACTCCCCTCTTTTCACTGAAGCATCTGATGTTTGTTCTTAGGTAAGAGGTAGTCATTAGACTGTGTATGACTCACAGGAGAGGAATTTCAAGGCAAAAGTTGGCTAACAAGGGAGTCTGAGGTAACAGAGCTACATCTTGGAAGTAACTGCACCCCCTTCTGACAAAGGGTCAAATATACATGAATCCTGGGAACCGAGTATGGAGCCAGTTTCAATCCTGCTCAGCAGAACTCCTGGAAACATAGTGGGACTCTTAACAAAAGGTTCTGTGTAGAATGGACCTCTGGAAAACAAAAGGATAAGAGAGGGAGTGCAGCCATAGAAATACACTGTGTCAAGTCGCTGAACTTCAGGGAAGCTGATGTTGCCTTTGGAGGGCCCAGCAAGGGAATCCTCTGATGGATCCACACAAATGCCCAGGAGACAGTCAGCTTTCAACATCAGCATGAGAGCATGAAGCCACCAAGAACTTTCCTCCCACTTCCCTCTGCTCCTTTCCAGGAGGCGTCAGTGTCAGCATCTAGGAAGCAGAGGAGAAGCCAACTACTGCCCTTCCACAAAGCCAGCTTGCCGGCTGTATTGGTCCTAACTGTGGCAGCGGGTGCGGGGGGCGGGGGGTGGAAACGCTCTCACCTATAATGAAGACTGATGTGTTTGTTCAAATATTTCTGAATCATGAGTATGTTCTGCTACTACAGAATTGAACTTTAATTTTTATTACATCCCTTCAATTGGTACTTGTTAAACATTCCAACTATCATATTTGTAGTTATTCTATGAGGCATTTAGTTGGCACTCATGGAATGAGATTATTCCTTCCAGTTTGTAGTCTGAAGTACTTTTGAAAGGCTAAGATCCTCTCCACAATAAAGCTACTCAAAAGAAGGGAGTTTTAGGGACTTGGGGTTTGATAAATTGGGCTGAGACCAAGGGAATTTAAAATAGACTCAAAGTCATTTGGGACCTTGAGGATCAACTAGTTCTAATTCCTCCTGAATTAACCTTTTCCACAGCACCCTGCCAAGAGATCATTTAGTTTTTTTCTTGAATAACTCCAGTGTCTTAGAATTTACTACTATCTTCGCCCTCTTAAAACTCTTCAAGTATGTGAGGACAACCTCTCTATATATCTCATTTCACTAGTCTAAACATTCTCCCTTCCTTCAGTTATTGCTCTTTGACCTGGTGTGGACTTCTGGCATCTCCCTGACTACTTTCTGGATGAGTTCCAATGGTGTCAATATGCGTCTCTAAGTTTAGTTCAGATGTGACCTGACTGAGGCAAGAAGAAATAAATCATCACCTCCTGGTTGTAGACTTGGACTGTGAGAGAGCCTTAGGTCCTCTCAGATTTTCTTCAGTGTGAACCCTATCACACCCGTGACTCATTAAAACTAATTAAAACCTAGAGGTGTAATGTTGGGGGTGAAATAGAGTTGTTTTATTATTATTTTATGAATAATATATGAATACATTTGCTTTATAAAACTTGTAAATAATAGAGATTAAAATCTTCATTTAAAAAAACTACAAAGGCAGTCTTCCTTGATTATTTCTCAAAACCTGGTCCTTTAGTTATACATCTTTCTAGATTTTTTTCTGCCTATTTATATACATTTAGAAATATGTAGTTGTATAGGATTTTTCAAGCATACACAGTACTAGATGGTTTGTGTTATTCTACATCTTTTTTCACTGTAGTTCAGACACTTTGTCATATATGCACATATAAAGCTATCTCACTTTGTGTAGCTGCTATAGTAAGGATCCCATAATATGAATGTGTAACAGTTTAACCATTCTGTTGTTGGGACATAGATTGTTTTTTTCACAGAAAACTGAACAATAGTAGGCTCCATTGTCAGACTTCACCGAGGAGGAATCTGAGTTCCGTATCTCAGGCCAGAATGAGAAACATTAAAATTGAAATGTAAACCAAGTTTACTGCCCCTTTCAAGTTTAAACCCCTTTCAAGTTTACTACTCCTCATTGTTGTTTTTGTTTGTTTTTCTCCAGAGCATCTCAGCTAGGCTTGGCCCTTTGGTCTTCCAAGTAAGTTTTGACATCAATTTATCCATTTCCTTATTTGGAACTACATTCAACCTATGCATCAGTTTGAAGGAGAACTGACATTTTTACAATTTTGAGTCTTCCTATATGTGAACATGATTTGTGTCTCTATTTGGTTTTGTTTAATGTATTTCAATAGAATTTTATAATTTTCTCCCTATAGTCTTACACAGAGTGAAAGAGACTGCTAGTTATGCTTCCTTTCTTCTATGACAACAGAATTCATAGTTTTTAGCTGGGTACACAGACACTCAGAATAAAGGCTGTATTCTTAGAATAAAGACTCTTTTGCAGGTAGGAGACCATGTAAATAATTTCTAGTGATGTGTGCCTGTGCTGTCGCTAAGTCATATCTGACTCTTTGAGACCCTTTGGAGTGTAGCCCTCCAGGCTCCTCTGTCCATGGGATTTTTCAGACAAGAATACCACAGTGGGTATTTTTCCTTCTGCATGGTATCTTCCTGACCCAGGAATCGAACCCATGTCTCCTGCATCTCTTGCATTGCAGACGGATTCTTTAACCACTGAGCCATCAGGGAAGCAATAATTTTGAGCTAACAGGATGTTAACAAAAAAGATATACAACTTCAGGGAAGTGTCATTAAAGAAAGCTAGATACCCTTTGCCTACCCTTTTCTACTTCCTGGTGGTTAGAATGCAAATAACATGGATAAAGCTAGCCATCTTGGACCATGAAGTAGAAAAGTATGTTTGAAGATAGCAGAACAACATAATAGAAGGAATGTAAGTTCCTGATCATTATGGAACCACCATGCCAACTCTGGGTTTGTTCAAAAGGAATAAGAATGAATATTGGATAAGGCAAATAGCAATGTCTGTCACAGCCCAGCAGGCTCCTCTGTCCATGGGATTCTCCAGGCAAGAATACTGGAGTGGGTTGCCATTTCCTTATCCATTCTGAAGGGCTGCTGCTAAGTCACTTCAGTCGTGTCTGACTCTGTGCGACCCCATCCCTGGGATTCTCCAAGCAAGAACGCTGGAGTGGGTTGCCATTTCCTTCTACTGAACCCTAATTCTATGCTAGTGTCACCTGTGGAGACTAGGGCCTGAAATGATGATTTTACAGGCAAAGATGGTGGATTAAGTGTTACGATGGCAAGCTTGGAAGATACTAAAGGCACAGTATGAAAGAATACGATATTTAGTAAGAAGTGTAGAAAATGTCAAAGAAGTTCAATTAATGATTTTGACATTAAAAACATGAGATCAACCTTTTTAAGTGTGTGATAAACAATGATCTTTAGAGATTATTTATGGGGGAAGGTTTAGGGAAAATTATGTACATTTTAGAAGTAAGGCAAAAAATGACTATATGATCTTTTAATATCATGTTAGAGCATTTTCAGATAAGTCCACCAGAGTCATGAGATTGTCTTGGGGGATGTAATTCTGTTTGATTAGCACCCAGTTTTTCAACCTTCAAAAATTAGAGGGTCGTGTGATAATGTATGATATGAAGAAGCCTTAGAAATAGTTTAAAAGCAAAAGATTAGACTCGATTTAGAGAAAGAGAACAAGATGCTCTAGGAGTTCTAGAAATTTCTAACAGCCGAGTAGAGAGTCTTCCCAAACTTGAGTTATATATAGGGCCTCAAAATAAAGACAAAATGTTGCTTTACTAGGCTGAGGAATAAAAGAGTTGAGTAATTAAGAGAGACAGTAAGAATAAGAGCAAGGGTTTTCTAATTAGAAAGGGAGAAGGCAACATGGGGGGCTTCCCAAGTGGTACTAGTGGTAAAGAATCTGCCTGCCAATGCAGGAAACATAAGAGACGTGGGTTCCATCCCTGAGCCAGGAAGATCCCCTGGAGGAGGAAGTGGCACCCCACTCCAGTATTCTTGCTGGGAGAATTCCATGGACAGAGGAGCCTGACGGGCTATAGTCCATGGGGTTGCAAAGAGTCAGACACAGCAGTCTGAGCACAAGCATAAGGCAACATGAGATGCTAAGTATGCCCAATTTCGGACCGCAAGGACTGGAGAACAAAGCTAATAGAGTACATCTTAGATATTATACTAAGATTTTTTTTTCTATTTTGAAAGAAATGATGTAAATGAATTCTCTGAAACAAAGCCTCATTTTAAGGAGGAAATGTGCTCACAGTTTGGGGACATTTCAAAGGATTCAATACGTGCCTGCAAGAAAGAATGGCATAGTCAGGATGTCAACAATGCTTTTCCTGTTAAGGACTGTGGCCAATATAGCTATCCTAAGAACAAGAGCCATTCTTGATGTGTGTGTGCGCATGCACACTCAGTCATGTCTGATTCTTTGCAACCCCATGGTTTGTAGCCCACCAGCCTCCTCTGTCCATGGAATTTTCCAGGCAATAATACTGGAGCAGGTTGCCATTTCCTTCTCCAGGGGATCTTCCCTACCCAGGGATCAACTCGTGTCTCTTGCATTTCCTGCATTGCTAGGCAGGTTCTTTACCAGCTGAGTCACTGGGGAAGCAGAGATCTTCTAAATGAACTAAAATTCCCTGAGGACAAGCCCTCCTGGACATGCTGGAAACATGCTGACTCCTTGCCTCTGAGCTGTATAGACCCTTCCCCACACTGGTTAGAGCAGTGCTGCTCTAGGGCCATCCACAGCAGTCTGGAAGGTGGTTTGCCTGTTACTCTTGTATAATACGGATGCCTGTTTTATGATAATGTCACACTGTGTTGTTTCATCCTCTTAGTCGTCAAGCCCTATGGACCCTTCCTCCACAATCTCATGTTATTTTTTCCATTTCCACTACCACCACCTGAGCAGGTCACCATTAATTCTATAATATGATGCCTATCATATTGCAGTAGCCTAATTTAGTTACTTCCAATCCTTTCTCTCTCCATCCATTCTAAAACCAACAATTTGAGTAATGAACCTAAACTAGAGCATATATCATGGTACTGTAGTTCTTGTTGCTGTTATTTAGTTGTAAAGTCATATCCAACTCTTCGTGACCACATGGACTGTAGCCCACTAGGCGCCTCTTTCCATGGATTTTCCAGGCAAGAATACTGAAGTGAGTTACCATTTCCTTCTCCACGGGATCTTCGGGACCCAGGGATCAAATCCACTTCTGTGTTGGCAGGCAGGTTCTTTACCACTGAACCACCACGGGAGCCCACTCTAGTTCTTAGAGGTCCTCAACTGCCTAGAAAAGTTCTAAGCTTTTCAACTGGTTTTCAAAGTCCTCAATAATATGACCCCATCCTGCTTTTCTAGCCTTTGTATAACCCGTATTAATAAACATTCATATTTATCCATTCAACAATGGGGTGTTTGCCATGGGTCAGACATAGCTAGAGTTACAAAAGAAAACAAGGTATCCAAGCGGATTGCTGGTGGAAAAGATGACAGAAACTGAAGAGTAGCTAGTATGGAAGAAGAAAAACCAGGAGACTATGGTGCCCAAAAAATCCATGAAGAAAATGTTTCAAGAATGGAATGATTAAATACATATTAAATACTGCTAAGCCAAGTAAAATGAGGACTCTAAATCAACAATTGGAGTTTGGCCATGTGAAGGTCATTGCTGACATTGACAAGAATAGTTTCGGTGGAGTAGCTGGAATGAAAGCTTGGTTGGGGTGGGTTCAAGACAGAAAATTAAGGAAGTTGAAGGTTTTTGCTACACAGGGGAACATTAAGAATTTAGATTCTAGGGACTTCCTTGGTGGTCCAGTGGTTAAGAATTCAAGCTTCCACTGCAGGGGGCACAGGTTCAATCCCTGGTCAGGGAACTAAGATCTTGCATGCTATGCAGTGCAACCAGAAAAAAAAAAAAAAAGAATTTAGGTTCTGGGAAGTCTTTCTAAAGATGTGAGAGAGACCATCAAGTTTGTTTGTTTGGTTATGGAATTATTCAATATATAGAGAGAATTGATGCAGGGGATAACTGCAAGTACTTGGGGAGGCAAAGAAGATGGGATCCAGTGCACAAGCAGGTGATCTGAGATAGCCGAGAAATTTCAATCATTTTAACCATAGTGATGGCAAACAGAATGGAAACAGGAGTAAATAAGTAGACTTGGTGGTGAGAAATAAAGTTTTTCTCTTGTGATTGTTTCCATTTTCTCAGTGAAGTAAGTTAACAGCTGAGAGTGAGGAAGGGAGGAGAGAATATGGGAGGCTTAAGGACATAAGAGAGGATGTGCAGTAGTCATCTTGGATCACAGGAGAATGAATTGATTAAGCAAATGCAATTGGATTACTGAGCACTTGAGATTTCTAGCTATAATTAAGGTAACACCTGCAATGCATTTCTTTTTTAGCCTCTGAAGAAAAAGCTTTCACACACAATTTTTTTTTTTTCACACACAATTTTTTAAAATTTATTTTTAATTGGAGGATAATTGCTTTACAATATTGCGTTGGTTTCTGCAGTGTATCAACATGAATCGCCCACAGATATATGTATGTCCCCTCCCTCCTGAACCTCCCTCCCACCTCCCACCACATCATTGAGCACACAAATTTGCTCAACCTCTCTCCCCTTGATCTAAAACTGCATTCTAGAAAGCAGAGCTGAAAAGACTTCCATAATGTCTTCTTCCTCTAGGTTGCCTAGCCCAAAGTGAATTTTCCAACCTCTCAACTCCAATATTAAGCTGTTGATGCCTCCTATAAAGCATAAATTCCATCTCACATTATGGTTAGTTGCTGTGCAAGATTGGAAGCTCCTTAAATAGAGAAACTATTTCTTATTCACTACAACCACAAGATGTTTCTCTCCATCCTCTCTACCACATGTTATAAATTGCCCTGGTTTTAGGTCTTGCCCAAATACATAATTGTGTGTTATGAATGCCCTATTTCCTTACTAAACAAATAGTTTCAGAAATAGGAAACTTGCTCACCTTTCCTGCTTATGTCCCTCAAATATTTTGCTCTTGAATTTTAGCTATTATTTTTACAGATCTTTTAACAACAGATAGTTTCAGAAATAGGAAACTTGCTCACCTTTCCTGCTTATGTCCCTCAAATATTTGCTCCTGAATTTTAGCTATTATTTTTACAGATCTTTTAACAAAAAGAAGTTGCTTCAATAAATGTTAATTCATACATATGGTATGTATCAGGATCCTTATCCTCAAGGAGTTTACCCCTAGAATCAAAGGTCTTAGAGGAGGTGCTGATAGAGCAAGGCTTGTAGGTAAATAGCACCAGAGTATAGAGATTTGGAATGGGAGAAAGCAAATAGGGAGACAAATAAAATTTAGCCAGAGCAGAACAATTTTGTTTTGTCAGTTTACATAAAGTGATTCTATAGGGCAGTCCCCAGCTTGTTTAACTTATATGAGAATACATCATACACAAGAGAAATGCCAGGCTGGATAAAGCACCAGCTGGAATCAAGATTGCTGGAAGAAATATCAATAACCTCAGATATGCAGATGACACCAACCTTATTGCAGAAAGCGAAGAGGAACTAAATAGGCTTTTGATGAAGGTGAAAGAGGAGAGTGAAAAAGCTGGCTTAAAACTGAAAATACAAAAAACTTAAGATCATGGCATCCAGTCCCATCACTTCATGGCAAATAGATGGGGAAACAATGGAAACAGTAACAGACTTCATTTTCTTGGGCTCCAAAATCACTGCAGATGGTGACTGCAGCCATGAATTTAAAAGACGCTTGTTCCTTGGAGGAAAAGCTATGACAAACCTAGACAGTGTATTCAAAAGCAGAGACATACTTTGCCAACAAAGGTCCATCTAGTCAAGGCTATAGTTTTTCCAGTAGTCATGTATGGATGTGAGAGTTGAACCATAATGAAGGCTGAGCACAGAATTGATGCTTTTGAACTGTAGTGTTCAAATCTGTTGTCCCCTGAACTGCAAGGAGATCAAATCAGTCAATCCTAAAGGAAATCAACCCTGAATATTCATTGGAAGGACTTATGGTGATGCTCCAATACTTTGGCCACCTGAGATGAAGAGCCGACTCATAAAAGACCCTGATGCTGGGAAAGACTGAAGGCAGGCAGAGAAGGGAATGACAGAGGAGGAGATGGTTGGATGGCATCACCGACTCAATGGACATGAGATTGGGAAAGCTCAGGGAGATGGTGAAGGCCAGGGAGGCCTGGCTTGCTGCAGTCCATGGGGTCGCAAAGAGTAGGACACGACTGAGTGACGGAACAAACAGGGCAGTCCATTGAGCCTCCCCATTTTCAAGGAGCTGAGGATGTGCAAAATTACTATAGATCCCCAACAGTGCCCTCTTATTTAATCCGTATTATCTAAGACTGTTGTTCCCCATCTGTAGCAGAATTTACTCCCCTTTTCCTCAAAGTCTGAGTGACTCGATAGTTAGGCTTTGGCAATGGGGAAAAAACCACCTCTTGCACAAAAACAACAGCAGGTGCTCGCATACCACGGCTTAGGGAAGCACAAAGACAGCCATAAATAGGAGGCCCAGGTGGGCGCGAAGCCAGAGCGCAAGCCCACCGGCTCAGGCGCCTGAGCTGCCGTTTTTACGTAACCCGCCGCGAGAGGCTCCGGGGAGCCGGAAACCCCGCCCTGCCGCAGGCCCCGCCCCTGCGCTGACCGCCGGTTAGGTGCCGTGCGCAACCGCCGGAAGCTTTCGCAGCCTTCCCCATTTAAGGGATACAGTGTTTTTTTTAAGAGTTGCTGACGCCATTGCGTAGGACTGGCCCTAAAACCGTGATCTCGGAGCTCCTCTCTCAGAGGTTACTTCCGCTCTCTTCAAGTTAGGAATTGGGCCCAGCCTCCACTTTTCTCAGGCGGCAGCGGCATCGGTTCGCAATGTTCGGCCTGAAGAGAAACGCAGTAATCGGACTGAACCTCTACTGTGGGGGAGCCGGATTAGGACAGGGCAGCGGCGCCTCCTCTCCCGGGGGGCGGCTTTTGGCTGCGGGGAAGGAGGCCACAGCGCGGCGAGAGGTAGGGGGAGGGGAAGCCGGCACGGTGATTGGCGGAAGCGCCGGCCCGAGCCCCCCGGCCACTCTTGCGCCCGACACCCGGAGGGTCGCGCGGCCCTCGCCCATTGGCGCCGAGGGCCCCGACGTCACTGCGACCCCCACCAGACTGCTGTTCTTCGCGCCCACACGCCGCGCGTCGCCGCCTGAAGAGATGGAATCCCCGATCTCCGACGCCATCATGTCGCCCGAAGAGGAGCTGGACGGGTGTGAGCCAGACCCTCTCGGGAAGCGGCCTGCCGTCCGGTCTTTACCTTTGTTGGTCGGAGAAGCCAGTAACAACAGTCCAGGCTCGGACGGCTCGCTGCCCTCGACGCCGCCCCCAGCAGAGGAGGAGGAGGACGAGTTATATCGGCAGTCCCTGGAGATTATCTCTCAGTACCTCCGGGAGCAGGCAACCGGCGCCAAGGACGCGAAGCCCCTGGGCGGATCTGGGGCCACCAGCCGGAAGGCGTTGGAGACCCTGCGCCGAGTCGGGGATGGGGTGCAGCGCAACCATGAGACGGCTTTCCAAGGTAAGGGGGTTAGTCCTGGAAGTCGTGCTGCCTTTTTTTCCCAGCTCTCTGGACTCACCCATCTGCGGTGGGTGGAAACAGAAACGAGTCTGTATTCAAAGGACTCTCCTCTATTTGTGAAGCCCGAATATTCTGGCCGTGAGTCATTGTTTCCGCCCACTTAATTCTTTTGGAAATGGCAGCTCTGTTCAAAGCCCGGAAAGGGTGGGATGTCAGTTTTCAAGTGGGATCGCCTAGAGCGCGGTAGAGCCCGAATAGCAATTTCCCCCGCCGTGGGTGGGCAGGCGAATCGTGCCCTGGTGTAGACAAAAGCGACCGTGGGAACCTGCATGCTTTTCTTCCTCTCAGGCATGCTTCGGAAACTGGACATCAAAAACGAAGACGATGTCAAATCTTTGTCTCGAGTGATGGTTCATGTTTTCAGTGACGGAGTAACAAACTGGGGCAGGATTGTGACTCTTATTTCTTTTGGTGCCTTTGTGGCCAAACACTTGAAGAGTATAAATCAAGAAAGCTGCATCGAACCACTAGCAGAAAGCATCACAGATGTTCTCGTAAGGTCAAAACGAGACTGGATAGTCAAACAAAGAGGCTGGGTAAGTTTGTGTTAAGGTCGAATAGGGGACTTGGAGTGAAAATGGATGGAGGATTTTATAAGAGGATATCTAAAGGTTTTTAAGATGCACAGCTTAGTTTTCAAGGCTCTAATTGGGGACCTCTGGTTGCATGGTGTTGATTTAAGTAGTTGGTCCGTAAGGATGGTGGTGTGAGTGTCTTGAACTGTTGCATCAAAAATCCTGATTTTCTTAGGCTGTTTTACTGATTGAGTCTTTTGCTTCGGGTATTTTATTATTCAAATGGTTACTCCTCACCCCAGTTAATTCAGATTATGAAGAAATGAAAGAAGAATCCCCTGGGGATGATAGTTAATACATTCTTGAGCGTGCCCCACCTCCCTTTTAATTGCATAATATGTCTCTGCAGAGTTGGGGGTAAATAATTGGTTCGTCATTAGATTTGGGGGGAAATCTTAGATATTTTAATTCATCTTTTCCTTGTAAATAGTATTTTTAAGTCAGTGGAAGTCTGTGCTTGAAAATGTGCTTTTCTTTTTCATTTTCTAGGATGGGTTTGTGGAGTTCTTCCATGTAGAGGACCTAGAAGGCGGCATCAGAAATGTGCTGCTGGCTTTTGCAGGTGTTGCCGGAGTAGGAGCTGGTTTGGCATATCTAATAAGATAGCCTTTTAAGTGCAATAATTGACTCTCCAGCCACCAAAACAGCCACCAAAATCACCGCTGTGAACTCACAAGTATTTATGAAGTTGGCCGTCATCTAACAATGGATAAAACCAAGTGACAGGAAGATTGTGGCTAACAGGAATAAATACATGAGCAAAGTAATCTCCCTTGAAGAGTCAGTCTCTGAAAGAAGCTGAGTTCCGTTTCAGCAACAGGCAAACTTTGGGAAGCTATGGAGATGGACGTTTTAGTTTTAGTGAAGATGCTAGAGTGGAGAGACTTTACCTAGAACAGGAAATTGGCCAGTGGACTGACTAGTCATAGATACACCCACTGAATTCATAAACTTCTATAGTGTTAAAATAGAAGCACTAACAACGCCAGTGGGATACCTAAAACTGATTTTAAGCCACAAGTAATAGAACTATGACAAGAAGCCTCAGTACTGTAATGCAGTGTGTGGAGGGAACTTTGTTCACTGTGGTTAGCTTTCCCAGGTGTGATTCTTCAATAGACCAAATGCTCAGGATGTTTATACCTGTTCTGCTTTGGCTGGGTTTGAGGGATTCTTTGCCTAATGTCATGGCCAAGAATACTGAAAGTTGGAATAGAATTACAAATTTGGAATGTTGAGTTTTGAAAAACTTGTATTGGTCTGTAAAAATTTATATTTTTGCAGACTGGTGTTAACTTGTTTCTTACAGCTTTTCTATTCTAATCTTTGTTCTAGTCAATACTAGATTGTATACAGAACCAGCTGATGTAATTGTATGCAACCTGGTGTAGTACAACAATTCTGATAACTATGCAGGCTTTAATTTTCCTATCTTGATTTGGGTATTTCTTAAACTGCTGTTTGGGGTTTTTTTGTTTTTTTAACCTGGGACTGAGAAATTAATGGAAATTAATCCTTTCACTTTGTTAGACCTGGGTTTTCAATAATCGAGTCAAGGTTTTAAGGTTTCTTTTGGGGGGTGGAACACACAGGCTGATGACTCTCAGATGATGGGCTCTGATTGGGCAACTACTTATTTTGAGTTCCTTTCATTTGACCTAATTTAACTGGTGCAATTTAAACTGAGTTCATGAGCTCATCTTCAAAGCTTTTGCTAAAAGATTTTCAGCTGTTCCAAATGGGACTTCTTAGGAGTATGTATAAAAAGATCATATCAGATGGATGAGAGACACTTGACCCCTATTTGCTTAATAAATTGTACAATAATGGCTTGGCAAAGCAAGCTATAGTCTAACCATGGTGCTATTATTAGGCTTGCTTGTTAAAGACAGGTCTAAGCCTAGCGTCTGAATAAAACAAATACTTAACTTCATTTTTATTAATGATTCTTGAACTTTGTTTCAGATTTTTACATTGGCATCTCTATAGGTTTCAGACTTGATGTTCTATCTAACTTACTGTTTATTTCCTATTCTTCCTTAAAATATTTGCTGCTTATTCTGCTCCCTCCACACATATTTATATTAGTCCCTACAAATTTACCTTGCCATTCCTGAACTCTTACTAGCCCTTTTAGTTTTTGGCATTAGGAACCTAAGTGACCGCCCACGGAGTCCACCGACCTTCCTCATTTTTGAATTTTATCTTAGGAGATGGCAGTACAGTGGATGCTGACAGTAACAGACATGAGGTGAGAAGAGTCCCTTCTTGTACTAGTATCTTATTGGTTGTTGCTTAACTCTGGGGAGAAATTTTCAAAAGTCCCCTTAGGGGATTTCAGAGAAGGGGACAACTTCTTAGGTGATTTTTCTTTAGGTACCTTTGCATTTGAATATGCTCACTTAAAATTGATGGGCTCTGTTAAACCTCAAAGTTATATAAAAGTTACTAGTAAACAGAAGAAAACTATAGTGGAACCAGGATCATTTGAAAACTTCAACCTCTGAATGTGACCTTTAGTTTGTGGACTCCAGACAAAAATAGACATGAAGAAAATGACTAAGAATGTAATAAGGGAACAATTGCCCTGCCTGCCCATCTCTAAGCCTTAAGGTCATCTAGCTAGAGCTATTTTTTTAATCTGTGTATTTATCATTGTTGATCAGAAATCACTTATTTATATCACGTCTATCTCTAAGGACCTAAAAGCACTTTATATAGTTAATTAATCTTAAGATCTAGTTAAGGTGACTGAAAGGCCTGTCTCCCCATAGCCAGTTGTGAAAATAAGCACAGAGATGTAAATTGATGGAATTTAGGGGTCCCATTTCCACTTTACTAGGTATAAGTGCTGAAATGTAAAGGAGTATCTAAAATTGATATTTTGGTCAGTAGCTGGTGATAAGGGTTTAGGGAGCCCAAGTGCTTTGGGGCAAGGTGAGTGCTTCTGTAGGGAGAAGAGGCATATGTTGTAAGTGTTGACCAGCTGCCGTAGTGCAGGCAAATCCTCCACAATGGAAAGGGAGGGGCTGCTTGGAAAGATGGCTCTCAACAACTTCTGTCTGATGCTTCTCTCAGGGAAAATCCTGCAGTCCTTTAGTGTTGTCTATGTACATTCTGTTGGGGGTGAACACCTTGGTTCTGGTTAGAACAGCTAATGCTGTCGACAGCTGTGCCAAGAAGGGTTAGGACCAACAAACTAATGTAGGCTATAAAATGTAGTGTGTTTCCCTAACTTCCTGTTTTTCCTGAGAAGAAAATAAATATTTTATTCAAATGCAAGGTGTGATATGGGTGTTTTCTAATCAATGCTTGTTTTCCTTCCCCCTCTTAGGCAAGCATCTGAGGGAAGTCAGCTGAGCAAATAAGTACAGTCTAGGTGAATTAACCAGCAAAAGCTCCACAAAGCTGATTTGCCTTAGAGCGAAGGTCAGTTCCCTTTAGAATAACTCCTTTCATTCAAATTAGAGGTGTTGGGCTTTTAATTACATGTATTACTGTTGTACTTTGGAGCAGTTTCTGTACATTTTAATACAAAAATCAATACCCTGTCCTGGTTTCTTTTAGCCACCAAATGTTGGTATAACTTGAAAGTAAGGAGGATCATAATAGCAGTTATTGTATCACTCTATCTCACTCAACCTTTTGAGGTGATTGAAGGAGCTAGAAGAATTAACACCCAAAGTTAAGAATTTTGATAAGGTGGTTGGTACTAATGTTTCAGTTACTTTTCCCATTTCCTCCCCAAAAGGAGGTGTGAATTAGCAAGTCAATTTCAGAAGCACTGTCCTGTCTTTATTTCAGTTACCTTGAAAGAGAGTGGAGTCACCATGGAAATGTGCAAATATGGAGTTTGCATTTTGGTTTTAAGCCCTGACCACAAAATACTAATCGTGCAAACCGGATTCTATGCTTCCCCCACTTCGTGTTACATACATCTGGCAGCTCCTCTTTCTGAAGCCTAACTGCCAATAGATGATAGTTTACGAAGAAAACTTTTTTACAACTGAACTCTCATACAGAGGTGTGCAGGGAGAGAGCAAAGGACATGAGAGCCCGAATCATGATCAGTGTAAAGTTCTGCTGAACAATATTGTTTCTCCCATTGCTGTGTTGCTATCTGAAGCTATTTCTGTGGCAATATTCCTTAGTTTAACACCTTATAAACTTGGGTCAAATGGTAACCAGTAATATGAGTCACTGAGGGAGTCAGTCAACACTTTCCTCATTTAAACACCACTAGGCTTGTTCTTTCAGTTCCTGTTTTGTGACTTGAGTACCAGCTCTTGGTTCATACTGTTTCAGAACACTGTTCTTAAAGCAGTTGTGACAGCTGGAGGGTTTTATAAAAGTTAAAGTGTAATAACTTGCCAACTGGTGTGTAGCATGGCTCCAGCCAAATGCCCAGAGCACAGACCATTAATTCCTGGAGTTCAAGATGATCAGCTGAGTCAGTCTTAATTTATCCTAGTTCTTTCTGGCCCTACTTGTTCAATGATTACAGAACTTTATCTTCTGGAACCCTCCCACACTGTTCAAAGGCTTCTCAGTTTCAAGATTTGAAAGCTTGACTCTCCTCTTCTTTAGTTTCAAAGTTGTTACAGTGTTATCTTAGTTATGTGAAGCATGTGGAAAGATGGGGGTTGGGAATCTGCCTCCAGGCATATGTAACAGACCTCTTGGAATTTCATGTTCTTTAACTGGTGATTCTTGTGAAGTGGGAAAGGAAAATACATATGGCAGGCTTTTGTTCCCAGCACCTCATGCAGAGTTGACTCATTGGAAAAGACCCTGATGCTGGGAGGGATTGAGGGCAGGAGGAGAAGGGGACAACAGAGGATGAGATGTCTGGATGGAATCACCGACTCGATGGGCATGAGTTTGAGTAAACTCCGGGAGTTGGTGATGGACAGAGAGGCCTGGCGTGCTGTGATTCATGGGGTCGCAAAGAGTCGGACATGACTGAGCAACTGAACTGAACTGATAACCTGGTAGCTCTTTGGCAGTTCATTTCTGTACCTGTATAGAACAATAATTCTTGACTGTTGTGAAATGTGTTTGGGCCAAGACTACTACTATGGATTTTACCCCTTCCAAGTATCTATTTCCATGACTTGTTTCTCCCATTGGGTTCCTGTATTTTTACCAGTTTACCTTCTCTCCTCATCCCCTGGTTAGGGATTACATTAGTTTGCTAAGAATGTTTCAGTACTGCAATGAACTGGGACTTTTTTTTTGAACCGAGACATTTAATGAGCTCAAGGCAGCCAGATGTTTGAGATTTGTCCATCACCTGGCAGGGGACTGCTTACTGTGCACTATGTACTTAAGGATGCTGGAGTTAGGAAAAGACTAATTCTTCCATCAACTCTATCAAAATTGACAAAAAAGGAATGGGAGGTTGGGAGTAAGTGGATGTAAGCTTTTATATATAGAGTGGATTAAAAATAAAACACCTAGGGAACACTGGAAACTTCACAGCTAAATGCACAGTGAACTTTGGGTCCTGGATGGAAAAAAAAAAGCTAGAAAGGACTTGAACAATTAGGGAAATTTTAATATAAGCAATATGTTTGCTAGTACTGATCAGTGTTAAATTTCTTGAATGTTTTAATTATATTGTGGTTATATAAAAGAATGTCCTTGTTCTTAGGACATACATCTGAAGAATTTATGCATAACAAATCCATGGAAAGAAAGTAACTGTAGCACATGGTAAAGTTCACAATCGAGTCAAAGTGATAACAGCCAAAAGTAATTAAGAGTACAGTGCACATGGTGCTTAAAGGTATTGTGAAATATATAGTAAAACAAGGGTTGGGACAAGGCAGGGGACATTTGAAATTGGACCTTAAAGTGAATAGAAAACGTGCACAAAAGTGTAGAACAGGGAAAGAACCTCTAGTGGAGGCTATGAAAAGGAGATTTGTAGATAATTTTTTTTTCTTATTTCGCCTTCCCTCCCTGCCTTCCTTCCCCTTCACCCTGCATGGCCACTGAATGCAGTAAGTCTTCGGTTTCTTCCATTTAGGGCCTTATATAGAAGTATTGGAGAACACTGGTAGAAAAAAAAGAAGTCTCTCTGGTTTTAGAAGTATGAATTTGGTGTAAATGACATACAACTGAGTGGACTGTGTTTATCTGGGAAGTAAAGAAGACAGACTTGGTTGTTTGCTCTATCTTGTTAAAAGTGGCAGTCTTGGAGAAGGAAATGGCAACCCACTCCAATATTCTTGCCTGGAAAAGTTCATGGACAGAGGAGCCTGGCGGGCCGCAGTCCATGGGGTCACAGTCCATGGGGTCACATGACTGAGCATGTGTGCATGAGGGTGGAGGGAGATGGGTTGGTAGCAGTAAAGTGGTAGAACTAAAAAAAAAAAAAAAGGTGGCAGTCTTGAACACAGAACCTAAGGATCATAGCCATCACTGGATCCTGGTGTAAGAGTTGGCATTGGCAGACCTGCTTTGAATAAAGTTGTCTTAAGAGCACCACCTAAGTTCACTCACACATCTCACCAGCTATCTTCACCCACTCAGGTTCACATAGGGAAAGGAAAATAAAGAACAGCCCCCAAAAGTAATTTAACTGGACCCCAAGAAACTGAATGACAGCGCCACTCTCCCTAATCCTGTTCCCGTGGGAGACTCGATTACAGCTATTCCCATCCTGGTTCAAAAAACCAGTTTGCTCTGACTGCCCAGACTTCCCCACAGGCTGCATTCTTGCCCATGAGCTCATTGTTTTGGCTTCTCTGTCTGTATAAATCCACAGACTACCAGAAGTCTCAGTCCGGGCTCCCTAGCTAGCTGAAGCTGCATTCCATTCAGAATTTCACCACCCCCACTGTGGTCACATGCGTGTGTTTATTCAGGTTATCCTGGAACAAGGTGTGCTGGGAAAGAGCCAAGAAACAGACAAGGAAAACTGTTTGCTGGATTTCTACCTGAATTAGATGAGTTTCCACTTTTAAGAAATGCCTTCAATTCTGTGCCCCTAAAAACAATCTCTTTTCCAGTTTAGTAGGAGAAGCTGGTTTCAAAAATTGTGCTGTACATTTCATAGACACGCCTACAGGCTGGTATGACTCAGGTGTTCAGATTTGGGAATGTGGGGGGGCGGGGGGGTAGGTAGGTATTTTCCCTTAGAAACACTGCTTTCAGAAACTACTGGACTTTCATCCTCAGCTTACACCTCTATTCCTGAGGTTACCTGGAGTGATTCTCACACATCTCTTGTCCTTGGTGGGAACTGGGCAGGGGGCAGCGGGACAGCTGGGCTACTGCAAGAAGCAGCTGTTTCACTGCTTTGTTGTTAAAATTTCTTGAAAAGATAGCTTGTTTATTTCCTTAGACCCTGAAAGCCCAGATCTAAGGCAAGGTGAGGGTAATGGGAAAGGCATTTCTCTTTGTAAAGTTTGGCGTTAATACTGTATGCCCAAGCAGTATACTCCTTTTCTCTCTTCATCGGTGTGTTTCTTTTTTTTTTTTAAAAAAAGGCTGAAAACAAAACTGCAGACTGACACTGGGGGAGGTGACCTTTTTTTCATTTCTCAGAAATCCTCCATGAGGCAGAGTAGAGAAACAGAAAGAGGGAAACAACATGTTGAAATGACGTGAGGTTTTGTCTGTGTGTTTTGAAATGAGGTGGCTTGTTTTCAGCTCTAAGGAAGAGCAGCTCTGCAGAGGAGCTTGGTAATGGCAGAGGAGCGGCTGGCTACCTGCTTCTTTGCCCCTTTCTCTCAAAGCTTGGTCGTTGGGGTCAGATCTGAAATAGCGCAGAGGCTCTGTACCCTGTTTTCCCCTTCGTGAACCATAATGATCAATCCATTTCACTCAATGCTGTTGAGTGAAAAAAACTTACACAAAGTAAGGGTTTGGTCAGCAGTCCCAGAAGTAGGTTATTTTTAAAAGCAATGCAGCTGAGTTGCTTTTAAGTACAGAACACATCAACACACAACTTTGATAAAGTTTGTCCTGGGGGGGTGAAATGTGACTCAACTAGTAATACATAACCCTACGTTTGCATGACAGTGTATCTTACACAAAGATGATGTATATTTAATTATTTCCAGGGGCCTAAACACTGAATATATTTGAAAGAATCAATTCCTCGAAACTTTAAGTTGAAAAATGAAATTTAGACGGGATTTGCCTGAAATGCAGCAAAATCATGAAAGACATTTGAAAACAACAGAAACAGTTTATCCCATCCAAGTTTAGATCACTGCAGCCCAGTAACTATTTTGACAAAGTGTGCTCTGTGGGAATGAAATTGAATAACAGATCAAAGGAATTAAAATTTAAAGTGAGAATACTAGGTCTCAGGGCTTAATTTTCTCCCCTGTAAACTCTTTGTCTTTCCTATCTTATTGCAAAGATTTAAAGAGACATTAGAAGGCTTCCCTGGTGGTCCCAAGGTCAAGAATCCACCTGCCAATGCAGGAGACATGAGTTTGATCCCTGATCTGGGAAGATCCTATGTGCTGCGGAGCAGCTAAGCCCGTGCACCACGACTACTGAGCCTCTGTTCTAGAGCTTGGGAGCTGCAGCAAGAGGCCACTGCAATGAGAAGCCTGTGCAGCAATGAAGACTGAGCATAGGCAGAAACAAATAATTTTAAAAAAGAATACATACAAGTGCTTTACTTGAACGCACTAAACAAACGTAAGGGATTTTGGGAAATGTCCCATAAGGACTGACTCTTGACCATGTCCAAGTCATTGAATTCCCAGGGAGAAACCACTAAGAAGCTGGTATGAATAAATAGGAGATGAAATTAAAAGGGTCTGCAGCTGTATTTTGAAGCAGAGGGGACACAAACGGGGTTTTCTGTGCCTGGGCATTGTGGGAGTTCAAGCAGATGGCAGAAATCCCAAGGGTAAGTTAGCTCCCTACCAAATCTTCCCTATTGCCTAGTTCTGTATAGCTCAAAAGCTAAGCATGGGGGACTTCCCTGGTTTGTTGTTTGTTGTTGTTCCCTGGTGGTCCAGTGGTTAAGAATCCAGCTTGCAGCGCAGGGAGTACCAGTTCTATCCCTGGTCTGGAAAGATCCCACATGCCTCAGGGCAAGTCAGCCTGTGCGCCACAACTACTGAACCCAGACCCTGGAGCCCTTGAGCCTGCATTCCTAGAGCCTGTGCTCTCCATCAAGAGAAGCCCTTGCAGTGACAAGTCTCTGCGCCGCAATTGGCGAGGAGCCCCCACTCGCTGCAACTAGAGAAAGCCCAAGAGCAGCAACAAAACCCCAGCACAGCCAAAAATAAATAATTTTTTAAAAGAGCTAAGAACGGTGTTTGCTTTTTTAACTGGTTGGGAAAAATTCGTGACTTTAAAATTACATGCAATTAAAATTTCAAAGTTTGGAACAGCCCTCTTGGTAAAGATCCCGCCTGCAAATGTAGAGACATAAGAGACGTCGGTTCAATCCCTGGATTGGGAAGGTCCTCTGGAGGAAGAAATGGCAACCCATTCCAGTATTCTTGCCTGGGGAACCCCATGGACAGAGGAGCCTGGTGGGCCACAGTGCATGGGGCTGCAAAGGGTCGGGCACAACCGAAGTGACTTAGCAGTGGTTCAGTGAGTAAAGAATCTGCCTGCAATGCCAGAGATGCAAGTTTGATCCCTGGGTCAAGACGATCCCCTGGAGGAGGAAATAGCAACCCACTCTAGTATTCTTGCCTGAAAAATCCCATGGAAGAGGAGTCTGGTAGGCTACAGTCCAAAGGGTCACAGAAAATCAAACACGACTGAGCGACTAAACACACCACATGTGACCTTAGTATTGAGTAAAGTCACGTTTCGGGGTCTTCCCTGGTGGCTCCCGATGGTAAAGACTGCCTGCAATACAGGAGACACAGGAGATGCTGATTCAGTCCCTGGGTTGGGAAGATCCCCTGGAGAAGGGAATGGCTATCTACTTCAGTATTCTTGCCTGGATAATACCATGGACAGAGGAGCCTGGTGGGCTACAGTCTGTGGGGTCACAAAGAGTCACACCTGAGCGATAACAAAGTTTGAAGGGAACAAAGTCATGACCATTTGTTTACAAATTGTGTAGGGCTGCTTTTATGCTACAACAGCAGAGTCAAGGGTTGCAGCAGAGATTTATGGCCTGCAAAATTGAAAATAGTTCTACTCTCTGGTTTTACTTTTATTTTTTTAATACACCTTGCAACATGTGGAATCTTTGTTCCTCGGCCAGGGATCAAACCCAGACCCCCTACACTGGAAGTGTGGAGTCTTAACCACTGGACCACCAGGGAAGTCACATCTTTGGTACTTTCGAAAGAGGTTGCCCTCTCCTCTACTTGAGCTA
Source organism: Cervus elaphus (assembly GCF_910594005.1). Taxonomy (NCBI): domain Eukaryota; kingdom Metazoa; phylum Chordata; class Mammalia; order Artiodactyla; family Cervidae; genus Cervus; species Cervus elaphus. The sequence goes on from NC_057834.1 coordinate 42,989,918, forward strand.
AAAAGGAGCTTTATGATGTCATGAAAGAGATAACCAAGAATCAAGGCAAGGGGAAGGGAGGAAGAAATGAAAGAAGGGGTCTGATCCCAGGGCCCTCCCATCAAGGGCAAGGTCTTTGCCACGTTGCCTTTTATTCTAAGGATACCAGGGACACACACATTTAGGAGTAACCTCAGCCTATCACCCCGTTTCTTTTCCTCCTCACTCAAAGTTCTGTAGAGCTGTCTCTTTAAGATTCAGGCAAGGCTCAGAGGAGTACAACACATAGACACACCTCCTAACTCTAACCTGGAACCTTCCTGAAATTGAACCCATTTCTCCAATACTGAGATTCTTTGCCAGGACATTCAAACACAGCTCTCTGGTGCCCACTGAAAAAGTGCTCTGGTCTCTCCAGTCCCTAGCCATCTCTGCATCTCCCCTTTAGCTGATGTAGCTGATTGGTTCCCTAGGTTCTGACTGCCACGGCTCATGCATACCTTGTTTTGGACTAACTTGGTGCATTACTCCCTCCAATCCTTCCTAGGGTCTGACCTCAGCCTTGAAACACCCTCCTCTATAGAGTTTTCCCCAGTCTCCAGGGTCAAGGAGCCCGAAGTCAGATTGAAGATCTGTACTGTCTAGTTTGGTTAACCCAAACTCTTTCTCTCTCTTGTTGACAGACTTAGTCTTAGGTACTTTCCTGAGGCTTTCTACTTCCTGTAGAAGGTGCCTCCCACCCTTTATAGCTGACATCTCTTCATCACCTGCCTGTGACAAATAAGCCCCCCTCTGCTCTAACTTCCCCACCCAGCTGACTCCCAGAACCAGAGGTGATGGATTTCAGGGATGCTGGTAGGAGAGAGGGTGGGAATGTGGGGACCTCCACCCCCACTCCACCTTCAGATTATAATCTCTAGCCTGATGCTCCATGCTTTAAGGAGAGGTTTTCCTGATTCAGTTTACTTTGGTGGGGGAGGGTGTGAAGTTCAAATGAAGCCTCTGTTTGTAAAACTGGGGGGAAGGGGAGGGCAGAAATGAAGGCGGATCTGGTTGGAGAGAATCTGGAAAGGAATGAAGAGTTCCTTGCATTTTGTTCTGACTCTCATCCCTCTGCTCTCCAGGTCTATCTAGATCCTCCCTCAAGGGCTCTTGAGAGAGGGTTTCTTAAGACACTCTGAGACACTCATGCCGTCACGTGGGTCAGCACCTGGGCCCTTGCGCTAGACTTCACTCCTAGTTACCACAGAGGTTGAATCTGGACCAGTGAAAAGTATGGGTCTCCTCGGACCCACCCCTGCAGCTGTGAGCACCTGTTTGCAGGGAGGCCCCCAGTTGGGGAAGTCTAGAAGCTAAATTTAGTCTGAAGGCTGAAGCATAATTGGGTGGGTGATTACCCTGGGGAAGCTGGGAGGGGGAGGGGGGAATTCTGACCCAGCTGAACAGAGACCTCAGAAGTCCACGGATTAGAACCACAGTCACCTTCCCCCAGCAAACACTCAGAAATGAGAAGCCCCAGCAATCTGCTGGCCTCCTGCACGCTTGATCTCTCTTGCGCTCATCAAGATTGTTCCTATCATCACCCCACCCCCACCTCAACTCTCAGGGGTCCAGTTCCTCTGAGTCCTTCCCTAAATTCCCCCCAGAGCAGCAAGGCTAAGGGCCCCTGCACCACATCTCCCAGAACTTGGGTTACAGCTTCCTCTCTCCCAAGTCCCTCCACAGGGTTTCAGAGGTCAGCAAAGAGGTGTCTGGCCACAGTAATCCCCTGAAAGAGGCCAGGAAAAGGGGTGCTTGAGGTCAGCTTCCGCTTCCTGAAAACTTTCACAGTGACTCCCCTTCCCATTCTGACCTCAGTGACCAGAGGAAAGAATCCTTAGGGGCTGCACTGAATCCTAGCTTTAAAATGAGAGGGGAAAGGGGGCAACCCCCCCCCCACCCCCACCCGATGAAAGCCCACATCCTGAGAAGCCAGAGGCTGAAGGCTTTGAGGGAGCTGGGGGCTCTCAGGGAAGGGAGGTGTTGAAGCTGGGGGAGCCCTAAGAGGGGCTGTGGCTGCATTCCCCACCTGTGATTGGTTCTCAGGCTAAGGCCAAACTCCAAACCTGCCCGGCAACAGTCCTGAGAGGCCCTAAGAGGGAGGAGGAACTTCGGGGAAGTCAGCTGAACTGGGGCCACCGCCCAGCCTTCAGCTTCCAGGAATCACTGGGAGGGCCCCAGCTCTTCACCACACCCCTCCCTCGGTCTCAGGACTCCGCCTTCAGCCTGCAATGTCTGCAGGGCTGGCTCAGGTCCCACTCCCCTGGTGCCCCCACATCTTTGATCCCCTTAGAGGTTCACCAAAGAGAGGAGCCCGTCTGATGCCTGCAGAAACACCGAGACTGGGCCTCCTCGGTACCCCGTTCTTCATTTCCCACCCGGGAGGAGTCAGTTTCATTTTCCTTTCTCCCCATTTTCTTCTGCCTCCTTCCTGATACACTGTCCTCCCGAGATGGTAACTGTAGTCTTCCTTCTCAGCCACTTCCAGCCCAAGGAAAGCCTGCTTCCCAAGGCAACAGAACGACGTGAGGGAGCTGCCAGAAAGGAGAAGTCCTGTCCCCTCGGGTAGCTCTGGGTCCTTCCCAGGGTCTGGGTGTGTCTAGGTGTACATGCTCAGGACACTAGTCACCGCGGTCAGCTGTTTCTGCAGCCCTTTATTTATGATCTTACTTGGCCAGACTTGTGGAGGTGAAGGGATGGGGGCGGGATCCTCCTAATGGAGAGAGAAGCTCAATTCTATTGCACTTCCCCCTTTCCTAGGCATGGGGACCCCTCCCCCAGAAGTGTAGAGGTGGGGTCGGGGAGAGGATTTGTGTTATGGAAAAGGCTGTCCGCGCTCACGCCACCTCCAACAAACTATTTACCTTGAGAGCGGACATGGGCGTTGGGGGGTTGGGAGGAGACCAGGGTGAGACATCTCTGAAGAATGTGTCTTTGGCTGGACATCCAGTACTGCCTTGGCTCCACCCTCGACTCCACCCCCTAGAGCCAGGCCAGGCTCCTCCTCCAGCCCTTTCTGCTGAGGGAAGGGGGGGAGGGGGAGAATCATTTCCTTTCTTCCCACTCTATAAAAAGCAACAAACCAAGAGCTTAATAGGGAAACGGGTAATAGCAGAAAAGATGAGAGGGGCAGGAAGGCAGGACCAAAGAAAGGGAACAGGAAAAAGGACCCCTGAAAAGGCAGCTGTCATTCAGCTCAGCCCCAGATGGAAAAAAAAAGTGCTACTAGATTCCAAGAGACTTTACAGAGGGACCCAGCCTACCAAGAAACCCACCGTAGACGGAGCAGTTTCTATTTTGGACCCAAGGGCCCAACTCTGTACCTAAACTGGGGGAAGTGGTGACCTCTAGTGGTTGATGACCAACCTGCAGGGCCTGCGATCAGCCAGGACCCTCTGCCTCTGACCAAGGCTTCGTTCAGGTCTCAGGTGACTAGGGCGCCCTCATTAGGCTTTCTGCGCCCAGACTTTCTCCATCTGGGCTCCAAGCGCTGTTCCCCTTCCCACCCTTCATTCTTATCTCACACAGCTTGCTTAGGTGGCCTGTACAGCTGGATTCCCACGGGGTCAATGAAGAGCCTGTTTCTCATTTGTCATAATCATCTTTAATAAAAATAAATTAGTTCTGGAGTAGGAACCATTTTAGGAGGTGGGGAGCAGAAGCAGGGGCTAGGATATCTTATTCTAAACTTGCTCTTTTCCATCCTCTGCCCAGCTGGTCCCTGCTCTGGGAGGGCAGTCTCTCTTCCTGGAGGGCGATCGCTCACCCCCACCCCTCATTAGCTATGAGAGGGAGGGATAGAGACTAGGTAAGGGGAGAAAGGGTCAGAGGACAAAAGGATGGTTTAGATGATATGTGGCCTGAACAGGAGAAATGCGGGTTAGGACACAAAATTGGGATTAATGTGGAGGCCAGACTCTAAGTAGCTCGGATTCTCAGCTGCAAACTTGCTTTCCTCTCAGCCCAGAAAACTCTCTGGGAAACTGGCATCATCCCCTCCTGGGGGACTGTGTAACTTCTTTTTGAGAAGTGATACAGATGTATGGGCGCACACACATCCTTACGGGCCCATACACATTTGGGTGCATGTGTGCACACACACCATCACACCACCACACAGGCACAGACCCAGCCACACTTCTTGATGGTCACTGTCATCTTGCCAACTTCCATCACCCTGGGGGACGTCTCTAGTGAGACCAGGACAGGCTGGAGAGCCAGAGGATACAGAGTGGGATGATTGAGGGGTGACTGATGGTGGCATGAGAAAACCACAAGGAGAGGGTCTCCTGGACCCATTTCAGGCGGGCTCTGGGGGAGACCGCTCCAGGACATGGGCACAAGAGCGGCAACAGGTGGCTGTGTAGTAGGGATAGACGCAGAGCCGGGCCTGCACCACCAGGGGGCAGTGTGGAGAGTTGTCCTTGCATTGATCATCTGGGGACAGAGGAGGCCATTGGGCACAAGAAGTCACCAACATCCATCCCGCTGGAGGTGTGCTGCCCACTCCCGCTTGTCCTTCCTAATCTCCACCCACGCCTCAGCTAACTCCGCTCTACTGGGAATGGGGGAGAGGGAGCTCTTTACCAGGGCGCTGGCTGCAGGGCTGGCTGTTACAGGATCGTTTCCTGGCGGGCCGCAGGTGAAGAGGGCATCGGATGCTGAGGGTCTGATTGGCGGTCAGGCACTGGACCTCCCTTGTCTGCACGCCGCCCTGGCAGGAGCGAGAACACTGGGGAGACCCCAGCTATCAAATCAGACCTCTGCTGTGCTCCAGGCTCCTCTTGCACCCCAAGCCTCCTCCTCAGAGGAGGAGCTGGGGGGCCTCTCCTGGAGCATTATGAACCCCCACGCAGAGGGGCCCACCTCTCCTCCCATTAATTAAACTGCCCCTGGCCTTAGCTAGGAGGCACAGAGGGATGTACAAAGAGAGAAGCCTCTCCTGTCCTGGCAGTCCACTCTGGGTAGGGCAGGGGAGCCAGGCACTCACCGGACTCCAGGGTGTAGAAAACCACCGGTCCTGGCAGTCCTGCCCTTGACAGGGCTGCAGGGCAGGGGGCCTGGGCAGGTGGGAGCAGTTGCTGGGAGAAGTCACATTGAACTCAGTCCCCAGTTTGGACACACAGATGACATCTCTACGCTGAGTGCCAGAGCCGCAGTCTGAGGAGCACTGACGGAAGAGACAGGAAGGGAGAGCAGAATTCCTCTTACCTCCTCGCCCCCGGGAATCCCACCCACGGGCCCCTCCCAGGCGCTCAGCTCACCTCCGCCCAGGGCCCGGTGTACCAGCACCACGTCACCTCACAGGGCCCCAAGCTGCAGGCACGCATGTCAGGGGGTCGGCTTCCGGGTGCACAAGTCTGCTCACCGGCTCCTGCCCCTGCTTCCTCCTGGCTTATCCCGTGGGCCTCCCCGCTCCCAAGGCAGACCACAGAACGTCTCTGGATTCCCGTCCCACACTCCGCTGAACACTGTTGGGAAGCAGAGTGTGAAGGGAGACCAGGGTGACATGGGGAGGGGAGGGGGTCAAGGACAGACACATCCTGGATCCAGGAGTTAGGGAATGCTCTGGGGGACTTTTGCCAGGCAGGGTTCAGGACGTTAGTGTAAGTTTTTCTCCAAGTTCCCAACACTGGCAGTGTCTAGCACACAGCAGGTGCTTGCCCAGTCAGCGTTTATGCAGCTGTGTTGGGAAGACACCTGAGAGGGTGTCGTGGGTGGTGGGGGGCACTAGGGATGTTGGGGCTCAGCAGAGAGGGGGCCCACCTTGGAGCTCCAGTCGCTGTGGAACCAGGCCGTGGTGCAAGGCCCCATGTCACAGGCCTCTCTGCTGGGGGGCCGCGGGGGCCCGGAGGCGCACTCCTGCTCACTCACTTCATCCCCGTTGTTGCCGACACAGCGGACCTGCCGGCTCCTCTGTCCGCGCCCGCATCGCACAGAGCACTGAGGGGACGAGGGGCACTCAGGCCTGGGCTTCCCTGGCTTCCTCACCGTCTTCCCTCTCTGGGGCTTCTGAACCAGGATGGGCCTCTGACGCCTGGCTCAGAGGTTACAGGGCTTCATGGGCTGAGGAGCAGGCTGAGTACAGGGCATGTCTTAGCTGCCTTACAGTTGGAGGCTCATATGAGATCTCATTTGTAAAAGTTTCTGCCGATTCATACAGAGTTGGGAAAACTGCAGCTCTAGCTCACTGGGGCCCACAGCTCCAGGATCCTCCCTGTCCCAGAGCCTCCTTGCCCGGGGCCACCCACCTGGCTCCAGGGCGAGCGAACCTCCCAGTGGCCACAGAGGCGCAGCTGGCAGGGCTGGGTGATGTTGGGCCGGGGCAGGTGCCCGCAGCGCTCTGGGGGCACTGAGGAGCCGCCGCCCCCAAACTCCTGCCGGCAGCGTAGCTGACGGTGCTGGGTGCCAGGGCCGCATGAACGGCTGCAGGACGTCCACTCACCGGCCTCCCAGCTGTGGGCAGAGGCGGGGAAGGGACAGAGACACAGATGGCAAAAACAGAGATATGCTGCTGTGTTCGGGAAAGGGGACAACAGACTGGGAGTGGGGACCTGTCGGAGGTGAGTGGGCTTATTTAACATTTGGAGTCTGGGATCCCTTGTGGGACTCAGGGTTGTCTTGTGGTGGCTCAGATGGTAAAGAACCTGCCTGCAATGCAGGAGACAAAGGTTCGATCCCAGGGTCGGGAAGATCCCCAGGTCGGGAAGATCCTCTGGGAGAAGGGAATGGCAACCCACTCCAGTATTCTTGCCTGGGAAATCCCATGGACTGACTGGCTACAGCCCATAGGGTCAAAAAGAGCTGGACAGGACACACACACACCTCACACATCCTCAATTGTACAAGAAACTAAGAGAATGTAGCCAGGAGACCCTGTATTGAGTGCAGAGTCCAGGTGAGATCCTACAGGTGTGAGGATGGGCCTCCCAGGGGCAACCGTTGTGTCCCTAGGACCCCAGCCCTCCCATGGGCACACTCACTATGGTGGGCATGGGGGGCCGTGGCAGGGCTCCGGGGAGGCTGGGGGCCTGGCACCCAGGGCACAGCTGCGTTCATCCAGCTCCTCTCCTGACTCTCGAGAAATGCAGAGGAAGATGGGGCGCCAAACACCTGAAGGGGGATAAAGGGAAGCCCGGGGAGGTGGGATGACTCGGCATCCAGTGTCAGTGGGCCCCAGGCACTGAAGTCTGAGTTGGCACAGAGTCAAGGTGTGATGCACGCCCAGGGCAGGGGATCAGGAGCGCCGAGCCGGGAATATGGGCCAAGGGGGCTGGTGTGTGAGGTCTCACCTTTCCCACAGGATGCCGAGCACTCCGAGTGTCCCACTCGTTTCCAGTATCCGGCTGGAGACCCCGGGGGTGTCCTGGGAGGGGGTGGGGCGGGCATCTGGGGGATCCTCACCTGCCGCTGGAGGGTGCCTGGGGTGCGGGCAGGGCGGGGCGCTGAAGCAGGAGGGGGCTCTACCCTCAAAATCTCTGTGCAGAGAGAGTTGAGTAGACACATCAGATGGGCCTCCTCACCCTCAGCTTCACCCCACCTCCTTCTAAGTCTGGGGGTCAAAGTCTTACCAGGCTGGAGTTGAGGAACACGGGGCTCTGGGGTGGGGTTCTCAAGGTTTGGGGGAGGTGAAGAGATGACATACTGATAGAAAACACCTGGGTTTTCCTCCTGAAAGATCATCTGGGAAGAGAGAGAGAAGGTAATGAATGTTTGGGGATGGCCAGGGGGCATCCTCCATCCTTCTGCCCATCCTGAGACCCACAGCTTCCCCTCAGAGGAAAGGCCTCCCGCAGCGGTGCAGCCTCCCCAGACCCAGGCCCCTCACTCACGTAGACATCCACAGGCTGGGTGGTGGGGCCTTCTGCGGACAGACTCTCCCCAGCGCCCTCCTCTCGGGGAGGACGGTTGTAACGGAAGACAGTCCCGCCGGCGGTATAGGACCCAGGGGGATCCACAGCCCAGTTTCCATTGATGATGGACCGGCCCCCAGGACCTCGAAGTGCTGGAGGTGGCAGATCAGGACACGTGAGGTCATCCGGTCCTCCTCTCCCTCACTTCCCTACTGGTGGGGAACCCGCATACCCTCCCCCCGCAACCTGCACACCCCCCCATGCTCCTGTGACTTCCTCATTGCCCCCACCTGGGAAGGAAGGGGAGGGGAGCCCTGACTTCACTGGTGGCTTGTTTCCTGTGCTGAATGGGGGTGTGCTGGGCAGAACCCACTGACCAGGGATGGAGTGGGGACCTAAGACTCACCAAGGTAGTTGGAGCTGGGCCGGAGCTGGGCGATCTGGAGTCGGGAGGCCCCGGCAGGAATGGACAAGATCTTCTGATAACCCAGAGAGCCACCCCGCTCAGTGAGGTTCCCCGAGACGAGGCGACAGGTAGAATCATCACCCCCACAGACGCCACAGCCATCTGGATGCCGGCCAGAGCCGAGGATGCCATCACAGCCAGGGCTCTGGGGGAAAGCAGGGTGAGGCAAAGGCTGCTGGAAGCCAGACATCACTTCACACCCTGGCCTGGGCTTCTTGGAGCCTTCAGTTCACCACGGGTCTTGACCTTTGCTGTACAAGTGAGACTGTTTCTTTGTCAGCACCCGCATCCCCAGCTAGCCTCCAGGAAGCTTGGACGGGCCCGGGGTGGGGGGGAGTCTTTCCCGCTGTTCACATCTTTTGCTCAGCCTCACTTGGCAGGTAAGAACCCTCCTCTCTGCCATCTCAGCCTGGTGTTCCGTCATTGTGATAATGAACAAGGAGGCGCTCTCAGAACGTGAGTAGTAGTTATTAACACTGCCCCCTCCCCATGCATGTTCCCCCTCTTCCCTCACCAGACAGCGTCCAGCCACACAGATGTCCAGGGCTCCAGGCTGACACAGGGTCCCGTCCTGGACCTTTTGGGTGTGACGGACATAAAAGCGGAAGCCACGGGGACGGCAGTTCAGCTCACAGCGCTGAGAGCCCTGAACTAAGAGACGGGGGAGAAGGGTGCTTAGCTAGGTTCCCTGGCGGGAGGTCAGTAGGGAAAGACTCCAGGGCCCTGAGAACAGCCCTGATGTTGGCAATAAGGCATCCTGAGGTTGCCGGGGGCCCTGTGGTTGAAGGCAATGCAACAATTCTGAAAGGTCAGTTTGAGGGTCACACAAAACTCAAATCAGATCAGCTGGGATCACTGAGATCAGGAAAAGGGCTGGCAACTCTGAGACAGATACTTGAAACTATGATCATGTGAGTTCAGAGCTCAGGAGGGCTTGTCTTGGTATCAAGGTGACACAGGCCTAAAATCCAAAGGATGGTAACTTGGGAGAAAGTCATATAACATGGTCCAGATCAGTGGCACACCCCCAGCCGGCTGTCACCACCAGACAGGATCTCTCTGCCCATGCCCGGCCTCTGTCATGTCCACTCCACCTCCTGGATGGGTTTCTTCCCAGAGGAGGTCCGCTGAAGAGCACCTCTGAATGCAGCCTCTCCCAGCCCGACTCCTCTGCTGACCACCCACCACATCTGACAGCCGGGGCCCTGTCTGAAACCCCCACCCCTTTCTGGGCCTGTTCTGTCTCTTCACCCCAGTCCTGGGAAATAAGGAAGACATGATGCAGAAGAAACACAAGAGCCTACAGAGGAGACAGAGAGGGCTGAGACTCCTTCCCATCACCCCCCAATCTTCAGCCCCCCTGTCCCAGTGATGGCTAGAAACCTCACCTTCCGTGAAGGGCTCCCACTGGTACAGTTGGCCCATGAACTCCTGGGAGTCAAAGGCTGCACACTGCAGGGCCCGGGGGTCTGGCTGCTCAGGGGGGCAGGGCTGAGGTGGGGGATACAGAGGAGTCAAAGCTGGGGAGGAAAATGGGGGTGTGGGTCAGGGCTGGATTTGGGGGGTAGAGAGGAAGGTCAGGTCTAGGGAAGAGCTCCAAGCCCCCTGCCCTGAAGAGGTCAGACGCCAAGGCCCTTCTCCCTCAGGTCCAGATCTGACGGGCTAAGGACCCAGACTCGGGGTCAGGGAAGCAGAATTGGAAGTCTGGGAGGGGTCAAAGAAGGAACTCACCGCTTGGCTGCAGGCTCTCAGCTGTTCACTCTCCCCAGAACATCTTGGGACAGGGCTACTGGGAGCAAAGAGGCTCCAGAGAGGGCTGGAGTGGGGGCCAGAGCTCAGCAGAGGCAGCCAGCCATCTGCGTGGGGAGGGGCAGCCTCCGTGAGGGGCCCGTGGAGATTGCCCCCAGGTCTCCACTGCTCCCGGCTCTGCTGGCCTCGGCCCCAAGGCACAGAAAGGGAAGGATTAGGGTGTCTGTCTGCCAGCCGGGGACTGGCCCAACCCTGGGAACTTGGCCTTCTTGGCTGAAGGGACAGGTGAAAGGAGCTACCTTCTCCCAGGGATGTGGGATGAAAAGAGGGCTCTGTGCCAGAGGCCTGGGCTCTGGGGTGTGGCCCTGTGGGGGCAGGCCTGGCTCTAGAGGGCACCGCTGTCTGAGCAGCTTCGGGGCTTGGGGGTTCTGCTTGGGGGGGGAGGGTGTGGGCAGAAGGTTCTGTAGGAGACAGTTCTGTTTTCTGGGTGTGGTTTGCGGAAGATGGCTCTGTTCTCGGAGTCAGGGATGGAAGATCTGAGGTTTGAGAGAGTTCAGATCTGGGTGGTCTTCGGGGATGCCTGCGGTTCCGATGGAGTGGCAAAGCAAAGGGCACCCTCCCATAGCCAAACATTCCTGGCTTGATGGGGTCTCGAACCCGGGACCTGAGAAGGTGTTGCAGACATGGAGTCACATCACCGGCCATCTCTGACCCTGCCTCCCCATCCTACTTCCTAGCACCAGAGAAGCCTTTCTAAGCCCTGGATCCTTCGCTACCCTTTCCTTCATCCCAAGCCCCGCCCCTACCTCAAGACACCGCCCCTACCTCAAAGCCCCACCCCTCACCTCCTGGCTCCTTGAGTCTCCGGAGCCTCCTCTCTCCCTAGTTGAGAAGCAGGACCTCGAAAGGGGCCACCTCTTCCTCGAGGTGTTGGCCTGTACAGGGGAAGGGTTTCTCGGGAAGTCTGTGGTCTGGTGCCCTGACCCCGGGGAAGCAGGGCTTCTGGATGTCTTGGGGGCCTGGGTGGAAGGGGCAGGCCCTGGTGGAGTTGAGTTGTCGGGAGCTGACATGTCCGGCTCCGGCGCTGTACCCCAACCCCGCAGGGCTGGGAGCAAGAGGCCCACTGGTCCCAAGGACCCCAGACCCCTTCAGGGCCCTGGCCCTCCTCGGGGGGTGTCTGAAGAGACTGTCCAGATAACACCTAGGTAGACAAAAAGTTCAGACAAAATTAGAATGATTTTCGAGGGAACTGTACTGAATATCTAGTCCACGCTGAGGCTTGGGGCAGTTGTTACTGACCCAGGGTCATATTCAGTAGCAGAGGTGGGACTTAAAGTGATATGGCAAGGAGTTAGGGAGTTGGAGAGGCTGGAGGGCCAAGTGTGAGAGAAAGGGGCCAGGGCTTATCAGAGGCCGCAGAAAATGCAAATATGGTCTGGAGATAGTGGGTAGTGGGGAGACAGAGAGATGAAAGGATTGTAGCCTCTAGTCCCTGGCTCACCTCCTGATCCAGGCAGAGCTGAGGGAGGGACAGAAGCAGCATCAGACACAACCGGGGCCTGCAAACCAAAAGCAGGAGTGAAGGGATCAGACAGGAGCCTGAGGAGGTGTTACACCAGGCCCCGCCCCCAGCAGGCTCCCCACATCCTGATACCAACTTCTCAGAAAGCAGAAGTTACTCATCACTTCCCCTGACCCCTCCCAGAGAGGTCCTTTCCCATACTTCTACAGACTGAGAGTCAGTCATTCCTTCCACCCTGGCCCCCTACTGCTTACCTGCCTGCCCACTTCGCCATCGCTCCTCCCTTGATGGCCCTGGGCCCAGGGAGGAGGGGACTGGAAGTAAACACTCTACTGTGGCATCTGGGCTTCGGGTGAGGGTTGCGCTCTGTAAGGACCCAAGCCTGGTCCAGTCTCCGGAAAGCTGGGGATTGGGAGGGATGACTTCTCAGAAGGACATCTCAGAGTGAAAATGGAGGGGTGACGATTGGCCCATCCTTTAATGATCCTAAGGGTGAGAGGGAAAAGGAACACCGCCTTTGTCCATTCACCCAAGCTGAAGGGGTGGAGGTCTGCCCTCAGCCTCCCAACTCAGGCACAGTCCCCTCCCTCAGCTACAGGAACTTCTCAGCTCCTGTATCCTAACCAGCGACTGTCTCTAGGCCAGCTCAGACTCATGCATCTTTCTTAAGAGGGTTGAGGAAGGAGGCTCAGTGAGAACTTTCCAGACATCCTCTCTGAGCTGCTGACTGGAAGCCCCCTGGGCTTTCCATTCCCACCTGCCTCTCAGCCTTTTCTTGCCTTCTTAGCTAATAAGCTCCTTGTACACTCAGACACAACTGTGCTTGTCTCAAACTTTTCAACCAAGGGATAAATTAAATGGGCTGATGGTTTAATGTCTAGAGAAGCAGGTGATTTTCCCCAGTGATATTTAACTTCCCTCCAAGGGCCAGCCTCTGGCAGTGGATCAATGAGACCTTCCTTCAGGCAAGACTCTGATGGCTGGGGGAAGCTGGGAAGGGGAGATGCAGCTAGAGATGCTGTTGCTCCCCAGTCACTCATGGGTCTATCTTCTGAAGAGCCAGGAAGTCCATCCTGAAGTCTCAGCTTGATCCCTGGAGAAGTGGAGCTTGAAACCCTCCCCTGGTCTAAGCCTGGCTCTCCCATGGCTCCCCCTGGCCCTCCAGTCCCTTCACAATGAGCCCTTCCCACCCCCACTCTTCTTGCTGCTCTCAGCTCTGCTTTCCAGGAAAAAAAAAAATGTTTCTGTTGGATCTGAAAGGCACCCGGGAGAGGAATCCAAGGAGCTAATGCCGAGGTGGGCCAGCTCAGGGGCAGGAAAATGACAGAGGGAAGGGCAGGAATGTGCTTGGAGGTAGCAAATCCATTCCCCCTCACCTCCCTGAGACCCCAGGGCTTGGGAAGTTAAGGGAAGGATCACAGTGGTGGAGCCTGTGCCCGAAAGGTCTCCTCAGCTCCTCAGTGTTGGGAAGGGGGTTACTGATGGCTGTTCCTTCCCTTGGCTGGGCTGACCACTGAGGTCAGCAACTCCGCCCTGATGAGGAGGCGGGTAGGGGCTCCAGAGAAGGGCCAACATTCCACCCAAACCTTCAGCTTTCTGCCTGACTCCCTTCCTGGTGGTTGAAGGGCAGGAGATGGGAGGATGGTCACTGCCACTTCTGGCTGCTGGGTCCCCTCTCCACTCCCTCTGCCTCTGCTTCTCTCTGCTACCCCAGGCCTGTGTCTAGCTGTCTCTCTCTATGGGTCTACCCAGTACACATAATCCAGTCCTGAGCTGGGTTTGGCTTTGGCAGCTCCCTGGAGAAGTGAGGGGTGGGGGGTGGGGTGACGTGAGCTCCTGGGGCCAGGGCCAGGCCTGGCTCCCTCTCTGGAAAAGTCCTACCCCACCCCCTGCATAGCTGGGCAGGGGGCCGGCGCGCGCGCGCACACACACACACACACACACACACACACACACACCCACTGCAGAAACAGATACACATTTGTGGTTTCCAGTCTTTTCATGTTTTTCATGTTTCTCATCTGGTGAGTCTCGCTGTCCAGAGTGAAGAAAAGAGAGGTCAGACAGACTGGTCATTCTTGGGCCAGGCTGACACTGGTCTAGACAAACCTGGGCTCCTCCCTGCCACAACTCCACACTGGCCAGTGGAGACCAAGGAGGAGTAACGTGGGCAGAACTAACCCCTTCACCCCCAGGAGACCCACCTCTGGGGACAGTGGCACTGAGGGGCAGGGTCTGGGTCAGCAGGCCCTGGGGCTGGCTGCAGAGCCCCTATCTTGGCGAGAACTCCTTGGTCCTCCTTGTGCCATCCTGGGTCCTGGAGGCCCATCCCAACAGGTGTCCTGCCTTTCTAGTCGTCAGGCTGAGCTGGATTCAGGGCACCCACTTGTATCCCTCCCAGCGGCCCTGTCCCCCAACCCAGGACGGAAGCGGATGACAGGGTTGGGGGGATGGGGGGAGAAACGCATTTTCCAGAAATACCTTTCCAGAGGGGAAGGGCAGGAGGTGCCCGGCGCGTGCCGGGAGCTCCTGGGTATGTTTTCCAAGTTTATTCTGTGTAGGAATTTTGGCTGATTCTTCGTCCGAGTGATGGGGCCCGCTTTCCAAGGGATCAGAACCCCCTCCCCAGGAATTGGATCCCAGGGACTGGAACATCTTCCGAGGCTATAAGAACTGGGGCCGGGGTCGTGGCTGGGGCGCAACCGCGGGGCTCAGGGAACAGGGACGACGCGGGGACGCGGGGCGGGTGGTCTAACCGGACGGGGGAGAGAGGGCGACCGGGGCCAGGGGTCCCAGGGAAGGTCTGTACCTGCTCTGCGCGGCCCCGGCGGCCAGCTAACCCCTCTGCGCCCGGGCGCTCCCTCCAGGCAGCCTCGCTCCGCGGCGGCCACTGCGGCCCCTGAGCCGGGCTCGGGACACGGCCGCCTCCGGCCGCGGCTCCGCCCCCGCCCCGCCCCCGGCCCGCCCGCCCGCCAGCCCGCCCGCCACGCGCCCAGCGGCAGCCCCGCGGCGGCCCCCGAACCCCCTGCCCGCCAGGGCCACCCACCCTGGGCTGCGGGCCTTGGCCGCTCCCGTCCGGTACCTGCAGACTGCTCCAGGGGGGCGAGGCCGAGGGGGTCCCAGCTGGGTTCCGAGGGAGCCATCGCCCCAGGGCTGTCCCCCGACCCGGCTGGGGCTCGAGTCTTCGGGACCCGGGTCTCCCGACCGGCTCCGATTGGGCGGTGCGAGCGCTGCGCCTGCCCAGGCGGGGCGGCCGCGAGGGGCGCCAAGAGGTTGGGTGGTGCCGGTCCCCGAGCGGCGTGGGCGAGCCCCGCGCCCTACGTCGGGGCGTTGCGGGGCCGAGGTGGTCAAGCCCGACCTCGGTTCCGCGTTGGTCATGGCCCGCTCCACCACGCAGCCTCCCGAGCAAGCCCTGCCTCTCCTAAGTTGGACTGGGAACCGTGTGGTTCTGACTGCCCAGGGACCTTCTAAGCCTCGGTTTCTCCATCCATAAATACCGGGCGTAGCGGAAGGAATGCGCTGATTTAGGAATCAGAGGATCTGGATTTGAAGCTCCGCTCTGTGATCTTGAATGAATGCGTCAACTTTTCTGTGCTGCAGTTTCCTCATCTGTAAAATGGGGTTAATCTGACATATACGAATAGGCTTGGAGATATGTCTGCCTAGTTACTTGTTGGAAGAATACATCCCAAACTCGGAATTGGGGGCAGCAGCTGGGGATGGGTTCGGAGAGGAAAATAAAAATATAAGCTTTCACTTTTTTACTCTATATGCTTATATGTTTTTGAATGTTTAACCACAGGCATTATCTGTTTTTAGTTATGTTAAAGAAAGAAATAATAGACGTAAAATGACAGAGTAGATAAATAGTCATTATTTTTCTTGTCACCACTGTTTTTAAAGTTTTATTTGCCATTTGTTCATAAACTACAGTCATGTATTGTTGGGTCTACTCTCAAAATTTGAAAGGGTTTGTTTGTTTTTTGTGTTTTTTTTTTAGGTGACTTGTCCATATTTTAAAACCAGGATATTTCATAACTTCTCTTGAAAAACAAAACCCTAAAAATAGAAGCTCTAGCAACATTGTCCTGGATCCCCACAAAGTAGCAGGGTCTCTGGTGTTCCCACCTAATACATACTGAGCACTTTCTACACTTGATGCGGAGGGCACAGTTAGAACAGCCTCTGGCCTCAAGGAGTTGGGTCTAGTTGGAGACAGACTTGGGAGGTAAGTACTGGACTCAACAGAAGCAAATGTTATCTCAAGAGATGAGGAAGTGAAAATAATATAAAATGTTTTTATGTATAAGAATTATATCTTTATTTGAAGTTTAACATCTATATTTTATTATAATTTATAAATTATATAATTTATAAAATCATAATTTTATTATGATTTATTGTTTTTTCAATAAATCCCTAAGTTCTCTCAAGACAAGGACCATTTAGGCCACTTTGTGTTATCTCTGTTTTTTCATCTTTTGTATTTCTGTTTTGGTTTTTGTATTTGTAGAGTTAATAGAAATATTTGGAATGAAACAGAACAAACAGATGAGTCCCAGGTGCCCAGGCCTGCTTTCTGATGTTTTTTTTTTTGCTTTCTGACTTTAAACTCGGGCCCACTGGGTGGTGGTTAAACTGGCAGGGAACCCCTGAGACTCCTGTTCTTTTGTGGGGTGCAGGACAATATTGCTAGAGCATCTATTTTTAAGTTTTTATTTCTCAAGAACCATTATAAAGTATCCTGGTTTTAAAATATTGGCAAGTCACTAAAAAACAACTTTAGGACAACACAAGTATAACCTAAAACATGTGGATCATTGCTCAGATTGGTCTGCAGGCCTCAGGTTTGCACCTTTCCTGAAGACATATTCAGTCTTGTTCTCCTGCTCCCAGAGCTTGGGAAGGTAATGAGTTAATGCCCCCTCCCCATTTGGGTGGTTTATTTTGGGACTGCTGTTAACAAGTCCTAATTCAGAGGCACATTTATAGTCCTGGATTTGGAGGGGAAGCCCCTTTGCTCAGACTTTAGAGAACAATACTGATGATGAGATGCCCAGCCCACAGGGCAGAAGATATTTTAGGTCCAAGGACTTTTTGTGCCCTCAGGTCACATCCCAGCAGCACTCACTTATCTACCAGGGGGCAAGCTGCAGGACCAGAAGGTGTGGCCAAAGACAGCAGAATGGGAAGGGAGCCTGGGGGGAGGGAAAGGTCTGCCTTTGACATTTGTAACTGAGGGTCAGAAATAGACCTTTCCATTAAGAAGTGGCTGCTGACCAAAGAGCTCACAGATTTATTACAGCTGTCACCTCCCAGGACTTGGTGGTCTGAAAATATTGTATTAGGGAAGGAATTTCCTATGCCTCAGCAGTGTGCAAAGTGCCAGATAAAATTTGTGGACACTGTCTCAAGGATAAAAAGAAATTTCTTAAAAGATTATGCAATAAGTAGATGTTCACCCCAAAGTACCTCTAGGACTGTGGACAAAAGAGGGGATAGGCTAAGTATTTGTCTGACTTTGAGTATAACAGAGTGACTTAATAACAATAGTATAGTTAACATGTATCTGAGGGCTCCCCTTGTGACTCAGTGGTAAAGATCCCACCTGCCAATGCAGGAGATGTGGGTTTGATCCCTGGGTTGGGAAGATCCCCTGGAGAAGGAAATGATAATCCACTCCAATATCTTGCCAGGGAAATCCCATCGACAGAGCGGCCTGGTGGGCTATAGTCCATGGGGTCACAAAGAGTCAGACACAGCTGTGTGACTAAACAACAAAACATATAGCACTTACTACACATGAAGGCCTCATTGTAACGCATTTAGAAACAAACATACAGAGAATTCCAGGGACTCAGTTTCCAGCCCTGGCCCTGGTCGAAGAACTGAGATCCCATAAGCCTAGATCCTACAAGCACTGGGGCACAGCCAAAAAGAAAGACAAAGACATAAAGAGAAATTTGGTAATTTCTCAGTGAGAACCTATTACCTGTTTATGTTGTGTACAAGTGAAATTTTTGAGAACTATAGCTGAATTTGCTTAATAATTTTTTCTGGTAGTAGATTAAAGAAGTTTTATTTTTGTTGAACCGAGTAACATTTTAAGCTCATATTTCCTGTGAGATGTTGTCCCTACTCCAAGACAATGCTGATGCCAATACCAATATGCGTAGGTGGCGTCCGGAAATTAGTGTGAAACTCTTTTGTGGTCATAGCACCCATTTTCAGAAAGCCTAGTGTGTTGGCCTTTCTGCCTCTGGGAATCATGGTTTGCTCAACTCCTTTGTTCCAGAAGAGCCTCTCTATTCCCAGTCGCTACACACCAGGCTGGTCTCTTACTTTGGTTGGTTCCCAGTGTCTGTCACATTGTTCTGCACTGTTTTCTTTCACTAATGCCCTTCTTCTGACATCGGCCTAGTTAGCTCACTCCCCACATCAGTTATGAGAACGGACTGTTGTGACCTGTTCACTACAAGGAAGCTGGAGGTGGGGACCGCCTGGTCATGTTTACCTCTGCATCCACCACCTTGCCTTGCACGTAGTAGGCATTTAATAAATGCTTGTGGGATGAGCTGTGAACGAGAAGTTGTGATCTCTGCCTCAGCTCTGGCCAGATTCCAGCACTTCCTGGATGCTATGTCAACTGATTTTGGCTGAGCTGGCACTAGGCTGATGGAATCATGAAGAAACAGGATATGACCCGCTTGGTAAAATGAGGTCCAAGACGAGGATAGGACATTCTGTTCACCAGTCACTGCTCCGGAAACATTCAATTTGGTCAGAAACTTCCAAAGCTGGGATTCTTTTGAATTTGATTTCCATAGTTCAATCTTTCAGGGCCTGTTAGGCAGGTTCTGGGGTCCTTGTTGACAGAGGTTGCCTTGGTACCGCCCTGAGCCATGTGTCTGTCCATCGGCATTCCAAACACAGGAAGTGTTCAGTAAATGTTTATGGAATTGAATGAATTGATCAAACATAACCTTGGCAGCCATTAAGTTTACAAAATCATCAGTACTTTGACAACTATGTTAAGCGGTTTGAACTCATATGTACATCTTCTCACACATGTGTTTGGGAAACGTGGCCATAAGCTAGAGTTTCTGGGTTAGGCCTCCAGCAGGTTTGAGAATATTCATTCTTTGCTAAATTGGGAAGATCTTCAGATATTATTCTTCCTCTGTTATAGTCTTAACCTAACCAATTTATAGATTTAATAAAATGATACCCACCACCAGGGATGGGGAACAATTAGCCAGGACTTCCTCTGACACAAGCCTCCACTTACTCCTGTTCTTAGGATCTCGGAGAGCATTCCCAAGAGCCACACTCCCCTCAACTACTAGGGCCTGTGGGGGCCCAGGGCAATGGGCAGTCTCGAAGTCCCTGTTTGTGCTGCCACTGAGGCTGCTGCTGCAGCAAGATTCAGCCCTGGGTAGTAAAGAGATTAAGTGCAGAAGAACCAGCTCTGATGCAGATTCCATCGAAGTTTTGCCACTTAGTAACCGGGTGACCTTGGGCATGCTAAATTTCTGGCTTCTCAATTGGAGTAACAGCAATACTCAGTTTATGTTCTTCATAGATTGTTATGAAAGCCAAAATAAAAATAACAGCATGTGGGGACTTCCCTGGTGGTCCAGTGGTTAAGAATCTCCCTCCCCCCCAAAATAATCCGCCTGCCAATGCAGGGGACACGGGTGTGATCCCTGGCCCTGGAAGATTCCGCATGCCTCAGAACAACTAAGCCTGTGCAGCAACTACTGAAGCCCACTCGCCCCAGAGCCTGTGCTCCACAACTAGAGAGGCCACCACAATGAGAAGCCCAAGCCCGGCAATGAAGAGTAAACCCCTGCTCACTGCAACTAGAGAAAGCCCGCGTGCAGCAAAGAAGACCCAGTGCAGCCATAAATCAATAAATAGTAAGAGCATGAACCTGCAGAGTCATATAGAAAAGTCAGCCAGCATTATGATTAATGATACATTTTAAATTTTATTTTAGTTGATGTGAATCAAAATTGCACTGTGTGAAGACTTAGACCTGCCCCTTTGCGATGCTGGCGTTCTGTGCTCTCTCAGAGCCCAGCAGGATTCAGCAAGAATTCACCAGTGACACAGCATGTGTTAAATGTGTTCTCACAGCAGGTTGACAACAGTGGCCCAGCCTCTGTGCCAGGGATTGGGGGAAAGATCATGTTGCTGTCTGGGCACAAACTATCTTCCTTACTAAGAAATCTGGCAGCAGATGGGCGACCAGGACTGAGTTCTGTGATGTCCTCCCAGCTTGGCAGGCTCCTTGTGCCTTGCAGTTCCTGGACCAGAAGGTGAGGTGGGCTGGCACAGATCCAGCAGCTGCTGAAGGCAAAGATGCACTGGGAAGACACCATCCCAGTATCACAGAAAGAAGGGCAGTGCTTGGGGGAGGCGGGGTGAGGGTTGAGGCCTCTAAGCATTTTGAGAAAACAGAGAAACTGATTGTTTTGTTCTGGAGTCTGGAATTGCACTTAATGTACTGGCCACACATAGAACTATGACCAATTCCAAGATCAACTGCAGATGTGAATTAAGAGCAGGAAACAGTGTATTTTGTCCCAAGTAAGAAAGGTGGCAGAAACCCATCTTCCTGCCCCCAAAAGGCTCCTACAGAGAGAATAAAGGTCCATGTAATAATTGGACCCAATGTCCAACCCCTCACCTGATTCCAGAAGTAAATGAAGAACTTCTCCAAGCAGAGCAGAGGTGTACAGAGAGGCAGGCTCTGGAGGTGATGAGAGTCTATTTGTGATTTGAAGAGGGCGTCCCTTCAAAGTAACAGAACAGAGCCAGGAAATCAGGGGACATGCTGGACTCTGCTGTCCAGAATTTGAGCAAGTTATTTCTACCACCTGAGCCTTGATAAATGGCTTCTTTCTTTACTGCCTTGTCACTGGAGACAGAGGATTCCAATCTCAGGACTGCCCTAAGGAAAGGGCCGTGGTAATTCTTCCCACATGAATCTTGCTCTCGTGCTTAGAAGTTTCCCAGACTTTCTAGAGAAAGCCAGATTGGTGTCAAATTAATTTTGACAGAGTGTGCTGAAGGCCTAAGAAAGGCAGACATAAAAGGGTAGGAATCAGGGTACAAAACTCAAAACTGCGGCCAGAGAGACAGGCAGGGCAGCCAAAGGAGAGGCAAGAATTTCGTACATACCAAGGACTTGAAGTCAGAAATGGAAGGGTCAGGACTTGCCGTGAAGGAAACACAGTCGAGGTAGGAGGGAGGGCAGGCTTGCCTCTCTGACCACAGGCCCGGGCCCACCTCAGAGACCTTGAGGGCCCTGTGTGGACAAGCAGGGGCCACATCGGCTCCTGCTGCTGAAAAGGGTCTCCCTTCTCTGCTCAAAGCTTCCCTGATCCTGCAGCTTCAGGATCTAGTCCAGCTCCTGGTGTGGCATTCAAAGCCCCTCCAGCTTCACCACCCCCGAACAGGCCAAGCCTGCAACCAGGGCTTCTGTGCCTCCTTGTCTGACATGCCCACTCCCATCCATCTCCTCTGAGCTTGAAACCTTCCACGCCACAGCTCAGCCTATGAGTGAGCCTCTCACCTCCCAGGATCACCTCTGTCCCTCTCTCTCCTTGGTCCAAAGCCCTGGCCCTGGCAGCTCTCGAGGCCTGGGGGTCTCACACTTAGGTGTGTCTGACAATTGCCTGCGGGGATATTAAAGTACAGGTGTCTGATCCCCAATCTGGGTGATCTCGTTCCTAAGCTCCACAGGGGTTTTACAAACACCCACAGGCAAGGCCAGTCAGTCTGAACCACTCTTGGGAAGTTTGCCTGTGAACCAGGTACTCTCTTGAGTCCTCCAACCCAGGTATGCAAGAACCAGCCTTCTTTTCTTAGTAACAACCTCATTTCTGTTTTAAGGTCCCCCTTCCCCCGGTGTGATGGGAACTTAATCTGTCGGTTTAGGGACTTCACACCCTCACCTGCAGGCACTGGGCAGTCACGTGCTTCCTAGCATGATTGTGCTGATGATGGACAAAGTATTTATTCACTGAGGTGAAGCTGACAAATCTCCAGCAGCAAAGGCCAGTTCCTCTTCCTTCTCTTGCTTTGATGTAGCAGGGTCACGCTCTCCCAGTGGAGGGAAGCAGTGGATGCCTGGCAAGACTAAGAACAGGTGAGCCTATGGCAGTCGTGAGAAGCAGTCCAGTGGGAAGGGAGAGTCAGGAATGGGTCCACTCTGTTTATTTAAAACTGACATCTTTGGAACTTAAGGTTCAGGGCTTCCATTGCAGCGGTGGTGGGTGTGATCCTTGTTTGGGGAACTAAGATCCTACATGGGGGAAAAAAAAAAAACTGATTAGGACTAATCTTCAAAATCCTAGAGACATCTTTACTCCTTTCCTTTATTCCAGAATAGCATGGGACTTTAGAGGGTCATTTTGCTCAGTCCCTTCATTTTCCAGGTGAAGAGATTGTGGCAATTTTTGGCAAGTCCAGAATTAGATTCCCAGATTGTGTGATGACCATGAGGTCTGTCCTCCTAGCCCAAAGAATTCCTGTCCTTCACACAGTTATGTGTCTTCATCCATTCTGGGGCCACCACCTGTCTAAGCTCTCCTCACCTCCTGCATGGATCACAGTGACAGTGACCCTTACAAATGTGTGATACTTTGCTTCTGGCATCCATGGAATGCCTTCTCTGCTTATTCCCATCCCTCATACCCAGCTCATCCTCCAAGGTCACTCAAAGGCCACCTCTTCCAAAAGCAGGTGCTGGTCTGACTTGTCCTTTCCTCCTAGAGCCACATTCAGCACCACACCCCAACCACTCATGGCAGGTGAGGTGGGAGGCAGGTGCACCTTACACTATTAGTTTATATCATGTAGGGAATTTATAATCTAATCCATGTATCATTAGGTTTATAATTTTATAATGATAATTTATATGTATTTATAAATCTGTTATAAATGTAATTTGTTAAATTCCCAAGAGTAAGGGCTTGCCTTACTCTTCTTGGTTTCCCCTTCAGGGCCTGGTGTTGAGGACCACATGATAAAATTTCAGTTGCTGCTGTGTGGTGTATGTTAACAGGAGAAACTTAGCAAAATACTTAGAAGAGTCCACTCTTCTAAGTCCACACTTGAGCCACTGGCCCAAGTGAACTGGGAACACCAACTGAGAAGGAAACATTTCTGGGGTGATTCTTTGGTGGCTCAGTGGTTAGGAGTCCACACTTTCGCTGCCGAGGGCTCAGGTTTGATCCCTGGTCAAGAAGATCCACAAGTCGCATAGCACAGCCAAAAAAAAAAAAAAAAATCTGGAGTAAGCAAACTCAAGAGTGACCGAGGGTGCTGGAAAGAAATCAGTGCAGCGGGCGTCTTCTCCCAGGGCAAGAGGAAAGAGTGTACAAACCAAGGACTTGACGTCAGAAGTGGGAGGGCAGAGGCTTGCTACAGGGAGGGACAGGTTGAAGGAGGAAGTAAGCAGCTCACTGCGTGCACCCGGGCCAGGGTTACCCTCCTCCAGATACACAGACGAGCCTGGACTCTGGCTGTCCCACTGCCCCAGGGGGACGTCCAGGGCTCTAAGGCTTCCTGGGCTGAGAGGCATGTTTGTTCCTGTTCTGTGGCCTCACGTTCAGTCCAGCACTGCAGCCTGGCTCCCCAGCTTCCCCAGTCTGGCTTCTGCCACTGCTCCCACTTTATCCCCATTCAGTCCCTGTTCCCGGACAGGCCCACACAGTCCCCCGGCTCCGCTGGCCCCCTTAGTGCCCAGGGAGCTCTGAGACTCACCTGCAGAACATCCACCTTGGGCAGTTGGGGCCTCATTGTTTCCCAGTGTAGGTGTTCAGTTACATTGTTTAACGTGTGAGTGATCATTTTAGGGTTTGGCTCCCTGAGCTTTCCCTTTGAAGCCCTGACAGTCAGTCCAGGGTCAGTATCAGAAAGAAAATCCGTGTTTCTGAGTCCTTGTGTCTTCTGCTCACCTTAGTCCTCGGAAGATGGTTCAGTCCTCTGTCTAGCTGTCCCCCGACCCTCCCACCACAGGGCGGGCAGGTGCCACATGAGCGGCAGCCTGGCAGAGAGGGCAACTGTGGTGAAGGGTGAGGAGAGGCGGTTATACCCACCACCTGCCATTCTCTCACTTCAGGCCCTGTCCTCATCTAGGAACACCAGGATGTACTGGGTAAGAGAACTACTTTGGCCCCAATTCTTCACTATGCATAGAGCCTCTGGTCTCCTAGGGGGATAATAAAAAAATTCATTTAAAAATTTTTATTTATTCGTTCTTTTTTGGCAGCATCATGTGGCTTGCAGGATCTTATTTCCCCCACCAGGGGTCGAACCTATGGCCCCTGCAGTGGAAGCGCAGAGTCCTAACCACCGGACCATCAGGGAATGCCCCCAAGAGCTTTTTGGATTCATCATCTCATTTGATCTCCCCAAACATTATAAAGTGGAGGTGGACTGATGAACATTCCTTCCATTTATCAGATGAAAACACTGAGGCAGGAGGTGATGCCAAGCTCTTGACTTGGGAGACAGAACTGGAGCCAGAACCCAGGTCTCCCCATTCCTGGCCCAACACCTTCCTGGCACCTTTCCGAGCCACTGGCGCAAGGAGAAGGGTTGGCGGCCAGGTTGTGGTTTTTAGAGCCAGCATCCCTGCAGGAGGAGCTCACACTTTTCTGGGAAGAAACGTGCAGCCTTTCTGAGCAGGGAGCTCCAGGGAAGTGCAGGCTGGTCCCTTATTTCACAGAGGAAACGGCAGCTCAGGACCCCTGACTCCAGGCCGGCGGCAGGCACCACTGCGTGCTCTGGGCTCTGTGCAACAGTCAGGATGTGGGTGTTTGTCCTCTAGGTCCGGATTGCAGCCCATTTGATGCAAGACTGTGGGGCCCTTCTGCGACTCACTTTATTCTTATTGATGCAACTATATAGGCACAGTGTCCTCAGACTGCCTGGGTTCATATCTTGGCCCCTTGACCAACTGGCAGTGTGACAGGGGGACGTGACTATGTCACTACCTCAGGGCTCTGCTCTGTGCAGGTCTAGATGGGATGATGCACATAGAATGCAAACTTTAACTGAACATAGTAAGTTAGTAAATATTGTATGGTATTTTTATTTAATTGATTTTGGGACTCTAAATTAAAAATCCTGAACATTTACCACTCAGAGGACTGAGTGGTAAAATTCTCTTCGGCTACACAAGTATAAGTGCCTGGGAAGACACCACAGAGGTGGCCACAGGAGGAAGCTATTGAAAGGTCTGCATTTTTCCCCAGCAGGAGAGCAGCTTGGTGGTTTAGCTGGCCTGCACAAAGCCACCCTGATACCTTCCCTGAGTGGGGATGAGGAGGCTGTGGCCTGCTCTGCACCCTTCCAGGGACCTGTCATCCATAGCTGATTCCGCTCCCCGACTTGTGGGCCAGGATTACTGGGGATCTGAACACCCTAGGGAGGCAGGTCCCAGCCCACTCACTGATCTCTGACAACAGGTGGGACCAGACCTATTTGTGGGGAGACAAATCACAAGATTCTGGAGATAATTAGAGAAAACATTCCCATCTCAGCCTCCATCTGCCTGGCTAGGGCTGGGCCTGGATGCCAGGCAGAGCAAGAGAACTTTTACTCAAAGCAAAATGATCAACCAAGATGTTGGGGATGGACCCCCTCATAAAAGCCGTTGAGAGATGCTTTCAGATCTGAGTTCAGAGCTCCAGCTGGGGTCTGCGGTGTACCCAGCTCCAGAGGCCCCAGCTTCTGGAACTTTCAGAAGTGAAGTTGCAGGACTTGAGGAGCCTGTGGCTCAGGTGTAGGACAGTGGCAGTTCCTGAGTGGCTTCAGGTCCCGAGCAGGTCCTGAGTTGCAGGGGATCTGTTATGGCACAGAGCAGTGTGGTGGGTGCTCGCTGGGCAGCCAAGGCTTTCTGCCCAGACCCACCTGTCTGGGACAAGCTCTTCAGAGTTGAGGGCTGTGAGCACAGGTTAGGGGTGGGGTGGCAAGTTAGGTCCAGTGGGTACCTCACTGTCCTGCCTGGCCCACAAACAAAACTTCTGCATCTTCCTCCCGACATTGTCCATTCTTCTCCAGCTTCAGTCCTTTACCCTGAAGTGGATTTTTAAAACTAGGTAAAGCAGAGGTGATCATTTGTGATGTACAAAAATATTGAATCACTATGTTGTCCACCTGAAAGTGATATAATGTCTTAAGTCGATTACACTTCAATCAAAAAAATTTAAAAATAGGTAAAGCGCATGGTGCACAGTAAAAAGCATCTCCCTCTATTCCCCTCCCTCAACCTTGGTGGAGTCTGTGGGTCCTTACTAAGATGAAGCTCGCAAGTGCAAGATACAGGTCAATAGCTTCCTTTCCTATCTTCTTTTGGTTACAGAGACGTCTCTGAGAATCTGACAAAGCCTGAGTTCTTCCCTAAAGTAGAGTACACACACGTACAAAATTAGTGTACAACATCAGGGGTTTACACACTCTCTGGGGCCCATTTTGTCCTCTTGAACAAGGGATTCTGGTTGTGACTTAAAGCAACTGGGTCAGAGCCACATCCTATCTCCTCAATGCCATCCCCCCATCTACATCCCCCAACTGCCAGGATCTTGACAAGATCCCAACAAGGAAGCTCTCCTAGGGCTTTGACAAAATGGCAAGGCAGGCAAATCGTATAATGCTTCCTATTATATTTAAAATTTAACTATATATTAAATTTAAATACGTGCTGTGCTTAGTCGCTCAGTCATGTCCAACTCTTTGTGACCCCATGGACTGTAGCCTGTCAAGCTCCTTTGTTCATGGAGATTCTCCAGGCAAGAATACTGGAGTGGGTTACCATACCCTCCTGCAGGGAATCTTCCCAACCCAGGAATCAAATCCAGGCCTCCCGCATTGCAGGCAGATTCTTTATCGCCTGAGTCACCTGGGAAGCAAATTTAAATATGTATTATATTTAAAATAAAATAAAACCTAAACTCTTTGCATGACGTCGAAAGTCCTCCCTTCATTCCTGGTCTCATCTCCATTACCTTCCCCTCAAGCTGCTCTAGGCACACCCACCTTCTTTCTGTTCCAAAGCCAGTCCTACCTCAGGGTCTTTGCTTAAGTTGTTTCCCCTGTTGTTTCCAAGGGGAAACAACTTCCCCTGCCATTTCTGGTTCCTTCTGGTGTCAGCTCAAATGTCATTCCTCAGAGAGACCTTCCCCAATCACACTTCCACATACTCTGCTGTCACCCATAGCATCCTATTGGATGCTGTCCAACATCCTATTTTCCTCAAGCGGAACTGTTAGGGGAACCACTGACTGAAACCGCCTGCCCTGGCCAGACACGATAGTAACCGCTTGCGTGAGTTAATCTTAGAGCCGAAGGACCTGGTAAGGACTGTGGGACAAACAAGCTACTACCAACCAGAAGAATTTAGGAAAGGTCAACCAAAAGGAGAGAGGAGGCACCAGTCCATATATCCTACCAACCTCCCAGAATCCTTCTGGCTGGAATCCATCTTGACTGAGTTTGCGCACCACCAGGAAGGACCCTGAGTCAAAGTGATTCACCAGAGACACCCCAGAAACTATCCCTCTTACCATAAAACCCAAGGCGTCGAGCCATACGGCAGAGCAGTCCTCCTGGGTTCCCTCACCTTCTGCTCTCCACTCTGGTTGTTGCTGTTGTTTAGTCGCTAAGTCGTGTCCAACTCTTTTGTGACCCCACGGACTGTAGTCGACCAGGTTCCTCTGTCCATGGGATTTCCCAGGCAAGGATCCTGGAGTGGGTTGCCATTTCTTCTCCAGAGTATCTTCCCGACCCAGGGATCAAACCCACATCTCCTGCATTGGCAGGCGGATTCTTTACCACTGAGCCACCAGGGAAGGCCCCCTACCAAGGCGCCCCTTCCAGCACATGTGTCCTCAGACAATCATCTTCCAAGTGTTAGACAAGAGCCCACTCTTGGGTCCTGGAAGGGGTCCCCCATCCTGTAACATTACCACTTCTGAGATTATATATGTATAGTTTAGTCATTTATTGTCTGTCTTTCCCCACTAGGGTGTGAGCTCCATGAGGTCAGTGGCTTTGCCGGTCACAACAGTGCCCTGCACGCACTACACACTCAGTAAATATCTGTGTATTAGATAAAGAATTTTGGTGGAGGTTAGATAAGAATCTTGATTCAAATCTCCATCCCACCCAGGCAGCTCTAGGCAATCCCTACTCCAGTTCTAGGCAAGATGCCTGCCTTTCCCTCATTGCTTTACTCCCAGCTGTCCTACCCTTTCATCAGATCTTTGGAGCGTCTCCCTCCCAATCAGCATCTAACAAAAACTCTTTTGTGATTTTATGCCTGGGGGATTTAATCTGAGTCAATTTGGCCTCCCCAGCTCTCACTCAGCGGA
Organism: Cervus elaphus; assembly: GCF_910594005.1. Taxonomy (NCBI): domain Eukaryota; kingdom Metazoa; phylum Chordata; class Mammalia; order Artiodactyla; family Cervidae; genus Cervus; species Cervus elaphus. The sequence goes on from NC_057834.1 coordinate 43,017,914, forward strand.
GTCCAAAGGTTTGCGCAGCATTTCCAGTGGATCAGCCAGCAACTCTGCTGTTTGAGGTTTCAGAGCTCCACCCCAGGGGGAAGCAGGGAACTGACAGAGGTCTGGGCCTCTGCTCTTTGCACTTTCATTCTTGGGTCTTGTGGAAATAACCAACCAATGAGAAAAGCACAGGCAGGCTATTTATTCCGTCCTTGCTATGGCAAGAGTCAGCCAAGGTCATTTGCACTTAGGAGAGACTCAAAGGCAGGCAGAGGGATGGGAAAATTTAATAGTGGAAAAAAAAGGAAAGTTTCAGGTGTGCCTGACTGAGGCTGTTGGCAAGAAGCTTGTAGCCAGGCTTACTAGATATGGGGCGTCCTATATGATTGGTTGGGCTTCCCAGGTGGTGCTAGTGGTAAAGAACTTCTACCTGCCAATGCAGGAGGTGTAAGAGACGTAGGTTCAATCCCTGGCTCGGGAGGATGCCCTGGAGGAGGGCATGGCAATCCACTCCAGTATTCTTGCCTAGATTAGAGAATCCCATGGACAGAGAAGCTTGGCAGGCTACAGTCCACAGGGTCACACAGAGTCCAGACACGGCTAAAGCGACTTAGCACGCACACATATGATTGGTTAGGGGTACATATTTGACTTTCCATGATTGATCCCACGTGGGAACTGGGGACCAAAATAAGAGAAACTGACAGTGATTAATCAAGTCCTGGGTTTTTTGAGCCAATTGTTATAGAAGTTATTGTTTAGCTTCCTGGATACTAGAGATAGTCTGACTTCCTGCAAGTCTGATTTATAGATTTCCTAGGTGGTTTACTGTAGATAAGGGGGTGGTTTCCTGGGCAGGCTGCAGAAGGTTGTGGGTGAGCTCTGTTTTTCCATAGATCTGGCGACTGTCTGTTTATGGGCACAGTCTCTTAGTCTACAGGGCAGATCCACCTCTCAGCATCTCTTCCTCTCTTCCCTTAAACATGTGAACACCTAGGAATAATAGAGTCATCAAGTATTCCATTTCCTTCACTCAGCAGCTCTCTAGAGCAGGCACTCCCTGTCCAGAGAATGGTGACGGATACAGTAGAAGGAGTAGGTGGGCAGCCCTTTCCCTGGGAGTCTGCGGCCTGGTGGGGAGGTGAGCCGCGCGGCCCTTGCAGAAGTGTGCACGTCACACGATTGGTTCCAACCAGGGATTCTGATTAGGGGAACTAGAAAGTGGTCAGTGTGGGACTTCACAAGTGGGATTGTTGTAGATGGAAACCAGGGAGGGAAGGGATGCCATGAGGAAAGGAGCGGGTAGAGAGGCCTTAGGGTTAGTCCTTTCTCTTTGGGTCTCCAGTCTTCACCTCAATGAGCCACTGTGAGTCCGACAAGGTATGTGTGAGGTGCTTTGTGTGTTGTGAAGATTTCAGTGGGAGGGAAGGCTGTGGGAGCCAGTTGCAAAGAGCCTTTCTCAGCAAAATGAGGAGCATGAATATACCTTTTTGTTATAGTTGCTTAGTCACTAAGTTCTGTCTGACTCTTTTGTGACCCCATGGACAGTAGCCCTCCAAACTCCTCTGTCCATGGCATTTTCCAGGCAAGAATACGGGAGTGGGTTGCCATTTGCTTCCCCGGAATATTCTCAGGCAATAATAATAATAATATCAGCATTTAGTGAGTTGGAATCACACTTTGAGCTCACATAGAATGCCTACAACAATCTTATAAGGTAGTTACTATTATTATCACCATACTACAGATAAGACAATTGAGGCACAGAGTGGTTAAGGAACTTGCCCTGGATTACACAGCAAGTATCAGAGAGAAGAGAATACTTAGATTAGCACAAGATTGGTAGCAATTATGCTCCCACAAATGATGCCTCCTGACTTTGTCCTGAATGTGGGTCAGGCTAACCACTGTGCTGCATTGTGTGCTATGCACAGTTGTGTCCAACTCTTGGTGACCCCATGGTCTGTAGCCCGCCAGGCTCCTCTGTCCTTGGAATTTCCCAAGCAAGAATACTGGAGTAGGTTGCCATTTTCTACTCCAGGGGATCTTCCCAACCCAGGGGTCGAACCCACGTCTCTTGTGTCTCCTGTATTGGCAGACAGATTCTTTAACATTGTGCCACCGGGGAAGCCTTTCTAGGTATAATAAAAATGAGCTCTTACTAAGTGCCAGGCATGGTCCTAAGCACTTACATATACTAACTCATTTAATCTTTGCAACAGCCTTCTGAGATAAGGAACTGTGATCCTCATTCCCATTCGATAGAAAACTGAGACACTAAGTAACATAGCCTAGGCTTCTGTCCTTCGAGTTTACCGTCGTCCCAGGCCACCTCTGGTTAATAAGCAGGGTGTGAATAGCCATCAGTCAAGCCCTGATTGACAGAGTGGATCCACGTGGTGGTCCTTGGTTAGGAGCTGTAACCCCAATTCAGTGGTTCTTGCCTTTTGGATCACAGACACTTTTGAGAATCTGGTTGAAGTGATAGACACTCACTCCAGAAAAGTGCATAAGCACCCACACATGCCCACAGCATGTGCACACACACCCACACACACATTTTAGGAAATTCACAGATCCCCTTCACAAGCCTTCCGTGGCAAGTGGGTGATAGGGGCAGACCTCTGTTGTGCGTGCTTCAGTCAAGGGATGTCTCCAAGCCCAGAGTGAAAAGGCAAGCCTTTGAGTTCTACAAGGTTTAATCTATTGAGAGAGTGCAAATAAAAATTCACATCTACCTTTACTTACTTTACCAGAGAGTAGAGCAGAAAGCAGCCTGTCCTAAGAGCCCCATCTTTGGATCAGTCCAGTTACCCAACTTCTTTCCCACACCCAGACAGCTGAACACTGCTGCAGAAAATCTCAAAATTCTGCCGACTTATGCCAATGCACATTTACGGTCTCTAATCCCAGCTGGGTCTTTAACACTACTTGGCAACTCTCACTTGTACCACATAAATACTCACACCCAGTTCTCACAATGATCATCCAACCCTTCTGTAATGATTCTCTGAGCTTTAAGAGTTTTCATCTGTTAGGAGATGCACAAATTTAAATTCACGCCCTCCAGGGTTTTTATCCAGTTTCTTCTTCCACTTATGCTCTTGACGCCTATATTTGTCTATTCGATAGTTAATTATTTATAAGAGGCTACTATGCTTGGCACTGGGCTGGATTCTAGGATACATATTAAGGTCTCTGTTCTCAAGTGCTTACAGCTCAGAGAGAGACTGTCATTCAACAGAGAATTAGAAGTATGATGAGGGGCACTGAAGGGAAAGTAGAGAGTATTATTGAAGGTGTTGGAGGTTTCAGAAAGGCCTCCTGAGGAAGTGACATTTAAAGCTGAGGGTTTTTTTTTTTTTTTTTAATATTTATTTATTTGGCTGTGTTGGGTCGTAGTTGAGGCACACGAGATCTTTCATCGTGGTGAACAGACTCTCTAGTTGTGGGATGGGCTCAGCAGTTAGGGTACTCTTGCTCAGCAGCATATGGGATTTTAGTTCTGAACTAAACCCGTGTCTGCTGCATTGCAAGGCAGATTCTTAACCACTGGACCACCACCCTCAGTCGCTCAGTCATGTCCAACTCTTTGTGACCCCATGGACTGTAGCCTGCCAGGCTCTTCTGTCCATGGGATTTTCCAGTCAAAAATACTCTGGAGTGGGTGGCTATTTCCTCTCGAGGGGATCTTCCCACTGGACCACCAAGGAAGTCCCTAAAGCTGAATCTTAAAGGATAATATGTCAGTTAGGAACACATCGAACTGCACGTAACAGAAAACCTGACTAACAGTGAAACCATAGGAATATTTAAGAAGGTTGAAAGCAAAGGGTTCCAGGATTTTTTTAAGTGGCTCAACAATACAAAAAATCATGAGTTGATACTTCTGCAATTTTCTTGGCTTTTCCCTCAGTCATAAGAGGAGTGCCAGAGGCTCAAGTGCGACTTCCTCCCACGGCATCATCCCAAAGCAGAGAGAAGAGGGAGGGCTCTGGTTCCCAGTCAGTGCGCTTTCAAACGGGCACAAAAATTCATCCACAAGTTCTTAGGCGTTTTCCTCTTATGTCTTTATTTTTTCCTCAAAAGTGAGTCATAATGCCACCTCAGGCCTAGAGGAAGGGGGTTACCATAATTGCCCAAGCCCAGTTATGACTCATCTTCTAGCAGTGAGGACCCTACCTTCTCTGAAGATATTGCTACTTATAGGATCCCTCAAATGAGGATCAAAGGGACCACCAATTCTGGATATAGAAGCCTAGATAATTCAAACAAATCCTCATGCTCAAAACTTTAAAAGTGAACTAGCACAACATTGTTACTCAAATATACTCCAATGTAAAATAAAAGGTTTTTAAAAATTCATCTTAAAAGCATCAGAGAAATAACAAGATTTGAAGAATTACTGAATTGAGATGATGAGAGGATGGTAAGTGAAGTGAAACCTTTCCTAAAGGCTGCTTATGCCTTGGGGTTTTCATTTTAGAAAAGTGGAGCTGCAGTACTGGCAGCCTCAGGGGGCTGGGCAAAGATTTCAGAGTTATGTGGTTCCAAATTTGCTAGTGCCCTCAAGAGCCAGCAAAACAAGTTCTTTTTAGTAGAGATAACATTATCTTGAGCCTCAAGAAGTTTCTATAAATAATTTCTCAAAAACAATGTCCAGCACACAGATATAACCCAAGGGTATAAAACAGCATAAATAAGAACAATAGGTACCCTAGATAATAGAGAGGTGCACGCTTTGACATTCTGTCGCGTCTAACTCTTTGTGACCTTTGGACTGTAGCCCGCCAGGCTCCTCTGTCCTTGGGATTCTCCGGGCAAGAATAGTGGGGTGGGTTGCTGTGCCCTCCTCCAGGGGATCTTCCCGCCCCATAAATCGAACCCAGGTCTTCTGTGTCTCCTTCATTGTAGGAGGATTCTTTACCTGCTGAGCCATCAGGAAAGCCCTAAAAGCCACTTCCATGACCGGGAATTGCACCCGGGCTGTGGCGGTGAAAGCGCTGAGTCCTAGCCCCACTAGACCACCAGGGAACTGTAATAGAGAGGTAGATGCTACTGTTATCTTTCATGTCCTAGCCCCAGAAGTGACATACCACCACTTAACAATATGAGAAGGCTTACCTGGTGATCCAGGGCTGGGACTCTGTGCTCCCAATGCCGAGGGCCTGGGTTGGATCCCTGGTCAGGGAACCAGATCCCAGGTGTCACAACTAGGAGTTCACATGCTGCAACTAAAGATCTGACATGCCACCACAACTAAGAGCTGTGGAAAACTAAAAGGAAAAGAAAAGGATACAAAATAAGGCTCCAGTTATAAAATAAGACATAGGGATGTAACAGGGGTAAAAATGTAACTATGTATGGTGACAAATGTTAACTAGACACTGTGATCATTAAAAAAAAAATATATATATATATATATATATATATATATTTTTTTTTTTTTTTTTGAGAGAAGGAGTAAACAAGAGTGTGAACACCAGCAGGCAAGGGTAGCTGGGGCCATCTTGGAGGCTTTGGCCACAATCAGGAACTACACAAGGTTAGGATGCCCCCTACCTCCACTTACCATCCATATTCCTTTAATGTCTATCCAGGGGAGTAAAAAAGAAATAAAAGGCAAAAGGATTAGAAGGAAGAAATAAAACTACTGATACTCATTGTGGATGTGATTGTGTGCATGTGCCCGCATGCTAAGTCACTTCAATCTTGTCCAACTCTTTGCAACTCTATGGATGTAGCCCACCAGGCTCTTCTGTCCACGGAATCCTCCAGGCAAGAATACTGGAGTACATTGTCATGCCCACCTCCAGGGGATCTTCCCCACCCAGGGATCGAAACTATCTCTTCTGCAACTCCTGTGTTGCAGGTGGATTCTTTACCGCTGAGCCGCCAGGACGCCCGTGTGCACAGAAAATCCCAGACTATGGCTTAGGGGCACCCTGTTTCCCTCTAGTATCTAAGACCGAATCCTGCAGTTGACAAGCCAGTTCCACCGAAGGGGAGTTAGAATCAATGGCAAATGGGCAAGACTGCCCTAAAAAGGTTGAGACCAATCAAAAGAGATAGGAAAGGATACAGCTTTAGAATTGTTTTTGGCCACATCATGTAGCATGTGGAATCTTCGTTCCCTGACCAGTTCCCGCCTCCCACCCCCCTGCAGTGAAAGCTCGGAGTCTTGACCATTTTACCACTGGCGAAGTCCCTCTGTCTTTTTGATTACAGCCATTTTAGTGGCTGTGAAATCATACCTTATTGTGGTTTTGATTTGCATGTCCCTAATCACTAGTGATGTTAAGCATCTTCTCATATGCTTATTAACAATTTTTGTATCTTCCTACCTGAAATGTCTGTTCAGATCTCTTGCCCATTTTCTGATTGTTTGTTTTCTTACTGTTGAGATGTAAGAGTTCTGAATATTTTCTTCTGGGTATGCTGTTCTTCAGCAGAATTGTCTCTTACACATAACTATATACTCGTCCTGGAGCTCCCTCTCAGAATGATGTGCTGTCCTTGACATCTTTGGTACTGTAGCCTGCGCGCATGCTAAGTCCTTTCAGTCGTCTCTGACTCTTTGCGATGCTATGGACTGTAGCCTGCCAGGCTCCTCTGTCCATGGGATTCTGCAGGCATGAATACTAGTTTTTCCTAATAACTGATGTGTGCTATGAAAACTTGAAAATTTTTATTGAATATATGGTGGGTGTAATATTAAAATTAAAAATAATTTTAGGAGCATGATGTCTGTATTAGTCTCTTACGGCTGCTGTTACAAATTACCACAAATTTAGCAACTTGAAATAACTGAAACTCTATTCTCGTGCAGAGCCAGAGGCCAGAAGTCTGGAAGCTAGAGTCTTACAGAGCTAAAATCAAGGTATGAGCAAGGCTTCTGGAGGGCCCAGGAAAGAATCTTTGTTCCTTCCAACTTCTGGGAGCTGCCCCCATGAATAACTCTGATCTCTGTTTCCATAGCTGAATTCCTTCTCTTTTGTTGTCGTATCTCACTCTGCCTCCTTGGAGGACCTTTGTAATTGCATATAATCCAAGATAATCTAGATAATCCAAGATAATTTTCCATATCCTTAGTCACATCTGCAAAGTCCCTTTTGCCATGTGAGGTAACAGTCACAGGTTCCAGAGAAGGACCTGGATATCTTGGGGGTCACTGGTCAGTTCCCCCCAAGTTGTCCAATAGAAATACAGTGTGAGCTGCAAAGACAAGCCACGTATACAATTTCACAGTTTTTAGTAGTCACATTAAGAAAAAGTAAAATGAGATAGGTGAAATTAATTTTGGTAATATATTCACTTAACCCAATATACTTGAAGTATCATGTCAACATGTAATCAAAACAAAAATTATTAGTGAGAGATCTTTTATTCTTTTTTTCATGCTAAGTCTTTGAGATCTGGTGTTTTTTTCACACTTACAGCACATTGCACTTCCAGCCAGCCACACACTAGTGCTTGATGCTCATGAGTGATCTGGACAGCATGGCCAGCTACAAAACGGGAAAGTCACTGTAATAAGTATTCAGAAAATGACGGCAACAATATGGCTCTTGTATTTTCAATACTTAAAAGAATCTGTACAAACTTGTGTCTGATCATGAAGCAAATAGTCAAGACACTCTTGAAAAAGAACACAGTGGGAGGGACTTGCCCTATAGATATCAAAGTTTGTTATAAAGCTACAGCCTGTGTAATATTGCACAAAGATGAACAAATAACAGAACGGAGGGCCCAAAAATGAACCCTGCAAATATGGACACTTGGTTTATGACAAGGGTGGCTCTGCAGAGCAGCGGGGAAACAGCAATCTTTTCACAAGTGGTGCTGGGATAACTGGATCCCCAAATGGGATAAAATAAGAATCATAATCCCAATATAAACAAACATCATCTCCTGGTGAATACTAGTCTTAAATGAGATAGGCAAAACAATAATACTTTTCAGAAGATAGAATAGGAAAGGATCTTTGTGACCTGAGGGTAGGAGATTTTTTTTTTCCTACCTGAGGGTAGGAGATTTTTAAAAGCAGATGGAAAAAGCACTAAACACAGTAACAATTACATTAGATTTAAAAACTTTTCATCAAAGACACTATTTTTAAAAATTTTATTTATTAATTTTTGGCTGTGCTGGGTACTTCATAGCTGTGCAGGCTTTTCTGTAGTTGGGTTGAGCAGAGGCTACTCTCTAGTTGCCGTGCTCCGGCTTCTCATTGCATGAGGAGAGGTGGGCAACAGAGGATGAGATGGTTGGATGGCATCATCAACTCAATGGCCATGAGTCTGAGCAAACTCTGGGAGAGGGTGAAGGAGAGGGAAGCCTAGCTGCAGTGCTGCAGTCTATGGGTTTGCAAAGAGTTGGACACGACTGAGCTACTGAACAACAATCTCATTTTTTTAGACCAATAGCTTTATAGAAAGATGAGAGCAGAGCCTTTCTCCCCCCTACCCACCCTGCCCTTCCCCAAGGTCCTGGGGGTGTCAGCCTCACCCTCTGAGCATCCAGGTGTCCTGTAGCTGGAAAGAGCGCTATCTCATTTTTGTATGTAGTTTAAAATATTTTGTTATACTGCATACCCTATTATATACTATACCTTACTATATACATGCTTATACATACACGCTTGCACATATTTTGTGTACAGAATTGTGCACACAAAACCATGGCTGTTGTATTTAAAAAAAAATTTTTTTTTTAAACTTTTGGCCACACTGCGGAACCTTAGTTCCCCCACCAGGGGTTGAACCTGTGCTTCCTGCAGTGGAAGCTCGGAGTCTTAACCACTGGCCCACCGGAGAAGTCCCATGAGTGCTCCATTTAATGAGTGATTTCAGGAATTCCCAAAGGTTATGTGACTATGTAACTTCTGCCTTAGGTACTGACTTTAGAACCTAACCTTGGTACTGTTGCAGGAAGGGGGACCCCTTCCAGGGCCCGAAACTGGGCTCTTGTCTAACACTCGGAAATGAATTGTCCGAGGAGACACATGTGCTGACAAAGCAAGAGATTTCATTGGGAAGGGCACCTGGGTGGAGAGCAGGAGGGTGAGGGAACCCAGGAGAACTGCTCTGCTGCCTGGCTCACAGTCTCGGGTTTTATGGTGATGGGATTAGTTTCCGGGTGGTCTGTGGCCAATCATTCTAATTCAGAGTCTTTCCTGGTGGTGCATGCATCGCTCAGCCAAGATGGATGCTAGCAAGAGGGATTCTGGGAAGTGGATGGATACGTGGTGTCTACTCTCAACCTTTCCCGAATTCTTCCGGCTGGTGGTGGCTTATTAGTTCCGTATTCCTTATCAGGATCTCCTGTCATAAAACAACTCATGAAAATGGTTACTATGGGGCCTGGCCAGGGTGGGCAGTTTCAATCAGTGTGCTTCCCCTAACAACTCCCCCTTGAGAGACTTCATACTCAAGATGCTTCTTGGGAATTGGGGTGGAGGTCTCTCTCTTCTGTAACTTCTTCCTGCTGTGCCTGGGCGTAGGCCTGTCTAGCAGAGCAGAAGTCTCTCTCTACCTGATCTAAGTTGGGGTGTTCCATATCTGAAACCAGCTTTCACTCTTGTAATAACAGCAATTTAGTTTGAAACTGTTGGCTTCTCTCAGAGATGAAATAGACAGGGGCCAAACAGGAGACCTAACAGAATGGTCATCACTGGTCCCCAGAAACAGGAGGCAACATTTGGGGTGAGGGCTGCAGGGTTTGTGACCTTTTTTTTTTTTTTTTTTGATTGGTTGGTGGTGAAGCAACAGATCTGTGCTTCAGGAATCTTGTGTTTAGTCTGAAGTTACCATCCTCCACCTGGGTGGGGGCTCCAGTTCTGTAGAAGAACTCAAAAGACATTGTTATGCTTATTTCTTTGAGTAGGAACCAGGACCCTGTCTCAAGGCTGTACCACCGTTTGATTGTTTCTGTATTCCCTCCCTTCCCTGATTAGCAATCGTTTGAATCCACCCTTTGGAATTCAGGGAAGGCCAAGGAGGCTGAATGAAGCCTATATCCTACAGATAAAAAATGGAGAACACACAGCAGATCTGTACTCGAGTCGCCACCCCACAGAGTCCTGCTCAGTTTTAATTTAGGGAACAGGGCAACTATGACTGTGATAACTTCCTGTCAAAATGGGACATAGGACTGCCTCCATTTGGAGAAGAGGCGCTGAATTGGAAGTATTCCTGAGTTCCAAGTCCTAAATCTGAGCCTTGTAAAATTAAAATCTCAATCTCTTGGTCTGCCATTTTGTTGTAACAGACCCAATTAGTAGTAGCTGGAGGAGGGATAACTGGAATTTTAATAGACAAAATAAATCTCTTTCTTTTTAGAAGAATAGGCCTGAAACCCAGTCTGGACCTGGCACTTCGGGGAGACTTTTAGCCAGGTGGCCATTTGCCTAGTTTTATAAAAAGTAAGGTATAAGTTACTAGCTTCCAGCAGACATTGTTTTGAGAATGGTGGCATCCAAGCATGACATGACTCAGAAAACTCAAGTGTTTAGCAATACAATGTCTAATCTGAAATTACACCCATAGTAACACTTGGTTATTTCCCAGGATGTCTGAACCATGGCTGAGTACTCTATTTTGACTTTTAATTGTAAAATTTTCCTTAATAGCCAAAGCAGATGTCACCATTAATGATGTCAGTGTTTCTCTAGGTATGAGAAGATGCAAGAATTGGGACTCATAAAATCTCCTGAAAAGATCTAACTATCTGAAGGCCTGTTCTGCCAGTTTTTCTCAGAGCAAGAGTGCCTCATTCTTGATTTTTCACCCTGAACTCCTTTCAGGGCCGTTGAAAGTCAGCAGTTGCAGTGGCCATGATATAATCTCTGTAGATGTAGATGGCAAGTGTCAATCTTCAGTTGGCAAAGCCCCTTTTTGTTCATAAACTTGACCATGATTTTGAGGGGGGCATTTCATGACCGTTTTATCCCATGGTGCTGAGAATGTCCATTCTCAGGTTTGGCAAAGATTTTGTTGACAGGCCACTCAATGTGCTGTTACTGGACTAGGCCATAAAACAGTATCCAAAATTCTCTGGACCACCTGTCTTGCTAACCTCTTGGTCCAGGAAAACATTCCCTCTTGTTGCTTCTTCCTATATCTAGAGTTACACTGTTATCATCATCGATCTCATAGGGAACTATATATTATTCTATCAGTCACACATTTGGCAGTGTAAGAAACAGCAATTTTGTAAAACAGGTGAAATACAAAGAACATAGCCAGCAGTATTAGTAAAGTCACAAGTAAGACTTAAGTTAAGAGCTTTCGTTAGATGTAGCCCAGTATATCTCAGGTCATCTGACTTAGTCTACTCTGTAGAATCTTCATCTTCCAGGGAAATTATATATTGGCACCACCATCTATAAGGCACATAGCCCAGTTTTCCAGTGTTACTAGACTGATTATCCTTAGTATGATTTAATTGTTTCCAACACAGAGGAGACTTTATTTTTTTTTATTTTTTAAATTAATTATTTATTTATTTTTTATTAGTTGGAGGCTAATTACTTCACAACATTTCAGTGGGTTTTGTCATACATTGATATGAATCAGCCATAGATTTACACGTATTCCCCATCCCGATCCCCCCTCCCACCTCCCTCTCCACCCGATTCCTCTGGGTCTTCCCAGTGCACCAGGCCCGAGCACTTGTCTCATGCATCCCACCTGGGCTGGTGATCTGTTTCACCATAGATAGTATACATGCTGTTCTTTCAAAACATCCCACCCTCACCTTCTCCCACAGAGTTCAAAAGTCTGTTCTGTATTTCTGTGTCTCTTTTTCTGTTTTGCATATAGGGTTATCATTACCATCTTTCTAAATTCCATACATATGTGTTAGTATGCTGTAATGTTCTTTATCTTTCTGGCTAACTTCACTCTGTATAAGGGGCTCCAGTTTCATCCATCTCATTAGGACTGATTCAAATGAATTCTTTTTAACGGCTGAGTAATATTCCATGGTGTATATGTACCACAGCTTCCTTATCCATTCGTCTGCTGATGGGCATCTAGGTTGCTTCCATGTCCTGGCTATTATAAACAGTGCTGCGATGAACATTGGGGTGCACGTGTCTCTTTCAGATCTGGTTTCCTCAGCCAACACAGAGGAGACTTTAAACCTAAATTACCATAGGCTGGTGTTATCTATATAAATCTATCTCATAATTGTGGGAGATTTCTTTTTCCTTTGTTGAAACTTTTCTTGATTGAGCTTGAGTAATAGAAAAAGCCTCAAATTTATGGCCAGAGTCAGAGTAGGCATTATTAATTGGCCCAGTGAGGGAATCCCGTCTAGTAGTATCACGGTGACCTGAATATGACTATAATTTTTTTTTAAGTAAATTTCCTCAGGGCCAACCAGTTAGAGTCTTATAGTAGAGAAATTTACCAAGGTAACCCAGAACTAGATACAGGTAATTGGCCACAAACCCAACAATTGGATTGATTTCTGAAACTAGCATAGGATCAGGCCTATAATAGAAAAGCACTTGATTTATATGCAAAGGTCTAAGAAGTCAAGAAAACATTATAAATGATCATACGAATCAGGTCCAGCATCTTGGGCAAGCTGTCTACCTCTGATGTCATCTTCTTCTCATCCTGGTGCAGTGTAGTTTCTCCTGATAAGAAGTCCTTCCATCCAGGTTGGAGACAGTCCCTTAAATTATGTCTTTTTCCAGTCCTAGTTGCAGGTCATGAGGCATCTGATCTTCATCCAAAGATAGATTACTGAGATTGTAAGGTACAGTTCCAGCGAGGCAGAAAAGGAAAGACGACCTCAACAGAAGTAGGTTACCTTTATTCAGGCAAGGAGGGGCGACAGTCGTCCTAACGACCAGGCTGAGCGCCCAGAGGGATCAGGGAGGCTTCATACTTACAGGGAGGTTTGTGGAAGCGATAAGGGAAACGTCATTCAGGCGGGATATTTTGAGTATTCTTTTGTTGAGATGACATTTGTAGTTGGGCAGGGGGTGATAAGTCTTCTGGGTGGGTGTAGGGGGTGGTAGGTTTCCAGACAGGGGGTGATAAGTCCCAGATAGATGCAACCAGCCTGGAGCATCAGGGTGGAACTAAAGTTATACTTTGTTTTCTCCGAAGTTAGATGACTCAGCAAGGGGCCTTTGAGACTGTTGTTCTCTTTTCTAGGCCCAAAAGACTCCTTCAGAGATAAGCTTTAGAAACAAACTTAGGGTGTTCTTTAAGAATTCAGTTAAATTTTACATTAATATCACATAACAGCAAAGAACTATCCAAGAAATTAGTCTTACTACATGCAGACCTCCATTTACAAACTGGGATTTAACATTTTTTGAAATATCTTTTTCTCCCCAAAGTTACCCTCATTTTTATCAAATATAACCAAATTAAGGCTAGTTTGTTTGCAAAATAGGTCTGTTCTCACTAATTTTGGTCTGATGATTTATATAACCATAATTGATGATAGACTTTTTATTCTGCTGAAACATTTATAGAATCTCAGACTAAACTTTTTTTTTTTCAGACTGAACTTTTAATATAAAACAGGGCTGGGAAACTCACACCAAAGGCTTATCACAGATTTTGCCTAACAAATCTAGGTGAACTCTTCCCTTTTTAAGGTCTCAAAAATTCCTTGAGATTTTTGTACCTGTTAGTGAGATAACCTTCCTAGCTCATTTGATAAACTTACTGGAAACCTAAGAGTTTCAAATTCCTGGAGGAGTCAGATAGAGAGAAAATATAATTGTTTTGTTTATAACATATAATTTTACCAAATTATTTTCATAATTAGTTTGAGAGGAAGGTTTTCTCTACTCCCGGAAAAACACAAGATTCAAACCTGTAATTTTTCATATAGAAACCATAAAAATTATAAGCATATTCACTGGTTCATTCAGTCCTTTGTTAACTTTTGTGAAGTCATCAGGTTTCTCATTAGAATACCAAGACATATCAAAAATGTTAAGAACTCCATATGATTTCTAGGATATCTGTATTAGTAATTTTACCAGACATTATAACATGAGGAGATTTATTACTCATTTGATAATCTTTTTCATGTAATTTAACCAACCAAATAAACACAGTTTAATATCTCTCTTTGGGATGTTCCAGGGGCCCTCTGAAGCACCCCAAAGTTAGCTAGAGGTCAAAGGAACTTTAAAAGAATTCGATTTAGGAAGTTTTATCAAAAAGATAAATTAAAAGCGTTTAGAACATTTGGTCAGATTTAGTCAATGTTGATGGGTGTATCATTTAGCTTGTTGATATGTCACAATGGGCACAAATACCAAGGCTCAAGGTCTAGTGAAAGTCAGCTCTGCCATCTTGGACCTAATTGGCTCTAACCAGTTTTCTTATGACCTGTCATTCTTAACAAAATCCATTTATCTAACTAATTGTAATCTAATTTTAGAAAATCTTGATCGTTGCATAACTCTTTTTAGTATTATTTTCATACTTTTTTACTGAAAGCACACTTCTTGCTTTTCTTTAGCAACCAAGAGCTAACTTTTATATTAGCATTTTATAGATTGGTGAGCATAAATACCAGTGATAATGTTTAAAACCCTTGCTTTTTTAAAACATTTTAGGATGGCATCAAATATTATTCATTTATAGTCCCAAATCTTTTTAGTTTTTCTGTAAAAGGAGATCAGTGTTTAGTAGTAAATGTTTCAAAATCTTATTTCATTTGGAAATGACCTAATTATTTACCAGACTTTCAATACTTAGTTTAGCACAACCCTTAGAAATTCAAGTTATGCCAATCTGGGGAGACTATTGTAGACAGATATTCTTAAAGAATAATTATTCTTAATAGAGTTTATATACAAACTCATACCTCATTTACATTTTTTAGAAGTTTTTTTACTCGAGGTAATTTCCTTGTTGACAAACTTGTAACAGGTATAATATTTAACTTATATTAAACCGAGGTACAATGAAAATATTTTACTTGATGTTAATTACTCTAAGACATGTCTATATTAGATAGGTCAACAAACAAACATTAATATCAGGTATTTAATATTGAATATTTCCCAGTTCACCTGAACCTGGAATTTATTGTTTAATTTAGAATTATTTGATTTGTAAGAGCTTACCTTTTTTAAGCCAATTAAATAGAGCTCATTTACAAATTAACCTAAAAAATATTACCCAGAGACAAAGACATACCAAAACATATTTAGACAGACACAGTGCAAGATCTAGCTTCATTTTCTAAGTTTGGTCATGAATTAGATATTACAATATAAAATTTACTAGTTTATTTAAAAAGTTGAAATAAATAACATTTTTAAAGGCTTTTTTCCTTTTTCTCTCAGTCTCAGGAGTTAGAGATGGTCTAGATAAGTGTTCCTGAGAGCCCTGGTCTCAAGGCACAGGGAAAGAAAATCAAGTTCTAACAAAATGGCGGCAGGTCTAAATGGTGGCCAGACAAAGCAAAATGGCCGTCACAAATCACAACGCAGAAGAGTTAAAACACACACATATAAACCTGGCAGTCCTCATCAGACACTCCCTTAAATACAAGAATACAGTCTCTCAGAAAACCTTCTATAGAGACACAAAACTTCAGATGTCTTCAAAGATTTCAAAAGGAGGAAAGGAAGCCAGCTTGAAAGAAGGGGGAGGAGGCGGGAAAGGGGGGCAAAAGGGTTGGCCTTACAGATGTCTCCTGCCACCTGCAGACACCCAGGCATTACAGGACTTTTCCCTGGGCTTCCAGAAAAGGGAGGACTGGAACTCAGCCCTACCAGAAACCAGACCAGAAAATTCGAGTTCTCTGCCAAGAGGAGGTGATCAGTCTCCAATCCTCAGCTCAAGCTAAGGACCTTAGACCAGATTCCTGCGTCCAGGACCGGGGGACTAGAAAAACGGGAAGGATAGGAAGGGCTGAGGAGAGGAAAGAGAGAGGGAAGGGGAGAGAGGTCAATAAAGTCTCTTGTTCCTTACCGGTCGGGGCACTCTGGCCAGTTGTCTGCCTCAGGAGGAGACCAGGGACAAAAGGGTCCCAGTTGCGGCCGCTGGGTCTGGTCCATTGGCAGGCAAGCTGGCCCCTGAGTACCCCGAGTGGTCAGGATGTCAGTCTCAGTGAAGAAGAGTCCCCACCAGAGTCGCCATTTGTTGCAGGACGGGGGACCCCTTCCAGGGCCCGAAACTGGGCTCTTGTCTAACACTCGGAAATGAATTGTCCGAGGAGACACATGTGCTGATGAAGCAAAAGATTTTATTGGGAAAGGGCACCCAGGTGGAGAGCAGGAGGGTAAGGGAACCCAGGAGAACTGCTCTGCCGCCTGGCTCACAGTCTCAGGTTTTATGGTGATGGGATTAGTTTCCGGGTGGTCTGTGGCCAATCATTCTAATTCAGAGTCTTTCCTGGTGGCTCAGGCATCGCTCAGCCAAGATGGATGCTAGCGAGAGGGATTCTGGGAAGTGGACGGACAGGCAGTGTCTCTTCTCAACCTTTCCCGAACTCTTCCGGCTGGCGGTGGCTTATTAGTTCCGTATTCCTTATCAGGATCTCCTGTCATAAAACAACTCATGCAAATGGTTACTATGGTGCCTGGCCAGGGTGGGCGGTTTCAGTCAGTGTTCTTCCCCTAACAGTACAACTCCACTGTTGATGGATTTAAGAGATATTTAGGAGATTGGTGACTGGCTGGAATAGAAGGGAGAAGGAGAGGAACTAATTAAAGAATGACAGTCCCAGGTCTGTTGCCTAAACAACTGAGTTAGATGGTGGTTCTGTTTACTGAACTGGGGCCCACAGAAGTAGCTAGTTGGAGAGTAGAGATGATGACCTCAGGTGAAAAATGCAGAAAAAATTGGACAGATTGCACAAGAAAGAAAGTGAAAGTCGTTCAGTCATGTCCGACTCTTTGTGACACCAAGGACTACACGGTCCATGGAATTCTCTAGGCCAGATACTGGAGTGGGTAGCCTTCTCCTTCTCCAGGGGATCTTCCCAACCCAGGGGTCCAACCCAGGTCTCCTGCATCGCAGGCGGTTTCTTTACCAGCTGAGTCACAAGGGTGAACCCCTAAATGCCCACCACTCAGATTATTGCTACATTTTCTTTTTCGCATCTCCCATATACCCAGAGGAGTTCACTGATGAACAAACTGAATTTGTGCTAAGGGACTTGCAAGTAGCTAGAAGGACAGTGAAAGAGCAAGTTGCACATATTGCCTCCTCTTTTCCACCTCCGTTCATACTCAAATTCCTTAGAATCTGGCTTTGGATATCCTCTTCCTGAAGGTGCTTTTCACTAGAGGCATTGACTACTGAGGACTTCAAAACTGAACTCACTATCGTCCTCCAGTAAAACCTGCTCCTCCTCCTCCTGCAGAAACTACCTTACGGTTACCCAAACCTTGAACTTGGAAGTCATCCTAGACAACTCCTGCAGCAGTTTCTGTCCATCCTATCTCATGAATGCCTTTAAAAGATGTCCCCTCCCTTTTCATCCTCTAAACCAAAATTGACAAAATTCTGGATCTCAGAATTTCTCAGTTTTATTGATACTGAAGATGGTTCCAGTCTTTACCCTCTCTCCAGCTCATCTATTCCTAACTACCTGTCTGTCCATCTAATATATCTTTTTTGAAAATAAATTCATTCCCATCAGTTTTCTTTTACAGTCCTTTACAAGTGCTTATCCCCAGGTTGGCATAACTTTTTAAAACATTTAAAAAAATGTTTATTTATTTGGCTGCATAAATTCTTGTTTTGTTTTTTAATAACTTCTTTTCTTAAGAATGCTTTATTTATTTACTTAGTTGACTGCACCAGGCCTTAGTCGCAGCGTTTGGCATATTTAGTTGTGGCGTGCAGGATTGAGCTCTCTGACCAGGGATGGAACTTGGGCCCCCTCCATTGGGAATGCGGAGTCTTAGCCACTGGACCACTGGAAAGTCCCTGGTGTGACTTCTATAGTGCTTCAGGATCTTCCACAAAGTGTGACTAAGCCTAAATTTCCAACCTCATGGCTAGCTACTCCCCCACACTATTTTTCACTACCTAATGTCTCTTCAAGTACATCAACCAAACTTCCTGCTTTATTGCCTCCTGCAGAAGACCTACCTCCTGAGAATATCTATCATAGACATTCAAGTTTCCAGAGCTAAAAATCCTCAAGGGTTTTTTAAAAATATTATTTTTTAAAGAACATTTAAAAATATTCTTTACAGCCTGAAGACTTAGCACTCTGTTTGACACAAAATACTGTTTACTTTACTGAACTCTGCATACACCCAGTGGTTTGTTTATCCTCCCTTTCCCTTCCAGCAAAATCCTCCTCAAGCTTGCATTCTTCCAGGAAACTTTCCCCAGCCCCTTCAAGTAGTTAGGGTCTCTACTCCTTTATCTGAAGTTAGCACATTTAGTTTTACTTATTCTTTTCTTCCAGTTTTATTGAGATATAATTGACACACAGCACTGTATTGAATTTAATATATTTTAAGTTTATCCATACAACGAGTGGCCATAAATATTAACACTTTCACCTTTTGGTAACTAACAGTAATCCTATCCACGCTTGGCGGGGCTCTATGAAGGCCATCTCCTCCATTTGATAGTACCTTATTCCTTGAGAAAATTACTTCTTTTAACTCTCAGCTCATGATGCTTATATTTATTTAACATCTGACACTTTCTTCATAGCTGCTTACTACTGCTGTCCTGGTTTCCTTCCTCTCCTCCCCGATAGACTGTAAATTCCTGGGGGCTGGGACTGCGGTCCTACTCTTCTCTGACTCCGGCTTCAGATTTGGCGCTGCCCTTTGCAAATGCAGTTCTAAAGCATCTCCGGGAAGCTCCCGAAGGGACAGAGCCCGATAGAGGTGCCTCTGCCGGCGCAGCTGCCCGCCCGTCCTTCCACCGGCCGGGCCCGTGAGCTGGTCTGGACCGGTACTTCGAGGGCGGGAGAGCGGACGGTGTACGGGAAAGAACCCCTGCCTGTCCCTGGCCCCCAGAGGCGATCGGAAAGTTTGCCAGAGTTCCGCGCAGGGATCACGGCCTCTCAGATCGCCACACTAGCGCCCTGCCAGGGTTGTGCAGGCTCGGGCGGGCGGGGTTGCCGGCGCAGGGGCGGGTCACAGGGCATGGTGACTGACAGGCCAAGGAGCCGCTGAGACGCTGATGAGTTAGAAACAGCAATGAGCGCGAATTGTAAACAATAAATAAAAGGCTGTGGAAGAGCGGAGGGAACTGCTAGTGTCAGTCTTAGAGCGGCTGGGGCTCAGCTAGTCCCCAGCTGGGGAAAGACATTGGTCTTTGTTCCGCCCCTCTTTCTCCGTAGCCTGGGCAGAGGAGGTCCTGCTTTCTGGAAAGTTGTCCAGGCAACAGAATCAAGTTGACTCGTCCGCATGGGACCGAGCCTTCATTGTAGTTCTTTCAGCTTCGGTCTAGGGGCTACGGCAACCTCCCTTCAGGCACTGGCGCGACACTGTCTGAACTGGCCGCCCAGGTTCCTGCCTGCCTGTCTGTAAGAGGCAAATCTGAACGCGTACTCGGCTTGAAGCCACCGGTATCCTTGTGGGCAAAAGGGCCAAGATCCACTTTAAGACTTGTGGATGAGTCATCGTGAGCTCGGGTGGCCTCGGCCTGCAGCAGCTTGAAACAGGGTTTCGGTTCCGGCTTAGAGATTGAGGTTGGGTCTTGGCTGAGAGAGCAGGGAATCCTAGCTTTAGATGAGTGGTCAGTGACAAGGCTCTGGCCCTTCAGCTTTGTAGAAGAGAGTTCTCATGGAGACGGAAAATAGTGAAACAGTTTATTAGGAGGAAAAAGAGTACAGTACATGCAGTAGTCATATGGGTGGACTCAGGAAGTCGCACTGTCTTGGTAATTTGAATCACTTATATGGGGCATTTCTTCTGGGTTTTCCTTTGGCCATTCATTTTAACTTGCCTGGTTCTTTTTGGTATATCTCAGGATCCTCCTGTGTGTGCAGGTATCTCTCAACCAAGATGGATTTCAGCAAAGAGGTCTGTGGATAACTTAGCATCACTTCCCTTTTAACCTCCAAAGAGTTTTCTAGTTGGGATGGTCTCCTTGACTTGGAGAATGAGAAACACGTGTTCTCTAATCTCTTATCTGGGCAGGGCCCAGCTTCCTCTCTCGATTGTCGTGCTATTGATATTTTGGAATTTCTGTCCACAGGGAAAGAACTCCGATTGCGATGGGCATCTACCTCCTACCTTAATTTGTGATGAGCTCCTGCTGATCTTTCCAGTCACATGTGGGAGGAACCACCACTGGAGTCAGGTCGTTTCAGCCTTCTGTATAAGCTACCTCTTCTCCTGGGCTGTACCTGTCCCCGGCACCTTCTGCCCTCCTGGAGAAGCTCTGCCCTCACCCGTGCAGAGGCCTTCCCTGGTGCACTCCTACCGCCCCCAGCCCTGCTCCCAGCTTGGGCCCGGTTATCACGTGCTCCAAGCACATTGCACTCGGCAGCCCTGCACCACACCACCCATCACACCTGCTAGGTCCCTTCCTGGAATGTGAGCATCCTGAAGGAAGGAACTGTGTGTTTTCCAAATGGGTATCCCGCAGCCTAGCACAGTACACATTGATAAGAATTCAATAAATGTATACTGAAGGACTAAACACATGGACTCCATGGATTAAAAGATTAAAAAATGTCAGGCAGAGCTGTGGCATTCTAGGGGCTCGCCAAAGACATGAATCATAACTTTTTCACTTCTGAATCCTGATAGCCAGCTAACAAGTGACATTCCTTTTAAATGTGTAAATAAATTCAAGATGGTTTCCCGGGTGGCTCAGTGGTGAAGAGTCTGCCTGCCAACGCAGGGGACACAGGTTTGATCTCTGGTCCGGGAAGATCCCATGTGACTCGGAGCGGCTAAGTCTGCTCCACAACTACTGAGCTTGTGCTAGACTGCCCGGGGACTGCAACCGCGGAGTCCACGCGCACACCTCAGAACCGGCGCTCCGCAACGAAGAAACCACTGCGATGAAGGCCAGGCATCACAACTAGAGAAACACTCACACAGCAAAGACCCAGCACAGCCAAAATGAAGACAAAGAATAATAAATTCAAATGATAAATACTGATGTTAAGCCGTTTAGTTGTGGTCCCAACACAGCCAGTGGAAAGACTTCTGCTGAGCTTGTGGGGGTGGGGCAGTGGGCCTCAGGGGCCAGTCACTGAGGAAAATCTGGGCAGGCTTGCAAGGGTGTGTTTGTGTGAGACAACAGACACAACGAGGCCAAATACAAGAGGTGTTTACTGTAATGAGTATTCCAGAAGGGTGGGGTGGGGTGGGGTTCCCCCAATCTGATCCTCCAAGGCTCTAGGGTGACTCACTCTTCCTTGGGCTCAGAGGTGGGGCTGCTGTTTGTTCCCTGAGTTGGGCCCTGCTCCCTGGGGCCCTTGGCATCCCTAGCGTCCCCAGTCACTAAAGCCACATTCCTCAGATAATTCGTGTTGAAGCAGTTGACCTGTTCATCCCCAGGACTCAGTTTACAGCAGAGGGCAGAGTCTCGCCAGAAGTTACGTCGGGAGCCACACAGGTCATTGATAAAGGCTGATTTCTGGTGACAGAATAAAGAAGAGGTGATGGGGAGGAGGGTTGTCAGAAGTCAGGACTGGTTACTTGGATGTCCAAGTTCCCCTTCCCTCTGCTTTTACTGCTCTCTCCTTGGATCCCCCCACCCCTGGGGCCCAGAGGGAGTACAAGGCTGCCTTCCACAGCCAGACAGACTCCTTGTGACAGACAGATGTGACCATTTGGAAATGTCAGAGGCCCAGAGGCGGCATCATAGGTGCTTAGAGGTGGGGAGCAGGTCAGGTCAGAGATGAAGACTTCTGGAACCAAAAAAGACCTCCCCACTGGTCCTCATCGTTTCTGAGGGCTGGCTTGAGGTACTCAGAGAAGCAATGGCCCGCTGTGCCAGGCCTCTCCCTCCTCTGCATCCTTGGGAGACCCCTGCCCTCACACTCACCTCCTCCTCAGCACAGCAGGCCTGTTCTGGCAACGGCAGGTCACAGCAGCGGGCAGTTACTTTCTGAATCAGCCCAGGAATCTGCTTGCTATGTTGGTGGAAAGGGGAAGGGTCAGGGTCTCTGAGTGACCCCAGGCACCAAAATGGTGTTTGCAGACCATGATTTTGGTCTTCCTAATAGTGTCCCAGAGGGTGCCCCAGAAGGAGTCTTGGGGGAAGGGAAGAGCACTGGGAAAGAACTAGGTAAGACTCACTGCTTGCTGAGAACTCTTTGGTTTCCACAGAGGTGATTCATGAGATTGGGGGTGATTCGGCTGAGGTCAAGGGTCAAGATATCCCGGTCATAGTTGGGATAGGGAGCCCGACGGGCGAAGCATTCATCGCGGAGGGGGCTAGGTGGGTAGCGGCAACATGAGTGGTGATGGGTCTTTATAGCCTGCTCCCGGTCACAGTACCCATCGAGGCTATCCTCCCACTGTGGACCAGAGAAAGGCAAGTCAGACGACTGGACACTGGCCCTCCTATCCCTCTGCTTCCCTCACTGCCTCACACGATGAGACGCGCACTCCCTGCCCCAGGTGCTGAAAGGGGAGGGCGAAGAGGCAGCTGTGGATGTGTGGGGCTGGGAAGGTGGAAGGGGTAGAAGCACAGCTGAGGTTCAGAGCTGGCCACGGGAGATGTGCTGGAACAGTAGACGGAGAGGATCAGGTGAGGCCAGATGGGTGGACGGCAGACAGGTGCACATGGGGGGTACTGGGTGGACACGGCCAGGATGGAGGCGCACGATGAAGAGACTTGGACGAGGAACACAGTGGATGGACGGACATTCACAAGCAGGAAGATGGGCAGACGTGCTCACAGCGGGTAGCTAGGTACGTGGATGAATAGGCCAGCGGGATCAGAGGTCTGAGACGGGTGGGCAGGCAGACAGGCTCTTGGGATGCCAAGACGCCCACTTACGGCCTTCCAGGTACAGGTGTGGTTGTTCCCCTGCCGGCAGCAGCGCTGGAACTCTGCCTCCAGCCGGGTCAGGGCCTGCAGCTGCCTTTGGATGGAGTCCGTGGCTGGGAGGTTGCGTGGCACCGAGCGGAAGCGTTTTAGGTGGCAGATGTTCTTGATATTGTCCACTGTGGGTAGCCCAGGGGGAAAGGGCAGCTCGGGGCCCAAAGAAATACCAGGCTGGTGGCTGGGGCAGGCCCGGAGCTGGTAGTGTGGCCGGGGAGCTTCCTCCTGGAAGCAGGATAATCGAGCCTCCCCCTGCTTTTTGCAGCACCCGTGGGGTTGGGTCTTGACCGAAAACTCGGCCTCACAGAACCGGGTCACTGCGTCTTCCCACTAGAGTAAGAGGAGTGGGTCAGTCCAGCAGCCCACTCTCCACATTCCTGTCTTCCTCCCAGGCTCCAGGAAAGGCCCCTGGGCAGGCAGATAAGAAAGAAGTGGAGGCTGTCCTCCACGCTTCTGCACACGAGGCGGCCCAAGGGACGGGCAATGAGAGGGACCTGAGGTTCCTGCACACCCTGGCCTAGGCCTCTAGTCCTTGAAACACACACACACAGTCCGGGGGTTAAAGAACACCCCCAGGATCAAGAGCCCAACCCTTACCACGAGTTCTGCACAATCCAAGCGGTTCGTGGGGTTGTGACAGCGGCAGCAGCGAGAATATCCTGTCTCCAGCAGATTGAGGGTCTCACCCTGACGGCTGAGGTGGGAAAAGCCAGTCTGTGGCAGGTTCCAAGGGCCGTACACCACATGCTGACGACTAGGAAGGCAGATCTGGTCCAGATTGTCCAGGGAAGGCCGCCCAGGGGGGAAGCCATCCAGCCGGTGGCCCCAGCCACCTCGGGGTCGGCCCTGTTGGCAGTGGTGGGCTGGATTCCAGGACTCGGGCTCTGGGGGCCTGTGGTCCATGGAAGGAGCTGGCTTTTCTAGAAGGGGGAAAACAGAGTGGGAAGGGGGAACATGTGGAGGGGCAATGAAAGGCTGGATTAAGTTGGGAGGATTGAGAGAACTTGCAGTTGAGGAGAAAGGGTTGGAAGGATACAGAAGAAAAAGAGAAGAAATCAATTTGTGGCTCTTACCTTCAGAATGACTGACTAAAAGGAAGAGACTTGAGTCACGCAAGGTGTCACCCTTATAGCTCCCAACCCCAAATCACGCCTGCCCACTGTGTTGCTTCCCTGGGCTCAGAATCCCCGCTCCTCACCCCACCCCCAGCAGGGTCTGAGCCCTAAAGAGGGGGAGGGACAGACAAAAGCTGTCAGTCACTCTCTCTCTGCTTAGATTGGAAGGTCAACACCCCTTGATATTGGAAAGGTGGGTCTACTGGGGTAGAAAGAGACAGGTAATCAGAAATCATGTTGGGATGGGCACCTCTAGAAGACAGGAGCCTGGCCAGTTCTCATTCATAAAAAGGAACTCAGTGGAGAAGCAAGGGAAAATAAATACTATTTTTGTGTAATTTAATCTTATAATTTTATAAAATAGGTATTATTTCCCCAGCTTCACAAATGAAGTAATAACTAAGGCTTGGAGAGGTAACTTACCCAAGGTTATTACACAGCTAGTCAGTGGCAGAGACCCCAGAGCCCATGCTGTCAGTCAAGGGAGGCAGGAGGGCAGAAGGGAGGGACTCACTTACCTTCCTTCTGTTCAATAGGAACCTGGGGAGGGGGCAGCTCCTCTTGGAGGGGGATGGCTTCTTGAGGGAGAGGGGGACCCCCTGAAAGTCACCGAGGACACAAAGGAGCAAGGATCAGACTGTCAGCAAGATGTGGTGGGTGGGAGGGAGGGAACGGGGAAGCACTCACCTTTCTTTTCCACAGGGAGCTGGGGAGGGAGCAGCTCCTCTTGGAGGGGGATGGCCTCCTGTGAGGGAGGGGGCTGCACTACAGAAAGGGGTGTGTGTGAGTAGCCTACCCCTTCTTCCCCTCCCCTTCTGAAGATCAGGGTGTAGGCCAGACTAGAAACCTAGAGGTGCAACTGAGACTTACCTTCACTCTGTCCCTCAAAGTGAAGGCTATGCTGGGCGGTGTCTGGGTGACCCTGGGGGAGGGCTCTGGTCAGAGGTGGGGAAGGGGGTGCAGCATAGCCCACTAGAGGCAAGAAGGCAGAAGGTCAGAGCCTGCGTTTCCTCCTGGAGCCCCGATACCATGCCATGCCCCCAAACGCTTACCTTCTTGGAGGGGGTGCGTCAGGGGCTCTGGCCCTAGCTCTCTCTGCCCTGAAGTCTTGAAACCTAGAAGAGGAAGGGTGAATCAGAGGTGGTTTTAAGGGGCTCTTTCCTGGACCTGGGTATGAGAAGGGGAGACACTGGAGGTCAGGGAGCTTAGAAAAGATGACCAAGACATTAGAAATCTATTGCTCCTGCCCCAAACACACCTAGTCAAGACCTATTCAGTGTGATAATCTGACAGCCTCACTTCCACCAGGCTCAGAGTCTTGTCTCCCCCAAGTCTTGGCCTAAAGGAACTGTGACATACGGGGCTGGGGAGGAGGCCTTAATCTCGGGTCAGTGTCTTTCCCTCAAGAGCTTCTGGGCTCTTCCCATAGTTCAGACCTTGAACAGACCAGAGCCTCACCTGCCTGTCTGTTCCAGCCTCCTGCCTACTCCAGGCCCTTGAAACATCTTTGGGCCTCTGGTAAGGAGCCCACACAGAAGCTGAAGTGCCACCCCTGCAGCTAGTCTCAGATCATCATTAGTTTAGGTCTGTTTAGGACCTGGGGAACTGGACGGTTCAGGACTCTTGAAGCAAATCACCCCCACAGCCACAGCGAAAGGACTCGCTTGTAGCTGATTTGCAGTCACGAAAGGCCAGGACTGGGAGGGACAAGATTGAGCCTCCCAGAGATAGGTTAGATCTATGACGATCTCTCAACAGTTTCCCATAGTAACATTCTGTTGTGTGAGCTAGAGGGGTTGTGCCTGGTCCCCTGTGGACAGGTAACACCCTCTCACCTCCCCTCCTAATCAGGTAAGGAGTCACTCAAGGTTGCCTGGGGCAGTGCACTGGTTTTGAGCAGCCAGGGTGCTCCTGGTCTTCTCTTCTGGGTGATAGGTCACATACACAGCAGGTCCCTCACTCTGTGAATTTACCTGCCCTCTCAGTTGTCCGTTTGACTCCAACTGTGTTTCTTGGCAGCAATCTTGACCAACCCCTGCCCTTCTGTACCCCTGCTCCCCCTCCCTGGTTAATGGCCCCAGTGCCCAGGCCCACCACAGGCCTGCTCAGAACAGGCAGCCAAACGGAGTACCTTTCTGCTGGTGAGAAGACATCCAGGATGGCTGGACCCAGGCCCCCTTTCCAAGTGCTGGCTCCAAGCCCAACTCACCTCCATCAGAGGCCACAGAAGCAACAGTTAAACAGGCCAAGACCAAGGCTGCTGTGGACACGGTCCCCATCCTGGGGCAGGTACAGGTGGGTGGCTACCCAGTAGGTCCTCTCAGGCGGATCTGATTGCAGGGCCAGGCAGATGGGAGCCTGCCAGTCCAGTTGCTGCAACTGCTATTGTGAACTTCAGGGCCGGCTCCTTCTCCTCTTTATAGGCTACGAGAGACAGCTCCCGCCCTCCTCAGCTTCCTGCCATGACTCAGGCCTAGCCGCTCCTCCTCTGGCAGTCACTCCTCTCAAACTCGCCCTGAAGCCTCCTGAGAGGACCGAGAACAGAGGTGCACCCAGCTCCAAAGAAACTGATTTTGAGAATCCCAGAGCAAGAGAGCTCCAAGGCCTCATTCTGCGCCCCAACTTCTCCATTTGCATGCTGCCTTCTGTGGAGAATGCATCTGACAGCCTGCTGACTGAGGTGTGGAAACAGGGCACTGAGGAGTTGAGAGGGGAACACCCTAAAAACTGGAGCTCCCCACCAGTGAGAGCTCTGGAATACCCCTTCTCAAACTCCCCAAGCCCCTAGGACAAAAGAGGGAGACAGAGTCAAATTCCCTTTTATGTGCCTGTTAGGAATCAGAGATGAAACATACACCACTAGCTTCAAGTTTACTGTTCTTTGTTTTTTTAATTTTTTGGCTGTACCATACAGCATGTGAGATCTTAGTTCCCTGACCAGGGACTGAACCCAAGCCCCCTGCACAGGAAGCACAGTCTTAACCCCTGGACGACCAGGGAAGTACCCAAGTTTATTATTTTTAGTTTCACTCTCCTCACACCCAAACAGCTACAGCTTCTTCCAGACCAAATCTCTTCATCAAAGTAGATTCATGCCTTCACACGAGTTCTGAGGAGTCAGAGGGACTCCTGACCTGTCAGTGAGGCTGGGCTCCCCCATGTTAAGGCAGGCTGGTGGCTCCTGCAGGTCTCTGCCACATCTCTGTACAAATGCTCAGAAAATTTCCTCAGCATTTGGGACCCTGGTGTCCTGTAGCTCCAGCAGCCGCTGTACAGCCTCGGCCAAGTCCCGTTCTCCAAGCCGACGGTTATCTCGAGTCCGGATGTTCACTGTTCTCTTACTCTGCTCTCTCTGGCCAACCACTGCAGGAAGAGGGAGGTTTGGGAATCTTGGGGAAAGTGTATCCAAAAGGAGAGGATATCCTCCTTTTGCTGTGCAGAAATGTAAGAGACAGAAATCTTTAGGAAGAGCAGAGCTCAGACATGTTTCCGGGAAAGGATATATTTAGCTATCTCTCCCTCTCCAGTTCCCTGGTCATCCTGAAAGATTCCAGACGTCTTCTTACATGCCTTATCACTTCCACTCAGGAGTCCAGGGGTGAGAGGCAGTACGGTCAGCCAAAGACAGACAAACAGATCAAGAAGCAGATCCAGAGAGAAAAGTGTCCGTGTATGCGCGTGTACATTAGAGAAAAGGGGAGGGTGGCAGGCTGGGAGACATGTATGTAAGTCCATGGGGTCATGGCATAGCTTGAGCCAAGACTGGCAGATGAATGGGTGTGTAGAACTAGAGAAACAGGTAATCTGGCTGAGAAATCTCTACTTCTTGCCTTCAAGACAGAGCTCTGAATCTTGGAAAAATGAAAAAAGGCACCAGGTTGGCTTAGACTTTTTCCCTTACGGCCCTTTTTCTCATCCCTTAGGGCTGACTCCATCTAGGTCTAAAATAAACAAAACTAACTAACATCTTATTAACCCTTCCTGTCCCTTTCTGTCTGATGCTCCCTTGACTAATTAACCAAACAGACACCAAGAGTTAGGGTGGGGGCCAGCAGAAAACTGTTCTGAGGATCTGAGGTGCAGGACAGGAGGTGAAAGAGCCTAGCGCCCAAAGGGCTCAGCTGTGCTAAATCCTGGCTCCTGCCCAGCTCGGGTCACGAGCCACAAATTATCCAAATATGCAGATGACCAGGCTTGACATGACAGGAAAGAACATAGAGGCCGGGTGGAAGAGTGTAGGGCCATGGGGCTAGCCTGACCGGGTCTTACCAAACTGAAAATTGTAGTGTGCGAGCTGAGCCCGGCGGATTCTCCGGCTGAGGGTCAGTCCCGAGTCAGCATCCAGGTCACCAACCAGTCCTGCAGCTCGCAGGCTCTGCTGTGCCTGGGGCAGAGGGTCATTGATAGGAACTTGATTTAACGGAAGGCTGAGGAGGTGGAATACCCTGACGCCAGTTTTCCTCAAGCTCTCCCACCTGCTCCTTTCTCTGCCTCCAGGCTCTCCGGGCCTCAGGGACGAACCCTCTTCACTCTCTACACTGAGGCCCCTCTGCAGCAACCCCCAGCTTCCTTGCCTGCCTCATCCTGCAGCCAAGCCTCCCTGGACTCTGCCTGTTTCTAGACACCACTCTACACCACCAACCAGCTGCTCAGCTCTAGTACTGTCCATTATCCTTACTTCTCTCTAGAAATGATAAATAAGACCAACATTCATCCAAGGCCCCTGTTGTGCCATGCACCCTATTGACTAACATTTACTGACTTGTTTAATTTTCACAAATCTCCAGGCAAGGAGGGATTAGCTCAGTTTTCGGATGTGGAATTCCCAGCATGCAACAATTTCCACTGCTCATCCCCAGCTTCTCTATTAGGCCTGCGTCAGCCCCCATCCTCACCTCTCTGGCATATTCCTCCTGCTCCATCCCCACAGGGATGACCACCACCTGGAACGGGGACAGCCACAGTGGCCTGATTGAAAGAAGAGAGGAAGGCAAATTATTTATCCTGGTTTGGAATACAAGTGTGGCTGCAGAGAGCAGATTCAAGAAGGAAACAGAAGCTGGAGTCTGAAAGGGGCCAGGATCTGGAGCATGCACTGCCTCGTTTGAGGGCCAGAACAGACAGGAATCGGGGTCTCACCATTTTCCCCCACAGCTCTCCGCCAGCACTCCCAACATCCTTTCCACGGAACCGAGCACGGCTCGATGAATGAGGACTGGACGCTCTAGGGCCCCCGACTGCCTTGGAGGGAGATGGGGGTGGGTGGAATGGAGAAGCATCACAAAATGAGCACCCAAGATTACCTTCCAGTTTCCAAGAAATCTTCAACCCTGGGCAAGGGAGGGTGTGGAGGATGTGGCTCAATTTTAAGGGTAGAAAGGGAAGTGGTCCTCCACCTAGTCCGTGAGCTGAGGGGAAAGGGGAGAGGACAAGGTGCCGTACCCCTTGTACTGGAGGTCAAATCTCAGGGGCAGCTGGAAATCAAGCTGGATTGTCCCACACTGATGGGGTCGACCCAGGGCATCGCGGACATGCACATCAATCTAGAGAAGACAAAAGGGAGAACATGCGAGAAACCAGAACCAGTGCCCTCCATCATATGTTCACTCCCTCTATCTACCCACATCCCAGGCTGTGTGGAGAGACACATCACTCACAGCATCCTGCTCCAGGTCACTCACTGGAGATTCTGGCAGTGGCTCTTTCCATTTAGCAGTGATGGAACATTAGGGGATGTCAACATTCACATGAATGGCCCAGCCTCACCCTGGCCTCTCAATTCCATGAGTTTCTCATCTCAGAGACCTTCACCCAGGCCCACACTGTGGCCATGACCTTCATCCCATCATCTCCCAGGATGGCTGTGCCTCTGAAACAATTCATTAGACACCTGCTCTGATTCCTGTATCCTGTCCTTCCAGCTCTGACAGTTATTCTTATTAATGACTCTTCAACTTTTCAGCTCCTTAACTCACTTTTCTTCACACTCATAGGCCTCTCAGCTTTTCCCTCCTCCGTTTCTCTCTCCATGAAGCTATAACCACTTTTCTGGTTCCCTGTTATCACTGTTCTTCTATCACGTCCACATGAAAAAACCCCACAGTGGCAGCATCCTCACTGCCCACCTGCCTGGCCCTGCAACGGAGCTGCCCTGCACTGCCCAGCATACCACACACTACAAATGCAAAAATAGCGACTGATGCAAGGGGCTGCTGTGAACCTCAACAGAAGCCGTGCTGTTGCCAGCAATCCGCGGGCTGTCTTAACCAACTCTGTGTCCTGTTCTCCTCAGGGATGCTCGAGCTTTCTCCTCAATTCCCTTCTTTAGCTCCCTCATGACAACTCTCTCTTCCCCACTCCCATCTCAGCAAATGTTCCTGCCTCCTACCTTGTGGAGAATTCCAATAACTGACACCATGAGAAGGCAAAAATGTCTCAACTTCTGTCACCACCTGTACATTTCCTTGCACCTACCCCAGCCTTTCTTCCTATCTCCTAAACAAAGGCACGGGGGTCCTGTCTATGGAGGGCTCTAGATCCCATCCCTTGTGACGTCCCAGAAATGTCCCTCTACTGAAACCCCTTCTACAACTTCAACTTCTCCCACCCCAAACAGGCTCCCTCTCATCACAGCATTTAAACATCCTCAAGCAACATCTCTTTGCATCTGTCAGCTACTCTCCTTTGCCTTTATAAAAGCCAATGTTCTTTAAGGTTTATTTGCTTTGGCCACACACACATGTGTGGCTTGTGGGATCTTAGCTCCCCAACCAGGGATTGAACTTGGGCCCTCAGCAGTGAAAGCGCTGAGTCTTTGTGCTCTGCAATAAGAGAAGCCACTGCAGTGAGAAGCCTGCACACTGCAATGAAGAAGAGCCTCTGACTGCCACAACTAGAGAAAATGCTCATGCAGTAACCAAGACCCAGTGCAGCCAAAATTAATTAATTAACTAAACAAACAAACAAACCTAATAGCTTTTTCACTATATCCAGCAGGCACTTTTCAGGCCTTTTTTTCACTGATATCTTTCACCTCTTTCAACCTGCCATGTCACTTCTCGACCCAGCCTCTGCCTACAACGTTCCCTCCTGAGACTTCTTTTTACTTAGCCAACAATTACTTTTCAGATTAAAAAGAGATTCCTACAGGAAACCTTTTCTGACCCTCCAGAGTAACACGCTCCCTTAGTACCTACACAGTACTGATCCCATGGTGCTGAAAACGCCCTCTCTACCTCCCAGAAGCTTCACCAGACCTAAGTTCCATGAGGGCAGGAAATGTATCACTCTTCTTTACATTCTACACGTTTAAACACATTCCTTCATATCTATTAAACATTTAATAAAACAAAACCAGAAGATGAATAAGTAAGACTCTAATCTGGATCCCCAGCTTACCTTAGGCCCATAGAACGCACCATCTCCAGGGTTGAGATCCCACGGTGCTCCAGATTCTTCTAGGGCGTGCTGCAGGACCTTTAGAGAGAAGGAGACAAGAGAAGAAATATGTCGCCTTAGACTTTATAAGCAACATATCCCACCAGCCCCCACAATGACCCTCTCGGCACCTGCCTCTACCAGGGACCCTGATTCCCACCTCCCCTCCCCTTCCATTAGACTGCTTTATCTGCCTCTGCTTCCCTACCACTCGCTCACCTGCTCGGCCTGGTCCCAAAGGCAAGGCTCTCCCAGGAAGCCAGACGGCCGGGTAGACAGTGCCATGTGGAAGGAAAAGCCAAGGATGGTGTAGACAGAGCGGAGGAAATCAAGACAGCCTTGGATCTCTGCTTCCAGCTGGAGGAATAAGGGCAGGTGAGCTGTGTGCCAGCTAGAGCTCTGGGGTCAGAGTGGGAGTTTGGGGGAAAGAAAGCAAAAACATAAACCAAAGTTGGAGATAGAATGCAGCTGACTTATAGGGCAGCTGAGGGTCAGGAATGTTGGCAGTTCACAAGGAGAATGAAAGGTGGTTTAGACTGCTTCAGTGGAGATGGGGAAGGGCCACCTGATCCGGTGCACAGAAGATGTGGGCGTCATCCTGCTGGAAGCACCGAAGCCGGGTCAGGCCCCCCAGGCTGCCAGAGGCCTCAGCCCGGTGCAGAGCCCCGAAGTCGGCCAGTCGCAGGGGCAGCTCTCGCCAGGATCTGGGCCGGTGGGCGAACATTAGGCTGAGGTTGGGGTGGGGAAGAGTCAGGGCCACAGGGAGAACTAAGCCCTGAGGCCTGCTCCCCCCCAAGTCTACTTCCCTTCTTTGCACTATCAGCTTATGCCCTCTCGGGCCTCACCCTGCCTCCTGCTGAGGCCTGTTAATTCCACTCATCACAGTCGGGCGCTGCCTGGTTCTTAAGTGAATTTCTCAGTAACAACAGCAGACACCACTTCCTGTGCCCCTGTTCCGTGACAGGCATTGAACTGAAAGAGGAACCTGAGACAGCAGCTCCAAACCCTTGCTGTTACCCATGATGAGACTGAGGCTTAGGGAGGTACAATGATTTCTCCAAATTCACATGGGGAGATAGAGGGCAGATTCAAGACTCAAATCCAGTGTTCCAACACTATTCCAAGGTGCCTTCTATTACTTAATATTTAGCAAACCGGCTGCCTAGCCCTAGCCTCAGAAGAAGCCAGGTCTCCTGGCTCCCAGCTCACCAGTGCGCAGGGCAGTTCATGGGCTTGAGGGCGAGTGTGTCTGCGGGGTGTCTGGCAGAGTGCTCATTCTGAGAGCTGCAGGGCCTGTCCAGGCCTGGCGGCTGTAGGGCAAACATGTCTTCCCGATAATGCTCCCAGTGCCCTGACAGTTCCCAGAGCTTCGTAGAAAACAATGTGGGTGTTTTCACTTCTGAGAAACCACGGCGGGTGTACTCAGCCTGCAGAGATGTAGACATGGAAGACCAGAGTGACTGGGGGAGGAGAGGAAGCAGGATGGCAGCTGTGTGGTTCTCCTGGGCCCTCAAGTCATGCTGATCACAGCTATACCTAGTAATTACCACACCCCCTCTCTACACTCCCCATCGTAGACTACACTGTTCTTGATAAAGGTCACTTGCCCTCTATCATTCCAGGTGGCGCTAATGGTAAGGAACCCGCTGCTGATGCAGGAGACATAAGAGATGCGGGTTCAAACCCTGGGTTGGGAAGATCCCCTGGAGAAGGAAATAGCAACCCACTCCAGTATTCTTGTCTGGGAAATTCCATGGACAAGGGAGCCTGGTGGGCTACAGTACCTGGGGCTGCAGAGTCAGACACAACTGAAGTGACGCAGCACACATGCAGTCTACAGTATTAATGTTCAAACTTCTAATCCCTCTCTTTTAACAGTTGGATTCTTCTAGGCCATCAGTCCCCCTCCAGTCATCCTCCCCCTGAACATGGGTCCTCCTTACCCTGATAAAAGCCACCAGTGCATTATACACCCTTGTCCCTCGAGGCAGGAAGAAGCAGCTCCCGGGGCTCAGTTCATGGAAGAAGAAGAGCTCCTGTTCCTGGAGTTGGAATCAGCAATGTCACTTCAAGGTGGAAGCAGGGCTTGAAAACCCGGAAGAGATTACTTGACAGAGTTGCTCAGATTGTGGGATTCTGAATTTGCTCCCAACTTCACAGATCAGGTTCCCTTCCCGCTCTGCAACCCTTATCATCACCACCTCCTCCGCCTCCATTTCCCCAGTCTCTATACCTTCCCAATGCGCCGGTGGTCCCGTGACTCTGCTTCCTCCCTCCATTCTTCCCAGGCCCTCAGCTCCTCTGCAGTGGGGAAGGAAATGCCGGACACTCTCTGCAGTGTCTCTGGGGCGCCTGGAAATCTCCATACTGATGATGAGTTCTGTGGGAGGACAGAGGGGGTCAAAGGGAAGATGAGGATTCAAGGCACCCACCCAACCTCCTCCAATCTTCGGATGGTACTCTGGGCACAAGCATCGCAGGTACCCACTTGACAACAATCCCATCTCATCTCTCTCACCACTTTTACCACCATCACCAGCAGCAGGATGCCCACCCCATCCTCCAGACAACCCCTGCCATGTCTACCACCCTGGAGGTACCTGGGCCTTGGTTTCTACACATGTACTGCTCAACTCTAACTGTATCTTGTCACCTCTGCATTCTCACCAGTACGACCTTACCAGCACCCCTGTATTTCCTTCCCCTTCTAATCAACAATGGCACAGGGAAGTAAACCTAAGCACTGGTCAAATATTAAGTCCATCCATCCCCTTATCAAGTTCCTATACAGTCATGAGAAAACCCAATCTCCCACACTGTTCCTGGATCCATGAAATTCAGATGCCTCTGCTTCTTGTCCCTTGAACAACAGTACTAGTAAGAAACGGCCTGCATTTCATCGTACTTTTAACTTTCCCTCAAACACTTTCTCTTGTGTTAGTTGGTTTTTTGTCTATAATATGGCAGGACAGGAATTAAGAGCCTCATCTTACAGCTGGGGATCAAGGGTAAGGAGATTTACCCAAGGCCATATACTTATCAATGGCAGAGACAGAACTCAGAGCAGATGCCTAGGTTTTCAGTCCAGGCCTTTGGCTCTACCTATCTGCCTCTCCCCTCACTCCCTGCTTCCTGCTCCTACTCTGACTGACAGTTCACCTTACCCAGGAGCAGTATTTTTATAAAGGGCAGGCCTCTGACTTAAAAGAATATTCTCTCTGTGCCTGTCAAATGGTGTTCCACCCCTGCTCTCTCCTCAGGAGTCTTCCCTAACGACCCCGTCCAGTCTGTTTATGCCCTCCTTTGCCACCTCCCTTGGTGGTAATGTCCGACTACGGAATCTGAATTGGCTTCTGGGCCCTCGCAGGGTGTCAAGCATCTGTCACCAGATGGGGAGTTTCTAGAAAGTTTCTTTCTCCTTCCGGATTCCTCCCTTAGCTATCAGAGCAGAGAAGGGGCTGAGAATCACCTTCCCCTTCCTCAACTCACTCCAGTGAAAACACAGGAATCGCAACCTAACCCAGTCCTCATGACTGACCGATAGCAGCTTCAGGCCTCCAATCTGTCCAGTATGCCGAAGGTGGGGGCCTCTGCACAGATCAACCAGCATGCCACACCTGGGAGAAAGAAGGGGCCAGTGAGGCGTTTGCAAATTCCTGAGCTTCTAAGTTTCTCCCTCTCAGGGTATTTGGCTGACAGAAAGAGAAGCAAAGATCTGTTCCACAGAGAGAGCAGTGAGAGATAAAAATCAATGCCCATTTCTTTTTGGGAGCACCAGAATACCTATCTTCTTTCCCTCACCCCATCCCTGGCCTTCCTGAGTGCATCCCCACCTCTCCCTGTTTCCCTCAGTGTCAATAGCTCTCACCCATACACTGTTGCTGTTGGACCTGTCACTTTCTCCTCAATCAAGCGAAGCTTAAACGGGTTATCCTGGAAGAAGGGGAGAGTGAGGACATGCCTTCTTTCTCACAAAGACATCCTGGAGAGAACCACTCCTCCCCTCACACCTCTAGATCATTCTCCTAAACCTGTGTGTCTCCATCCCACCTTGAAGAGCTGGCGAAGCTGAGCCCGGGAAGCTTCCAGTCTCCGGAAGGGCTGAGCAGCAGCTGCAAGTTCCTGGCAAATCCGTTCCAAAACAGGCAGCTCTGAGCCCTTGATTGTCCTGGAGAGATGAAGGATAGTTGGCTGGCCTCTGTCTGTTAGGGAGCAGCACCCAGGTGACACCGCTGGGTACTGGTTAGGGGGTGAAATCCTGCCCTCTGAAACATCTAAAGTTACTGGCAAAGACAGACTAGGGGAGAACAAATAGGAAATCAGGTAAAAAGTTTACAGCTGGAGGAAAACAGCTCTAGTACGAAATTCAACGTTGCATGCAGGCAATCTGGATAAACAAAACTAGAGCAATAGTAATGAGGGATGAAGTAAAAGTTGAACACATAAAGGCTAGAGAAGGTAAGTTTCAAGCTGATTTAGAAAAGGAAGGACATGGACTAATAGAGATGGTGATACCAATGTCACAGCTGAGGCACAGAGGGACCCTGCCCCCAGCTTTCTTTCTCCTCCAAATTGAACATACCTGAGGTCCCAAAAAAGGCCTCAGAAATCATCCCAGTAAAGAGGTACAAACTTTCAGTTATAAGATGAATAAGGCCTGCGGAACTAACATATAGCACGGTGACTATAGTTGATAAATCTATATTGTATAATTGAAATTCTGTAAAAGTAGTTCTTAAGCATTCTCATACACACAAAAAAGCATGTGATAATTTGATTATGAGACTCCTTCCACATATCAAATCACCATAAGTATACTTTAAATTAATTACAACTGTATTTGTCAATTAGACCTCAAAAAAAGAAGAAAAAAAAGAAAATATGGTGAAATCTCTGAAAAAGAAAGCACCCCAGAATTATTCTCCTCCTTCCTTGCATTACTCACCGTTCCTTTCCTAAGAAGAAATCATGGTAAAAGCCACATTCTGTGCTTGGGCCTTGGCAGAGGACAGCACCTAGAAGCTGCTCAGCTGCTGCCCCCAGGACATGGGTACTGGAGTGCCAGAATACCTGGGTTCACAAGAAAGGAGTTCATGAGTTCACAGCCTTCTCCTTTAGCCCCTACCTCTCTGACCTCAGTAAAGCTGATGTGAACCAGTTTTGAATAACTATCACAAAATGTGGCCTCTGAGCTTGGGGGTGACTGCTGAATGGTAAAAGACAAATAAACAACAAAATTGAATATAAAAGAAAGAAGGCCCCTAGAAGCAACACACAGAAAAGAGTAAGCCCCTCTCCTCACTGCTTTCCAGTTCCAGAGCATAGTAGGTTAGTCAGTTTTCAGACCGTCCAAGCTGACATGAAAAAGTGGAGGGGAAGCCAGGTCATGTGCCCAGTTGTGTAAGCCACATGAGAATTAAAAACATGCTACTGATGACTTATAATATAGGTCTCAAGAGTTAGGGGGCTAACCGGGCATATTATCTTTCTATTTTCAACTTAATTCTCTCCCTTTCACTAGCATAACTGGTTACTGCTTAATTGACCCAGGCTAATTAAAAACTTTCATCCGGGAGTTTCCAGCTTAACCAGGACCAGTCAAGACAAGCAATATGCCGTAGGCCTCCCAACTGCACTTGGAGAAACTGAGGCAAGAGAAATAAATGCTAGAAATGCCCACTTAAACATCTCTTAGTTGAGTAACCACTGTATCCCGGATAAGGAAGCAGCTTACCGCTTTCCCCTGTGCAGAATCGAATGTCAGAAACCTGAGGTCAGAATCTGTCTCCAAGGGCCGCTCCAGATCATAAGGTTCTCCATTCACTTGAGCAGCCACTGCAGTATCTGCCAGGTTTGAACTTCAGCAGTGAGGAATACAGGTAAAGCAAAAGACAAGGTTACAATCCAAAGGCGAAGACAGGAACTAATCTCTTAGCAACTCCAAATCTGCAAAGGGGAAACGTGTTACCAGAGCAATACAATTGATCATTACTCTCCACCCGCCAAGCCTAATGAATGAAGGTCAGAGACTATGAAACTAATTCAGATTGAAAAGGAACTGGCAGGAAATGCTATCTTGAGGAGGATGGGATAAACATACAAAGTCTTTTCCCTACTCAAATTGAGAAAGAGAAAGCAAAGATATAAGCATTATCCTGGTAGGTACAGAATGAGCCTAGTACCTAATCTGCTGGGCTACTTGGTAAGGGGTTGTCTTCCATGCCACAGCATCGACTTTCTGACCTCCAGGAAGTGATATCTTAATAGTCCGCTGTTCCTTCTGTGCCATGCTTGCCAACCTCTTTACCTGAGCAGTCCATAGCTCCTCAAAATGGCCAAGCCGCTCTACCAACCAGTGTGGAGGGGTCGGCACAGCTGCCTGGAGGGAAAGATGTTAAGAAGTAACACAGGTTCCAAAATTCCTTCCTGGGATTGGGACCGCGTGAAATTAGAACGTTTAAGTGGCCATGGTCCGAATCCTGGGCCTTTAAAAGCACTGGGTAATATAGGGCCCTAGGCTAGGAGCTCTAGGCTCCCCAGGCTGCTAACCCGAGGGAAAAAATGGCCCATCTAAGGGCTAGGGTAGTCGGGTTGGGGGCCGCTGGCGGGAGCAGAGGGTGTCAAGCAGGGTTAACAGCCTACACTTTGGGATTCCGCTGGGCTGGGTCCAATGTGGCTCGGAACTTTTGGGTATCTCACGCACCGTGTGCAGCCCGCAGGCGTATAACCCTGGGAACCGAAGCCGCCGACACCTCTGATACAGCCCCATTTTCCCTCAGTCCGGTCCTACATACTCAAATAAATGATCGCCGCTTCTCCTTCGCCAGATTCCTCATTGACGCCTGGCCCAACAATATCCATGCCGATTGGTTACTACACCTGCCACTCCAATCTGGGACCACCCCCAGGAACTCCGAGGAGGAACACCCCACGCAGCACTAGCAGCGGTGTGGGTGGTTCCGCCTGACCGGAAGACCTAAACTGTTACACACTTGGGCAAGTCCAGAGATCTGCAGTTTCGGATCAAAAGAGCAGTAAGATATCCTGCGGCTTTGAGGACAGGGGCAGGACAATTTCCCAGAATGCGAGCGGAAGAGAAACAGATCGGAAAGGGTAGTCATTTCCTTTTAACCATACGTTTTCTTTTACACAGTCTTCACTGGCAGGTAGGAAACAGGTAAAAGCATATACTTTGAGATAAGACAGATCTAGTGTAAATCCTGGGAATTGTGTCATTTTCGGTAAATTAACTTCTAGAATTCCCTAGCGGCCCAGTGGTTAAGACTCTGCTCTTCCACGGCAGAAGCCACAGCGAACTGGTCAGGGAACTAGGAGCCCACAAGCCAGGCAGTGTGACAAAAGCAGACGCTCCCAAAGAAAATAACTTCTGAACTTCAATTTTCTTATCTATAAAATGGGAATAATAACAGTTCTCATTTTGAATTGTTAAGGTTAATTTTATATTAATTGGCTAATATATTGCATAGTATATAGTAATGGGCAACACTAGTGACAAGCTATGAGAATATATGAATATAACCACTTTGGGGCTAGAGCAGAGAATCTGCAGAGGGCATTCTTTGGCGTCCCTTCATACTCATGGTGCTTAAAGAGGGCCCTTGAGAGACCCCTTAATCTTACAGATGAGGAATTTAAGGTCAGAGAAGGTAAGTGGTTTAATGCCAACTGATGCTGGATTCTGAATCCAAGTTTCATATTCTTCTACCACAACAGACTTTCTCTGGTAATAAGAGTTTACTCCCAATGCAATTCCCCCAACAGCTCAGAAAGAAGTGCCTGACCCTAGAACCTTAGCTCTCGGCTTCTGACCAAGACTGCCTCTAATTCCCATCCTAGCTCTCCTTAGCGCTCCCCCCTGTTATATCCAGAACACAGGACTAGGTGCATTTGATTTGTTTTCTACAGTAAAAATTGAAACACAACCAGATTTGTAAAGTATGAGGGGAAACGGATTTAGGGACAGATGTGAGGTTCTTAGTAATTCCCATTAGTCCCCTCACCTGAGGGTGGGGATGGTTGGTGTTGGTTCTCAAGTTTCCAATGGTGATGTTATCAAGCATTGTGGAGGAAGAGCTGTCTGTCATAGAAAGGTGTTTAATCTAAGTTTCCAGAGGTTCTGTCTGGGGAGGCAGCAGTTGATCTGAGTCACAGGCACCACTCCGGATCTTGGCTCCATCTTCTGGTATGTCAGACACCCTGAAATACAAAAAGAAATAGACAAGAGTGTGGAAGAGGAAGATTACTTATATGTGTGTGAGTTTGGGAGAAGGTTGGGAGAATTTTTAAATGGCATTCAGAAGTGTGAGAGCAGGCAGAACTCTTCCCAAGGCTCTGCACCAGAAGGGACAGGGGAGTGTTACACTGCATGCAGCAGAATGGTGGCTGCTCCGGAAGTAATTATTAAGAATATACCGATCACTGTGCTCACTTGAAACCCCACAGGACTTGTATACTGACACATACCTTCTTTAATCATTCTACTTTGGGAGGGTAGTGGAGGGATGGCAGGATAAGTAGATAATTCGTTACAGTAGCTGCCTGCACTCACCCCTCAAGCATGTACTGACTACTTCCTATGTGCCATGTACTGAGCTGGGTGCTAGGGGATGCCAATCAATCAACTGCTACGTCATCACTTATGTGACCTGGTTTGCAATGGAAGGAAGGAATGTCATGTTATTCCATTCCTCCCTGTGTCACAAGCCAGCCAGCAAGCAAGCAGGCAAGAGTAAGCTAGCGAAGGCCAACACATTAGTCACTGGGTCTTCACAATTTCTGATCTGTGACTAGCACGTCTCAGCCTCAGAATTTTAGCCAATTAGCCTGCTGGGGAAATATCTGTTGCTAAAACTGCTCCTATCTTCCACCAGAATATTACTGAACAACCACTATGTGCCAAGTGCCATGCTTCACTATCTCACTGAATTCCGAGAACCCCAAGTAGTTCTTCTTATAGTCCCTTTAAAACGTTGAAAATGACTCTCAAAGTTAAGTCAAGCCCCACTCCATCTGAATGCAGGACCAGTTATATAACATGTTACGCTGTCTCATAGGGACCAGGATCATCAGCAAGCAATATGTTTGGTAGCTTATCTTTTTTCCTCTCCTTTGGGCCCTAAGAGGCCTTTAATAGGGTGGAGAGAAAGTAATAAAAAGCCAAGAAAAGAGGCAAAGAGGCATCTCACCAAATAACCTCTACCAGTCTAAGGTTAAGGAAAAAGAAGAGTTTAGGAAATAATGCCAGAAGGTTTCATAGAAGTCTAGGAAAAAGAACTCCTCAGAAAAGGATACACTACACCCTGAATCAATTTTGAGAAACTCTCAGCTTTACTCCAGTCTTAGAATAGACATCCTGTTAGTTACAGCTTTGGTTGAGGCGGTATTGTTTTTTATCATCTTTAACTGTTGATAAGAATTCTCTCCATGGAGAGCACAGTACATTTCCCCCTTGTTATCAGGAGCAACACATACCTCCAAATCTTCATTCTTAGAAGCAAAATTTCCCTACACCAAAGAGGTGGAAGAGATATTGGAGGGAAAAAAGAGAAACGTAACAAGGTAAAATACAAGAAAAGTTTATGTCATTGCCACAAAATGCTTTTGAGGCCCAAAGAATTAGCCAAGTGGCTAAAGCTACAGTAGGTGCTGTGGATAGGTTACGTTAAAAAAATTTCTTTCTCCCCCCAGTAATACAGATTTAGGATGGGGCCAAACTTTAACTTTGCTTTAAATATAGTACAAAGAGATAATCCAGCCAACTTTGCTGAGTAAATCGAGGGGGAAACATCCTAGCCGGAGCATGGGGCTAAACTGAAAACAAAACCTTGGGCTCACCTAAAAGGTCTCTACTAAGATTGTCCTTTCCCAAGACATTTCTTGAGTCTGTACAAGAGAAATACAGCCACCACCATGCCTTTAAATGACCCTGGTTGGTCAGCTGGAGAAAATATGAAGTCTCCCAAACATAGGAGCCAGTGTCAACTTAAGTTCCATGCTGAAATAAAGTAACAAAAACAAAGATCTAAGTACCCTGAAGGAAGGTCCTAGATATATTTGTACAAGTATACAACTATGCCCCACTAGCCAAAATCCAAGATTCCAACTTAATACTTTACTGATCTCTACTGCCCTTGGCAACGATTGGCCACCTAGAAAACATGAGACCTTGAATGTTGCCTTATATAGGTGCAAAGGATTTCTAGCCAGGGGAGGAGGAAACCGAACTAGATGCTGCCCATCTCCTTTCTACCCATTCCAACTGAAACACCCTAAGAAAAATGTAGGAAGTTTCAAGTCCTATCTCCTCCTTCCCACAAATTAAGTGACAAAGGACTTAATTCTCAAGAAAGGGATCCACTGGGGAAGGGGAAGGAAGGAATGTTGGAACATCTAATTTGCTAAGAACCCCAGCAGATCCAGGGTTGCTGGGTTAGTCAACAGCCTTTTGAGTCAAACACAAAAAAACCTGCAGCCTGTATTTGTTTGTTGTTGGCACTGCTCACTAGCCCCTCCACCCACATCTGTGTTGTCAACTTTTGATGCCTGCTACAGTGATAAAGGAAAAGGATAGGGGGGAAAAATGGAACCATGAGGTAACTGCAATTATCAGTTTCTAAATCGATCTCAGCCTTCCTATCCGTTCCCCTCAAACTTGTAACTAAGTATTGTTTCTTCTGTCCCCCCCCCTCCCCAGTTTGTCAGAAATAATTTTTTTACATGGCACTTGCTCCTTTCCTTTGAAGCACATGTGCTTCTTTCTACTTCTACATGGGGGGAGAACAGGATGTTTACTTAAGAGCCATCTCACCGGTGTCCCTCTTGCAGCCTCAATGAGTTATTACTCAGCAACTGTGAACAGCAGCTGACCGGACCTGCCCATACAGTTTACTCATAAACAAGTATGAGAAACACCTTCATACCCTAAAATATACTGTCTACATACATGAGGGGGTAACTCATTCCTTCTACACCATATTGACCCCAATAAAACAATTTTGTGGAAGCTGTGCATTTTCAACATGCCCAGGAAGGCCAATGAGGAGTTGTAAAAGCTGTTGCTTCCTCGGGATGGGGACAGGAACCAGGTGGCAAGTCAAGGCCCAAGTGGGGACCAGGAAGTAAGGGTGAGTTGGATTCCAGAAGCGGCCAGTGCAGTGTACACCCCTACCTGCTGGGT
Source organism: Cervus elaphus (assembly GCF_910594005.1). NCBI lineage: Eukaryota > Metazoa > Chordata > Mammalia > Artiodactyla > Cervidae > Cervus > Cervus elaphus. The sequence continues at coordinate 43,060,624 of NC_057834.1, forward strand.
GTGTTCCTAGACTGTGCTATTTCTGAAGCATCTGGTGACACGTGTGCAGTTTCATGTATTCAAGGCTGCTTATTTAGGGCCTTCTACCCTGCCACGGATCCAGGCCTGGTCTAGATGCAATGACTCGTTTTACCCCTTTAGCCAACATTCCATTTATTAAGCCTCACTGGGTCATAAAAAGGGATGGGGTGAGAGAGCCGTTGTGTGGCTTCTGTGACAGGCAATATGCGAGAAGGACAGATGTGGGCAAAGAATTTGCCAGAAAGATCCTGACTGCCACTACTCCAATTTTATGCTTGCTTTAAAAATACTTTTTTGCTCACAACCGTACAATTTTTTGGGAGACGTACAAAATTATCATCCATATGGTATACCCACTTCATTACCAACCACTCCCTGAACATCTTGATCTTGCCCCACCCGTTGTCCCTTTCCAAAATTGAACTGCCACAAAGGACCAAACCAAACCCACAAGGCCATAAAGATCTTAAGAAGCTCAGAATGCCTTCAGTGACATTGAGTGCAGAAGTCAAAGGGGACAGCTGGACAAGATCAGAGGGGAAAAGTCAACCACACAACAAAGGAAACCATACTTTATTAAACAGGAAAACAAAAACATAATATTGGGGGCAAAGAGATTAAAAAAAAAAGGAATGGCTGGAAGAGAGGAAAGCACAAGCGGTCGCAAGGCAGGCTTGAGATGGGGGGGGTCTTTGGCGTGTGTTTGCCTCAGACCTGTGCGGGTGCACACACACCAGCCCCTCTACCCTCCTTGCACGTTTAGACCAAAAGCAAATACAACTGTATCTTCAGAGATATATTCAGGCTTTTCTTCCTGCATTCCTGTAGCTGGTTTCACCTTCAGCCCTGGACAGTCATGGAGGGTCTTTGCTGGAGAAAATTTAGGTCTTTCCAACAATAGGCCTGTTCCACAAAGCAGCAGTTTCAGCTTCTGGAGAAGTTCCCTCCTATTTGCACTCACCAGAGAAGTCAGGGGCCCTTGGTCAAAGCCCCAGATCTCAAAGAAAAATGTCAAACCTTTAGAACTAGTTATTTTATTAAATGATATTAATACACATTTCAAAAGGATTTCATTGTTGCCTCTAAAGCATGTACTTGTTTTGTTTTCCACACTGAACACGTGAGAATATCAATCCAACATATCTAATTTAAATCTTAACAGGCACCCCAGCCCATTCAAAAAAAGTGGGGGGGGGGAGGCAAAAAGGAGAAAAAGCAGTAATTTACAGCGGCTTCAAAACAGTAACAGCTGAAGCTTACTTCTGCATGAACCAGTAACTTCAGGACTGATAGTGAATATTCTGCAATTAGGAGTTTTAGCATATTCACATTATCTAGATAGGTTTGCTGTACCATATACATCACAAACATTGTATTCCTGGGACTGGAAAGGTAAAAGGCCTATTCTCTTATCATTTTACCCTCCCTGGAAACAAACCAAATTCTATTTATTCTCAACAAAATTTGGGAGGGCAAATGGGAGCAAGGATAGAGGTTGAATCTAAGCTGACTGAAGAGTAAACTTTTACAGAATATTTAAGGACTCAATTTCTGATATTGTATCACTGAATTTTAAGTGGTACCAGTGTACTCAGGCCCCACCCACCGATTCTCTGTCTGTGATTTTACAGTGAGCACCAAGAACCTTAGTAACAACTTCGCATTATCTGTTTGCATACTGAATCATGTCCTTGCCAAGACACACTATGCTATGCTTTTTTTTTTTTTTTAAATCTTGTTCTCAGGTTGAAATACAAAAGAGCATGGGCACGGAGGTTTAAATCACAGACACAGAAAGAATAAAACCCCTTTGTTTCATGTTATGAATACCAGAATTGTCTTGTTTCACTATATCACATATATACACATCGTTGTCTTCACTGACTGCTGTAGGCAGATGTCCATAAAGTTAACAAGCAGCTGACAGTTACATACAAATCCTCATTTCCATCCTGAACAAATGGATTTTGTGGCTTAAAAAACCAAAACACACTCCACAGAAACCCAACCCTTAAAGTCCATCTTTTAAAACTGTACAAGGTCTTCCCTTTCATGTACTAGCTATCATGCTTCTGAGGACAATTAACCTGCCCCAACATTCAGGAAACCACTTTGCTGACCAACCCCCCATTTTCTGATAAAATCGAATGGTCAGAGAGCCTTTTCAAGTAAACACTACTTTTAGATTAATTGAGAGCAGCAGAAAGAATTCACATTCTTTTATTCTAGAATGAAAAACATCCCACTTAATTTTCTGCAAAAGAAAAAAAAAACTTATTTCAGTTTTGAGTTAAAACTGTCTTTCTTTACCTCCCCCCACCCCACCCTCACACTCTCTTATACTTTTCTCTAAACGAATGTCTTAGGACTCAGTGTAACTGTATTGTTTCTTTGCTTTGCTACACTATATACCCCATCCCACTACAAGGTCCTGGTATCATGCATTTTTTTTTTTTTTTTTTTTTGCAGGGAGAGCTACAGGGCAGAGAGGCTTGAGAAGGTCAAAGAAAGAACAGCGGGCTTAAGACCAGAAATGCATCAGGAAGATGGAGGACTTGCAAGATCCTAACCACAGAAAACATGGAGAGTCCAAACAAATAACATGGAATAAATTACACAAAAACTCCCCAACTATGATGCACACCTGGTTTGAGCTGCTCTTTTACCTGCAAAGCAAGCTTATTCTGAGACAAAGAATCATCTTCTGCACTACATTTTCCACGCTCTCCCATATGTAAAACTTAACTGGGGGAATCCAATGCAATCCCCATACTTCCTACAGTTATTTCTACACTAACTTGGAAGAAAATATGAAACTTGCTAGGATTTCCTTTAATAGTCTTTCACTCATCTGGCTGGAGATTACCAGTGTGTACTTTAGGGTAAGACACTAAATAAAAAAATGTAGTAAAGCAACATTTGCTTTTCAGTGTCCCTAAATACTCGAAGTGCAGTGATTGTCTTTTCCCAGTACTAGCTGTAGAAATACAAATAAGGAGCCTTTCAGTTCAGGGAGAAATAAAGCACTTTTTTTTCCCCATGTAAAATGACTAAGGGCATAAACATTTTCTACTGAGAGTGGGAGGTGAGGATAAGGTTTGAGCCTTGAAATGTGACAGGTTGCTATCCATAGAGTGGGGTAAATTTAAACTAATCAGATCCTCCTGTTTGTCTGCAAGGATATGTATAATATCCAGTTGTCACTAAGACAGAGCTAAAGAGGTATAAAGAAAGATGCTACTGAACTTCCTCCTTTAGAATACCAAGAAGAGGGGTGAATACAGGACTAGGTCAAAAGAAAGATAAAGACAAATATTTCCCTTTCCCCATAGTTAACTTTTGGTGACAACCACCAACAAATGTCACAACATTAGGGAGGCACCAGGCTAAAAATGTCTACTTAAAAAAAAAAAATACTGGGATAATATCTGAGAATGTTTCAGTTGCACCTCTGCTATCTACTGTCAACTACAGTGACTTTCTGGCTAGACGAGCAACGTAGATGAGAAAACTGAGGGAGAAAAAATCAAGAAAAAAAAAAAAAAAAGCAGGAAGCAAGAGCTTGATGCCAGATATGTGAAACCACCTCAGAAATATGTTTATGACAGATGGGCAGGTCAGATCACACCATCAATGGCTCCTTTCTCTCACTCTCTGTATTGCAGTTACTTATTCTTTTAATTTTAGTATACCTGGCCCCCTTTCTTCTACTCAAAGGAGGAAAATTCTTTACTAGGATAAAATGAGGTCCATACTTCCTCCAAGTTGCTGCCTGATAGTACTTCAGAAGAGGCTGAATTAAAAAACAAAGGCTTAGACTTTGGGAGAAAGGTCAAGAACTCAACTTCAATATGCCTTTTAAAACAAAAGAAAACCCCCAAATAACTTGACAGGTCCAAGGTCTCCCACATTTCCTCCCCTGCAACAACATCTCTTGGCTGTCAGCAGGCCACAGAGCACAAAGGGAAGACAGCCACCCCGGTTACAGCAGTTAGCTGAGCTGGAGAGAGAAGGGGACAAGAATCCTTCCACTGACTACTTGAGAAGCCAAGCCCCAAATAACACCCCAACATTGCACATGGTATTAGCTGTACTGATGGAAGTTTTATTTCAAATGTAGTAATACTCTTCAATAGATGGGGTAAAATAAGATTTGTTTTCCTCCCCACCCTTCAAACCCCCAGCCAAATGAAGTGGCTTTAGTTGTGTTTCTTTGCCCCCCACCCCCTTAAAATACAAACATCTTGGAAAAGGTAGGTATAAGTGCAGTGGGAGGGAGGACTGGATGGAATAGTGAAATGTAAGCATATATAACTTTTTAATTTGGAAGGGAGGTCCTTTGTTATAATAAAAAAAGAAAGAAAAAATAGATCAAAGGAGGGAAAACAAATAAAAACAATGATAATAAACCAAACTCCTACTTCCAATGCTCTCTACTGTTCAAATGCCTTTCCCTTAGTTTCCATCAGTACCTGGGAGGGAAGAATGGGCGTTTTGGTGCAAAGAACGGAGGGCCCCTAGCGAAAGGTGGCCTGGGCCTCTTTAAACTGTGGAAAGGGTCTCTGCTGAGAAAAGGCTCCCTAGGCCGGAAGTCTGGCCGGGGACTCCGCAAGATCATACCACTCCGGTTGATGGCGTCTCTGTGTGAGGGACCCAAGGGGGGGCCACTGCTGCTGTTGCTGCCTCCCCCACCTCCTCCTCCATGGGCTGGGCCCAAGTGCTCCAAAGAATGGGAAGGCAGGCTCAGGCTCTCGCGCACACGGCTAAGGCCGGGGCCGTTGAGGTCCCGCTGGGTAGGGCCCCCATGGTCCCTGGGTCCTGGGAGCACACCGAAATGATCAGCCAGGGTCCCCTGAAGGAGGGAACTATGGTCCTTGGGAAATACTGCCACGGCCCCCGCCACTCCGTGCTCTGCCAGTGGTGGGGCTGGGAAGGGTACAACCCCAGAGTGGTCACCAGGAGGTGGAGGAGGAGGAGGAGCAGAAAAAGGGACGCCACTCCCGCCACTGCTGCTATGTTCCCCGGGGGGCGGAGGAGGGGGTGGGGTGGGGAAAGGAACTCCGCCGTGCTCCCCAGGAGGTGGGGCAGCGTGGGCCAGGGCTGCCTCCTTCGCGAAGGGGTTCGAAAGATCCACAGAGGGTAGATGAGTAGGTGCATCTCGAGAGAAGATACCACCATGATCCTTGGGAGGGGCAGGCGGGGCAGATGATGGCCCCACTGGCTCTCTCTGGAAGGGTGTCCCATGATCCAAGGGGGATGGGGGGAGATGATGCTCAAATGTTGAGTTGAAACTGCTGGAACGGAAGCTGCCGACACTCTCCTGAAACTGGGGTGCTCGTTCTTTGTATGGTGCTGTTTTAAAGCCAGTGAGGCCTCCGCTGCCCCCACCCCCAAGGGATGCCAGCTCAGAGGCACTTGAGGGGCCATTGTCAAAGGAGCCACCTGAGGTGCTCAGATCAAACCAACCCACCCTTGAGGCCTCACGCCCATGTCCTCTATTTCCCTTCCCAGGGACTCGGATGGACTCTACAGTCTGTATGGGCTCCCCTGACATCCTCCTATTGGATGCATTATGATAACCCAAGGTTTCTATAGGGGCCCCCTTCTCTTCGGTACTATCAGGCAAGTCTAAGCAGGAGGAGGAGACTCGAGTCTCTATGCGATAGTGCTCTTCTTGTTGCTGCTGATCAGCGGCTGTCAAGCTGAGCTGGGCGAGGTTTGACAGGCTGACACCATCACTTGAAGTGCCCTTGTTGGGGGCCTGGCCAAAATGTTTATCATCTGAGGGCTTTCGTGAGGCATTCTTAAGCATATTCTTAAACTCAATCGTCGACGTGGTGGAAATGGTAGAGGCCAGGACTTTCTCCACGCCTGACGTGGGTGGGTGGCCCGTGGGAGCGGCAAGGGTATTCTGCGGAGAGAAAAGGGACCGATGTGGGACTGGGTGAGGAGAGTCTGGGTACTGCTTCTGCGGCAAAGTGAGATGCCCCGTGGTAGACTGAGACAAGCTATTGTGGTTGGAGTCAGGGGTGAAAAATGAATCATTCTTACTCGGTGATGGTGACCGGTCAGACCCCGCTTCATTCCCTCTGATGCCGAAGGCACTGAACAGCCCAGGGGAAGACGAAAGCCGGTCACAGTTCTCACTAGAGTCCAGGAGGGCCCTCACAGATGGAGGGAAGGCAGACTTTACCCCAAATTCTTGACCCCTGTGGCTATAACTGGACAGGATTGGCTGGTACTCAGTGGTATCAGAAAGCTTGCTTGATTTCAGGATAGACTTGGCTGGTTTCTTCTCTAGGTTCATCATGGCAGATGGTGGAGGCCCTGAATACTCGAAATCTCGGTAATCTTCATCTTCCTGGAAAGAAGTATCTGGATAAAACTTCTCCTGTGAAGAGTCCATCAGAGAAGACGGTCTCTCCATTCCATCAGAAGGCTGCTTATAGGGGGAGTCACTGCCCAAGCCAAACGGCCGAAACGTAGACACAGAACTGGAGAGCTCTCGGGGGAAGCTTTCCTCTCTCCCAGGGGGTGGTGATCTTGTACTGCTGGGTGTTGAGGAACCAGGGCTAATGATCTTAGAAAGCAGGGACATGGTATCCACACTGCTGGATGTGGGCTTGTCCATCATCTCATCCTGAGTGGGCGTTCCACTCCGTTCATCCCGTACCGGGGTTCCATCAATGTTGTCGACTGACGTGCTAGTAGGGCCACGCTGGAAGTCTGATGGATGGCTTTCAGCTGGAGCAGTGGATCCCAAACTGCTCAGGATTGGGATGTTTAAGTTTAAGCCACTGAAACCAGGATTACCTTTTAAGAAGTTGTGGATCTTCATTTCCAGGCTTGGGGAGGTGGACTCTGACTCCAGCTTTGGCTTGGAGGCCTCTGAGGATTGGCACATGGCAACTTCAGTAGGCGGAGCAGCAGGGCTAGCATTGTGGTTACCTGTGAACCCCAGAGTGTTGGAGGGGAGCTTGAAAGTAGTGCTTGGGAGCCCTGGGCTTTGCCCAATTGAGGCCTTGCTGGCTGAAGTTGACGAGACTTCAGAAGTTGAGGAATTAGGAGAATAGTTGAAGCTTTTGGGAATAAAGGACTGGGTATTGGAGGGCAGGTTTCTTCCTTTTATGCTAGAGACTGTGGTGTTAGCAGGGGAAGCTGAAGTGCTCTGGGGTGCAGCTTCGCTGGATGGAACTGGGTTCCCAGTAACACTCTGAAGTAAAGATGACAGGCCTGTAGAAACAAAGATTAGAGAAGTTAAGAACAACAACTCCCTACTTTCCAATGTAAACAATGTAGGCTAATCAGATATTCTCATTCATTCCAGTGGGAACTAGACAGACATTAAAATATGAGATCAAAGGGAATTCAGAACGAACAAGTAATGGCTTATCAATGTAAGGAGAGCAAATTACTGAAACGTTTCTAGTAGTCACGAAACAAGGCCAACATGGCAAAAATAAAAGCCAACAGGAAGAGGGAGATTTTAGTGTCAGAATCACTCAGAGTTTAAACAAGACAAAGCAGGAAAAGAAAGGGGGCATAATTATCTGTAAAATAACACTTTAAGCCAGTATTTCTTAATGTTTGGTCTGCAGAATTGTTTCTCTAAATGCAAATAGATATTCTGCCCTATCCTTCCTTTCCAACTTCTGCAACTGTCTCTAATAAGTTAAGGTACAATTATTCTTAGGACAGAGAGAACGACATCCAAATTGCAGGGACTTATGTGACCTGTGATGCTTTTTTAAAGAAGCATATCTTGCTGGATTGGTGTTATATTTGGGGAAACAAGGCTTTAGTTGTAAAATTTTTAGTTGTAAAATGTAGCAATAATAAATATACAAATATATACCACAAAGCTTATAGAACTAGACCTTCGGGGACACTGATCCTTTGACAAGAAGACACACAATCCCCTTCTTATAGCTTGGAAAATTCAAGGATTATTGGTCTATACATGTTGACACTGATGAGATCCAACTCTACTCGATGACAGACAAAACATTCTCAGAGCACCAGGAAAGAATTCTTTGGGGGCAAAGGCAGGCTGAAGTCCACCAAAGCAAACTGCTCCTGTAGAAAATTTCTTGAAAAAATATTTGATAAAGAAATAACAGAAGGTTCTTTATTTGAAATCCAATCACATTTTGGGAAATTTACTCAATTTCTGATCACAAACGAAAATTTTACATACATTTCACCTGAATCAATAGCTTTCAGTCATATACTAAAATGGTTCCTTCATAATGATATATAAAAGAAAATATTTCATTTGATATTTCAATTATTGTTTCTTTAAAATGTCAATTTTTATCCTTATTGCTAAGAGGTTTAAGGTCTTAAAAATTTTAAGATTGTTCCATTCTTTGCAGCATTTTCAAATGTCACTGACTTTTAAACAATGATGCATGGCTTTTATTATTATCCAATATTTGAAAATATCCAAATAATTAAAACACTGTTTATTTCCATTGCTATCCTCCTGAAAAAATATCTGTGTTTAATTTTCAAAAATCTCCCTGGCTATACAATTTTCCTCTTCTTAATAGTTTGATTTAATTCCTAACAGCAACTGCTTTTACCAAAATCAGAAGTCTTGAAGCACTGGAGAGTGATAAATAATATCATATGATTTTAAGAAAATATTTCAGCATATCTTTCAGATGTTGTGAAATGAATTCTTCAAGAGATCATCTTCTTAACATAGATACTACTCAGATTTCTGGTAATAGGGGAAGTATTACTCTCTTACCACTAAGTATTACTTTACTTCAATCTTAAACCATACACTATGGTGTCTGCCCACTGAAGTCATTCTTTTGTGCTGAAAACATCACCAAGGGCTGTAGGTGAAACATTGTGAGCAAAGTTCTAAGAGATTTCCTTTATGGTTGTTGAAGAAAGGTATCTATTTAAGTTGTCAGACACAGTCCTTTTAAAAGGTAAGGAGAATTCCACTTTCCATGAGGAACTCAAAGGTGGTGAACTGCCCTGTTACTCCACAAAGTTTTTTTCTAAGAGTCCCACTTTTTATTCTGTCACAACACATCTAGTTCTGTTCAAATTTTGCCTGATTAGAAGGTCTACATGATATTGTTTTAACAATCTGCTCAAAGAAAAAGCTTCTTAAGATCTATGGATTATATCTATATAAGAAGTTAAAATACAAGTGAGTTCAAGGTTTTTACCTGTAACTACAGAATGATAATAGAAACTAGAAAGGAGAAATCATCAACCTGCCAATCTCTCAAACTACTTATACCTGAAATTAGTAGTGTGAGTTGCACTGTAGCATTATCATTAATTCTTTTGCTGGAGTCAATATGTAGAGGTGTGGCTTATTATTTAGTAGTATTTAGTCATGTGTAACAAAATTCTCTTATACTGGAAGACAAAGCTCACTATAATACAGTGCTTGGCGGATCCACTTATAGAAGTATAGGAAAGAAGAAAATGAATAGATACCTGTACTGCTGCTCTCTATTCATAAAAAGCGGGATCTCAGCAACACTGACATTCTGGGTTGTATACTTTGTTGTTGGGGTTCTCCTATGCACTGTAGGATTAAGCAGCATCCCTGGCTTCTACCCATCAAATGAAGTAGCTCCCCACCTCAACCCCAGCTGTGACAAACAAAAATGTCTTCAGACACAGCCAAATATCCCCTGGAGACTTCTGGTTAAGAACTACTGATGCAGAGTAAATCACTATACTGAAACTGTAATTCACTGCATAATTATACTCAGGTTGGTATTTGAAGGATCTGAGAACAAAGAGCAAGGTAAGCTTTATGAAAAAATGTTAGAAGCAAAAAAAAAAAAAAGCAGCAGACAGTTTTAGGCACAAAACATAATTAGCAAAGCTGAATAGAGAGATTCAAACAAGTCAAGAGATAATAGGTAGGTTTCCCTGGTGGGAATCTGCCTGCAATGCAGGAGACCTGAGTTTGATCCCTGGTTTGGGAAGATCCCCAGGAGAAAGGCATGACAACCCACTCCAGTATTCTTGCCTGGGAAATCCCATGGAAGGAGGAGCCTAGTGGGCTACAGTCCATGGGGTTGCAAAGAGTTGGACGTGACTGAGCAACTAACATCTTCACTTTCAATAGGTAGTCAGAAAACAGAAAAAGGTATGACATCTATAGAGGCCATTTGGACATAAAAAAGGAGATAATCATGTCTTTTAAGATTTCTGATAGTAGACTGATCTTTTTTATTGTTTTTAGTTTTATTAACATTAAAATATGTAAAATTCAACACACACTCACCTATACTAAGAGTATGGGATAAATAAGTGAAAGAATACTGGACTCCAGTTAAGAAATCTGGCTTTTAGTCTCAGCTCCTCTAAAAAGACTGATGTGTGATCTTAACCTGGTCACATCACCTCACTGAGCCTCAATTTCCTCACCCAAGGAGGGGATTAGACTAGAGCATATTTAAAGTCTTTAAGTATTCTTGACATTTCAGAATTCTATAAATGACAGGTCACATATGACAAAGAGAATCATGAATTAACTGTATTATATATTTCATGGCTTTAGATTTCTCAGAAATGGTATCCAGGATTAAGCCAGAGACAGACATTCAGAGTTCAAATCCCTCTGGCACACGTCAGTTTACCTTGCAGTGCAGGGGCTGACTGTGTCTGGGTTTTGGAAAGAGCAGACAAAATGCTCTCTGGGGTGATCTCCACCTTCGAGAGGATATTTGCCAGAGGGTTGTGAGATGTTGCTGTGGCGGGTGCAGGTGTTTTCAGGCCACTGGTGAGGTTGCTCGGGCTTGTAGGAGTTCCTGGAGAAGGTCTTGATGCAGGACTGACCCCTGGTGGCAGAAAGATCAACTCAAGAATATGCAATTCAAAATGACCTTTAAATGCACGACACTTTCCAGTCACTGAATTGAGTCTGATATGTCTCATAGGAATTCTTCTGTGCATGATCCACTAGTTGTCCATTGCATATACAAAGAAAAAAATCTGAAAATTAAGACTTGTTCCTGTCTACTTGGAACACCATTAAATTAGACAAATATCAAGTTTTTTTTTCATATGTATTTACTAGCCGTCAGAGCCCCAGTAGAAAGAGATTGGAGAACCTGTTTCTTTTTTCTCTACGAAACAAAACCTACACATCAGACTTCTGTAAGTGTTCAATAAATATTGCTGGTTAATTATGATCAGACTTGGTCACTGCATAATTCTATGAGATAAATAACTTATTTCCTTTCACATGGACTTTTCATACAAGCAATCTTTATATTTTAACATTGTGAAACACTGGGTTAATTTTTAACAGGAAAAAAGGTATATAAAGAGAAAGTCAGTTTTATTTTTTAATATAAACAGGTATTTAATACAGAAAAAGTTACCGATAAACAAATGAAAGAAATTTTTACATCTTTAATGAAAGGAATGCAGATTCCAATAAACAATTTTTTCTAAGACTGAATTTGACAAAGTATAAAACAAAACTAAATTGTGTTGGAAAGATTGATAAACAATGGGAACTTTCATATAGCTGGTACACAAAATAGTAACATCTTTTGGAGATTGTTTTAGTTATAAAAAACTTAAAAACCTACATGCTGATTTTTTTGAGTCTTTATCTTTTAGAAATAAATGTTTAATTATTTATGAAGAAATGAAATAATTGGGCTTTTCTTCAAAATAATCAGGACTGGAGAAGACACAGGAGAAACAAGATTGGCCATGTGTTTATACTGTTGAAGATGAGTGATGAACATATACAAGGGCTCTACTTTGTATATTTTCATTAAGATTTCCATTAAAAAAAAAAGTCCTATTTAAAATTCCTTTTAAGAAGGGTTGTGCATACATTTTTAGCATCAAGGTTGTTCATTAAGTATTCTTTACAACAGTGAAAAACTGCAAACACACTAGATGGTCTAATAATAAAGGCTTATATAAACTACTGAATGCTGTATAGCTATCAGATGATATAGATGAATATTTAATGACTTACAAAAATGCTCATGATATGGAGTTAAATTTTTAGTAGCTGATTTCAAAACAGTACAGTTGTCCCTCAGTATCAATGGGTGGCTGGTTTCAGGACCCTTGAATATACCAGAATCTGTGGATGCTCAAGTCCCTTGTAAAACGGCATGGTATTTGAATATAACCTATGCTCATCCTTTTATACAGTACCTATGTGTGTATATATTTATTTACCATGCCACATGGCTTGCTGGATCTTAGTTCCCTGATCAGGGACTGAATCTGGGCCATGAAAGTGAAAGTGCCTAGTCCTAAGCACTGGACTGCCAGAGAACTCCTCATTCTTCCATATACTTTAAATCATCTCTAGATTTAGTTACAATACACATTATAATGTAAATGCTATGTAAGTAATTGCCAGGGCAGGGCAAGTTCATGTTTTGTTTTTTGAAACTTTCTGAAAAAAACTTCCCCCCAAATATTTTCAATCCATGGTTGGTTGAATCCATGGATGTGGGACCTGCAGCTGCAGAACTCATGAATATGGAGAACCAACTGTATATGCAATACACTTCAACTATTTCCCCTCCCAATGCTTCAATTACTGACAGAAAAATTAATGTAAATATTTTACTTCCCAAAACACACATATATATGCACACACACACATACTTGAAAGGTTAATGAACAGAAATGAGTTCCTTTGGGGTGGCAGAACTATGAATATTTATTCTTTTAACTTATTTTCTAATTTTTCTATAGTGACCATGTATTGTATTTTTAATTTTTAATTAAAAAATTACTTTTAATTAGAAAACAAAAACAAAACTCAGACTGATAGTTCAATTAGAAAGATAGAAATAAGCTTTTTATTATTACTAGGCCTACTCACCAGTATTTTTTTTTTTGCACTGATTTATTTTTTTTTTCCCATTTATTTTTATTAGTTGGAGGCTAATTACTTTACAATATTGTAGTGGTTTTTGCCATACATTGACATGAATCAGCCATGGATTTACATGTGTTCCCCATCCTGAACCCCTCTCCCACGTCCCTCCCCATCCCATCCCTCGGGTTGTCCCAGTGCACCAGCTCAGAGCACTTGTCTCATGCATCCAACCTGGACTGGCGATCTGTTTCACTTACCAGTATTTTTCATGACTGATGTCAGGCTGCTAAGGATGGAACTGATCTTTGCCAGATCCACATTAGCTAGGTTTGGCAAAGCCAATGCTGGAGAAGGGGAGAGAAGAGATGTATTCACAGGCTTTGGAACAGGTGGGGTTGCTGTCATGGTCACAGGTGCTGGAGTACACGAAGAGGCCTTTGAGATACTTTCTGTTGGCTTTGTAGGTACAGCAGTGGATACAGTTGACTTCTCCACAGGTTTTTCCTTCCTGTCCTCTACTGTTTAAAAAAAAGAAAAGAGATGATATTGCATCCTATTGCTTTCCAGACTCTGCTTCCAATGCAGAATCACATGTCCTAATATTTCCTAAAATGTACTGTGATTTATTAGAGAAAAATCATTCATTCATGATTTAAAAAAAAAAAAAAGTCATACTCTAAATAATTCATGAACCTTCCCATCTTTAGTATCTGCTTAAACTGAATTTCCCAAATGCATCTTTTTCTTTAAAATTTATTTATTTGGCTGTGTTGGGTCTTAGTTGTGACATGTGGGCTTATGTCCTAAGACACGTGGGATCTTACTTCCTTGACCAGGAATCGAACATGCATCCCCTGAATGGCAAGGCAAACTCTTCACTACTGGACCACCAGGGAAATCCCCCTAGAGCATCTTTTATTTTACTTTTTAATGATTTCTTCCATATTCTTAGTATCTGTGTACTGTATTTGTACATTTCTGGAAGCATGTTATTATTTGGTACCCATTTGTGTTTTTTCAGTAATGTTTTGTCATAAACTGTCCTGTCTTTTCTCTGCCGTTAACCTGACAGCTTCCTAAGAGACAGAAACTCTGTACATATGTTAGTGTACTTCCCTTTGGCTTCCCAAAATTGGTCTATTGCAGGTAAAATCAGACACTATTGCAATGTTATAACTCCTGCAGTAAGATTCTCTTAATAGTTTAAAAGCAACGTACTATATGGGTAGTACATCAAATTCAACCTAAGTCAAACTGCCTAATAAAAATAATTATAAAAGCTGGGGATGCCAGAGAAACAATTCACCCATCCAGGTTAACTGTGTTAATTGTGAAAGTGTGGTTAATAAAATGAGGCTTCAGAATCTTGAAGGTCAAGAGTGACAGAGAATAAGGAATTTCAGCATAAGTGGCCCTCCCTCCAGAGCAGTGCTTGTTCAACAGAAATACAATTCAAGACATATATATAAGTATAAATTTTCTAGTTACCATATAAAAAAAAAAAGAAACACAGGTAAAATTAATTTTAATAATATATTTTATTTACCTCAAAACACCCCAAATATTTTCAGTTTAATAAGTTATAAATATAAACAATTATTAATTAGATATTTTCACTCTTTTTTAAAGCACTAAGTTTCTAGAATCCAGTGTGTATTTTGTTTCTGCCACACTACGTGGCTTTTTGGACCTTGGGCCCCCGGTAGCAGAAGTGCAGATTCCTAACCACTGGACCAACAGAGAATTCTTGGAACAGCACAGATTCTTAATCTACATGGCATACCAAATCCTGAACCACTGCTCTAGAGACAATACTATTACCTTGGTGCTCTAATTTTATAAGGATTGAACTACCTTTCTAATACTTACCGGTGACAGATTTATTGGTGGGGAAAGCAAAACATGTAAGAAGCAAGTGGTCTACTAATCACACAGGACATACCAATGATTTTTGACCCATCGTCTTCCACATCTGAGAGGTCCATGTCCTCCACGTCACGATTATCTGTCGCAGGCTCAGGTGTGGCAGATTTCTCACTCTCTGCGTTTGGTGACTGGGATTCCTCACCTCCCATTCCCTGGAAAGGGGACTCAGAGCCAGTTGGGGAGGGAGCATCCACGCTTGGGGAAGGGACTGGTGATTCCTCAGGATCAGGAAGGGTTGACTTCAATTGATCCAGCTTTTTCTTTAAATTGTTCACTCGATTAGCAAAGGTTTTATATGCCTAAAAGAGAAAAAAAGAGTTTACTCCTCTGAGAAGTAACCAAGAAGCTACCATTCTGACTCGATCAGATTTCTTCATTATTATTAACTATATCACTGGTATAAAACAACAACATATCATCTGTCAAGCATGGAACAGTTTCCAATCTCTGCTTCTTCTATTTCCTAAGTCATTATTACCATCCACAGTTACCCAAGGCAGAAACTTAGAAGTTATCTGTAATTCACCCTCCCCTGCTCTCTTCTATCCCTCCAGGCAACCAATATTTATCAAGAGCCTAAATGTGCTGGCCAACCTTCTAGGTACTAGAGATACAACAATGACTAAGAAGACAAAAATTATATCCATAAATAAAGAAGTTTGAGAGGTCAAATACTATTGACTTAAAAAAAAATAAACTTTATTTTTTAAAAGTTTTAGGTGTACAAAATTACTGTGAAGATAAAATAGAGAGTTCCCATATATCCTACACCCAATTTCCCCTTTTTTTGGCCATACGCACAGCATGTGGGATCCTAGTTCTCTGACCAAGGATCGAACCATGCCCTCTGAGTGGAAGCACAGATTCCAAACCACTGGACCACCAGGGAAGTTCCCATTTTCCCCTATTATTGACACCTAACATTAGTATGATACATTTGTTACAATTAATAAACCAATTTTGATCATTATATTATTAACTAAAGCCCACACTTTATGAATATTTCCTCAGTTTTTATCTGATGTTCTTTTTCTATTCCAGGATCCTGTAATGTAGTAGTCACATCTCCTAGGTTTCTCTTGTTTGTGGTAGTTTGCTAGACATTCCTTTCCATGTTTTTGATGAACCTGACAGTTTTGAAGAATACGGGTCAGGTATTTTGTAGATAGTCTCTTAACTGAGGTCTGTCTAATGTTCTCATGATTAGACTGGGGTTATGGGTTGTGGGGAGGAAGACCACAGAGGTAAAGTGTAATTGTCATCACATCACTTCAAAGGTACATACAATCAATATGATGTACCACTGTTGTTGTTAACCTTGATCATCTGGCTTAAATCCTACTAGTCATCTGATTATCTTAACTGCCAATGTCTTGAAACTCTGTGTCTTTTTCTTTTGGTTAAGGGTCTTGGACTATTAGATCATGGAATCATTTCAGTTGGTTGAGCAAGAAGCATTATTTTTAAAATGAGATGGGGGACTTCCCTGGCAGTGCAGTGGTTAAGAATTCGTGCTTCTAATGCAGGGGGCACAAGTTCAATCCCTGGTTGGGGAAGTAAGATTCCACATGCCATGTGGTGGGGCAAAACAAACAAACAAAAAAAAGGGTGTTGGGGAGTAGAAAATAAAATACTATACTATAACTGAGCTTTTGCTTCTGGATATAATTGAGTAGTTTGTAGCAACACAATGCTCCCATCAAGAACAACCAGAAAAGCCAGATATATACATATACCTATCTATACACTTTCACAAGCACACACATAAACACACGCACTTGAATGTAGAGAGCTAAGGCAACCAAAACTCAGGTGGCAAATTCTCCAGCAGGGGGAAACCATGAGTAAAGTCAAGCTGACATTCTGCAGCTGTCTTTCTCTTAAGAGTCCTGCTGATATGGGGGAGCTAAGCAAGAATCTGAGAATTTAGGCAAAAGAAAAGGGCAGAGGGTTACTACTATAATATAAAGAAAAATGCAGAACTTTTAACAGTCTTGCTGGCCTATAGAAACATTAAAAAAAAATTAGAAAGGCCAAAATTCTGATGAAAAAGGACAGAACTGTAACAATATGTTACTGTTCTTCCTTCAAGATATTTGCTGATAGATAACCAGCAAGGACCTACTGTATAGTACACAGGAACTCTACTCAATATTCTGTAATAACCTATATGGGAAAAGAATCTGAAAGAGAACAAATACATGTATATATGTAACTGAATCACTATGCTATATACCTGAAACTAACAAAACATTGTACATCAACTATACTTGAATTTTAAAAAAACCACATTATTTCCTAAATTAAGCAGAAAATTTCTGAAAAGTAAAGTGGAGTTAAACACAGTCTCATGGTACAGAAGAGACAAGGATTAGAGTTCAAATCACACAATGAAGGAAGGGGTCTAGTGATCGGCCCAGGCTCTCGGTAGGAAAAATCTGTGATCCAGAAGCTGGAGGCATCAGAGAAAATCAAAGGCTTTCCCAAACTGCAATTCAGCCTGAAGCCTGATTATTCAGCCAAGTAATTAATCATACTTGATTAATATGATTACCTCTCACAATACTGCCTAGCAAAAGAAAGGGTGAATCCTTTCTGAAGGAAAACAAATCACCGAGACTCTATAGAAATGTATTTATATACAATGCTCAGTATTCAATAAAAAATCAGCAAGGATGCCAAGAGATAGGACCAAACGACCTCAAAGAAAAAACAGACACTAGGAACATACTCAAAACAAGTATATTCAATATTGGAAGCATCTGACAAAATCCAAATAGCTATCATTTATACATTCAAGAAGATACAGAAAAATATATATCATCTTGAACAATTCAATCCAAAATTCATCAGAGCAAGAGCTTAAGGGTGCTTAGGTTAGGTAATGGAGCCAAAACGGGGTAAGGAAAATGACTGCATGGGAGGAAGGCACTGCATGGGAAGTTGAAGCCTAAGCAAGATAAAAAGAAAGCCTATAGGGCTTCCCTGGTGGTTCAGTCCACCTGCTAACGCAGGATACACAGGTTCAGGATATATGCTGTAGAACAATTAAGCCCTGACTGCGTGAGCTGCAACTGTTCAGCCCACGCACCACAACTACTGAAGCCCACAGGCCCCAGTGCCCATGCTCCGGAGAAGAAGCCAGAACCACGAGGAGCTGTGCACAGCAACTCAAGAGCAGCCCCGCTTGTTGCAACTGGAGAAAAGCCCGCACAGCAACAAATGCCCAGCACAGCCCACAATAAATACAATTATTACTATTTTTTAAAAAAAGAAAGCCTACAGAGGTGATGGGAGGGATGCAAGTGCTGGAAAATTGGTTATACACATGGGTAATGATCAAATAAGCAATTATGTTGAAGATAAGGGGAGCAAGATTTTGCATTTTTAGAAAAAGCAATGATAAATGTGGAAAGGAAGAAAACTAGAATGAACCTTGTAGTGTTGGATTGGGACTGGAGATAACAGTGTGAATAGATGGTTTCTAACATGCATAGACAGATACAGAAATATATACAGATGTGAATGTGAGTATATAGGTTAAGTATTTATGCATATATTTCTTAGCTCTGTACACTGATATGGTCTGGCAGCAGTGATATCCCAACAGGAATAAAAACACCTAGTATTCAGATCTCAGTTTCAAAATATGGTTTTTTACTAAAAGGAACCAAAACTCCTTGGAGAAATAACTGATTCCAAGGCTGGACAGAAAAGTGCAATATGAACTTGGAATACCTTGCTCCAAAAGTAAGGAAACACAAAAAACAATGCAGACATGTCAAAAGAACACAGAAAGCAGCTTGAAAGGTGCTCCTGCTGGCCACGTGGGATAATTTGAGCATCAAAATAATTATTTTGTAATGAGTTAGTAGTTAGCAATGAATGTAATTAGTAGGGCTTCCCTGGTGGCTTAGATCATAAAGAATCTGCCAGCAATGCAGAAAACCCGGATTTGATCCCTCGGTCAGAAAGATCCCCCAGAGAAGGGAACGGCAATCCACTTCTGTATTCCTTGCCTGGAGAATTCCACGGACAGAGGAGCCTGGCAGGCTACAGTCCATGGGGTTGAAGAGAGTTGGACACGACTGAGTGACTAACACTTTCACTTTTACATTCTGGAGGCTAGAAGTCCAAAATCAAGGTACAAGTAGGGCTACGATCCCTCTGAGACTGGGCAGAATTCTTCCTTGCCTTTTCCTAGCTTCTGGTGGTGGCCATCAACCCTTGGCATTCCTTGGTTTGTCAGATGCATCACTACAATATCTGTCTTGGTTGTCACACGACATTCTTCCTGTGCATCCAAATTTCCCTCTTCTTATAAGGACTCCAGTGATACTGGATTGAGGCTATCCTAATGACCTCCCCGTAACTTGATCACATCCATAAAGTCCCTATTTCCAAGCGAGGTCATTTTCATGTGTACCAAGGGTTAGGGCTTCATCATTATCTTTGGGGGGTACATAATTCAATCTACAGCAATTACCAAGTGAAAACTTTTCAGTGGACAAGCTGGGAAGATGCCACTTTAATAAGATATCAAAGGGAATGTTATAGGTAGTAAAACAAATCAAACCTGTGTGCTAACTGAAAGGATGAAATGAGAACACAATCACTTCTAGGATATTCTTACTAAAGATAGATAACCTCTATCTGATCACAAAGAAACATCATATAAATCCAAATTAGGAGACACTGGACAAACTATTTGATATGTAATCTTCAAACATATTCAGATCATGAAAATTAAAAGATCAAGGAACTGTTCCAGATCAATGGAAAAAAGAGAGAAATGCAATAAATGCAACTTGTAATTATGGATAGGAGCTTTTGCTATAAAAACTGGTCAATCTGAGTAAGGGCTGAGGATTAGATAATAATAGTACATCATGTGTTAAATTTCTTATGGCTATGAAAGAGAAAATTACCTTGGAGGAAAACACACATGAAAATATTTGGGGGTAATGGGGTGTCTGCAACTTATTTTCAAATGATTCCCCCCAAAAAGGTCTTCATAATGTACTTAAGATATTTGAGAATTTTACAAAATAAAGACTGAAAAAAAAAATGAGGAAAAAATTAAAATAGGTTAACAGAATTTCACCATAAAAATAGAATCCTTTCTATCAAAAAAAAATCAAATGGCAGTTCTAAAACTGAAAAATAAGCCAACTAAATTAATCAATGGGTTAAATAATAGATAAAATTCAGCAGAAGAAAGAATTAATGCATTAGAAGACTGGTTAGTAGAAAATATCTAGGAGAGAAGCACTGAAGGGAAAGAATGGAAAATACAGAAAGGAACATAAAAAGACATTTGGAACACTGAGGAGATCTAATATACAAATTAACAGAGTTCCAGGAAGAGAAGAGATATAATGTAATAGAAACTCTATTTGACAAGAAAACATCCCCAAATTTATGAAAAACATTAAGGCACTTGTTAAGGGTTGAATTATACCCCCTCATAATCGTATACTGAAGTCCTAACCCTATACCTCAGGCTGTGACCTTATTTGGACATAAGAGTTTTTAAAGCTAATCAAGTTGAAAGGAAGTCATCAGGATGGGCCTTAGAGCAGTATGACGGGTAGTCTTAATTAAAAATGAAAATTAAAAAAAAAAAAAAAGTGAAAATTTACAAACAGAGAAGGCCATGTGGAGAGACATAAGGAGGAAACAGCCATCTACATATTAAACAGAGAAGTCAAGAACAGACTCACAGCCCTCAGAAAGAATTAACACTAATAACACCTTGATTTTGGGCTTACAGTCTTCAGAAGTATAAGACAATAAATTAATGTAGGTTTGAGCTATCCACTCTCAGATACTTTGTTATAGCAGTTCTAGTAAATTAATACACCACTGATTCAAGGTTCTGCAAACCCTAAACCAGATGAATATGAAGACCACACCTAGGCAGCTCATTGTTTAACTACCGAAAACCAAAGATAAAGAAAAAATATTAACAGCAACTAAATGCAGTACAATAAATAAAAAGTCTAATAAACACTAAATAAACACTGATGACATGAAACAACTGTAAAATCTGTGTGTGTATAATTAAAATATATAACAATAAAAACATACAAATCTGGATGGTGGATATAGCTCCTTTGATGTTATCTCCAAGGAAACTATATAAAGTTAAAGATCTGAGCAGAGATTTCAGCAGTGTCCAGTTAAGAGTTTATGCAATAAGTTACAGAGGCTTAGTAAACACCTTTACTTCTTATTAAAATGCCACAAAGGCCATGGATTATGAGTAAGGACCATGTTCTAGGACTAAGGACTATGTCCAAACAAACCCACCCTAATAAAGCCTAAAACCAAAGCCTTTACATCATAGTAATCCACAGATAAATTGCCAGAAAAAAAAAAAAACCCACAAAAAAACAACACTTGTTAAAGGAAAATGACACAATTCCGATTTTCCACAAGTATCACTCAAAATGTCTCCTATAAAATAAATTCTTAGACATGCAAAGAGACAGAATATATAGATATGATTAAAGTATACATGCACACACAAATCATAAAATAACAGTCAATAGTATACCTAGAGATAACCCAGATACTGGAATTAATACATAAGGTTTTTAAGAGAGTAATTACAAATACATTGAAGAATTTTTAGGAAAAGATGAAGAACAGATGACTAGATTAGAAATCTCAAAAAAGAAAAGCAATTCTAAGAATCAAATGAAAATTCTAGAACTGAAAAATACAGTAGACTTCACTCAGTGGAATAAAGAATATCTGAAGACAAGTGCTTCCCCGGTGGCTCAGTGGTAAAGAATCCACTTGCCAGTGCAGCAGACGTGGGTTCGATTCCTGGGTTGGGAAGATCCCCTGGAGAAGGAAATGGTAACCCACTCTACTAATCTTGCCTCGGAAATCCCATGGACAGAAGAGTCTGGCAGGCCACAGTCCATGGGATCTTAAAGAGTTGGACACAACTTGGCAACTAAACAACAACAAATATTAAGTACCCAAAAATTAGTCCAGTGAGAAAAAGGAATGAAAGAGCAGAAATCTAAGAACACATGGGATGTATAACTGGAGTCCCAGAAGGAAGAGGAATGAAAAAGAAGAAATATTTTAAAAGATAATAGTTGAATAGGTTCTAAAATTGATGAACAGTATCAAACCACAGATCCAAAAACCTCAGTGAATCCTCTTTATCCCTCTGCAGCAGGATAACTACAAAGAAGAAATCTAGGCACAGCTGACTTCTTGTTACAACAAGGGAAGACAGGTAAAGGAACATTTCTAGTTAATGAAAGGAAAAAACCTGCCAGTTTAGAATTCTTTACCCAGTGAAAATATTTCTCAAAAATGTAAAATGAAGACATTTTTAAGATTAAAAACAAAGAAATTCATCACCAACAGTCCTGCACTACAAGAAATGTTAGACTTTAGGCTGAGGGAAAATGATCTTAGATGGAAATACGATTTTGAAAAAAGGAATGAAAAATACCAGAAATGGTAAATATAGAGGACTATTTTCCCCTTAATTTCTTTAAAAGTCTACTGACTGTTTAAGAAAAATAATAAATATTATATAAAATATACATAAGTAAAACAGTTAACAATGGCATAAAGACCTCAGGGAAGGGAATCTTACTATTGTTCCCTGCTAGTCCAGTCGTTAAGAATCAGCCTGCTAAAAAAAAAAAAAAGAATCAGCCTGCTAATGCAGGGGACATGGGTTGGACCCCCGATGCGCAAAGATCCCACATGCCATGGGGAAACTAAGCCTAAGCATCACAACTACTGAGCCCGTGGCTCTAGAGCCCACGCTCTGCAACAAGAGAAGCCAATGCAATGAGAAGCCTGCACACTGCAACAAAGAGCAGCCCCGACTCACTGCAACTAGAGAAAGCCCACGTGCAGCAACAAAGATCAAGCACAGTAAAAAAAAAAAGTCTAAATAAATAAATGTTCAACTTAAAAAATTAGAAAAAGTATAGGAAATGAAATACTATAAAAGAATATCTCCCAGTGTATTGCATATAACAAGAGCAAGTTTTATTTTGTGAAACTTTAGCTGTATGTGTGCATACACATGTTGTAGCTCTCAGTTTCCAAGTAAAATCTTTCTGTGGTCAAAATCTTTTTGAAAATATCATTTAAAGGTTTAAGTGTTTCCATATAAGTCAACCCAGATTACTTAAATAATCTACTCACTTGTTTCCCTGGCTCTAACAGTCTCCTATTCTCCATTCTGCTATCTTGATTCTAAAATGCAAACCTGATCACATCACTAGCAATATTAAAATGCTACAACTGCTTCCCTCTGCTTTCGGGATAAAATTCAAAGACCTTAGAATAAACATACACCTTTCAGGACCATGTTCTTGACTCCCTCTCCAGTTTTATTTATCACTTCCTCATAAATGCCCAGCTATAAGAAACGACTTTCAGGCCCACCAGTTTTGCCATGCTCACTTTTATTCCCATGTTCAAGAATGAGAATAAGAGCTTTCATTTAGCTAATTACGGCAACTTCAGAGTTTAGCTCCTTTTGGGAAAAATTTTCTCCATATCCATATCCCCACTCCCAAATTAGCTCAAGTACCTATTCAATCTGTTCTCCTAGCACCCTACAGTTACCTTTGTTACAGTTTTTATTATACAGAATTGCAACTTTGTGTGCTCAATGAAGGGATTCTTTGGTGGCTCAGTGGTAAAGAATCTGTCTGCAATGCAGGAGACACTGGGCCAGGAAGATCCCCTGGAGAAGGAAATGGAAATTCACTCCAGTATTCTTGCCTGGGAAATCCCATGGACAGAAGAGCCAGGCAGGCTGCAGTCCATGGGGCTGCAAAGAGTTGGACATGATTTAGCAAAGAGTTGGAATGAATGTTAGCTGAAAAAACTTCTCCCAGCCATGTGCCATGGGTCTTCCAAAGCACACTAGATCATTTTATATAATTTCATAAATAAGTGATGATGGCTGACTACTCCAAAATCATAAAATGGTCTTTTGAGTAAAAATGGTAAACTGACCACTCCCATTCAGTGTCTCTCCCTCCTGGAACACCTATAAAATGACTAGTAATGCAACACAAAAGTATAAACCACCAGCATATCTGAGAAAAAGGTTTCTATACATTTTTAGAAAACAGAACTAGCTGTAGAGTAAGAAGTGATGAGGCGTAAGAAGTGAGGGCGGAGAAAAATGAGGTTAGGAATATGCAGAAAGGGTATTACACCTGGGAAAGAGTCTGTCTTGCAGAATCTCTGAGAAGTTTTGATCCAAGAAATGATGAGTATAAAAAAGTGGAATGAATAGTGGGGGTTGAAATTAGAAATTCAAAGTGTGAATACCAAACACTCAATACCAACTCCTCTACAATCCTGATGTGGCAGACAAGGCACTATGCCCCAGGCAAAAAATATGAGTGCTTCTCTAAAGAGTTACAATATCCTGGCAAAAAGATTCCAGCCTTCTGACACTTAGGACTCCTCCCACCCTAACAGCTAGCTCCTTATCTACGGACTTTACTAAACTTGGGATAAACTCAGATAATTCCTTTCTATGTACAGAGAGCTTTCCCAATCAATTTTTTCATACCTCATTCTTAAAAATGTATAGACAAAGAGACAGTATCTGATTTTTAGGAAAGTCAGAATCATAAAAGAGAAAAATCAAGTTAACTAGAGGAAGGAAAAAGACTCTAGATCTTCCAGAAAGCAGAACAAAAAGATCAAGGTTGATCAAACATGAAAAACATAGGACACCTAGAGAGAATCAATCCAGGAGGTCTAACATCTGATTAATTAATTTCTAAGAAAGAGAAAAAGGAGATAAAGAAATTAGCTCAGAATTAAAGAATAACACTCTTCAGGCTGAAAAAGCCCTCCAACTAACCCATAATGAATGCAAAACAAAACCTCACCTGTGAATACAACATTGCAAAATGTCAGAATATCACAAAAAATATCCCTAAATGCTTCCACAGAGAAAAGAGATTCACCTACAAAGACAGTGCAAAAATTTCATATCAACAACATTAATGACAATGGACTAATGCTTTTTAAGCTGTGAGGGAAAATGATTTTCAACCAGCCAACCTATCAGAGCAAATGTAAAAATAGAATAAAGACATTTTAAAATAAAGAGACCCAGAAAAGTCATCCTTCACAAACTCTTCTTTTGGGAAATTAATAGAGGATATGCTCCAGCAAAACAGGAGAGAAAACCAAGAAAAGACGACATGGAAATTGGCAAATAGAGGCCTCAGCTCAGAAAAGCAGTAAAGAATAGTCCTAGGATGAGATCTAGAGACCTAAAATAGAGCAGAATACAAGCTCTGATAGGAAGGTTTCTGGGGGAAAACATGGATTTGGAATATCTGATGGGATACAGAATCTAGAGAGAGACCAAAAAAAAAAAAAAAAGCTAAAAGCAAACAATGCAAGAAAAATAGAAATTCTAGGAAAAAACGAAAACTCTCTACTATAACCAGAATTACTACAAGACCTTGTAGTGAACAATGTTCACACAATTATGATGAATGTTTTGCTTATTAATTTTCAGCCTTTAAAGCAAAGAAGACTGAATTATAATTATAGGATGGAATAAGTATTGTCAACCCAGAAAATGTAAAAGTGATGCTGAGAAACTGAAAGGACAGAAGAAAATAATGGAAAGAATAGGAATGTTATTATAAAATAGTAAATTTAGTATTTCAAATTACAGGATAATCAACAGATTTTAAAGTTATAATATTGGGAGAAGAGGGTAGGGAGGTGACTATAAGCTAAATCTTCATTTGTCACATGAAAAAGTGAACAGATATTTCCTTTTTTCTTTTATTTCTGGTCACGCCCCACAGCAGGTGGGATCTTAGTTCCCCAAACCAGGGATCAAACCTATGTCCCCTGCAGTGGAAGAGTGGCATCTTAACCACTGGACTGCTAAAGTCCCAACGAATATTTCTTATACAGTATAAATCAAGAAAGAATAATATGAGTACATTATTCAGAAATATAAAGGCAAATACCAGAAAAAACAGCTAAATGAGTTAAAAGAAACTGCATCTAAGAAGTGGAATTCATTGGATATAATTATATACTGGGACTGGGCATACACACTGAGGAAACCAGATCTGAAAGAGACACGTGCACCCCAATGTTCATCGCAGCACTGTTTATAATAGCCAGGACATGGAAGCAACCTAGATGCCCATCAGCAGATGAATGGATAAGGAAGCTGTGGTACATATACACCATGGAATATTACTCAGCCATTAAAAAGAATTCATTTGAACCAGTCCTAATGAGATGGATGAAGCTGGAGCCCATTATACAGAGTGAAGTAAGCCAGAAAGATAAAGAACATTACAGCATACTAACACATATATATGGAATTTAGAAAGGTGATAACGATAACCCTATATGCAAAACAGAAAAAGAGACACAGAAATACAGAACAGACTTTTGAACTTTGTGGGAGAATGTGAGGGTGGGATATTTCAAAAGAACAGCATGTATACTATCTATGGTGAAACAGATCACCAGCCCAGGTGGGATGCATGAGACAAGTGCTCCGGCCTGGTGCACTGGGAAGACCCAGAGGAATCGGGTGGAGAGGGAGGTGGAAGGGGGGATTGGGATTGGGAATAAAGACCTGCCCTCTGTAGTTGAAATAAAAAAAAATAAATAAATAAAAATTAAAAAAAAAAAAAATTATATACTGGGAATTCCCTGGGGGTCCAGTGGTTAGGACTCAAGAGTTTTCACTGCCAAGGGCGTGGGTTCAATACCTGGATGGGGAACTAAGATCCCAAAAGCTGCACAGTGTGGCCAAAAAAATAGTAATTAAAGAACTATATACTTTAATAACCATGTGCGCATGCATGCTCAGTTGTGTCTGACTCCATGACCCCATGGACTGTATGCAGCCCACAGGCTCCACTGTCGATTTTCCAGGCATGAACACTGGAGTTGGTTGCCATTTCCTCCTCCAGGGGATCTTCCTGACCCAAGGATTGAACCCATGTCTCCTGCATTGGCAGGCAGATTCTTTACCACTAGCGCCACCTGGAAGGCCCCTCTATAACTGTATACAGTGATTAAAACTAAAAGAAAAAAAAAAAGTACAAAACAGTTTCTTTCAGGAGCCATTATAGACAAATGTTCAAAATCAATCCCTCTTCCAGTTGAGGTGGGGAAAAAGAGAGTCCTTAACTGAGTTGATGAAATTCAGTAACAACATTTCCATGTAGTTTTCTGGGTTAAAAAAAAAAGTATACATACATACTTCTGCCCAATTTTATATCCTGTAATGGTAACTTGGCACATAGCCACTGAAAAACTGAGACATACGGCTTTAGCAAAGCTTAATTTGGTCTTTAGCATCAGAAAGACCTAGGTCTTTTTTTTTTTTTTAAGATTTATTTATTTGGCTGCATCAGGTCTTAGTTGCAGCATGTGGGAATCTTCAGTTGTGGTATGGAACTCTTATTTATAGCATGTGGGATCTAGTTCCCTGACTAGGGATCGAACCCAGATCCCCTGAATGGGGAGCATAGAGTCTCAACCACTGTACCACCAAGGAAGTCCTCAGAAAGACCTAGGTCTTAATTCAGATGCCTTCGCTTGCCAGCTATATTACTACCTTGTACAAGGTTACTAACCTTCGAAAAGTAACTTCATCTGTGAACTAGAGATAATAATGCTTATCCTTATAGAGTTAAGTAACACCTATAAACAGTCACAGATATACAGACAGCAACTGATGTAAGACAGTATTAATCATTACTTACATTGGCCACCACTTTTACTTCTTTGTACTGTGCTTCATAGAAAATTCCAGCATTTTCCAGTGCTTCTGTTAGCGAGGGCCCATTTTTCACCTGCTTATCCAGTCCATTCACGAATTCCTCTAGCTTGGCACTCGCCTCTTCAAATTCTTTGGAGAATTTCTTCCCACCTGTCTTATCTAAAATAACAAGAGGAAGTATTCTATAATATTCTTAGTCTCATAGTTACACCTTAAAGAAGTTTCCCTAAATCACAAAAAAAATCACAAAACAGATTATTTAAACGTTTCATGTGATCCTGCTCGATTGAAGCAAGAGTGCATCATGAAGGCACTTGTAATTAAGATAAAGTCCAACTAAATGAAAGTTTGCTGATTGCTTTAATTCACAAATTTGATGTCACACTGCTACTCAGGAATAATGGAATGAGGCTCAATTCTATACACTTACAAACCATTAAGTTTTTTTTTTTACATACCATTAACTTTTACACTATAGATTATAATAAGATGTTTCCCTTTGAGGAAAAAACAGAGGCTCAAGATAAAGTGATCTGTATGTGTATCACGCTTAGAAATTCTTTCCTATCTGAAGAAGATCCTTGGTAATTTGAGATTAGAAAAGTACCATGAATTGTTTTTCAACAACAGTGACATTACCAACTTTTATTTATTCTCCTAAGTACTTTTTGCCCAGTGGTGTTAGAATATGGCCTTAGGTATGGATATAAATTTAGGCTCTGCATTTTATTAGCTGTGGAACTTGGGCAAGTTTCTTATCTCCTTATGAAGTCTCAGATTTCTTATGTACAAAGTGGAGGTTTTTAACATGCTTCTGGATTGTTCTGAGGATTAAAGTAGATAATGTATGTTCAGTTTAAAGCATGGTACAAGAACAAAATAGGTGCCACAACAAACAGTTGGGTAGTTATTTACTTATTATTTCAAAAATATTTATCAAGTATTTATTACATACCAGGTATTGCTCTAGGCACTACGATATTGGAAGAACAAATAAGGATAATTTCTACTTTCATGAGATTCACATTCTAATAAATTAATATGATTATTATTTATAATCTACAATGTAAGGGAAAGAAAGCAAGTGATCAGACTTTATGAGGTACTACAGTGACCTTATTTATTTGGGCTGTGCTGTTTGGCTTGCAGGATCTTAGTTCCCTGACCAGTGGTCGAACCCAGGCCCACAGCAGTGAAAGCGCCATGTTCTAACCACTGAAATTGCCAGGGAGTTCCCTACAGTGACCTTACTGAAAAGTGAACACAAACCACATAATCATACACATGAAATACACCTGTCCATCATAGCCTGATACATCAGGAAAGGACTAGAAGTGGGGAAAAGGATAGAATATACTTATTAAAAAATTTTTTTTAATTTATTTTTCTCCAACTTTATGGAGATATAAGTGGCATGTAATATTGTTTAAGGTGTACAATTTGAAGGCTAGGAATTTATTTATGAAATTGACATGCATGAAATCACCACCTGGGGAAGAGGTGCCAAAACAGTTCTCTACAACTTGAGGTTCTCTTTATGGAAGCAGTCAGTCTGATTACTTGAAATAACACATCTGGAAAGAGAACCTGACTTACTCTATTTAGAAGGAGGTAAGATTACCTTTTAAGCACTTGAGAGTTTCTGTGCTGCACACATCCACCCTCATGGTTGACAGCTGTTTTTCTTTCAATTCTATCTGGTCTTCTGAGCGCTTGTATAGCAACAGCTCTTCAATGAGGGCCTGAGACTGAACACGGACCACGGTCATACTTCATTTACGAAACCATCCTCTTACTCTAGCTTTCTACACCAAAGTAAAACATGACTAAAACCTAACAAAACCATGAGAAGCAAAAACCTTCATATTTCCTCATAATCAGGGATATCAATATCAATTCTTGTATCAAAACCATATTTTCAGTTATATACCTTAAAAGATCTTTTTCATGTTATTCAAAGATAATTTATGAATATAAAGTTAAGATTGAAACAGGCAAAGATCCACTTATCTCTTCTTTCAATTTGAATTACTCTTATTATGTTAACTTTAAGCAAATTTTAATTTAATTGTTTCATAGGAAGATGAACGCCTTCTTTGGGTTTAATACAGAATTCAGCTGGCATACAGATAAAACTCTTGAGTTTTAGAGAGTTTCAATATGTTTAAAATATAATGGATGTGTAATTCAATAAAAAGAAATCTTACAGGATGAACTATACAGAAAATTATAAAACAGAAGGGCTGGATGACACTTTGGCAAATGGGACATCTTCTGTAACTTACTCGAAATTCAGCAACTATCTTAGACTTGAGAGCAGCTTTTGGATTCGTGGATGCTGTTGAATTAAACAAAAGGTTATTTGAGAATATAGACACAAAACGTTGACTGATTATTTAGGAAAATTTCCAGCTTTATAGTTGAGGGTATACTCTTTGAATATATGTCAAACATGCACATTTAAATCATAGTATAACTCTTAGAACATATAGCGGATATGTAAATCGAAAACTCCCAAGTTTAAAAATATGTACTATTTAGATAGGTTTAACCTACTTACCTCCAACATACCCTGTAAGTCTGAAGTCCTAGAATTACTGACTTGGAGATACATGAAGTATCTTTCTGCCTATTCTGACTGAGTGTAAGAGGATCTTAACACCTCAAATTAGGAGTGTCCAGGAGCAGGACATCCAATTAATCCTGATCACTGGCTGAAGAAAATTTACTTCCAAGCATCAACTCTATTCCTATGTACTTAGTGTTGGATTTTTTTTCTGCTGACTCAATTCAAAGCAAAAACAGGCAGGAAAAGTTCTAAGTACAATACTACTACTGTGGTTGAACTTTGGCTGAAATGACGACTCTTGCTGTTCCTAAGCATGCAACTTATGACCAAAAGGATGTGAAAGGACTCCCTTAATCATGATGAGTATCACATGCTTGCTGGAGCAAAACCATCCCAAGTGTCTTGTTTCACCTCCCAATTCTGTCTTTTACCTTGTTCCCTCCACACCTTCAAATCTTTCTCAGTACTCCTCAGTTTGGCCCACAGCAGCCTATCACATGCAGTATTCCACTCCCGTGATCTCATGCTGGGTAAACATGATAAACACAGCAGGAGCTCCTGTTAAGAAAATGGCTTCTGGCCAGGATTTGAGGCCCATGTCTAATCTGGTAGAGTATATCCCCAAATCTGAAGGATTTCATGGCTCCCACAGAAATGCTTCTTAATGCCTAGTCTCCTCTTCAGCTCTGTTGTTTAATGCCAGCTGCCTCTAACTTCATATAGCTTTGAACCTTAAAGTTACCCTGGGCACTATCACGTATTATTTTCTTCTTCCAATCCCCCAACTACACTTGAATCTTCACACATTTAAACCCTTTTTCTGCATTTCCTTTGTTTAAAAGTAGTTTTATTTTTATTTTTTTTAAAGAAGTAACTCCATGATGGCTTGGTTAGTGTAAGTCACTGGGAGCCTCCCAGGCCTGGAAAACACAGGCTTGCCCATGGTTTATGCCAGGTACGAAGTCAAATGGTCTACATTTTCTTCTGCTCCAAAAAGAGGAGGTAATTTATATTAGTTGAGATTTTGTTCCTTACTTTGTGATTTCTTCCACTGCTTATTCGGTTGTTTGTTCAGATTTTCTTTCAGCTGCTTCTGAGTTTTGAAAGTGGTACCTGGAAAACATTTCAGTTTTGCAATCTGGCGTTACGGGAAGCTGTTCTGTCTGTCCACTTCAGTGTCAAAGTTGAAAAAAGGCAATCCGAGACTGTGTGTTGTTTCTTTCTTTCCTTTTCTTTTATGTTTATAAAAGGATAAAAACACCCACCAGATCTAAGAAGCTGTCAAATAAACATTGATTTCTGTATCAAAGAAATAACTAACTTGGAAAAAAATAGGGTAGGAAGTTTAAAAACACTAGGTAACTCATTCAAATGAAGAATTTAACAGCTTCTTAGAAGATGCTATTTTTAAAGCAAATTTCTAGTCAAATTACAGTCATGGTATCTTCAACTTCTACTCACTGACTTTATTACATGGATCTAATACATAGAAACTAAATAATTTTAAAAACACCTGTACAAAACTTACTGCAAATCTAAACCAAAAGAGACTGAAGAATACCAATATATGCTTAATGTATCAAACAATTTAGTGAAAACTGAAACCTTTTCTAAAAATTCTCCCAAAAGTAATAGGACAGGGCAGTAACGATTAAACACAAAAGATGAAAAAAAAAAAAAAAGATGAATGGTTTAAAGCACTCAAACTAAAACAAATGCAGAAAAATAATTAATGATCATCACTTAATATGCTTGCCTTTTTTAGTCAAAAAAACACACACACACAAAATTCAACCCTTTCCAAACCATTCTACTTAAATTTTAATGCAAACAGATTTGTACAGTTATTTAAACAAATAGGGCCAGATACCAAACTTTGTCATTTATTAATAAGCAAAAGGACTAGATCTATAAAATACATAAAAGACTGAATAATGACTCAATCTTTATTTTCGGAGAGAAAGGATACTTACTCAAAGCTTCTCTTAATGCCATAATCATTTCTTCTGGGTATACATTTCTATCTTCCCAGATTTTAAAGATTCGTTCTACAGATTTAGAGACAGATGGATCCCTGAGAAGAAAGAAAAAGTGACACATAAAAATGTTAAACTTGCGTCTCAAACTAGAATTCTGAAAATAAAGTTGTCAACAAAACTATTTTCCAGGGACTTACCTCATGGTCCAGTGGTTAAGAATCCACCTGCCAATGCAGGGGAAAGTGAAAGTCACTTAGTCGTATCAGACTCTTTCTGACCTCATGGACTATACAGTCCATTGAATTCTCTAGGCCAGAATACTGGAGTTGGTAGCCTTTCCCTTCTCCAGGGGATCTTCCCAACCCAGAGATCGAACCCAGGTATCCCACACTGCAGGCAGATTCTTTACCAGCTGAGCCACCATGGAAGCCCAATGCAGGGGAACAGGGTTCCATCCCTGGTCTGGGAACCAAGATTCTACATGCTGTGGGGCATCTAAGCTCACATGCCCTAGAGTCCTGCTCCACAAGAGAAGTCACTGCAAGGAGCAGGCTGCATATCACTTCTAGAGTAGCTCTCACCCACCACAACTAGAGAACGATATAGTACACAGCAATGAAGACCCTGTGCGCCACAACGAACACCCAGCACAGGCAAAAATAAATAAATATCTTTTCATGTTTATTTTAAAACATTTTTTTCTGGTGTCTAGGGTTAAAATCTTAAAAAGCCTTGTTCAACACTTTTTATTGGTAACATAAATGAGGTTATGGATGACATATTGAACTTTAATACTGGTTTATAAGTTTCATGAGTACCTTATATTTCTACTTCTGTATACATTCATGAGCATACTCATAATCAAAGTTTAAGTTTCCATCCATCACCATACAGCTGACTCCCTTTATCCATTTCACACTTTACCACCCTCCCACACTGGTAACCACTACTTGGTCCTCTGTATCTGTGTATGTGTGTTTGGTTATTTATTATAATTTTTAATTTTTAAAACACAGTCTATATATGAGTGAAAACATAAGGTACCACCTCTTTCTTTACCTGACTTATTTCACTTAGCATAATATCCTCAAGGTCCATCTGTGTTATCACAAATGGCAAGATTTCATCTTTTTTTAAATGAGTGGTACTCCAGTGTGTGTGTGTGTGTGTGTATACACATACATATATATATGTATATATATCTCGGTTTACACTCCCACTAGCAGTATATGAGGATTCCATTTTTTCAAATCCTCTCAAACACTTGTTATTTCATGTCTTTTTGAAAACAGTCATTCTAACGGATATGAGGTGATATCTCACTGTGTTTTTTTATTTCCCTAAAACTGGTAATGTTCAACATCATCTGCCTATTGTTCATTTGTATGTCTTCCCTGGAAAAAATGTCCATTCAGCTCCTCTGCTCATTTTTTAAAGCAAGTTATTGGTTTTTCTGTTGTTGAGTTGTATGGGTTGTTTATATTTTGGGTATTAACCCCTTATCAGATATTTGATTTGCAGATCTCTTCTCCCATTCAGTAGGCTATGTTTCTGTTTTATTGATGGTTTTCCTTGTTGCACAGAAACTTTTTAGTTTGATGTAGTCCCATTTGTTTATTTTTCCTTTTGTATTGCTTGCCTGAGGAGACATAGCCAGAAAAATAATGTTAAGACCAATGTCAGCGTGTACAGCCAATGTTTTCTTCTAGGAGTTTTATGGTTTCAGATTTACAATAAATCTTTAATTCATTTTGAGTTAATTTTTGTGTACAGTATGAGTCCAGTGGCCTAATTTAGCTTTTTTTTTATGTTGCTCTTGTTTCTTACCCCACCATTTACTGAAGATACTAGCTTTGCCCCATTGTATATTCTTTTGCTTCTCTGCTGTAAATTAGTTGTACATAAACGCATAGATTTCTGGGCTTTCAATTCTGTTTCACTGATCAATATATCTGTTTTTCTATCAATACCATCCTGTTTTTTGTTACTGTGGCTTTGTAGTATCATTTGATATCAGGGTGTGTGATGCCTATACTTTCGTGTTCTTTTTTCTCAGTATTGCTTTGGTTATTCAGGTTCTTTTGTGGTTTCATATAAATTTTAGAATTTCTTTTCTGTTTTGGTGGAAAACATCCTTTGGATTTTGATAGGGATTGCACTGAACCTATAGATTGCTTTAGGTAATATGAACTCTTGACAATGTTAATTCTTTCAATCCATGAGTTTGAAATATCTTTCCATTTATTTGTGTCTTCTTCAATTGTTTTCAACAATGTCTTACAGTTTTCAGGGTACGGTCTTTTACCTCCATGATTAAATTTATCCTAGGTATTTCATTCTTTTTTGTTGCGATTCTAAATGGGATTGCTTATTCTCTTAATTTGCTTTTCTGCCATCTCACTGTTAATACAGAAATGAAATTGTTTTTTGTATACTGATTCCGTATACTGAAACTTAACTGTATTTGCTTATTGTTTTGAATAGGCTTTTGGTGGAGTTTTTAGAATTTTCTCTATATAAAATTATGGCTTCTCCATTTTTTGATTGTTTTTTTTTTTAATTGAGCTGAATGAGCTACTCATATATTTTGGAAAATAAACCCTTGTCAGTCACATTACTTGCAAATACTTTCTCCCAGTCCATAGGTTGTCTTTTCATTCTGTTTATGGTTTCCTTTGCTGTGCAAAAGCTTCTGAGTTTAATTATGTCCTGTTTGTTTGGTTTTGCTTTTATTTTCTTTTGCCTTGGGATATTGACTAAAGAAAACATTTATTTCAGAGAATGTTTTGTCTATGTTTTCTTAAACTTTTATGGTGTCAAGTCTTCCTCTTTAAGCCATTTTAAAGTCTTTTTTCTGGGGAGGGCTACACAGGGTTAGTAGTTGTGGCACAAGGGCTTGTTGCCCTGTGGCATGTGCGATCTTCTTGGACCAGAGATTAAACCTGTGTCACCTGCATCGGCAGATAGATTCTTGACCACTGGACCACCAGGGAAGTCCATTAATCATTTTTTAAATTTATAACTCAGTGGCATCAGTTATATCCACAATGTTGTACAATCACCACCCCTATTTCCAAAAATTTTCATTGCCCTAAACAAACTCTGTACTCATTAAACAATTAACTCCCTATTACTTCCCTTCAACTCCTAACAACTTCTACTTTCTGTCTCTATGGATTTACCTAATCAATACATTTTATAAAAATGGAATTATACAATTTATTCTTTTGTGCCTAGCTTATGTCAGCATGTTTTCAACATTCATTCATGCATATTATGTATCAGATATACTATGTATCAATTATTTTTCTTAAAAATTGTGGTAAAACAAACATAAAATTTACCATCTTAACCACTTTAAGAGTATAGCTCAGTAGTAATACATACATTTATACTGCCATGCAATCAACCTCTAGAACTCTTCAGCCTGAAAAACTGAAATTCTATCTCCATTAAATAAGATCTCCCTATTTTCACTACAAACCACAACTCTACCTTCTGTTTTTATGAATTTGACCACTGCAGTTATTTCATATAAGCAGAATCATACAATAGTTGTGCTTTTTTGATTGGTTTCACTCAGCATAATGTCTTGTAAGAGTCATCTATTTTGTAACATGTGTTAGAACTGTTTCCTTTTTAAGGTTAAATAATACTCTGTTTTATATATATACCATATTTTATCTGCTAATCTAAAAATCGGGCTGGTTCCTTTTGGTTATTGTAAATAGTGCTATTAGGAACATGGGTGTACAAATATCCATTTGATTTCCTGCTTTCATTTCTTTTTTTGTGTATAATCAGGAATAGATTTGCTGGATCATATAGTAATTCTATGTTTAACTTTTTGAAGAATCATCAAACTGTTTTTCCATAGCAGCTGCACCATTTATACATTCCTACAGAAGTGTAGTTGTTTTTCCCATCCTCTCTAACACTTGTTATTCTCTAGTTTTGTTTTTAAATTACAGTCATTGTAGTAGGTGTGAACTCTTTGGCTGCTTTTAAAATCTTTTTTGGTAATTTCATTACAATGGATGACTAGGTGTAACTTTTTAAAAATTTATCCTGCTTAGTATATGCTTCCTATCCTTTGAAGATTCATGTTTTACTTTGTTG
The DNA here is from genome assembly GCF_910594005.1 of Cervus elaphus. Lineage (NCBI taxonomy): Eukaryota > Metazoa > Chordata > Mammalia > Artiodactyla > Cervidae > Cervus > Cervus elaphus. The sequence goes on from NC_057834.1 coordinate 43,096,881, forward strand.
TTTGTTTTTGTTTTTTTTTTAATCACTTTCAGAGCATTCTCAGCCATTACCTCTCTGAAAGAACTCAGAAGCACTCTCCTTCTGGATTCTCATTTGATTTTAATTAGGCCTCTCATTCTAAACTCCATTTTACCACTTCCTTCTCTCTCTGCTGCATTCTAATTTCTTCAGAACTATTTTTTAGCTTAATCTTTCTCCTTTCTAGTAATTCCTACCGGTTCTTTTGTCCAAGTATTTTATCCATTGTTCATTTCATTCCATTTAATCTTCTTTTAACATCTTTTATGATTGTCTTAAATGCCCTGATAATTCAAGTATCTGAAGCTCTGTGAGGGAATCTAAATCTGCTGATTCTCCTCGCAGTGCTTTGTTTCCCAATGTACTTGGCAACCTTTGACTGTCAGCACCTATTTTTTTGTTTGATCTATGAGATTCTTGGTGAACTAAGTAGGAAATTGTTTCCCTAAAAGCAAACCCAAAAAAAAAAAGAGCAAACCTATACTGGTAGCCAGGGATATTTATGACTCAAGACCTCTTTATTCCCTCTCCACAGCCCAGGTCATGTGGTATTAGCAAGATAGGCATACTAATTAATGTCAGCTCTGCCATTCTAGTATGTCCACTGTTGCTGGTTCAGCTTATATTTTGTCAAGAATGTGACTGCTTTATAAAAAAGGACCCTTTAGAATAGATGGCTGGCCATTCAGCCAGAAGTCGTCATAATTATCTGTAAATGTCTGCTTGCAGAGGTTGTATAACATTTATTGTTGCTTCTTCAACACCTACAAAGTGTTCACTGAATAGTAAATGAATGAATAACAATTAGACTTTGTCATTTTCAAACCCAACTATTCATTATGAAGTCCCAACAGCTATTCACCAAAATCCTCAAGTAAAATATGCTGGAGAAATACCAATTGCTAGAAAATCATATAAATAAGACTAGGGTAAAATATAGTAAGCAAGCATGAGATGGGGAAACTAGACATTTTAGTTCTGGTTTTAGTAAGAAGTCTTTGGGGAATTAGGTTTCTTCATTCGCAAAATGATTTTTACTAGATAATTTGTTAGGTTTAAGATTCTTGGCTAGATCTGCTTTTCATTTATATGAACATAGAACTCTCAAACTCCCACAATATAACCATTTCTTGAATTTACAAATTCAACTAAAATAAAAAACAAAACAAAATCCAGAATAGCAGTTTTACTTACCTTGTAATTCTAGACCTCTATTTCAGCCATTACTGATCACAATCTCAATTTCTATAGAACATACAACTAACTGCCAAATACACATCATAAAATAATTAAATATAAACTCTGCTGCTTGACTTGTAATTAACAAAAAATCGACTGATCTGCAGAATTACTAGGATGCTGAATAGATGCTTTGTATACTAGCAACCCTTGCCTCAGACCACTTTTAAAACAAAAAAGTATTAGTAAATTATTTCAAAGCACAAAGCTGATGAAGAGTGTAAGAAGAAGTGCCCAGCTATCAGAATTAAAATAAACAGAATTAGGAAATTTCCTGGCAGTCCAGTGGTTGGGACTCCAAGGGCCCGGGTTCAAGCCCTGGTTGGGGAACTGGGATCTTACAAGCCATGTGGCCAAAACCCAACGACAACAAACATGAACAACACAAAAACAAACAACCAGAACCAAACAGCATAATCTTGTGCCTCACTCAGGAGAATATCTTTTCTTTATCAATATCTTGTTTCTGGTACATCATCACAGTAATGTGCTGTATCTTGCAGTTTCTTAATAAATATCTGCCAACTGACCAAACAGAAGACCAAATAATGCGGTCAACTCAAGGAGCAAGTAGTCAATTAGAATCCACCTTCCAATCTAGGGAACTCAGGCACGATGCCTGGCCAGGGAACTAAGATCCCACATGCTGCAGGGTAACTAAGCCCAAACACGGCAACAAGAGAAGCCCATGAGCCACAACTACTGAGTCCTTGCTCTGCAACAAGAAGCCTACATACGCCGTGACAAACACCCAGAGCAGCCAAAAAAAAATAAAAACATACTGCTCTGTATAGCCTAAAATAACCCCCATTTATAAAAATGTATCTTTTTTATTTGCCTATAACATGTTTTCCCTAGTGTGTCACTTGTCTTTAATTTTAGGGAGTCTTCTATAATGCCGTTTAATTTTGATGTAATTAAATTTATACTTGTCTTTATTATCTGTTCTTTGGGTCTTAAGAGCTTTCTAAACTAACCCTTACAGTCAGGAAAATATTCATTTTCTTCTAACATTTTAAAGTTTTGTTTTATATATCAAAGTAATTCATTTGGAATATGCTTTTGTGTGCGGTACTGGGAAACACTTAACATTTAATTTTATTTCTTCCACATAGAAATCCCATGTCCCAGAATCACTTATTGAAGAATACATCTTTCCCCCAATGAACTGCAATGCGACTTCTACCATTTACAGAGGTCCCATATAGGTATGGGTCTATCTGTGGGCTCTCTGTTTTGTTCCTTAAATTTATTCGTCTATCCTTGTATTAATATCATCCTCTTTTAATTACTGTACGAAATAATAATTATTTTTTCCCTATATCAGATTTTTATTGAGAATAATTTCACTTTTTTATTCATCACTTTGTCAAAAATACAGGTCTTGAAATCATTATAGGCAGAGCTGTTTCAGCCATCCCATCACCCTCCTCACACAATATCATTAAAAATATGTATTAGAAACTAACCCAAATAATAACTCTTGATATTTCATAGGTTAAGACCTACTTGGTTGTTGTTTTTTTAATTTACTTATTTTTGGTTGCACTGGGTCTTCACTGCTGCTTGCGGGCTTCGCCTAGTTGCAGTGAGCGGGGGCTGCTCTTTGTTGGGGTGCGCTCGCTTCTCCCGCTGTGGCGCACAGGCTCTAGGCACACAGGCTTCAGCAACTGTGGTTCACAGGCTAAGAGCACTGGCTCAGCAGTTACGGCGCCAAGGATTTAGATGCTCCAAAGGATGTGGAATCTTCCTGGACCAGGGGCTGGACCTGTGTTCCCTGTACTGGCAGGCGGATTCTTATCTACTGTACCACCAGGGAAGTCCCCTACTGGCTTCCTATCAACAGTTTTGGCTCCTCCTACGACACTGACTCCCCTATATGAATTTTACAACCAGTATAACACATTTCTTAAAATGTCCTATTGGGAACTTGATTGAAGTGTACTGTATTTATATGCTGATTTTTATCTTTTTGGAAGTTTATAGTTTTCTCCATAAAGGTCTCAATACACTTTTATTCTAGGTATCTAGAGCTTTTTTGTTATTATTAATAATATCTTTTTATTATAACTGGTTATTTCTGACATACTGAAATGCTACTGATTCCTGTGTGTTGATTTGTATTCAGCAACCTCACCGAACCCTCATATGTCTATAAATTCTCTTGGATTGCCTATGAAGATGATCTCAAAATCTCTGTATCTTTTTACCCTATATGCTTCTCTGGAAAACAGTTTATAGTTCTTCAACAACTACAAGTCAAAATTTGCAAATTAAACAAAAATATAGTAAATACCGTTCATATAAACACTGATTTAAAGTTATAAATGATATTTTGTTGAAACCAAATTGCAATGCAAATATGATACTGAATATATACATTGTTTTAAACTTTTCAAGACCGTAATACCATTATCATTCCTTTATTTCACCATTTTTCTCCATTTGTAGTACTATTTTTTCCTTTAGTGTATGCTGAAATTATTAGTGCCTTCAACTGATACAATTATTTATATTAAAGTCACCTTTAACCTTTCCTCATTAACCTCTGATAAAGTAATACTGTCTTATACCAAAATACAAATACATGATAGAGCCACTGAAAATGACTCACAGAACTGCTAATAAGGTAATCATACGGATGATATTCAATATGCTTAGACAATCCAATGACGCTTTAAACTATATCCATGGACCCACCAATGAATAACTAGGCCTGTACCTAAGAAACACAACTTTATAGCACTCCATGGTATTTCCATCCATGCATCCAGCTAACCCACCACCTATGAAGTGACAAGCACCGTGCTGGGAGCAGAAGTTTGAAGTCTGGGAGACAGAAACTAGTGACGAAAAGCAAATGTATCAATTATAAAGTGTGTGTTAGGGGCTATGACAAAAGAAGCGGTAGGTATAATGATAGCAAAGAAGAACTGCTTAATCCAGACTGGGGAAGAGAAGTCAGGAAGGGTGGGGTAGGGGATGGGAGTGAGGCTCAATAGGGAAGGGACACACATGTACCTATGGCTGATTCATGTTGATATATGGCAGGGGCCAACACAATATTGTGGAGCAATTATCCTCCAATCAAAAATAAATACATTTAAATTTAAAAAAAGATTAAGTAAAATTTGAAAAACAAGTTAGGAAAGGAAAATTTCTTGAGGATACTAGATCTATAAGGAAGGTGAAGGGATAGAATAAATAAAACCTTACAGAACTGATACCTAATTGGAAATATTATACTGCTCTATGACTGACTACACAATTTGTTCTACCAGATTGCCAATTCAATTTTCAAAGGGAACCAATTTCTTAAATTCACTTACTTAAAACTGTAATTTGAAAACTTTAGTCCAAATAAATCTTATATTACAGAAAAGCTGCATATAATATATAATTATATATGATATATATTAATAGATACTTAAAAAGTGAATACCCATGTAATCACAACCCAGGTCAAGAAATAATACACGACTGGCTACCTAGAGGACCTGAGTGGGTCCCTTCAAGATCACAATCTGTTCCATCTATCTGGGATGGTAGACTTTTATGATACTTATTTCCTTAATTTTGTTTTAAAAATAGGTAAGTATAAACAAGGCTGTATATTGTCACCCTGCTTATTTAACTTATATTCAGAGTACATCATGTGAAATGCTGGACTGGATGAAGCACAAGCTGGAATCAAGACTGTGGGGAGAAATATCAATAACCTCAGATATGCAGATAATACCATCCTTATGGCAGAAACCAAAGAAGGACTAAAGAGCCTCTTGATGACGGTGAAAGAGGAGTGTGTAAAGCTGGCTTAAAATTCAACATTCAGAAAACTAACATCATGGCTTCCGGCCCCATCACTTCATGGCAAACAGATGGGGAAACAAGGGAAAACAGTGAGAGACTTTATTTTCTTGGGCTCCAAAATCACTGCAGATGGTGACTGCAGCTGTGAAATTAAAAGACATTTGCTCCTTGGAAGAAAAGTTATGACCAACCTAGACGGCATATTAAAAAGCAGAGACACTACTTTGCCAACAAAAGTCCATCTACTCAAAGCTATGGTTTTTCCAGAAGTCATGTATGGATGTGAGAGTTGGACTATAAAGAAAGCTGAGCACCAAAGAATCGATGCTTTTGAACTGTGGTGTTGGAGAAGACTCTTGAGAGTCCCTTGGACTGCAAGGAGATCCAACCTAAAGGTTCCTTTAGCCGGTCCTAAAGGAAATCAGTCCTGAATATTCATTGGAAGGACTGATGCTGAAGCTGAAACTTCAATACTTTGGTCACGTGATGCAAAGAAATGACTCATTGGAAAAGACCCTGATGCTGGGAAAGATTGAAGGCAGCAGAAGGGGATGACAGAGGATGAGATGGTTGGATGGCATCACTGACTCATGGACATGAGTTTGAGTAAGCTCCAGGGGTTGGTGACGGACAGGGAAGCCTGATGTGCTGTGGTCCATGGGGTCACAAAGAGTTGGACATGACTGAGCGACTGAGGTGACTGACTAGAGTATAAACAAGTTTATTTTTCTGCCAGACTTGAACATTATAGAAATGGATTCATACTATGTATACAGAAATATTTCTTTGTACTTCCAACCAGTATTTTGTGAGATTTATCTATATCATTGCATGTAACTGAAATTCATTAGTTTTCTTTGCTGTCTGATATTCCAGTATGCCACAATTCATTCACCTTACTGTAAAAAGTGTTTCCAAGTTTTTTTTTCAAATTAGGATTTTCACTTTATTCTTCTGCTGAACTGTGTGGTTTGCAGTCTTAATTCTCCAACCAGGGACTGAACCTGGGCCCCCTTGCAGTGGAAGCATGGAGTCCTAACCACTGAACTGCCAGGGAATTCCCCCCAATTTTTATTACCATAGACAGTGTTGGTATAAAAATTCCCTTCCACTGATCTTGCTGCAAATATGTAAGTTTCTCAGGGTTTGTAAATGCTTAAGGGTTGGAACTACAAGATCACAGGGTATATATAACAAACTTAAAAAAAAATGAGGTTGTTTTATAACAATCAACCCTCAAACCAACAGTATAGGAGAGCTTCCACTGTGCCACAATTTTGCTAATGTTTGTACTGGTGGACTTAAAGATTTATCCTCATCTGGTACACATGTGTGCTAGTTATTGCTTTATTGCCTCTAAGCCCTTCCTTGTACTGGAAGGAAGACACTGAAAACTCTATTTCCCATTGGTTCAGAGTTGCACTCTGCCAACAGAGAGCCCTGGAGTGACATTGAGAGGCTGGAAGAAGCAGTAGGGATTCCTCTTTCAGGTTATGTTTTCAAGTGGATCAGCACAGAGGCACCCTGGCAGCATTTCAGCACAGCTCTTGTAGTTCAGTGGTGAGTGCTCTCTGACCTGTTTCTAAATCACTAGTGACAGGCAGCATGTTCTTACAGCCATCTACTCTTTCCTGAGGTCTGAATCTCAGCTTGGGGTGGGTTAGGGTGAGGGCAGTTATTTACTTTTCCTTCAGGTTCAGAGGTAGTAGCTGCTTTCCACACATACTATTCCATATCACCTTAAGAGTTATTTTATTCTTTCTAGTAGTTAGTTACCTTTTACCTACTTAATGGTCCTTTCTTCCCCCGAAAGTTAAACTTCTTAAAATTTTATTTTGGCTACACCTGTGGCATGTGGGATCTTAGTTCCCTGACCACAGATCGAACCTGTGCCCCGTGCATTGGAAGCGTGGAGTCTTAACCACTGGACTACCAGAAAAGCCCCTTAATGATCCATTATATTAAATTTTCCCTGTTTAGATTACTGGTATGTGATTTCTCTCTCCTGATCAGGACTTAACGTATATGATATGTAATGATATATTTCAGCAATTCTAGGGCTACATGACATGTGATATCAAAACAGACTGAATGCAAAAGGAGGTAAAAAAATACAGCTGTCTGCTATTAAGCCAGATATTAAAGAGATCTGCAAGAATGCAAAACACTATTAAAATTATAAGTTTTGGTTATTAATATTAACATATATTGTTTTAAAAGTCATTAATAAATATTTAAACAATTTCTCGCTTGATTTCTAATGTGTCAGGTAAAACTAAAATTTTCAATATGTTATCTTTCCCTTATTATTTGTAATTTTTTATATATCCTGGATATAAATCTTTTGTTGACTGCAGAATATTTTCTCCCACTCTGCGACTTGTCTTTTCCCTCTTTATAGTGTCTTTTGATTAAATGGTAGGTTTTCATTTTAATGTAGCTGAATTTATCAATCTTGTGAGGTAAGGTCATGAGATATTCTCCTATGTTGTCTCCAAAGATTTGTAGCTCTTTCATATTTCTATTTAATATGCAATTTATTTTTGTGTATGATTTGCATAGGCTCTAATCTTTCCTATATAGCAAATCTGCCCCAGCAATATTATGAAAAAGTTCTTCTTTTTCACACAGAGACCAAGTATACATATACACTGGTCTGTTTCTAGACTTTGTATTATGTTCTACAGGTTTCTTTGGTTATCTCTAGGCAAATATCATTCTGCTTTATTTATCATAGCTTTATAACCAGTCTTGAAACCTGGCAGAGCCTGTCTTCCCGCCTTGTTACTCTCTTCAAGAGTTTCTCGGCTTTTTCTTTGTGGGGGAAGAAGAGGAGGGAGCTCTCTGTACTTCCATACAAAATTCAAACTCAATTTGTACTTTAGTTGCCCCCACTGCAAGCTGAGATAAGTCCACTGCAAAGTCATCACATTACTGGTCCACACCTATTCATACTGTAGCCAGGCTACACAGTGTGTTATTTGTTGTCTAAATCTCAGATCATTAACAGTGCGAAGCACTTAGTAAATACACAACATATGTTCCAGGAATGAATAAATTATACAAAAGTAAATAAATAAATAAATTTATAAAAAGGGGAGAAACCATTAAGATCTTAAGATTGCACTGGACTTATAAATCAGTTTGGGAAGAAATGATATCATTAAATATTGAGTCTTCCCTATCCACAAATTATTTGTTTCAGCCTTCCATACTGTTTCTCAATTATGTTTTATAATTTTTTCAATAGCAATCTTATACATCTTTTGTTAAGATTTCTAAATATAGCTGATTCTTGTTAGTTGCAGATTTTGTATTTGCAAATTCACCCATGAGTTAAAATTTATTTGTAACCCTAAAATTTGGTTCTCAGATGTATTTTGATTGGCTAGCAATAAATTTTTTAGAATATGAGTCAGTTTCACACATTTAAAATTTGGGAAACTTCATATAGGAATCTAGATTTTGACCTAGCTTAAAAATGACAAAGTTTTTTGGAAGGTCTGACAACAGATGTTAACACTGAAGTTCTGTTTCTTTACGGCCATACGCTAGAGCTGAGTAGCTGCTGTCCCTTTTAGATGGATTTTTCCTTACAATCAACTCATTTCACTCACCTAGGTTACCTGCCTGGAATTTCTAAACATTTGCCTCTCCTAAATTAAAGCAATTAAAATGATAGCCTTAAATTAAGAGAAATGAATTTGCAAAAGGGCAGAAATGAGTCTAAAGTGTAACTGTGACAGAAATTTAAAAGGGGGTAATGGTGGTTAGGATGCGGTTGTTTCTGGAATACTAAAACTCATATCCTAATATCCTCTTACTTATCATATACTTTACCTCAGATGGTAAAGAATCTGCCTGCAATGCAGGAGACTTGGGTTTGACCCCTGGGTCTGGAAGATCCCCTGGAGAAGGGAATGGCTACCAACTCCAGTATTCCTGTCTGGAGAATTTCATGGACAGAGGGCCTGGCAGGCCACAGTCCATTGGGGTGCAAAGAGTCGGACACGACTGTGTGACTAACACCATATTACAATTAATTTCTTTATAAGTGAGAATATATTCTGTTTCACTCATAACAGTCTTCTACTCCTGATTCTATTACTGTTTTGTATACAAATAAATGACGGGAGCTCTGACTTTAATGTTCTTATAAACAATCATCCTGGATATTTTATCCTTCTACATTAAATACTGTTGAGATTCTGACTGAGACCACAATGAATTTTTAGTCTACATTTTGGGAAAGAATAACAATACCAGATCTTTCCCTTCAAAATTATATATCTATCACTTCATTTACACACATTTTCTTTAATACCCTTTAGTAAAATTCAAAAATTCTTCTCTGTAAAAGCTTTACATACTTATGTTATTTTTAGGTAAGGTTTCCTTTACTTGGGAGACAGGAGGCATTACTTTTTGTTGCAAAAAGAATCTTTTCTTCTAATTACATTAAAAAAGTAATCACAATTTAACCATTTGTTTCCAACTCCAATAAATTCTGCAATGTACATCCTTTGAAGACAATCTTTGCATTTGTGATTTTTTTCTTCAAGGTAGATCTCTATTAGTGACATTCCTGGATCAAAGAGGATGGAGAGTTTAAAGGTTCTCAATCCCTCGAGAATTTCTAGAGGACAGATCATTTAAAGCCTTTCAACAAATTCTGCCAAATCACTTTCAAGGAAGGTTCTAATTCATACTCTCACCAGCAGTACAGAAATGCCTGGTTTCCATTAGTAAAAAGAACTCTGCTCTTTCGATTAGTGTGAAAAGTTGCATTTAAAGTTCTATTTCTTTGTCTAGTTGAGTTGAATATTCTTTCTTTTCTTAATTTATATGTCTTCTGCCTGTCCCCATTCTTTGCTCATTTCTCTATCAGGATGTTAAGTGTTTTGTCCTTGGAATGTTTAGTTTTTACAATACAAAAATATTCAAACAAACAAACAAACAGCTGGTTGCTAGTCCATGACTACTCAACACTGGCAGAGGCCCACAAAGGTGCACTGGGCCTACCAACAAACTTACAGGGAGAAGTCGGCCTTTATGCTTCATGGCAGAAGCAAGCCTCCCATAAATCCCCTAATTACATTTTTAATTGGTTACTATTAACATACATAGGAAATCTACTGCTTTTCTATGTTGAACTTGAATCTGGCTATTTAACTGAACTCTCTTCATTGATTATATGCAGGCCAAGAGTCTGTAAACTACAAACCTCAGGCCAAATCTGGTCTGCTGCCTGTTTTGTAAATAAAGTTTTACTGGAACACAGCCATAACCATTTGCTTATGTATTGTCTATGGCGGGTTTCATGATAGAACAGTAGAGTTGAGTAGTGGCAATAGAGATCCTATGGCCTGCAAAGACTAAAATACTATCTGGTCTTTTATAGAAAAAGGTTGCCCACCCCTGATATAGGTAATCATATTACCTGCCAATAATGACAATTCTATCTCTTCTAAATGCATTCTTCTTACTTATTTAGAAATAAAAGGAATATCAACATAATGGTGAACAGTAATGATGAAAAAGGGCATCACTGTCCTGAAATGCTTTTAGTGTTTCACCATTAAGTGATTTTATTACAGGTTTCTGAAGATATAGCAATCCATGAACTAGGTCATGAAACCTGTCTAAGAAACACCAGGTTAAGTTTTCCAGACTACAATGATGTTTAGAGCAGAAACCGTAAGTGGAGATCATTTAGCACACTGCTTTTCTTACTCAAAATTATACTGAATTTATATACGTAAAGAGGCAGCACAGAACATAAGCTCTGGGGTCTAGACAGGCTTGGGTAGGAATTCTGCCAAATACCACTACCCCCTCTCCGCCCCCCCACAGCTGTGAGAGCTTAGGTAAGCTATGTAATCTTTCTAAGTCAGTTTCCTTCTCCTTAAAATGGGGAGAAAAGTAGTAGCCACTTTAAATGTTGTTCTCAGGATTAAACAACCTGAAGTACACAAAGCACTATGTGTAAGTATCTGGTCAATTATGAATGTTCAATAAATGTAGGTGCTATTACTGTTATTACTTTATGTTCTTCTGACATGTGTATAAATCTTTATTACTTAGTACCTCAAAGTAAGACCACATCTTAATCTTTTGTGATACCAAAGTACACCATCTCAAGTTTACAATCCAGTGGAAGGGACAAGGATCATTCCGTTGTGACTGGGTTAATACTAAGAAATGGATCAATAAAACAGAAAATTCATATATTCATACAATCGTAACAAGTATATAATTTGAGGAAGTATCTGGCTATTTTCATTTTTCCACATAACTGTTTATCCTTCAATTGTGTATCTATGTGTGTGCTTCTTGCACCAAGCAAACGACTTACAAATATGCATGAAACACAGGAAAACACTATTAATACAGGACAAGTAAGATCAAATACCAGTGTTCCAGCACTTTGGAAAATGCTGGATACAATTTTGCTAAGAATGGAGTCAATTAATATGGAGTTAGGAATAAATATTTTCATTTTTCCTAATTACACAGATTTCAGGAAGGGGGCAAGATTTCAGAAAGACTGTAAGAAAAATGGAAATATGTAAAAATCACAAAAGAGAAGAAACAGAAAGAAGTACAGTCAGAGAGTATGACCAGGATATACATTCTCCTGGTCAAATAAGGAGAAAACAAGCAGAGCATAGATAACAGACAAGTTTTCAAAATGGGAAGAAAAAGTCTTTAAAAGAAAAATACGCGTATTACCAAAAAAGTTATAATGAACAATATGGACAAAATACCCTTGGATCTTCAAGCATGTGCCACTTTTATAATTCTTACTAACGGGTAGGATGGGAAATTAAAATTCTAAATTTTTTAAGCTTAGATCCCAAAGAAGAGAGAATTTACTTACTTCACTAGAGCAGCTGCTTCAGGAAGTACATCAGCAAATGATTCACGAAATATGATTGCGTTTTTCCTTTTACAGTTCTGTATGACATCATTGGCAAGGTAAAAGAGATTCAAACGGTGGGGATAGGCAGCTGGAGATGAGAAAAGACAATAAATAAAACCAAATGAGTCAAGTTATACTTAGTGAAACTTACTCCAAATACAGACAGACAGACGAACTAATGGATCAATTTACTGCTCCCTGGTGGCTTAGAGGGTAAAGCGTCTGCCTGGAATGCAGGAGATCCCTGGGTTGGGAAGATCCCTTGGAGAAGGAAATGGCAACCCACTCCAGTACTCTTGCCTGGAAAATCCCACGGACAGAGGAGCCTTGTAGGCTACAGTCCATGGGGTCACAAAGAGTCGGACACGACTGAGCAACGACAATGCCTAAAAACCTTGACTGCTTCAGGTTAAGTTTCTGTTCAAAGTGTTCCTTTGAGCAGATTTCCACTCTACTTTGTATTATGTTTGGCACTAAAAAACACATTAACTTTGGAGAAGCTAAAATAAAACAAAACTGTTCTCCCAAACATCTGGGAAGATTAAAAATTGAGTTGAAGTAGTTCAATTTGTTGTAAAAACACCAGGGTTAGTGGAAGGAGTGTGAATCCAACCAGAATGTGACCTTAGACAAACTGCTTAACCTCCTTTCCATTATTATTGTAGACAGACTCTTTTCACCTTCCCATCTGCTGGAAGAGAGGCTCTGCTGCCACTTTCATTACCAGGTGAATGTCCTGGGAAATAAGGAATTTGAGCCCATAAACATACCTCGGTCAATCTTTTTTTAAAGGTCCAAGGCAAGGCCTAATTTATTTACTATCAAGAACCTTGAGCCAAGCAAACCCAAGTTTCATTATTATCCTGAACAATCTTAATGTACACATGGATGATTCATCACATTTTCTAGTTTCAACTTCAAATTCAGTGACCTCCCAAGAACAACTTCTTCCTACACTTTCAAATCACCCTTTCTGACCACACCCACCCACTTTGTTGTATCTGTCCTTCAATTTCATCAAGGTCTCATCTCTTTATTTTCGCTTAACTCATGTACAGTCTCTTCTAGTACTCAATTCTTCTACCAATTCCACAGTCTTTTTGATCCATTATCTAGACCATTCATATTAAAACCTTCATATGCTTTTCATTCTCCCTACAGTTTATAGCCTATCACATGTATTCAACAAAATCCTAAATCTGGATCAATCCAACTGAATGCCTTTATTGCACCTATATTTCTGTCCCTGGGTTCTGCTGAAAAAAATCACACCAACAGTATTGAAACAATTCAGTCTCCTCCTCACTGGGCCTTCCTTCCACGTGTCTTTAATTAGCATCTTCTCTAATTTGCTGTTAGACCTATTTCGAACTTTTCCACTTTCGTGATGCACCCTTACCACATTCTTTCTCACTCTTAGAAGATAAGCCTAATATCCTATTTCACAGAGAAGCAGAAATCATTAGATGGAACTTATGTTCTCTCAAAAAATGTATCCATGGGGATTTCCCTGGTGGTCCAGTGGCTGGGAGTCTACATTTTCAACGTAGGGGGGCACAGGTTTGATCCCTGGTCAGGGAACTACAAGTCCATATGCCATGGGGCTCCGACAAAAAAAAAAAAAAAAAATGTACCCATATTTAAACCAATCCAAATCAACTTACCTGAGTCGGTTAAGGTCTTTCAGATTTAGAGATCTGAAAGAGTATTATATAGTCACTGTCTCCACTTTCATTTCTAGTAATTCCATAATTATAGGAGCTACCTTTTTTCTGTACTTAAAAAATACGTAATCCACTAATGAGGAGCTCCGTATAAAACACGCTAATATCTCATTTAAGCTGCCGCCACTCCACTCAAACGGCAGGTACCGAGGTTACCAACAAATTCCAACCTACTAAACCCAAAGGCGAGCTTTTTGTCCCACCTCCAAAAAAAGCTTATTAGCATGATTAAAAACATTTTCTTGAATAATGACAGAATTTCTAAACCTGAAAGAGGATCAGTGGCTATACTTTATAACCAGTATTTGCAACTGGAAAGACAGATTTATTGCCCAGTCTTCATTTTATTACAAACAACCCACATTTACTAGTTCCCTGTGAAGTCATGACTATTGCTTTGGGAATGAGTCCACACTGCAATTAAGTATAAAAAATATCTTCCATAATCGGACTGTGACCTACATAATTGAGTAAAGAGTTGATAAAATCCTCGAAGAGTTGGGTTTTTGTTTTTTAAAAAAACATTCCTTTTACACACTACAAGGCAATAATTAGGATTTTGGCTTTTAAAAATCCTACATGATATTTAGAATGGCAGTCCCTGAAGGTCCTCTTTTCATATAACTGAACACTCAGACCCTCTTCTGGAGTGTACATTCTTGGGATGGACTCTGAAGACCTCAACATCCACATGTTTACATGCGTTTGAGAACAAAGACAGCATCATTTGGAACACAGTAGTCATTATACATGTCGCCTTCACACGGGCATGGCAGTCTGGTGAAAGCTTCAATAACAAAACCAGCTTTTCTGAAAACTTCAGGCAGACTATTCACTTGTTTTTCCCAATTTTGTCCCTTGATTTCCAAAATTTCCAATAGTTTATCCCATTTGCCACCTACGTTATCCATATAGGGATGAAAAGGTAAGACCAAAGAAAGGATGACCCTGCCTCTGATTGGCTCCAAGACACTTCTGATATCTTTTTAACAAAGTCAGAGGCTGATCACAACGGTCCAGCAAATTCAAGTAGCTGATGACATCATACTAGAACCCTGTATTCTGCCATTCATTTATACCAAGCACTCTGTATTTCTTCTTCTGTAGCTGCCATGTCATAGTTTCAGACAGCTCAGTGGCATAAATTTCTTCAAAATGAGGGCTCATGATTTTTGTGACCTCTCCATCTCCAGCACCTAAATCAAGAAGTCTATGGGTTTTCCAGTCCAGGTTAATATTAAGCAGTCTCTGAAACTGATCTGGTGAAAACACAAACACTGAGCCTCTTCCTAGCAACCCATTGATAAACGGTCTAGACATAAACAGGGTAAAAACAGGTGAAGGAGAGATATAATTGGATAAATAGCCAGCCCGACTTCTCAATGCTATTGTTTAAGATCTGTGTTCTTTGACCAAGGTAACTCTGAACAAAGACAGCCTGGAGTGACTTGCATAACTTCTCACCGTTGCACACATGCCACTGGTGGTTCTCCTTCCTTCCGCCCGCAGCCGCCCCAGCCACTCATCACGTTGTTCACTTACAGGGAGCGGGTCAGCGGGTTCCACAGGGTCCACATCCTTCGCACCAGCTACACGGACGCCAGCCTTAGGCACAGTCAGCCCGAGCAGCTTCATCCGGGGCCGTGGCCGTTCGCTCCAATCACCGCCGGGCGAGGAGGACGCGCCGCCGCCTCCAGTTGATGTCGCCGCGGCCGCCCAGGCTCAAGCCATAGCACCCAACTTGCCCATCCAGCCCCTTCAGGGCCAAGGCAGGGGGTCAAGGCGAGTTTTTTCTAAATGCTATTTCTACAGAGAGGTATCATTTCCACCAAACTTTTGGTACACAGAATAATCTAATAAAGCCTCTTTTGGTCTGTCTTAACCGCTTAGTTCTCCTCTGACGTCTCTAGCTACCCCTCCACATGTATACATAGGCAGGCATGTATAGTTACAGGCAGCTCTACCTGTGATCCTCCTCCTTTAATGCTGATGCTTCCCAAGGTTCTCTCCTGAGCACTCTTCTTGATTCGTCGGTAGCATAGTGTTTTCAGATTTCAGGTTTGAAATCAGTCTGTTCCATTCCTGGCTTTGTCACTTAACAGCTTTAGGGCTTATACATTACCTAACTCTTCTGTATGTTACCTTTCTTCCTTTGAGAAATGACAACTTCATGAGTTGTTAAAAGAATTAAATAATAAAACAATGTATGTAAACCATTTAGAATAGCACTCAGTCAACAGAAAATGGAATGCTATCAGCAGAACTATCCACATTTAACTACTACCACCTGAGTATGACTCCAACATCCATAGATTTCACGTCTGGATTTCTCTTTACCAGTCAACACATACATCTACTTCAACATCTCAGAGGCACCCTGAACCTGATTTCTCAATATTTTATTAATAATCTTCCTCCTCCTCCATCTGTTACTGCTCTTATATTTAGCCAGAATTTCAGCAGTTTTTTCTGGCTCTTCTTTCTCCCTACCTAATCCTTACCCCATTTTGATAAATCTGCAAGTCCAACCAATTTTGTCTCCAATATATGCCAAATTTATTTCCTCTTTTCCTTTTCTTCCTACCACTGTTCTTTGCTGGGTTATCACTTTTGACCTGGACAACTACTGCAATAATCTCTTAACTGTTTATCTTGCCTTGGACCTGATCTTCTCAAATTTATCCTATACATTGTTGGCCAAATTCATCTTCTAATATGTAAACATTATCCAATTATTTCTCATATGAAATCTGTCAATGATTTCCAACTGCTTATTAGAAAATGTCCAAACACCTTCAGTTCAGTTGCTCAGTTGTGTCTGACTCTTTTCGATCCCATGGACTGCAGCATGCCAGGCTTCCCTGTCCATCACCCAATTGCTGGAGCTTACACAAATTCATGTCCATCAAGGTGGTGATGCCATCCAACCATCTCATCTTCTGTCGTCCCCTTCCCCTCCCACCTTCAATCTTTCCCAGTATTAGGGTCTTTTCCAATGAGTCAGTTCCTTGCAACAGGTGACCAAAGTATTGGAGTTTCAGCTTCAGCATCAGTCCTTCCAATGAATATTCAGGACTGATTTCCTTTAGGATGGATTAAAGGGACCTTTAGGTTGGATCTCCTTGCAGTCCAAGGGACTCTCAAGAGTCTTCTCCAACACCACAGTTCAAAAGCATCAATTCTTCGGTGCTCAGCTTTCTTTATAGTCCAACTCTCACATCATTACATGACTACTGGAAAAACCACAGCTGACTAGACGGATCTTTGTTGGCAAAATAATGTCTCTGCTTTTTAATATGCTCTCTAGGTCAAACGCCTTAGTTTTCACTCATTTTCCAGATTTTTACCTTCTCTTCCAGTCTCATCTCTTCCCCTTCAAAGTTCTACCTTTAATGCATTACTCACAGTCCCCAGAAACACCTAACACAGAATTTTCCTTTTCTATGATAACCTATCCTACATAATCTTCAGTGTTTTCTACTCACCCATAGAAAAAAGCCCCAAATTTTAAATTTAACTCATGTCAGATTCTGACCCCTCTCCACCTCATCTCTACTTTTCCCCAGAACGAATCATCCCAAAGTTTTTTTTTTCTTTTTTTCTTTTTGAGCATGCCCCATGGCCTGTGGGCCTGAGCAGGCCCCATGGCCTGATCTAGTTCCCCAAGATCAGGGACTGAACTGAGGCACTTTGCAATGAAAATAGAAAGTTCTAACCAGGGAATTCCCACCCTCAATTACTACTGGAGAGATTAAGAGACTCAAGGTATAGAGTAATAGAATATAACTAATCTGTGTTACTGAAATGGATACAGGTTTGGACGTCTGCTGTAAATCACATTTCTGGATCAACTGAAGAAACCTGAATGTGGTCTGGGACTAGAGAAAATGAAAATTTAAGGAAATGGAAATAAAGAAATCATCAACTGGCGGGGGGTGGGGGACAGTAATTACAGAATGATCTCGTGTTAGGAAAAAATCAATGAAAGAGATCAGAAAGAACATGGAATTAAGTTTTATAAGTACAGATCTTTATTTTTTTCCCTTTTACCTGCCTGTATTCTAATTTTCCATTAAAATGATACATTTCTGATCCTTTCATAACTGATTAAGGAGATATAATAATTTCTGTCCAAAAAGTTTACCTGATTGTCTTGAACTAGTTTGTATCTCAGCCTGGACCTGTTCTTTGAACTTCAGACTCAGATACCCAAATGCTTACCCAATTCTCTCTTGGATGTTTAATACACAGCTCAGACTCAACACGCAATGTTGTGATTTCTTCTTCTGAATTCTCTCCTCTCCTACAGTCTTCTTCATCTCTGTAAATGGTTATTTCTTCTGTGGTGGCTTTTCTCAGCCAAAAATCAAGTCATCTTTGACTCCTCTCTTTCACATTCCATATCCAAACTCAAAATACATATCTCATTAATGCTACTTTTTGAAATATATACAGATTTAGGGGAAGCTACAAATGTGGGAAGGAAGGTTAGAAATAAACCCTGTGGTGCTGGAATTTAATTGGAAGTCTTGGTATGAATTCACAGTTATACACAGAAAACATCCAGTGAAAAAATGTATGTGTCTACATATAACTATTTCTTAAATCTCTCCATTGAAAAGGCCTAGAAGTAGTAATATCCCAGGCACCTAATACCAAGATCTTTGTTTCTTAGAGGAACCAGGAGAAATGGCTGATTCCTGGCCAGGAAAGAAAGTATCACTACAAGAGCTCAGAACATCTTATATTAGTAAAGTACAGAGTGATGTCAAAAGAATACAGGCACTACCTTCAAGAGGTTCCCAGTGGCCAAATCTATTGAATGGATAAACTGTGTCAAAATAAATACTAGTAAAAGACTATAACCAACTGAATAAAGTAGCAATCCTTGAACACATACTGATGAAAGTAATTAAAGAAATACACCAGAAGGCAGAAAAGTGAAAGTGAAAGTGAAGTCGCTCAGTCGTGTCCGACTCTTTGCGACCCCGTGGACTGTAGCCTACCAGGCTCCTCCATCCATGGGATTCTCTAGGCAAGAATACTGGAGTGGGTTTCCATTTCCTTCTCCAGGGGATATTCCCAACCCAGGGATCGAACTAAGGTCTCCCACATTACAGGCAGATGCTTTACCCTCTGAGCCACCAAGGAAGGGGGAAAGCCCTGCCTTATAATCAAATGCCAACCTATATATGTGTAAGGAATGAAGGAATTAAAAACCAACATCTGGCAAACATCACACCAAAAACTGACTCAAGCAACAATCATGAATGGATGTTAAACCTGGTGAGAGACAGTTTAAAGCAGAATAGGATTACTTGTAAAGTCTCAAAATTCTTGCCCACAAAACTGACAGATTAACATTATGTTCCTCCAAATAGGCATAATGCTCTAAGAACACAGCATCACTTCTGTGATATTTCTATCCAAAACTGAATAACCTGAGTCTATTTTTAAAATAATCAGACAAATACAAATTTATGGTTATTTTACAAGTTACTGATCTATAGTCTTAAAAAATTAAAGGGACATGAAAGATAAGGAAAGACCAAAGAACTGTTTCAGACTGAAGAAAAGTACAGAGACATGACAATTAATTCTAACAAATGGCCCTGGACCTGTAAAGACCATTTCTGAGATAACTGGCAAAATCCAGCTAGGGACTGTGGATTCCACGATAGTACTGTGTCAATGTTCATTTCCTGATTTTGGTGGTTGTACAGATGTTACGCAGCAATTGTTGCAATGTAGTGAACTGTGTCTTCCCAAAATTCATGTGTCTTCCCGAAATTCATATGTTGAAGTCCCTAACCCCCAATGTTCAACAGTACGTGAACCATGAACTTCCAGATGTTCAAGCTGGTTTTAGAAAAGGCAGAGGAATCAGAGATCAAATTGCCAACATCTGCTGGATTATCGAAAAAGCAAGAGAGTTCCATAAAATCATCTATTTCTGCTTTAATGACTATGCCAAAGCCTTAGACTGTGTGGATCACAACAAACTGGAAAATTCTGAAAGAGATGGGAATACCAGACCACCTGACCTACCTCTTGAGAAATCTGTATGCAGGTCAGGAAGCAAGTTAGAACTGGACATGGAACAACAGACTGGTTCCAAACAGGGAAAGGAGTATGTCAAGGCTGCATATTGTCGCCCTGCTTATTTAACTTATATGCAGAGTACATCATGAGAAACGCTGGCCCACATGAAGCACAAGCTGGAATCAAGATTGCAGGGAGAAGTATCAATAACCTTAGATGTGCAGATGACACCACCCTTATGGCAGAAAGCAAAGAACTAAAGAGCCTCTTGATGAAAGTGAAAGAAGAGAGTGAAAAGGTTGGCTTAAAGCTCAACGTTCAGAAAACCAAGATCATGGCATCTGGTCCCATCACTTCATGGCAAGTAGATGGGGAAACAGTGGAAAACAGTGACAGACTTTAATTTTTTGGGCTCCAAAATCACTGCAGATGGTGACTGCAGCCGTAAAATTAAAAGACGCTTTACTCCTTGGAAGAAAAGTTATGACCAACCTAGACAGCATATTAAAAAGCAGAGACATTACTTTGCTAACCAAGGTCTGTCTAGTCAAGTCTATGGTTTTTCCAGTAGTCATGTATGGATGTGAGAGTTGGGCTATAAAGAAAGCCGAGCGCTGAACAGTTGATGCTTTTGAACTGTGGTGCTGGAGAAGACTCTTGAGAGTCCCCTGGACTGCAAGAAGATCCAACCAGTCCATCCTAAAGGAAATCAGTCCTGAAGGACTGATGTTGAAGCTGAAACTCCAAAACTTTGGCCACCTGATGCAAGAACTGACTGATTTGAAAAGACCCTCATGCTGGGAAAGATCGAAGGTGGGAGGAGAAGGGGACAACAGAGGGTGAGATGGTTGGATGGCATCACCGACTCAATGGACATGACTTTGAGTAAACTCTGGGAGTTGGTGATGGACAGGGAGGCCTGGCATGCTGCAGTCCATGGCGTCCCAAAGAGCCAGACGTGACTAAACTGAACCCCCAATATGACTGTGTCTGGAGATAAGGTCTATACGGAGGTAACTAAGGTTAAATGAGGACAAAAGGGGCCTTGATAAGAAGACATGAGTGTTCTTCTAATAGACCTTGGAGACCTCTCCTTCCTCCAAAACCTTCCTCCACCACATGAAGACACAGTAAGAAGGTGGCCATCTACAAGCCAGGAAGACACCTCTTACCAGAAACTGAACCCTGTCAGACCTTGATCTAGCCTTTCCATCCTCCAGAACTGTGAGAAAAATTTCTGCTGTTTAAGGCAGTTTGTGGTATTTTGTTATAGCAGCCCAAGCTTATTAATACAACTATGTACGGAGAATAGCTGTTTTTATGGACATTGCTTCCCAGGTGGCACTAGTGGTAAAGAACCTCCCTGCCAGTGCAGGAGACTTAAAGAGACTTGGGTTCAATTCCTGGGTCAGGAAGATCCCTTGGAGGAGGAAACGGCAATCCACTCCAGTATTCTTACCTGAATCCCATGGACAAGGGAACCTAGCGGGCTACAGTCCATGGGGTCACAAAGAGTCAGACACAACTGAAGCAACTTAGCAGCAGCAGCAGCATGGACACTGAAGTATTAACTAGGGTGTCTGTCTGCAACATACTTTCAAATAGTTCTGAAGTGTGTGTATGTGTACCTGTGCGTATAAAAGAGCAGTAAGAGATTAAAGTAAATATGGTAAAACATTAATTACTGGGGGATCTGGCGAGAGGCACACAAGAGATCTTTGTAGTATACTGCAACTTTAATTTGAAATTATTTAAAAATAACAATTAAAAACAACAGACTTCAACTACTACTTACTATTGCCTCCTAGTCTAAGTTATAATAATCTTTTGCTTGAATTACTATATGAGCCTCTTAACTGGTCTCCCTGCTTCTACCTTTGCCTCACTTCAGTCTAGATCCTTTCAGAGTATAAATCTGACCTATCACTCTGCTGCTTACATCGCTCCCACAATGGTTCTGTCCTCACTCAGGGTGGAGATCCAAGTCCCCACCGCGGCCTCTAAGTCTTGAACACTCTGACCGTGCATTCTCTCTCCAATCCCTAGTCCTGGTAACCATTTGCTCCTTTCCAGCTATTCTCGCCACCTTGCAGCTGCAAAACCTACAACACGCCTGGCATACTCCTACTTGGCATCCCACTTCAGGGTCCTTTGAGCTCCCTGCTCCCTCTGCTTGGCAGATTATTCTTTTCCCAGATAATCTCATAGTTTATGCTCTCACTGTTTTTAAATCTTCACCCAAAGGTCACTTTCTCAGTGGCTTTCTGTATTTCCCTGACCAGGAAAACAGCAACATCAAACCACCAATACTATTGTCCTTCCATGTTACCCTCCCCCCTCGCAATATACCATAATTTACTTAATTTTTTTTTTTACCTGTCTTGCACTGTGAGGGTAAGGGCTTTTGTCGGTTTTGTTTAGTGTTGAATTCTCAGCCCCTAGGACCATGCCTAACAGAGTAGGTGTTTGGTAACTATTTCTTGGAAAAGTAAGTAAGAAAAAAAGAAAGGAAAATACAAAGAAAAGGAGTCAAAAATGATTACTGTAGTCTTTTCAGTTTGGTTAATAACCCATAAAGTAGCTGGCCTCCAAGTAACTACACAGGGTAGACAAAAACTAGATACCATTAGGTACTGTAATTAGTGCACAATTTTAAGAATCTTTTTTTCTTAGGTATTGATTTTAGAACCCAAGTCCTGAGTAAATGACTTCACTGTACACTGAAAGAACCACATCTAAGCTAAAAAATTCAAAATGGTCTCTTAACAGTTGTAAAGTATCAACTCAGAAATTCTTTGAATAATTTGCCACTCAGAACATTTGTTAAATATCATTATATACACTAACTAACTTCAAACATTCCCTAACTCTAAACAGAAAACTATTCAGTGTCATTAATGATCTGTAAAGAGCAAAAGAAAATTAGAATCTAAATATCCACTAATAGTAGAGCTGACAATCATTAAATCAAATATGAAAACCATACAGAAAATAGAAAAATGGTTTACATACTGAAAGTAAACAAAAAAGGTATATCAACCTTGCCTGATGCTTCCCCTTATTTTCTAAATTTAAGTCCTTCCTGTTAATCCTTTCTTATTACTGCATATTCCTGAATTTAGGATAAGATTGTTTATAACATGCACATTTTATATACTATTACTAAAGAAATTTGCAAAGTACTTCCAGTTAGCTGAACGAAGCCATCAACTGTAAAATAAACACTGATTTCAAACATGTTAAAATGTGAAAAGAATACACATCTTTGAATTGATGAAGTACATAACTTCTAATTCATTTTTTCCCTCCTCACTGTGAGGGAAACTAAAATGGAGGTATCTTGTTCAGGCTTCAGAAGTAGGGGAACAGGCCTCTGACCAACTTCTGACTTTGCCTGAACCCTGCATGGACTACAAGCCTGCCTGCTGGCACACCAATTGTTACCAGCTAGTCAAGTGGCATTTTAGGTAAGAAAAAGAGTGGGTCTTGGAATCTCTTAAGGCCTGAGGGTCGTAAGGCGCTGAGGGCCTGGCCAGCCCTAATGATGATACCGGTTTGTGGCCTGGGATTATAAACAGGAGCCCCCAGATCCTTTCCCAATTGAGACTCCAAACTGCTGTTAATGTGGGATTTCCCAGCACTGTTCAAATACGGATGTAGGTCAGCTCAATTTGGTTATGTTTATCCAGGTGGCACTTCTGGTATAGAACTTGCCTGCCAATACAGGAGACATAAGAGACACAGGTTCAATCCCTGGATTGGGAAGATCACCTGAAGGAATGCATGGCAACCCACTCCAGTATTCTTGCCTGGAGAACCCCATGGACTGAGGAGCCTGGTAGGCTACTGTCCAAAGGGTTGCAAAGAGTAGACACAACTGAACAAGTAACACACACATGCTGTTGCTTCTATTTTTTTTTCTAATGACTACTGAAATCACATAATCTTCTATTAAAAGTTGCAACTATTTGTTAACGAATTCTTAGAACCTGAAATGAAAAGTAAAACTTTTGACAAAATACCCATTTCTTTTGCCTCTACCCTACTTCAGTTTCTTATCATTACAACAATAAACTTCTTAATCACTCATCTGTATCTCTAGTTTCAACGCATTCTCCAGACTCCTGGGAATTAATTCCACCAGTATGCTTGTCCCTAGGTACAAAGATATTCTTTGCAGCACTATTTTCAACAAAAGACTGGAAATATTCTAAAATTAATAGGGGCTTCAGTTCAGTTCAGTCGCTCAGTCGTGTCCGACTCTTTGAGACCCCATGGACTGCAGCACATCAGGCTTCCCTGTCCATCACCAACTCCTGGAGCTTACTCAAACACATGTCCATCGAGGCGGTGATGCCATCCAACCACCTCATCCTCTACTGTCCCCTTCTTCTCCCGCATTCACTCTTTCCCAGCATCAGGGTCTTTTCCAATGAGTCTGTTCTTCGCATCAGGTGGCCAAAGTATTGGAGTTTCGGCTTCAACATCAGTCCTTCCAATGAACATTCAGGACTGATTTCCTTTAGGATGGACTGGTTGGATCTCTTTGCAGTCCAACAGACTCTGAAGAGTCTTCTCCAACACCACGGTTCAAAAGCATCAATTCTTCGGTGCTCAGCTTTCTTTATAGTCCAACTCTCACATCCATACATGACTTCTGGAAAAACCATAGCTTGAGTAGACAGACTTTTGTTAGCAAAGTAATGTCTCTGCTTTTAATATGCTGTCTAGGTTGGTCATAACTTTTCTTCCAAGGAGCAAGTGTCTTTTAATTTCATTGCTGCAGTCACCACCTGCAGTGATTTTGGAGCCCCCCCAAAAAAAGTCTGTCACTGTTTCCATTGTTTCCCCATCTATTTGCCATGAAGTGATAGGACTGGATACCATGATCTTAGTTTTCTGAATGTTGAGTTTTAAGCCAACTTTTTCACTTTCAGTAATTATGAATAAAGTCACTACAAATATCTCTTAATAATATCTTTTAAATAGCAAAATTTAATAATTTTGATGGAAGTCTAGCTTACAAAAAAAATTTTAAATGGCCTGTGTTGTTTGCGTCCTATCTAAGAAATCTCTGCCTACCCCAAGGTCACCAAGACTTTCTCATACATAAAGGTGAAAAGACTGAAAACTGCAGGATGTTCACTTTCATCCTTCCTCTACAACTAGATGTTCCAGCCAGAGCAGTAAGACAAGAGAAAGGAATAAAAGGCATATAAACTGGAAAGGAAGAAATTAAACTGTCTCCTGTTGCAAACAACAAGATTTGTTCACAAAATAGGTACTAGAACTAGTGAGTGGGTTTTGGTAGAGTTGTAGGATTTGCAATAGGTAGGGAAAAAATTTTTTTTAGTAGTATCATTTACAAGAACATGAAAGACACAATCTAGCAAAATATGATCTGTATGCAGAAAAAAAAATACAATACATGGACAAAAGAAATCAAATAAGACCTAAATAAGTGGAGAGAGACACCATATTTATGGGTCAGAAGACTTAATACTGTTAAGATGTCAATTCTCCTCCCATTTAATGTATAGATTCAACATAATCCTAATCAAAATCTCACCATGATTTTTGGAAAAAAACAAACGGATTCTAAAATTTAAATGAAAAGACAAAAGACCTAGAATAGCTAAAATAACTTTGAAAATTTTGCTGGAGGATTCACATTACCTGATTTCAAAATAAGATATAAGAATCAAGACAGTGAGCTTTAGCAAAAGGACAGACACACAGATAAATGGGACCAAACATTTCAGAAGTAGACTTGTCTGGTTAATTGATTTTTCAGAAAAGTACATAGGCAACTGAATAAAGAAAGGACAGTCTTTTCAACAAATAGTACTGGCGTAGTTTGACATCCATGTAAAAAAAAAAAAAAAACAACTTGACCCATACCTCATACCATTTGCAAAAATTAACTCAAAATGCATTACAGACCAAAATGTAAAACCTAACTATAAAATTTCTGTAAATTCAATGTCTGCAGGATCTGTACTGTTGTTCCTTTTCCATTTCAGGTATAGTAATTTGCATCTTTTCTTTTTTCCCTTAGTCTGGCTAAAGATTTGTTAATTTCATCAATCATCTCAAAGTACTTTTAATGGCATTTTAAATGGGAAACAAACTGACAATATACATTTGCAAAGTCAAATCCCTTCAATCTGGCAATTCTCTCGCACATGTGGCCCAGGTATAGATCCAAAAGTATCCATAACAGCACTGCCCATCACAGAAAAGTAACTATAATATAGACTGAATCTTGAATAGTTATGATTTTTTGAACATAACTAATAGATTATTTTTTAATTTGATGAGATCTGATGCAGCTTGGCAAAGACATCTACTTGGATAGGAAAAACAACCTCTTTTAAAATTTTGAAAATAAAAAATTATTTCAAACTAATACTCAACCACAAAACACATGTTAATAAAAGCAAACACACATATATGATCATATATGTGGCCGCTAAACCAGCTGAGTCTGAGGCCTTTTTTAGGTTTTCTACTTCTTTTTTTTTTTGTATTTTTTTTTTATTAGTTGGAGGCTAATTACTTCACAACATTTCAGTGGGTTTTGTCATACACTGATATGAATCAGCCATAGAGTTACACGTATTCCCCATCCCGATCCCCCCTCCCACCTCCCTCTCCACCCGATTCTTCTGGGTCTTCCCAGTGACTGGAGCCCATTATACAGAGTGAAGTAAGCCAGAAAGGTTTTCTACTTCTTGAGCCAATAAGGGTTAATACTTTTATGGACATTTTTTCCATTTCCTTTAGGCCTTAAAACTTATTAATGTAAAGTTAACATGTATTGTTTACAATTTTTAAAAAATCTCTGCATCTACATTAGTCCTCTTTTAAGAACTCTGGTAAAAAATAAAATGATATACATATATATAAATCTCATATACATATGGAATATTATTCAGCCTTAAAAAGGACAGAAACTTCAACACGTCATAATATGGATGAATCTTGCCAAAACGTTATGCCAAGTAAAATAAGTCAGTCACAAAAGGACAAATACTGTCTGATTCCACTTAATGAGGTACCTAGGGTAGTCAAATTCACAGCAACAGAAATTGGTTACTAGGGGCTGAGGGATGGGAGGAATGGGAGTTATTGTTTAATGAGTACAGAGTTTCAGTTTAGGAAAACAAAAAAAATCCTCAAGAGGGACAGTGATGATGGTTGTTCAACAATGTTAATGTACATAAGCAATAAATAAGAAACTGTTAATAATGGAACTGGGCATACAGAGGATGGTGAAGGGTAACTTGCTTTCCATTTTTTAACACATATAGAGTTTGAACTTTATTTACCATGTACTTTTAAAATATAGTTTAAAAATCAGACTAGTGAATGGCTCCCTAATAATGTATACTGAAGTGACTCATTTGAAAATAACCCTCCCTTAACTACATAATCCATCATAGCTACCTTCTCACTTCTTACCAGCCCTCCTCATTCATATATCTACTACAATGGCCAGATGCCTTTCCATGTCCTCACTTAGGACTCACTATTTACTTTAAAAAAATATGTCATTTAATATTAAACATACAAAAAAGTACACAATTTACTAGGTGACATTCTTCTATAAAGTTTTTCTTTTCTGCCCCACCTTGTTCTCTTTCCATGAATATGACTATAGATACAGGGATTTTTTCGTCTTTCATTCCAGTCATGTTTTTTTTGATGTGCAAACTGTCCCACACTTAGTCAGCAAAATCCTTTTCGAGCCAGCTCTTATATCCTTTTGGTAACGATCTCATTCATCTTTGAGCTCTTCTGAGACATTCTTGCCCTCTGGCCAAAGATGTTCATTCCATGAGCCTGATGTTTTCTTCATAAGAAGATTTTACAAACTACTGATTGAATCTGGTTAGTACTTACAGAACTGTTCAAATTTCCTAACTCTTCTGGATCATTATTTATTTTTAAAGGAATTTGTCCATTTCATCTGAGTTTCCATTTACTGGCTAATGTTGCTAATATGATTTTTAAACTTCTACTTTATCTGCAGTCATGCCCCCTTTCCAATCCTAATATTTTTTATTTAGGCTCTCTTTTTTTCTTCCTTGGTCAATCAGACAAAGGTTTATCTTTTACTGTGCTTTTTGAAGAAGCAAGTTTTGTCTTTGCTGACCTTTTCTTTCTTTTGTATTTATTCTTTGTTTTTATTTTTAATTTCCTTTCTTCTACTTTTCTTGGGCCTACTCTCTTGTTCTTTGCCTATTTTTTTTTTTAAACAAAAGATGCTTAGCTTATTAATTTACAGCCTCTTGCATTTTAGGTTATACATTTCCCTTAATTACAGTTTTTACTGCATCCCAGCCCATACTTCTTCCCTTAACTCAAGATCCATATACCCACCTAACATGACATCTCCAATGATGTATCTAAAAGATATCTCAAACTCAACATATTAAAAACTAAACTCTTGATCACCACCAAATCTTGTTCACTCAAAGCCTTCATCACTTAATTAACGACATCTCCATCCTTCTATCACTCAGGACACAAACCCTGGAATTATCTTTAATTGCTCTTTTTCTCATACTGTCAGACATTTGTTCTATCTTCAAAATGCATCGAGAAATCATTTATTTCTTACCACTTTTATCTCTGTCACTGCAATCTAAGCCATCATCATCTCTCACCTGGACTGTTACATTACTCTTGAAATAGGTCTCTCTCCATTTGTCTCTTTCTCCTTATAGTCTATTCTTACCATGGCAATGGACGATTCTTTTAAAAGATAAGAGCACATTGTTGCTCTGCTCAAAACCTTTCAATGATTACTACTTCCACTCTGAGTAAAAGCCAAAGACTGCCCTCTGTGATCTGCCATCTCCTATATCTCTTTGATCTTGTCTACTCTCACACTATTTCTTGAACATACCAGATCCCCTCAAACTTTCAGGTCTGAATTCTAACCATTCCCTTTAACTGGGATCCTCTTCCTCCAGACACCCACCGGGCTAACTCAGTGTCTTCAGGTCTTTACTCAGCTCTCTCTCTCAATGAAGCCCAACTTAAGTGCTTCCTTTAATACCGCAACCTGTCCCACAATCCCAACCATTCATTCCAAGGTCCTTTACACTGCTCTCTACTATTTTCCCATAAGACGTCATCATTTTCCACCATACTAGATAGTTTACTTTTTCATGATATTTATTGCTCCATAAGAAATCTTAATGCAGTCACTGATGGATCCCAAATAAACATATAGTAAGCACTCAAAAAACTGAGTCATTAGTTTTGATGTAGTGGTTCAGTGGATAAAGAATCAGCCTGCAATGCAGGAGATACAGGAGACGTGGGTTCGATCCCTGCGTCAGGAAGATCCCCTGGAGAAGGAAATGGCAACCCACTCCAATATTCTTGCCTGGAAAATCCCATGGGCAGACGAGCTTGGCAGGCTACAGTCCATAGGGTTGTAAAGAGTCAGACACAACTGAGGTGACTGAGCATACAAACAGTATTCTTATTACTATTCAGCACTACATATTTTTAAATTTCCACCATGATTTATTCTTTGATTCATGGGTTATTCAGAAATACACATTTTAATTTCCAAGCAAAGGGTAAATTTTCCTTTGGGTTGTTAACATCTAAATTAATACTACTACATGGCTAAAGTACATGAATCTGTATGGTAAAGAGTACATGAAACTATATGATATAAAGCATCTGAAATTATATTAATCTTTTCTGAGGGGCCAGTACGCATCACTAATTGGCTTAAACAGTCCTTATTTGTTCCAAAAAAATGCATACTTTCTAATTTTAGAGCACAGGGTTCTCTACATGTGAGTCAACTAAATCAGATTTGGTATAGTATTAAATTCTCTGTATTTTTACAAATTTTGAATCTGTTTAAACTACCAACAATTAAGAGCTACACTTTAACTCTCTCACCCAGATAACAAAACTAGTAACTTCTCCTTTCAGTATAGGCATACTTTGGAGATACTGTGAGTTCAGTTCCAGTTTATTGCAAGTAAAGTTCCAAATACAGAAATAAAGTGAGTCACACGAGTTTCTTGGACTTGCCAGTGCATGTAAAAACCATGTTTGCACTGTACTGTAGTCTACTAAGTGTGCAATAACATTATGACTAAAAACAATGTACACACAACAATTTAAAAAAGCTGTTGAAAAAATGGCATCAAGAGACTTGGTTGATGCAGGATTGCCACAAACCTTCAGTTTATAAAAAAAAAACACATTATTATCTGCAGGATGCAATAAAACAAGGTATGCCTATACACCAGTGTTTGCTGTATATACTGTTGTCCCTTTATTGGATACACATAAATTTAAAATTGTCGAATCTTCCAGGTAAACTAAATTTTTTGGTCATTTTACGGGCTCTATTTTCAGTTAATTTTTTTTGCCTTAAAGACTCATTTATTTGTTATTCAGTCAGCTACCATAGTGGCATGCTTTTGTTATGGGTTTATAATTACAATTTACCTTTAATTTTTCCATTTTAATGTCTCTTTGTGTACGTATCAGTTCAGTTCGGTCACTCAGTCGTGTCTGACTCTTTGAGACCCCATGAACCACAGCACGCCAGGCCTACCTGGCCATCACCAACTCCCAGAGTCTACCCAAACCTATGTCCATTGAGTCGGTGATGCCATCCAACCATCTCATCCTCTGTCGTCCCCTTCTCCTCCTGCCCTCAATCTTTCCCAGCCATCAGGGTCTTTTCCAATGAGTCTGTTCTTCGCATCAGGTGGCCAAAGTATTGGGAGTTTCAGCTTCAACATCAGTCCTTTCAATGAATATTCAGGACTGATCTCCTTTAGGATGGACTGGATGGATCTCCTTGCAGTTCAAGGGACTCTCAAGAGTCTTCTCCAGCACCACAGTTCAAAAGCATCAATTCTTCGGCACTCAGTTTTCTTTATAGTCCAACTCTCATATCCATACACGACCACTGGAAAAACCACAGCCGTGACTAGACGGACCTTTGTTGGCAAAGGAACGTTTCTGCTTTTTAATATGTTGACTAGGTTGGTCATAATTTTCCTTCCAAGGAGGAAGCGTCTTTTAATTTTAAGGCTGCAATCACCATTGGCAGTGATTTTGCAGCCCCCCAAAATAAATTCAGCCACTGTTTCCCCATCTATTTGCCCTGAAGTGATGGGACTGGATGCCATGACCTTAGTTTTCTGAATGTTGAGCTTTAAGTCAACTTTTTCACTCTCCTCTTTCACTTTCATCAAGAGGCTCTTTAGTTCTTCTTCACTTTCTGCCATAAGGGTGGTGTCATCTGCATATCTGAGGTTATTGATATTTCTCCCAGCAATCTTTTGCTTCCTCCAGCCCAGCGTTTCTCATGATGTACTCTGCATATAAGTTAAATAAACAGGGTGACAATACACAGCCTTGACGTACTCCTTTTCCTATTTGGAACCAGTCTGTTGTCCCATGTCCAGTTCTAACTGTTTCTTCCTGACCTGCATACAGGTTTCTCAAGAGGCAGGTCAGGTGGTCTGGTATGCCCATCTCTTTCAGAATTTTCCAGTTTATTGTGATCCACACAGTCAAAAGCTTTGGCATAGTCAGTAAAGGAGAAATAGATGTTTTTCTGGAACTCTCTTGCTTTTTCAATGATCCAGCAGATGTTGGCAATTTGATCTCTGGTTCCTCTGCCTTTTCTAAAACCAGCTTGAACATCTGGAAGTTCATGGTTCACGTATTGCTGAAGCCTGGCTTGGAGAATTTTAAGCATCACTTTGCTAGCATGTTAGATGAGTGCAATTGTGCAGTAGTTTGAGCATTCTTTGGCATTGCCTTTCTTTGGGATTGGAATGAAAACTGACCTTTTCCAGTCTTGTGGCCACTGCTGACTTTTCCAAATTTGCTGGCATATTGAGTGCAGCACTTTCACAGCATCATCTTTCAGGATTTGAAATAGCTCAACTGGAATTCCATCACCTCCACTAGCATTGTTCATAGTGATGCTTCCTAAGGCCCACTTGACTTCATATTCCAGGGTGTCTGGCTCTAGCTGAGTGATCACACCATCTGGATCATGAAGATCTTTTTTGTACAGTTCTTCTGTTTATTCTTGCCACCTCTTCTTAATATCTTCTGCTTCTGTTAGGTCCATACCATTTCTGTCCTTTATTGTGTCCTTTATTGTGCCCATCTTTGCATGAAATGTCCCCTTGGTATCTCTAATTTTCTTGAAGAGAGTCTTTCCCACTCTACTGTTTTCCTCTATTTCTTTGCATTGATCACTGAGGAAGGCTTTCTTATCTCTCCTTGCTATTCTTTGGAACTCTGCATTCAAATGGGTATATTTTTCCTTTTCTCCTTTGCTTTTCGCTTCCCTTCTTTTCACAGCTATTTGTAAGGCCTCCTCAGACAGCCATTTTGCTTTTTTGCATTTCTTTTTCTTGGGAGGCCAGGGGCTGCGGCCGAGGGGAGCTACCCCACATCCGAGGTAAGGAGCAGCGGCTGCGCTTTGCTGGAGCCGTAAAGAGATACCCCACGTCCAAGGTAAGAGAAACCCAATTAAGACGGTAGGCACTGAGAGAGGGCATCAGAGGGCAGAAAGACCGAAACCACAATCACAGACAACAGGCCAAGCTGATTACACGGACCACAGCCTTGTCTAACTCAATGAAACTAAGCCATGCCGTGTGGGGCCACCCAAGACGGACGGGTCATGATGGAGACGTCTGACAGAACGCGGTCCACTGGAGAAGGGAATGGCAAACCACTTCAGTATTCTTGCCTTGAGAACCCCATGAACAGTACGAATAGGCAAAAAGATAGGACACTGAAAGATGAACTCCCCAGATCGGTAAGTGCCCAATATGCTATTGAAGATCAGTGGAGAAATAACTGCAGAAAGAATGAAGGGATGGAGCCAAAGCAGAAACAACACCCAGTTGTGCATGGGACTGGTGATAGAAGCAAGGTTCGATGCTGTAAAGAGCAACATTGCAAAGGAACCTGGAATCAAATTAGGTCCATGAATCAAGGCAAATTGGAAGTGGTCAAAACAGGAGATGACAAGAGTGAACACTGACATTCTAGGAATCAGCAAACTAAGATGGACTGTATTGGATGAATTTAACTCAGATGACCATTATATCTACTACTGTGGGCAGGAATCCCTTAGAAGAAATGGAGTAGCCATCATGGTCAACAAAAGAGTCTGAAATGCAGTACTTGGATGCAATCTCAAAAATGACAGAATGCTCTCTGTTTGTTTCCAAGGCAAACCATTCAATATCACAGTAATCCAAGTCTATGCCCCGATCAGTAATGCTGAAGAAGCTGAAGTTGAATGGTTCTATGAAGACCTACAAAGACCTTCTAGAACTAACACCCAAAAGAGATGTCCTTTTCCTTATAGGGGACTGGAATGCAAAAGTAGGAAGTCAAGAAACACCTGGAGTAACAGGCAAATTTGGCCTTGGAGTACAGAATGAAGCAGGGCAGAGGCTAATAGAATTCTGCCAAGAGAACGCACTGGTCATAGCAAACACCCTCTTCCACCAACACAAGAGAAGACTCTACACATGGACATCACCAGATGGTCGACATTGAAATCAGATAGATTATATTCTTTGCAGCCAAAGATGGAGCAGCTCTATACAGTCAGCAAAAACAAGACTGGGAGCTGACTGTGGCTCAGATCATGAACTTGTTATTGCCAAATTCAGACTGAAATTGAAGAAAGTGGAGAAAACCCCTAGACCATTCAGGTATGACCTAAATCAAATCCCTTATGACTATACAGTATTAGTGAGAAATAGATTTAAGGGACTAGACCTGATAGAGTGTCTGATGAACTATGAATGGGGAGGTTCATGACATTGTACAGGAGACGGGAATCAAGACCATCCCCAAGAAAAAGAAATGAGTATGTATAGATAGACTATTAAAAAAAAAATCCAAACTGATCATCTCTTGTTTAACTGATAGAATTATTATATTTACATTTAATTGTGGCTGATATATTTGGATTTGTTT
Source organism: Cervus elaphus (assembly GCF_910594005.1). Taxonomy (NCBI): domain Eukaryota; kingdom Metazoa; phylum Chordata; class Mammalia; order Artiodactyla; family Cervidae; genus Cervus; species Cervus elaphus. Next base: position 43,130,652 of record NC_057834.1, read on the forward strand.
TTTATCTACCCCGCTTCTCCTTTATGTCATGTTTCTCTATTCATGCCTCTGGGAAGTTTATTTTTAAATTCCATCTCCTCCACTTCTAGGGCTGGAAATCACATACTCTCTTCCAGTAATTTAGCATCCACTCTTGGGGGATATATATATGTGTGTGTGTGTGTGTATATATATATATATATATATAAACAAGGTCTCAAGTTAAACAATATTTTAAACATCTCCTGTCCTGAAAAAATACAAGGATTTTAGAACACTTTCAAATCAACTTCTTCTTGATCTACAATATATTGTCTAGTACAAGTTGACTTTTTTTTAAACTTCGCAAATTAAAGATTATTTTATACAGATAATGTTTAGATTTACTCTCATGCTTACAATCTATTTGCTCAACACTGCATTTTCTCTCTCAGTCCTTCCTCCTGGTGTTCTTTTCCTTCATCCTTCAGCACACAACCACTGGTAGGAGTATAGCAGTGTTAGTCACTTAGTTGTCTGACTCTCGGCAACCCCATGGACTGTAGTCCATCAGACTCCTCTGTCCATGGGATTCTCCAGGCAACAATATGGGAGTGGGCTACCATTCCCTTCTCCAGGGGATCTTTTCACACCAGGGATCAGACCAGGGTCTCCTGCATTGCAGGCAGATTCTCTACTGTCTGAGCCACCAGGGAAGCCCATTAGAAGGTCATAAAGCGAAGATCTGTTGGTTTCCAGCCTCCATCTTTCTGGAAATGACTTCATTTTACCCTTGTTCTTAAAAAATCACTCTGCTAGGTGTACAATTATAGACTGAAAGCTGTTTTGTCTCTGCACTTTGAATACTTGATCTCAATGTCTTCAGTCTTCCATTGTGGCTACCAGGCTGATTGTCATTCCTCTGCAAGCTACCTGTCTGTTCTCTGTGGCTTTTTAAGGGTTTTCTCTTTATCTCTGAATGTATTCTTCAGCCTAACTACAGTGTGTAGGTATAAATTTCTTTGTATTTAATATTCTTCATATACATTCTACTTCCTGTACATTCATATCTTTTATTAATTCTTCAAATTTCTCAGCCATTATTCCTTTATGGCTTGCTCTCTGTTCTCTGAGACTTCAGTCACACATATGTTAGATTCATTATTGTATCATTCCAATCAATTTGTCTCTTGCACTACATTTTGGGTAAGTAATTTAGGTCTATCCCTCGGTTCATTAATCCACCGAGATTTTAACTTCAACAGTTATATTTTTCATCTCTAACTTTCACTTTGGTTCTTCTATATATCTACATAACCATATTTGAGGGTCTTTCATTTCTTGCTACATTTGCAACTCCATCTTTTATTAAACATTTTATATATGACTATTTTATATCATTTCAATAGTTTAACTCTTTAGGGGTTTATTTCTATTAAATCTCACTGAAAGTGACTTATCCTTGCATTTAGTAATTCTTTGCTGTATTTTAATTGTGGGAATTCAAAGAGCCTAACCAGAAAAAAGCTTCCTCTCAAAGTATATTTACAATTGCTCTGGCAGAAAGGGGGTAGAGCTGACCTTGGTCCAATTTAGCATCTTTCTCAGAGGGTTATTTCACTTTGCTGTGGGCCAAAGGTTTAATTTCCCATTAGTGCTAACATGGCCATTTGCCTTTAGAGAGAGAGCAACCTTGCCTTTTTCGTTTGTCCACAGCCCACTGGTCCTGCTTCATCTGCCTCTTCCCTTTTGTGAAAACAGGCCCTTAGAGAGTGCCTTACTTTTTTAGCATATTGAGTAATGTATTAGAAATTATGCTTATAACCTTCCATACAGAAGAATTCCAGATAATTTACAAAGATACTGCTCCTTCAAAGAGATGAGACATGAACTGTGCACTCCTTAAGTGTAGACTGTGCACAGTGACTTCTTTCCACAGAGTACTGTTTGATGGGGGGGGCGGGGGCGGCTGATTTTATAGTGAACAAACCTAACTAATACTGCCTCAGCCAGGTGATCAAGGGTGGCACCATCAGTGGTAAGTCATGCTGACAGGATGCTCCTGATGTGATGTGATGCAAATGGCACTTTTCCTGTGTTCTTTCCAAGAGCCTATAACCCCAGTTAATCATGGGGGGAATGAATGAATGAATAAATATCAGACAATAAATAAATAAATAAATAAATATCAGACAAGTTCATATATTTATTTGCTTGTTTTTGCCATGCCGAGTGTCTTGTGGGATCTTAGTTCCCTGTCAGGGATGGAACCCAAATCCCCTGCAGTGGAAGTGTGGATTCCTAACCACTGGACCAGAAGGGAATTCCCCAGGCAAATCCATACTAAGGGACATTCTATAAATACCTGATTAATAATCCTCAAAACTGTTAAAGTCTAAAGGAGCCTAAACTGACATGATGACTAAATATAAGGTGAAATTTTGGATGGGATCCTGGACAGAAAAAGACATTAGGCAAAAACTCAGGAAACCCACAAATAAAGTATGGAGTCTAGTTACCAATTACATATCAATAATTGGTTCATTAGTTGTAACAAACGTACCATATACCAATGTAAGCTGTTAACAACACAGGAGGAAACTGGGTGTCGGGTATACCAGAACCCTCTATTCTAACTCTGCAATTTTTCTGTAAACCTAAAGCTATTCTAGAATAAAGTATTTTTTTAAAGTTACGTTACAATTTCTGCGGGATTTAGCTATGCTTTTTAGCGCAAAAAATATAGTCTCCCTGCAAAATATCCAGTCAGAAATTGTCCTATTCACCTTTCTCCCCGGAACAACATGCTCCTTCCCAGAACCATGTTCCTGGGGAACTCCACTGGCATACTTTCTCTTCCCTTAATTTCTGAGAAATTACTTTGCTGATCCTCTCCTCTACCTAGGGTATCTTTTCTTCTGAAACACTTGTTTTTCCGAGGTTCTTTCACTGGCCCTATTCTCTTCTCATTTAAGATACTGTGCCCTGAGTGCTCATTCATTAACTGCTACAGATAAGCTTGCAATTCCCCAGTCTACATCTCTATTCCCTCTCAAATACAATAAATACAACAGAGTAGTTATGAATATATTTTTTAAGTCAGTCAGAACTAGTTTCAAAGGCCAGCACCTGTTTCCAACTGCATGACGCTTTCAAGACTGCTTTTCTCATCTATACAATGAGATAATAATAGTATCTACCTTTTCAAAAATTTTTCTCAAACTTATGTAATATACATGAAATTCCTAGAAATTGCATCAAGTATGTAACTGAAAATAAATACTAGCCAACATCAGGATTATAAGCACTAGGAAAGTGATTAATTATCTATTAAACAACTTGTCTCAGGTGCCCTCCGAACACTCCAAATCCTTGTGTTCAAGTCTATTTGCATTACCTATCCTCCCAAATTTCCTGTCACCCAAGACAGAATCCACAGAATCCATTTTCTAAGCTTTCTTCTAACTTCATCCCCAACATCCAAGTGGTCAGCAACTTCTGTCAAATTCTACTTTCTAAACACCTCTTATATCTTATCTGTCCTCTCCACTACCACTATATTCTAATTTTCTAATTAATTTATTTTCATTGGAGGCTAATTACTTTATAACATTGTTGTGATTTTTGCCATACACTGACATGAATCAGCCACGGGTATACATGTGTCCCTTATCCTAAAAACCCCTCCCACCTCCCTCCCCATCCCATCCCTCTGGGTTGTCCCAGCACACCGGCTTTGAGTGCCCTGTTTCATGCTCCGCACATGGACCAGTCATGTTTTACATATGGTAACATACATGTTTCAATGCTATGCTCTCAAATCATCCCACCCTCGCCTTCTCCCACAGGGTCCAAAAGTCTGTTCTTATTACCTGTGTCTCTCTTGCTGTATCGCATATAGAGTCATTGTTTCCATTTTTCTAAATTCCATATATATGCATTAATATACTGTATTGGTGTTTTTCTTTCTGACTTACTTCACTCTGTATAATAAGCTCCAGTTTCATCCACCTCATTAGAATTGATTCAAACCCATTCTTTTTAAAAGCTGAGTAATATTCCATTGTGTATATGTACCACAACTTTCTTATCCATTTGTCTGCCGACGGACATCTAGGTTGCTTCCATGTCCTAGCTGTTGTAAACAGTGCTGTGATGAACATCGGGGTACACGTGTCTCTTTCAATTCTGGTTTCCTCAGTGTGTATGCCCAGTAGTGGGAATCCTGGGTTGTATGGCAGTTCTATTTTCAGTTTTTTAAGGAATCTCCACACTGTTCTACATAGTGGCTGTACTAGTTTGCATTCCCACCAACAGTGTAAGAGGGTTCCCTTTTCTCCACACCCTCTCCAGCATTTATTGTTTGTAGACTTTTTGATAGCAGTCATTCTGACCAGTGCTACCACTATATTCTTTCAGATCTTTGTCATTTGGTTATATTACTCTTGTGGCTTCTGACATGTCCCCCAAACATGTTGCTATTTATTTTTAGAAACTGTAGTATCAGCTTTAGGTATTGCTATTTTAAAAACCAAAATACATATTTTTTTTTGGCATAATACGAAAGCAGTTCATTCATCACTCTTGGTTGTCTTTATCTCTTTCCTACCTACTCACCCATTCCCATTCTCTCCCTTTCACCCAAACTCCTTACCCTATTTACCACACAGCTCAGGAAACTCCCCCGACTCTACCCATGTCATGGCCGACTTATAGCGTGAGTCTGAACCTGAGAGAAAGAACCTTCCATAATGAAGAATCTCTCCTAGGGAAAAGAAAGGATTTAAACTCCATTTAGGAAATGTTTTCCAAGTTGGCCAAGAAAAAGTTAAAACTTCGGCAATTTTGTATTACTGAACAGAGAAGTGGTTCTGAAAGCACTGGTCAGGGGAGTTAAATATGGCAAGAAGATAGTAAAGTTCAATCCAATCAGCTCCATCACCACATGGCAATTATAATGGTGCCTCAGACAAAAAGATCAAAGTCAAAGAAAGCAGCAAAGTCCAGGGGCAGCTGATGATTTACATTACAATGGGTTTTAAAATATAATTTTTAAAATACAAAATACATTAAAAATCTGAGCTCACTGACTTCATTTTTTAAATTTTAAAAGCTTTGAATAAATCCTAAAAATAAACTAGTAATAATACCAGTATTACAAAAAAATAATTTGCCCAGTATTACAATCACTATCTAAGGCTTTTGTGCCTTGACACAGTTCCTTTGTTTTCAACATATCTTCCCCCTCCTCCCCCCACTATGTCTTAAAAATCATGGCTTTTGTTGCTTCTCTTTGTCTTTCCCACCCTCACTTGTCTATGAGCACCTCTGGTTATTCACTCCCTGCTTCTGATTCTCTTATACCTTTGTTTGTATTTGGAATGCCTTCTCTCACCTGCTTCATTATTTTTATTTTTGTACAAGTATTTCCTTCATGAAGTCTTTCTTACTACACACAAATAAAAATTTTTCTCTGCTCTTTAACTGGGGGTTTCCTAGAAAAACTTCCATAACAAAGCTTCCCAAAGTGTGTTCCATGGAACACTCAAATCACATGAGATGGCTAGAAAAGAAAGGAATTCCATGGTCAAATAAGTTTAGAAAATACTGAATAGCCTTTCCCCCACCTCTCCTGGGAATTCACAAAGCATTTTATTCAAGTCCAGCAGCATGAAACAGGTTTATCTTTAATTTCATAGTACCTAAGCTTTGACAGTGACACCCTAAACATCACCATTTTCTGGGGAAATGCTGTTGCACAAAGTCAAATTCATACAGTATTTGTTGTTCATTGCTATGTTTTGTCTGTATCTAATCCACACGTCTCAGTTTATACATATGTACACAGTAATCTTATACAATTGTACATGGCAATCTGAGGATAAGAATAAGTAAGAGGATAGAAATGAATTCTCATCCTAGTTTACACTAAACATAGTATATATGTGTAAGGATGCCCTAAAAGCAGATTTCAAAAGCTCTTCACTTTTTTATTATCAAGTTTTTAAAGACTTTAAAAACAAAGTGAAATTGACCTTCCAAAAGGTGTTTTGAAATGAAATGTTCTTTTACAAAATCTTTAATTTAAAATTTAAAAATGTACATGAAAATGATTAACATTTGGTCTTTATTATTCCAACTTCAATTTTTAGAAACCCCTTGTTTTTGACAGGTCACTTAAAAAAATCCAGTGACACTAAAGATACTGCTGTCTCGATGAAATTCCCTCTGGAGGTGCATTTTCATATTAGCACAATAGCTATAAAAACATACGAAAGATTCTTAAATTCTATGAACTGCAACATGCTGTTATATGAATAGGTACTTGAAATACTCAAAATAGGTAAACAGTTTCCAAATTAGTGCATTTTCCAGGCATTCTCTAGTATTAACAAAAGAAGGACCAAAAATTTCATGTTCATTCCTTTGGACTATTAACCTTAAAATTTCACCTAGGGTATGCAGGATTAACTGGAAGAATTTACAGCTTAAGCAGACAGGCCTGCATGAAACATAGTGTAATAAAAATACATACCATAAACAGACGCAGTCTCAGAGAATGAACTTATGGTTGCTAGGAGGGAAGAATGGGGGAAAGGGATGGGGAATTTGGGATCAACATGTACAGACTGCTATATTTAAAATGAATAACCCGATGAACCTAGAGCCTGTTATACAGAGTGAAGTAAGTCAGAAAGAGAAAAACTAATACCGGATATTAACACATACATATGAAGTCTAGAATAGGGTAGCACTGAAATACATATATTACCATACGTAAAATAGACAGCTAGCGGGAAGCTGCTGTGTAACACAGGGACCTCAGCCTGGTGCTGTGATGACCTAGAAGGGCGGAGGGGGGAGACTCAAGAGGGAAGGAATACATGTATACTGACAGCTGACTCTCACTGTCGTATGGCACAAACCACTAGAACACGGTAAAGCAATTATCCTTCCATTAAAAATAAAGAAAAAATATAAAACCAAAAATTTTTAAAAAGTGAGGAAAAAATGCATAATCAACAAAGCTACTATGTAGCACATGGAACTCTGTTCAGTGTTCTGTGGCAGCCTGGATGAGAGGGGGATTTGGGGGAGGATGGGTACATGTGTATGTATGGCTCAGTCCCTTTGCTGTCCACCTGAAACTATCACAAAACTGTTAATCGGCTATACTCCAATATAAAATAAAGTTGGTTTTTTTTTTTAAATACATAACATAATTGCATTTCAAACAACAATAGTGGGCACTTCCCTGGTGGTCCAGTGGTTAAGGCTCTGCCCTCTCAAAGACGGGAGCATGAATTCAATTCCTGGTCAGAGAACTAAGATCCTGCAAGAATACTGGAGTGGGCTGGCAAGCCCTCCTCCAGGGATCTTCCCAACCTAGGAACTGAACCAGTCTCTTCTGTCTCCTGCACTGGCAGGCGGATTCTTTACCACTGAGCCACCTGGGGCTTCCAAGAGAAGACATCTCAGGAAATAAATAAATAAGGCAGAATCTTATAATGAGAAAAGGTATACAAAGAAAATAAAACACAGTGATGCATTAAAGAGAATCATAGGCAGGAGCAAAAGGGATAGTAGGCACTAGGTCTTTGGCTAGGATGATAGGGAACAACCTTGAAGGAGATAACATTTGAGTTAAGACTTGAAAGACATGGACTTCCAGGCAAATTTTTCATATAAAGTTGTAATTTATAAAATGGTAGCGATAATATAAGTGGTAGTGTATTTTACAACTTTATTTGGCAAGATAAAAGGTCAGCAAACTTAAGATCTAACAAATTAAAAAATAATGCTTATAAAATAACATCTGGAAACCTCTGGGCAATACAAGGCATTAAGATGCGAGACAATGGATGTTTACCTTGTAGAAACTGATAAAAGGTCATTTTACAATATAAATCAGTGAACTATCAAACCTTTTGGTTTCAGGATCCCTTTACACCCCTAAAAACTACTGATCATCTTTTGTTTCTGTGGGTTGTGTGTGCTCAGTTGTGTTTGAGTCTTTGCAGCCCCATGGCCTGTAGTTGCTAGGTTTCTCTGCCCATGGAATTTTCCAGGTGAGAATCCTGGAATAGGCTGCCATTTCCTACTCCAGGGGATCTTCCCAGACCAGGGATCAAACCCACGTTTCTTGTGTCTCCTGCATTGGCAAGTGGATTCTTTATCCCTAGCACCACCTGGAAAGCTTATGTGGGTTAGATGTATCTATTTACTGTATAATAAAACTAAGAAATTTAAAATATCTCTCAACTCATTAAAAATAATAATAAACAATTCAGTTAATAAATTATACATACTTTATTAAAAGCAAATGTATTTCCAAGACAAAAGTTTAGTGAGGACCGCAGCACTGTTTTATGTTCTTGAAAGTCTAATGTTTGGCTTTAACAGAAGACAGCTAGGCCCTCACATCTGCTTCTATATTCAATTTACTGCTGCTGCTAAGTCGCATCAGTCATGTCCGACTCTGTGCGACCCCACAGACGGCAGCCCACCAGGCTCCTCCGTCCCGGGGATTCTCCAGGCAAGAATACTGGAGTGGGTTGCCATTTCCTTCTCCAGTGCATCAAAGTGAAAAATGAAAGTGAAGTCACTTAGCCAGGTCCGACTCTTCATGACCCCATGGACTGCAGCCCACCAGGCTCCCCCATCCATGGGATTCTCCAGGCAAGAGTACTGGAGTGGGTTGCCATTGCCTTCTCCAATTTATTGCTATATACAAGTTGATGGATTTTTTTTCACCTCTGCAGCACAGAGAAATCATCAGAATAGACAGGTACAGGTTCCCCCTCACTGGGGGGTGACGCCCATACCCTTCCTCTGCCTTGCTTCTATCTAACAAACCATTTCTCTATGTCCTCTCCCACTTGTTGTTATGCTATGTCTGTAATAGTAAATTTTTTGCTTGCAAAAAAAAAAAAAACCGAGGGGCACAGAAATCACAGAAACAGAGAATAGAATGGTGGTTGCCAGGAGCCAGAGTAGGGGAATGGGTAGATGATGGCTAAAACGTGCAAACTTACAATTATATAATTAAGTTCTGGGGATCTACTGTAAAGCGGGGTGACTACAGTTAACACTGTGGCCTTATTACTCACAAGTTGCTAAGAGAGAACATCATAAATGTTCTCCTAAAAAAAGGAGGGTAATGATGTGAGGTGATGAAGGTGTTCAACAACCTAGTACTGGGGTAATCATTTTGCAATATACATACATGTATCAAATCATCACAACTTATACAATTTTATATGTCAATAATATATCAAAAAGCTGGGGAAAAAACAGGCACAAGGGCCATTGTCTTATGTTCTATATACTACACTATACAATACTACAAAATACCAGCAAACTTTGAAAGAAGTGGGAAGTGGCCTAACACAAAGGTAGAGTGTAGGCTCCGGAGTCAAAACTACTTACATCTGAATTCTGGCTCTACTGATCACTAGCTGTGAACCTTGAACAATTCATCTTACCTCACTGAGCCTTCAAGTGATTCAGTTATATCATCTATAATATTTTATTATTTTGCCCCTCACCAGCATAGCTAATTTTACATATATATCACTAGTAGACTTACTAAGTAATAAATTATGTAATACTTACCTCATGAATTGTTATGAGATCACCTGCTAAGAACTCAGTTAACATTGGCTATTTATTACTAAACCTACCAGTGACAATGTTTGTGAAGGTAACTGTATTAATGACTAGAAGTTTAACAAAGAACACTGTTAAATAGTAACGAAGTACTTGTAAGCAATGCAGGCTTTGAAACCACTAGGTATCTTTTCTTTCTCCACTTGCTCTTACCTTCAGCCTTCAGAAAACAAAACTAGCTTATGCTTAGCCACCCTGAAAACAAGCAGCTTCCCTTTCCTATGCTAGAAAAATGTTCTGACAATTTCCTCAAAATAATCAATTGACATCTCTAAGCCTCATTTTATAAAAATTTTAAGTGGGGATAACTCCTATGTTACAGAGCTGATGTTAGGATCACAAGTAACATATATACATGACATCCAGAAAGGGTGCTCAGGGAATGATACCTTCACTCCAAGCAAAAAAGTGACACCTCTTCTAAACTGGTATAGCACATACACTCATATTACCATACTTCGCAGAACCGGCTATTTTTGTTCAATTCTTATCTTAGTTAAAAAACATTAAGTTCCTTGTAATTCCATCTCTTTCAGCAACCTAACAAAGTTTTATATAGGGTAAACATCCAGTATTTCTAAATTCATTTTCTGAATTCTGTATCCTTACACCTAGGAGTACACACAATAAAAGATATTTTAATAACTCAAGTAATACTGACTGCCTCTTGGACAGAGATCATAATTTTAAAATAATGATCCTGCTACTTTAAAACTATCACAATGATACAGGGAACACGAAAACAGAACAGGACCCATTTGGGTCTTTTTTTCTTTTTAATTAAAAATAAAGTTATAACGCCTAACATTAAAAAAAATGTTCCCTTCTAACAGTGAAATTTTCACTAATGGAAACACTCAATCTGCTTTCCCTCTCTCTCTCCCTCTGCCCCTCAGCCAGTACCAAAGAACAATAGAGTGAAAGGAAGTGAAACTAATCACTAGTGAGTGAAGGGAGAGATGAGGGAAAGATAAAGGCTGCAACCAAAATTTAAAACCAGCATTCTAAACATTTTCTTTCAACAAACAGCCTCTAATTCAATGTTTCTTATAGAACAAGAAAAACAATGAGGTATTTTTTAAAACTATCTTAATCTTAGTTGGAAAGATACTTTAATGTTCTAAAGCACAAATGGACTGTTGCCTTTTTCCAAAGAGTAACTAGGTTCTACTACTTTCTCCACAAGATGCGCCTTTTCTCCAGGTTCTATAATTAAAATCTGTGGGTGCAGGGGAATCAAAAGCACTACAAAGCACAAACTCCTTTCTGTTTCCTTGACAAACAGAGAAGCAGCTTAGTCAAGGTGGTTTGTGCAACAGTGTTAAGTTTTGGTGTAATTTTTTTTACTAGGGTCTCTTGAAATCCTTCTACACATTAAAAAAAAACCTCATGTTAGACAAACAAAAAACCCCACAACTCTTATGTATTCTCAATTCTCAGATAGCTGAAAATTTAAAACAACAAAGTCAAAATATACCCTTAGGACTTCTTAAAGTACTGCTATAAAACACTAAATGTGAGGAAAGTGGGGCAGAAAAGAGAAAAGATGGTGACTGAATGACAAAAGCTTAGGAGAAAAAGAAGTTTGGATGCAAGTATTGCTTATTAGCTTATGAAAGGCAGGAAGCCAAATCACTAAAATAAAAGCAGTTGTCTTCACTCTCTAAAAAATTACACACAAACATACACTCAACCCCTTCTCTACCAACAAAACTGTAATTTGAGGGGTGGCCTGTTTAAGGAAATGTTAGTATTAGTAATTTTCCACTGGAAATGAAAATTTCCAATGGAATTTTCAAGGTATTTCCACACCACAAAATCACTTGAAGTATGTCAGTAGTGTTTCACACTCTGAGTTATGGAAATGTTTACTTGCTACATAATTTTAACATTTTAGTTTACTACAGGATGCATAACAAAATTATGTTTTACATACTGTTTTAAATCTACCTAGGGTCATGTGTATACTACTACCCTTCAGCATTTGAGAGACAAAACAGCTAAATGAAGACTGCAACAACTACTTGTAGAGTCTCTTAATACAAGTAAAAAGGCTCATTTAGTACACACTATTATAATAATTAGGCGTATAGTTAAGGTAGTTCATGTTTTGAAACACTGTCAGAAAACATGGAAATTATCTACATCTCTGTGAAAGGAGGGCAGTGGAAGGAAGAAAAGGTGACCAAAGTATCCAAAGGGCAGGGAGAAGACTGATTATGCAATAACTTTACAATTGGGAATTATAACAGACCTAATGCCTAACTGATGCAGAAGTGCTGTTAAACCCAAGCCAAGGGTAGAAACATGAAAGAGATCAAAATAGATTTATTACTTCTTTGGGGAGCTGAAAAGTAGTTTACCCTGCACTTCAAAAAGAACCGAAGCCAATAACACAAAACACCAACTAAGTAGAAAGAGAAACACTGGAATGCCCTAGAGCGTTTTCTCTGGACCTCTTCTCTATCCATACTTACTACCCTAACTTACTACACTGACTTCTCTATCTACACTTACTTCCTAGTACATCTCTTCCAGGCCGTCTCTAAAGACAATTTACATACTCAACAGACACCCTGTGGTGACTGTCACACAGCTTTGTGAATACACTGAAATAAGTGAATGAATTGTACACTTCAAATGAGTGAAGTTTGTCAATCAATGTTAACTCTTTCTAGTCCCTCGGGGAAAAAAACAACACTCACTTCTTGATTATTATCCTCTGTTGCTGCTGCTGTTAAGTCGCTTCAGTCATGTCAGACTCTGTGCGACCCCACAGACAGCAGCCCACCAGGCTCCCCCGTCCCCGGGATTCTCCAGGCAAGAACACTGGAGTGGGTTGCCATTTCCTTCTCCATTGCATGAAAGTGAAAAATGAAAGTAAAGTCACTAAAAAAAAAAAAAAAAGAAAGTGAAGTCACTCGGTCGTGTCCGACTCTTAGACACCCCATGGACTGCAGTCCACCAGGCTCCTCCTGTTACCGCACCATTTAATTCATTTAAAACCCCAATTGGATCTATTCTCAAAACAAATTCAGAATTAAACTACTTTTTATTTTTCACAACCTGGTCCAAAACCCACCAATATTTTATCCCAGGACTACTACCACAGCCACCTACTGGCATCCCTGTTTCTGCAGCAATTAGAATGATCTTTTAAAAACAGAAATCAGTTCACATCACTCCTTTGCTCTAATAGTTCCCCATCTCATTAAAAATAAAAGCCTAAGGATGCCTATAAAATTGTGATCTGTCCCTCCTGTCATATTACCCACCAAAATCTGAGTTCATCTGCTAATCCTCTTTCTCTACTCCTTTCCAGTCACAAAAGCTTTCCTGCTGTTCCTTAAACTCACCAGGCACACACTAACCTGAAAACCTTTGTGTTTTTGTTCTCCCCTCACACTCATATCTATATTGTTTATAGTGCCTCATCTTCCTGCTCAAATGTCACATTCTCAGTGAGGCCTTTCCTTACACCTAATTTAAATTTTTGTAGAATGTTCAAACTACCACACAACTGGACTCATCTCACACACTAGCAAAATAATGCTCAAAATCCTCCAAGCCAGGCTTCAACAGTATGTGAACCGTGAACTTACAGATGCTCAAGCTGGATTTAGAAAAAGCAGAGGAACCAGAGAGCAAATTGCCAACATCCATTGGATCACTGAAAAGCAAGAGAGTTCCAAAAAAACATCTACTTCTGCTTTATTGACTATGCCAAAGCCTTTGACTCTGTGGATCACAACAAACTGTGGAAAATTCTTCAAGAGATGGGAATACCAGACCACCTGACCTGCCTCCTGAGAAATCTGTATACAGGTCAAGAAGCAAGTCAGAACTGGACATGGAACAACAGACTGGTTCCAAATCAGGAAAGGAGTACATCAAGGCTGTATACTATCACCCTGCTTATTTAACTTATATGCAGAGTACATCATGCAAAATACTGGGTTGATGAAGCACAAGCTGGAATCAAGATTGTCGGGAGAAATACCAATAACCTCAGATATCCAGATGACACCACCCTTATGGCAGAAAGCGAAGGACTAAAGAGCCTCTTGATGAAAGTGAAAGAGTACAGTGACAAACCTGGCTTAAAACTCAACATTCAGAAAACGGAGACCATGGCATCCAGTCCCACCACTTCATGGCAAATAGATGGGGAAACAATGCAAACAGTGACAGGCTTTTTTGGGGGGCTCCAAAATCACTGCAGATGGTGACTGCAGCCATGAAATTAAAAGACGCTTGCTCCTTGGAAGAAAAGCTATGACCAATCTAGACAGCATATTAAAAAGCAGAGACATTACTTCGCCAACAAAGGTCCATCTAGTCAAAGCTATATTTTTGCCAGTAGTCATATATGGATATGAGAGTTGGACTACGAAAAAAGCTGAGCACTGAAGAATTGATGCTTTTGAACTGTGGTGTTGGAAAACTCTTGAGAGTCCCTTGGACTGCAAGGAGATCCAACCAGTCCATCCTAAAGGAAGTCAGTCCTGAACATTCATTGGAAGGACTGATGCTGAAGCTGAGACCCCAGTACTTCGGCCACCTGATGCAAAAAACTAATTCACTGAAAAAGACCCTGATGCTGGAAAAAGATCAAAGGCGGGAGGAGAAGGGGATGACAGAGGATGGGATAGTTGGATGGCATCACCGCCTTGACGGACATAAGTTTGAGTAAGCACTGGGAGTTGGTGATGGACAGGGAGGCCTGGCGTGCTGCAGTCCATGGGGTCACAAAGAGTCGGACACAACTGAGTGACTAAACTGAACTGCACACTCTCTATTCCCGATCCCTGATTTATATTTCTCTACAGCACTCCTAGTATTTTTTACCTTCCAGTATACTTAACATCATTTGTCTGCTGCTTGTCTCTCCTTGCCAGAGTATAAGCTCTGGGAGGGCAGACATTTTTCTCCGTTTTGTTCACCTGCTATATCCCCAGTGCCTGGCACAGCAGGTATCCAATAAAGCATTGTTAAAAGCACTGAATGTAGGGATTTATAAGCAAAATTCATCTTCAAACTTTAGGAATCTGTACCAAGTCCACTTACACTTGTACACATGTGATATGTGATTAAAAAACCATATGCCTAAGGCAGTATTCTTATAGTCTATATGCCTGACCAACATACCTGTTACAAAGGATGAATTACAAGGAAAGTAAACAGTTAAAGGATCAGCTACATTTCAGATACCAGAGCCTCAGAAAATAGTTCCAGATCCTCAGATTTATGGAATATCAAATATAAGATTACAGACTTGGGACTTCCCTGGTGGTCCAGTGGCTAAGACTCTGCATTCCCAACGCAGGGGGCCCAGGTTCGTTCCCTGGTTGAGGAACTAGATCCCACATGCTTCAACTAAAGAGCCTGAATGTTGCAACAAAAACCCGGCACAGGCAAATAAATAAATATTAAAAAAAAAAAAAAAGATTACAGACTTCACTCTCCACTGACCAGTGGAGCTACCAGTGTGGAACCCTAAACTTTCTACCACCAAAAACTCCTATTAATTAATCTTAAAGCACCTAACATTTAGAGATTTCTATCACGTAGACAGCTTTAATACCTAACATGCTCAGCTTTGTTTCCCCCTTTCTTAAAAATTATAAATGACCAGCAGAACTTCAAATCTATACAAGATAATCAGTTTTCCCACAGAAAGCAAAGATAAAAACAAACCCCACAAAGCTTCAAGATCTAGACATTCTAGTTAATCTGACCTAACAATGAATAAATAGGCAGGTTATCAAAGGTTTTCTGCATTGTAGAAGATAAAAGACTAGTACAGTGGCTATGAGTGTGAGTGTATGCTCTAAATCAAGAATGCCTGGGTTGAATCCTGGATCCGTCACTTATTAGCTCTCTAACCTTGGGCAAGCTACTCAACCTCTCAGCGCCTCTGTTTTCCCATCTGTAAAATGGGAATCATAATAATACCTACTTCAAAATATTGTGAGGACCGAATAAATTAATGTATGTAAAATGCTTGGAGCAGTACCTGGCACATAATAAGCACTTGATAAAAGTGAGCTAGAAAACCACCATCTTCATGGTTCACCCAAGGATTTGAGAAACCACTGCCATACATCAAAACTAGTAATTGCACCTTGCAAATTCTCTGCAACAAATTAATCCTGTATGAAGAAAAAAATTTTTTCCCAGTCCATGTTTATATGACAGTTTCTCTCGTGGACAAAATACTGGATTGTACTGAGATTTGTTTCAAATGGGAGGGGGAGGAAGTAAAGGGGATAGGAGAAAAAAGATCGGCCCTTAAAAGAATAACTACAAAAAAAGGAATAACTACAGAAGTGGGGTGATCAGAAAGGGGGAGGTGTCATTACTTTTCTGATTTTGTTCATATTTAAAGTTTGTATCAAAAACAGCTAAAAGAAAATCCTAACAGATTTTTCTGTTCTACAAATGATTCTACTTTCCTATATCCCCCTTTTCTTCAAAAACTCACTTAAATTCTCATACACCTTCCAAAACAGACCAATCCATTCAACGGTTGGAAGCAAAACATCGTGGAGATATCATGAACACAACATATTCCATTTTTTCCTACTACTTCTTCAGAGAACTTGCTAATTCACTACAGAAAGGCTGGCTCAAATCATCTGCCCCTGACTAGGTATATAGTTTTCAGCACCATTCCCAAAACAGAACAATTATTTCAAATAGTCAGGACCTTAAGATTAACTACATCATCACTGTCATCATCATAAACAATCTGAAAATATTTCTATATGCTAGGACCTATACTAAAATACATGCATTATCTTCTTAAATCTAGACAACAAGCCTATAAGAGATAACTCTCTCTACTCACAAATCAGAAATTGGGGCTCACAACTTAAGTACTATGCATAGAATCACCCAGGTTATTAACTGATGGAATTACTATTTGAACCTATGTCTACTCTAAAGTCTGTATTTTTCTACTTTTCCATATTGATTTCTATTAAAAATGGGAGGGATGAATGAAATATAGAAATGACAATAGTCATATTGCACATCAAGCCTATGTAAGAGCCACATTTTGAAACTGCAAACAACCATATCTATTATTTCTTTTACTAAATTATAAATGTGGCCTTCTGATAAACAGAAATTAAAACCATTCAAGTTCTTGATTAACTATTTCACAAAATTATATTGGCAAATATCTACTGATTACTTATTGTGTGCCAAACACTGTTCTAGTTGCTTGGGATACAGCAGCAAAGAAGACATAACCCTGGTGAAACAACATAGACAAAAAACATATAATACGTAAATAACTTAATTTCATAAAATGAAAAATAAAGTGATATGATAGAATTCAACTGAAACCACTTAAAATAAGATCATTATGGAAGACCTTTCTGAGGAAGTAATATCTGAGCTTGGATCTAAAATGATAAGACAGCAATGGAAGAAGCCTGAGAAGTAGTAGGCAGGGCAGATAGTGTAAGAACGTGTAGACCTTTTTACCTGTAGTAAAAGAAGTTTAACTCTTAAGCCTGTTGCAATGGAATGTCACTAGAGGATTTTAAAGCACAGAAATGACATGGGTTCATGCTACAGAAAGATCACTTTTGGAAAATGATAGCAGTGAAAGGGTCAAACAAATTAAAACAAGCCTGAATAAAATTGGTAAAACCCACCATGGAGTCTGTCTTCAGGAAGACTACTTGCCTTCTCTAATAAATTATTTTCTTTATTTCTATTTATTTATTTTTTGGCTATACCATGTGGCTTTCAGGATCTCAGTTCCCCAAGTGAGGACTGAACCTGGGTCATGGCAGTGAAAGCCCAGAATCCTAACCACGAGGCCACCAAGAACTCCCAAAATTATTTCCTTTAAAGTGAACTAAAGTCTCTTAATATACATTATGAAATAAAGGGTAAAACGAAAATATCTCAGGATGAGTTATACAGTTACTTAAATTCACACTGAGGTCTAAATATAAATTACTGAAGAACAGATGCCAAAAGAAACAAAGAGAAGCAAAAGTGGCATCTGGAAAATGGACAGAAAGGCTGTGAATGCCAAAGACATCTATTGCACAAATTTGCCTAAAGTTGATTTAGAAGCCAAACTCCAAAATAATTCTAACACTACTCTCCTGAATATTTCTCTCAAAAGGTTTTATTTACAGTAAGACAGATGACATTCACTAATGTAAACACAAAACAACTACAAATTACCCTTAACCATTTTAGAAAGTTAAGCCCATTCCACCAGGGGAAAAAAATCAGGTTTATAGAAAGCCAAAAACATTTTGTGACACAAACTTTATATAATGCACTTCAAATAAAGTATTGTCTTCCTAGAGCAACCATTCTTTTTCACTCTTAAAATATCAGCAAGGGAAATATGCTCAGGCACAATGTAAAAAGCAGAGGCAGAAAAATTCTGGCTCCAGTGTATCTCATCATCAGTGACTAGAAAAAATATACTGTAATTGTCATATGTAATCCCACAGACAAGGATAGGGACCAACTTATCTTTGCAAATGAGGTAACCGTATAGTTAAAGCACCAGAGCCCAAAGGTAGGAAAATGTTTTAAAACAGGGAAGAAAAATATGTTTAAGAACAATATGTCCTCAAGCTTGAGCACTGCTTGCTACCACTGGTAGACCAAATACATTAAAGAAAAATCATGATAAAAATAAATGAAAAAAAAAAAAAGAAAAATCATGAAAACATTATTTTACAAAATTAAATGTGACCACTGTCATCTGATATGGTGGAGTCAAATCCCAACTCCACCATAAGCTTAGCAGCTTCCTTAATATTTCTGAGTCTTAGTTTCCCCATTGGTAAATCAATGATTAAAAAATCGACTTAGGGTTAGTTTAAGGTAGAATGAGCTACTAGATATACTGTAAATGACAAAAGGCCTGGGCACATAGTAGATACTTATTATGCGAGTCTTTGATAGTGAGGAGTACCATACTTGATATTGTATTTTCTAATTTTACCTCTTGGAAAGAAGGCAACTTTGATCTGCTATTGGTAAATACAGATAATCTCGCAAAACGTCTCTCCCAACAATAACTATAGATAAATGGTTTGAAGTTTTGAGGTCTATGATTTTGCAAGTTTTATCCATCCGTTCCCTTAAAAAGTAAACACAGATCAAAACACTACAGAGAGAGTAGGAAAAGTGGAATAATAATAATAACTGGATGATGGGTTTCACTGGTGACAGCCATAGACAAGAAGCTGTTCAACAAACATAAAATTCAGAGATATACAGGGATTTTAGGGTCAACCGTCTCTTCTGTGTAGGAAGCAACAATGACTTCTCCACACTTCCTTCGTCCTAAAGATTTGAAATCTGCAAACAATCCACGCTTCCTGACAATTTAATAGACTTCTTTTCCGCCGTAAAGCAGCAAAGTGAAATAAAATCAGCGAAGTAGACAAAAAAGCAATTAACTCGGGGTGAGGGGGGGGGAGTATTATATATTCAAAAAGCACACTTTTGATTCCTTGTTTGGTTACCTATGAAACCAATTCCTATTCTTTAAAAACGTATCTGAACTGACTGAAAAGTAGACGAATATGTTTTTCATTTTAAGGTATTAGTGGCAATACGGACTACGGTTGTTTTTGGTCAGTATCGAGAAGCCTGTATTTTACTGCAGCAAACACAGGTCGAGGAAAACCTCTCAGGTGGTCGGTCGCCTGAGCTCTGTGTGGCGCTCACGTTACCTCTTCATCTAGGTAAGGTTCTTACTACACATCACAAGTTTTAGGTCAGAGGAAAATAGAATTGTCCAACACATTCCGCGAAGTAGGTGCATTTACTACTGCTTAAACCATAGCAGTACGAGAAATCATTAACACATTAAGGCCTATTAGAATTAAACGGACGCGACACTTTCTGTGAACGTTCAGTAAATACAACACCTCACAAGGCTCTGAAATAACATATAAATCTCCACAGAATTGGGCCCAACGGCCCAAGGTCACACCAAGCCAGTGGCTATAAAATCCAAGAAATGATCAATCTCCTACAGTTCAGACAATCCTGGCTAAAAATAAGTCTGGGTTTGGCAACACTTGGGTTGAAGCTCTAACGTGAACAACCCCAACCGAATGCAGCGGCTCCACAGGGAAACCCTAAACGTTTCGAGCAGTATTTCCTTCCACTCCCCAGTCTTCCCTTCCCTGGGCACCCCCAACACTCACATCTCCGGAGCCACTTCATCCAATGGTAGACGATAGTAGTGTGGTGTTTCTTGTTCTCTATACACCAAGACGACAAGCCTTGAATAGATTCCATGGTGTTAGTTACCGACTGGAATTTTCGATCCAACGAGGACTCCAGAGCCCCTGCCGAAGAGGCCGACGAGGAGGAGGCCTTACTGCCGCCTCCGCCGCCGCCGGCCGCCATCTTCCCGGTTTGCACAAGCGCTGCTGCTCCTCTGGCGGCCGCGGCGGCGACGGCGACGGCGGCGGGAGCGGGCAAAACAATCACTGCGAGTGCGTGAAAGCCGCAGGTGGGGAGGGAGGCCAGGGGGTGGGGATGGTGCACGCGCTAGGCTCTTCTGGAGGTAGGACGGGAGGACCAGGTGCTGGGCACGCTGGCGGCTCCTACACGCTGCAAGGAGGGGCTGCGGGTTTCGAATGTTTATCAGAATTGTTCACGGGATTGTGTTTAAACCAGTCAGCAATCACGAAGAATTACGCAGAAAACAGCTCTTGCAAAGCCTTTCTAAACGTCTGGCCCGGAAATTAAATGGTTTTATACTCTTCGGCTCTCAACGCTTAAGGCCCTTCCCCAACACTCCTCTAAGAGTGGGCGTTAATATCTTAAAGTAAATACTACCCGACTGCCCCTTCAGTTGCAGAAATCTTTCTCTCTCCTTTAGGTCCTCTAGCACAGAAAAGCCCAAGGCTACCTAGTCAGGAATTTTTTTGCAACGCAATAGCAGCAGCGGGACAGCAACAGTATCGCGCACGCGCTGCTTGGACCCGCCCCCCTGCTTCCTTCTCAACCTAGAAAGCAGAGGGAGGCGTGATGGCGGGGCAACCTGGCCAATCAAGGGAGAGGACGAAGAAGCGCGCGCAGAAGCCCACAAGCCCCAAGGGCTAAGGAGGCGCTTCGATGCTTTGTGCGCCTGCGCGACAGGCCAGCGTGTAGCGGCTTGAGAGGAAAAACCGGGAGGGAAGGGCTAGGGAGTTGGTGACTAAAGAGAGGTTGGGGGGAGGGGCTTCACCGCTCCACCCCGCGTTTTGCTTCCTAGTGAGGTGTCTCTCTTGGAGCTGTCCAGCTCACACCACAGGACTGAGAAACTCCCACCGTTCAGCGGCCACTTATTTTCTGGCACTTGCAGCTGCCGCTGCCGGCGCCGCTGCTAACTCCTCGGGGTACCGAGGCGCGACAAAGTAGATGGCAGCCATCTTGCAGTGCCTCAGAGGGCGCGCATGCGCCAGCTCCGGCAAGCCATTCACTACGCAGACTCCCAGACCAAACAGTTTTTTACACTTCCCTTGGACGATACCATTCACAGCCCCTTGACTTTTTGGATTATAGGAAGAGGAAGTAAATGACGTGAAACGAAAATTTTCCCTGTAGAATTTTCGAGACAAGGAAACAATAAAAAGCAAGATGTGATTCACCATCGCCAATTATGATGCAGTCTTGCAATTGCATAATACTTTATAGTTTACAAAACCCTTAGAAATCTATTATATTGATTAGCACAACCTAAATTAACCAGGCCATAACATCTGCCTATGTAAAACTTCTGGATAGATTTGGAGGCTTCTGTGTGCCACTAAGCACATACAATTATTGTATTTTAATTCTTTCACGTCTCCACAGTAGACTCACATTTACCTGTTTTGTCAAGCTCACATTTCGTATATGTTAATCCAACAAAAAGTTGTTGTCTTGTGCCAAGTACAGTTCTAGATGTGGGGCGGTAACAGAGCAAAACAGACAAAAATCCCTTTCCTCTGGGGTTTATTGGCAGGAGACCATAAAAATATCAACGAGTAATAAGTTCTCCTGCAATGCAAGAGACAAGAGACCGGGGTTGGATTCCTGGGTCGATTCCCGGGTCAGGAAGATCCCTGGAGAAGAAAATGACAACGCACTCCAGTATTCTTGACTGGAGAATCCCATGAACAGAGGAGCCTGGTGGGCTACAGTCCATGGGGTCGCAAGAGTCGGACGTGACTTAGCGACTAACCCACCACCAATAAGTTCTATCCACGCAGGGTAAGAGAGAGAGGGTACTGTGTGTGTGTGTGTGATCCTTAAGGGAATGGTGGTTTGGTGATCAGAGACAGCTTTTGGAAGGAAGCGATAATTAGATCTGAATGTTGAGCACAAGGTAACCAAGCAAATATGGGGGAGGGAAGAGAAAAAAGCAGGCTGGCAGAAGAAACAGCTAGTGCAAAGGACCTAAAACACGAATGTCTTGAAATATTAGAGGAAGAACAAGGAGGCCAGTTTGACTAAAGAGGGGACAAATAGTAAAATATGAGACCTGAGAGGTGAAGAGAGAGAATTCATGTAGGGCCTGGAAGTCCACTCTAAAACTTTGGCTTTCTACTTTGGGATTTGAAACACTTATAAGCAGAGCAGCTTTAAACAAAGTTACATAGCATTCTTCTTAAAAGATTATATTGGTTGCTATGTTGAAAATAGACTTCAGAGTAACCAGTTAAGGAGACTATTGCAGTGATCCAGACAAGGAGATGATGGTGGCTTCTACTAGGGTGGCAATAAAAAAAAGAGAGAGAAGTGGTGTCAGATCCTAGATATAGTTTGAAGGTAGAGTCCAAAGGATTGCTCATAAATTTAAGGGGAATATGAAAAGAAAAAAAAAAAGAGGCAAATATGGCACCAAGGTTTTAGACCTGAGCAACTAGAACGGTGTTTCTCAGCTTTTTTTTCCATTACTGTTGACCCTGAAGATTCTTCTTAGATATTTGTTCCTATTCCCCCTAGCCCCCATGAAATGTTAATGCCACAGATACACTGTATATCTGTTTATGTACTGTCTGTATATATCTGTTCTTTATACAAGAATAAGAATGAACTTTGTATTCAATGCAGAATTAAGGATGACTAAAATCTTTAAGTTAAAAATTAAAATTTTTTGGACTTCTCTGGTGGTCCAGTGGTTAATAACCCGTCTGCCAATGCCAGTTAGGGTTCAATCCCTAATCAGGGAGAATTCCACATGCCAAGGGGCAACAAAGCCCGTGTACCACAACTACTAAGCCAGAACTCTACAGCCGGTGCTGTGCAACAAGAGAAGCCACTACACTGAGAAGCCCTTGGACCACAACTAGAAAGTAGCCCCACAGACACACACAACTAGTGAAAGCCTGAGCACAGCAACAAAGACCCAGAGCAGCCAAAAAAACTAAATTTTTTAAATTAAAAAAAATTTAATCCTAGTAATATATAACAATTTTATAACTATTTACTGAGTAAACTTTAATATAACTTATTTCTGTAGGTTGTAATTGATTACACTACATATGTAAATTACCAATTTATATAAATACATAATAGCAATGTAATGTTTTTAAAAAGTCATTCAAAACTTATTTTCCAGCAAAAGTGAAATAATTGAAAAATTAATTTCTTAAAAAATTATAGGAACTTTTATTCGACATGAGAAAATTGCTAGCTGCTAGAGATTAACTCAAATTTTGACATTTTTTCTTCTCAGCATTGATATAGTTAGTGATGAGTTAAATAGCTTTTGTAGAATTAAATAATATAAACAATTTTTATTTGCTTCTCAAAGTCCAAATCATGCACAGAAGCACAAACATAACATTCCTGACAGCAGTAACTGTGTGTAGGCACCTCCTTCACTATTTCTTATGAGGCCCCCTACTTCACAGTCAGTAAGGACACTGACTTCAAAATAGGTCATTTGAGACAGATAAAGTTCTCCAATCACAGCCATCTGTTCCTCATGGTTTTGTAGCACTGATTTTGCATACATTTTTGGTATCTTCCATGAATTCAATGTCATTGCTTCTTGTGTCATAGCCAAGAAAATGAGAGAAATTAAATAAAGGGTAAGATTTTGTTGGGTAGAGTTCAGTTTTAGAAAGTCACAAAGCACTGCAATGTCTAAAACTTTTTCATTCCCTCAAGTTCATAAAAGAAGTCTTTTTTTTCCTATAAATAGGAAACATCAATTTAAGAATTGCCAGTATATAGATGATCTTAAAGCCGTGACATGGATGAGGCCACCCAGGAAGTGAGTGAGCATGCTGCTGCTGCTAAGTCACTTCAGTCGTGTCCGACTCTGTGCGATCCCATAGATGGCAGCCCACCAGGCTCCCCTGTCCCTGGGATTCTCCAGGCAAGAATACTGGAGTGGGTTGCCAGTTCCTTCTCCAATGCCTGAAAGTGAAAAGTGAAAGTGAAGTCACTCAGTCATGTTCGACTCTTAGCAACCCCATGGACTGCAGCCCACCAGCCTCCTCCGTCCATGGGATCTTCCAGGCAACAGTACCAGAGTGGGGTGCCATTGCCTTCTCCAGTGAGTGAGCATAGATATTAATAAAAGTCCAAGGACTGGGCTATCAGAAGCAAGTTTCAAAGGAGACAGAAAAGCAATGACCAGTGAAGGAGAACCCAGAAAGTAATATTCTGAAAGCCATGTCATGAAAGTCTGTTAAGGAGGGAGTAATTGTGTCAGATGTTGCTGCATAGGTTGCATGAGAACTGAGATAATCATTGAATCTGGGAAATACACTAGTAATTGGTAGGCTTGACAAAGGCTGTTTCCAGGAAGTGACTGGAGAGGGCTCTGGAGAGAATGGGAGAAGTGGCATTATCATATATAGACAACTCTTGCATGAAATAAAGGGGGAGCAGAGTAATGGATCTGAAGCTGGAGGGAAATGTGGGCTCACAGGTCATTTTTTTTCTAAGATGGAAGATAATTTACCTATTTTCAGATGCTATGGCTGATACACGATAGAGATGGGACAATTGCTGAATTGATTTCCTTGATTAAGTGGGAGAGGATAGATCAAATGTTAAATCCATAGACAGTTCCTTTCTTGTAACAGGAAGGTAGAGAATCTAGGTAGAAATTCCGGTAAGTTGATAGACTTGTTGAGCATGTGCAGAAATTCTCTTCAGTTGCTTTCTTTTCTCAGTGAAATATGTGCTGAGGAAGCACACTTTTAAGTCAAGATCTGTTAATTGCCAATTCCAGTGCACCGTTTACAGTCTCAACCCTTTTCTGTTAAGTACTGTAATGGTTTAAAGTAAAACACATAGAACCAGACCGCTCAGATTCAGACTCTGCCACTTGTCAGTGGCAATTTACTTGCCAGTGGCCAGAGGTAAGTTTCTTCATCTGTCTGTGGTGCTATAATTATTAAACGAGTTAATGCATGCAGCGCTCAAAGCAGCGCTGCCTGGCTTAGAAAGATTTGATGATGATGTTGATGTCAGCTATTATTATATTTAAATCTTTCTTAAATTCATTTCCCTTTCCTTCTATTATACAGTCTTTAATCAGATCCCACTAAATAAATGGCTTTTTCTGCCCATTGCTAGTTTTTATACACTTGGTTTGCCAAAGTTCCATCTTTAGCCCTTCTCTCATCTTTCTGCTCATTCTCTTTCAAAGGTTAAATTTATCACCTGCATTCACTTACAAAGTTATCCTGGTTATCTCTAATCTTACCTGTTGCAAGAGCTTCCCTCATAGCTCAGTTGGTAAAGAATCTGCCTGCAATGCAGGAGACCCTGGTTTGATTCTTGGGTTGGGAAGATCCCCTGGAGAAGGGATAGGCTACCCATCCCAGTGTTCTTGGGCTTCCCCTGTGGGTCCGCTGGTAAAGAATCCATCTGCAATACAGGAGACCTGGGTTGGGACGATCCCCCAGAGAAGAGAAAGGCTACCCACTGCAGTATTCTGGCCTGGAGAATTCCATGGACTATATAGTCCATGGGGTCGCAAAGAGTCAGACAAGACTGAGCGACTTTCACTTTCACCTAGTTATCAAATCCTATAGACTTCTACTTAAAAATTTCTTCCATAAATTCCCTTCTTTCCACCCCCTTGCCTTCTACCTAAGGGTTATCACCATTCTAATCAACTATGTCAACAGCATCATGATCAGCTTTCCTAGTCTCTGTTCAGCTTATATACATTACCAGTATATAATATCCTAGTTTTCCTTTACTCAAAAATCACAACCAAAAAACTTGTTTCTAGATTGTAGGTAACAATCTACCAAGTTAAGTAAATGCTCTAGCTTTGAAGACCATCCACAATGGTTCCAATCGCCCCAGTATTATCTCAAATACCTTTCCTCTGTGGTTCTTTGGGCTCCACTGTTTTTTCTTAAATGTATCTGTAATTTTCTATTTATGAATTCTGCCTAAAATGGCCTCTTCTATTACCAAAATTCCATCTATCTTTCAAGAGCTATCTTGAATTGTCTCTTTTATCTAAACTTCTCTGATCATTCCAACTGAATTTCTCTTTTGAACAGTAGCATTTTCTGCCCTGAATAAATTTGTTTACTTACAGTAATATTGCATTGAGTAACATGCAAAAGCACCCTAATTGCTAAATAGTGTTGTTGTTCAGTCGCCAAGTCGTGTCCGACTCTTCATGACCCCCATGGACTGATGCACATCAAGCTTCCCTGTCCCTCACTATTTCCTGGAGTTTGCCCACGTTCATATCCATTGACTAGGTGATGCAATTCAACCATCTCACCCTGTCACCATTTTCTCCTTCTGTCTTCAATCTTTCCCATCATCAGGGTCTTTTCCAACAAGTCAGTGTTAGTTATGACAAAATTCTTACCCAAAAATAATCATTGGTATATGCCAATGATACTGCCATTGTTCAAGATACTTCTGGAAATTCATCAAGGTAAGCCACATACAGGAAGGAAAAATCAGTCCAATTACTTTATATTTGCATTTTTAAACAAAGAAAGTTATTATCTATCTTAACCATATCACTTAATTCTCCATAACAAATTCCTAATGACTTTTAAAATTCTTACCAGAAGTCTATAGAGGACAAATAACTACCATTAACTAAAGATATATATTCAAACAGATTATGAAAGAAATTACTAAAGTCCACAAGGTATTTTAAGTGGTGCCAGCATCCCAAGATAGGAACTATTCTGAGATTAGCATTCATTTGAAAAGAACACATCTGTCCTTAACACCTGTTTCACAAATGACGTAGCGTATGTAGGGACTAAGTTTGGGTTCTAGTGAAATCTGGGTTCAAATTAAACTCCATCACTTACTAGCCATAACCTGGAGCAAATTATTTACTCTAAGCCTCAGATTTCTCACCTGTAAGATCTACTTTCCTCCTAACTCTGTTCTGATAAAAGAGGTAATGCTTACTGAGCAGTGCTCAATGTAGTATAGGATCAGGAAACTGAAAAAACAAACAAGTAACATCCTGAGACACAGGGAGTTAAAAAGACTTACTCAAGACAAGGATTAAGTCTCATTATGGGTAGTTTATAAAGAACATAAAACTCCTTTTAGTTCTTCAGCAAACAATACATTTTAGAAGCTGTGTATAAATTATTTACACACATTATTTGTAATAATTATAATAAAAGCAAAAGCACTCATTTCTGACGTTTTCTCCTGGATTTGCTTAAATCAAGAAATATAAAATATGAGTTCAGTTCTCTAGCTCCTAAGTCTCACAGACATAGGCTTCAAGATTTCTTCCTGCTCTAGGAGTTACTAATTTCATCTGTCTGCATTATGGTTCATCTCTAAAAGGGAGGTTGTTGCTTTTCCTTAAGGTCTTTTGCAGTCCTTTGTCTCTTTCCACCTTTTTTATCCTAGTACTCTAGAATATTGCCTTAAACTCCAACTAGGACCTAAAACATGTAACTTTTAAAATTTTAAACTTTTTATTTTTTGCTGTTTTGTAGGGCATGCGGGATCTTAGTTCCCTGACCAAGGATCAAACCCATGTCCTTTACATTGGGAGCACAGAGTCTTAACCACTGGACTGCCAGGGCAGTCCCCATATAACCTTTTAATTTTTTTCCCACATAACCTTTTTAAAAAGGGTTAATTTGATATCATAGACTGTTTTAACTTCTGGTCAAGCATTCATTCTCTGACACTACTGCCTAGTAAACTTCAGTTAGCAGGAAGGAGCTCTAATGGCTCCTGTGTACAATCCATTCTCAGTATGTCCTCAACAGGCAACATGAAATGGAAGGATATTTATGGTTAAGAATTTGGACTTCTTTGGACACTTATTCTGATCCAAATAATCCTAAAAAGAAACCAAAAGCATTAAGTGCTTAACAGAACTGCATCTTGTCAGATTCTTAGGGGGGTAAAAAAAGAAACTACACACTGTCTTTTAGAAAAGGATTGTTGTTTTTTTTTTAATTAGTAAAGAGAAGAAATAGGCTATATTCTCAAATCCTATTTGATTTTACAAACTGACCTATAACATCATCCTTGGACTCTCCCTGTGTCCATTTCACTCACAACACACATTCTCATATATTCACCTATGTGAGGAAGGGATTTCCTGTTAATGCTATTCAGCCAAGACCAGAAGTAATCTGTCAACCTTGTGATTACCCATTGAAGGTTAAGAGATAGACATTCCCTCTCCTCTATCCACTTAACACCTCTTCCTTCTTCACTCTGTTCCAGGAAAATGGTATTGATCACTTTTGCTCCAAGATGAGGTCAGGTTTCCAATATCCAATCATCCATCCATCCATTCATTCATTTATATATACATAAATATCAATGACAAAATTTTCTTTTTCCATAGCAATTGCTAGAAGTCTGGAGGAAAGATCACCTGAAGACCCAAACTCTGATACCTATGAGTGTGTGAAAAATATCATACTGACTTTAAAAATAACTCTTTAATCATATTCACATAAGAGGAATAAAGGGCAGCACCAGGCTGACTAGGGAAGGGAGCAAGGAGTTCTCCCTCTGTCCAAATGTCAGCCTGGCACCGTTCTGAGATCACACAAACAAGTCGGGCTGGGTTTGGAAGTAGAATAAGGGAGATGACTGAAGAGACAGGTAAGAGGGGAGAGAAAGGGCTTGCAGTAGTCTCAGTCGGTGGACTCCAACACAGATTCACTCAGCGCCAGGTCCCAGTAGTGCTCAGCCCCATGCTTTTTGAAATGCTCCCGAGCCATGTTCTCTGTAGGGCACTGTTTGAACTTCATCTCCCCAAAGCTCCGGTCTTTGGCTGTACCCTGGGAAAGAGACAAAATGTGTAATAGAAACATTGCAATTTCTAATTTAAATCAGATATAATAGTCCTTTACAAAACCTGGTAACATTGTGTAGCAATGTGTCTAGCTGAAAGTGATTTTATGGTAAAAACAATTCTAACTTCTACCCCCCTGGGTATCTGCTGAATTCTCATGACTTTCTATGGGTTTGTTTTTTTGACTGAAAGCAGGATTTCTGTGCTCTGGTGCCTGGATGGAAGAGTACGTCAGGAAAGACTATGGAAGATGAGACGGGATGAACTTGTTTCCCACCAGGCCTCTAGGACCTTTAAGGAGAAAGGTGTTAGAGGCTAAAAGGACTCTTTTCACAAGACTTAGTGAGATCTTCATATGAGCAGGAGGCTTTGGGGCCCAATGACAAAGAACAAACAGGGGTGAGCGAGAGAGAGGAATGGGCGTAAGGGGGGCTACTTGCAGACAACTACAACAGAAAGATACAGTACTTGGTGGAATCGTGTTCTCACCAAAGGCTGCAATGTCAGTCACAAATGCAACCTCAAGAGGCTTTTTAGGGACCAGATTCCAAAAAGGAGGCAAGAGCAGAACTTGGCTTGTTTCTCAATCTGAGAGATAATTCCTGAGTACTCTCAGAGATAAATGAAGAGAATTTTAAAGAGATGATGGGGCTGGAATATTAAATATGCAAGTGGGGACTTATGAGACACATAGTTATTATGGTTATTATCACCTAATTAGTATGCATAAATTGGGAGGAATCTGGGATAAGACAGAAGGACACATGAAAAACAATCAGTAGCAATTACCTATAGAGAGGTCTTAAGGAATCAGGGAGCTGCAAGGGACTATTTCAGTAAGGCTCTGTGTGGTTAGAATGTATTCTAATGAGCATTCTTTTGAATTAAAATATTACTTTTTTTGGCCACATTCTGGGGCATGCAGGATCTTAGTTCCCTAAGCAGGGACTGAACCCATGACCCCTGCAGAAGTGTGGAGTCTTAACCACTGGACCACCAGGGAATTCCCAAAGTACTACTTTTATAATAAATAACTGGTTCCTGAATATGAGCACATTTTAAAACTAGAAGATACTCATGTATTCAACCTAAAAGAATAAAATGAAAAAATTAAATCAACATAAAGGTAGAAAATACTTACAATGTATAAAATGTATTTTGAAGTGGTAATATAAAGGATTACTGCAGTATATCAAGTTAAGAATACAGTTACTGAGGAAAGAAACCTTTAGTGCTTCCTGGAGAAATAGGGTAATATTTTACACTCCACAAAGGGTGAATGATCCCTTAGTTCACAACTTGGCCTGAACAAGCATATTCACTTATTCATTCTTCAGAACTCATAGTGGTTCACTAAGAAAATTTTAGGGATGAAAGAATTGTACAACCATAAAAATGTTCCATTTAAACAGTGATTTAGTCACATTTTACGAAGCATCATTACATATAATTAGGTTTCCACCAAAAAAAAAAAAAAAAAAAATAGCAAAGGAAAATAATATCCACATTTTATAGACAAAAGCAACAGTATTTTAATTAAATGTTACTTAATTGCCCAGCTGCACTGCTAGTAAGTGATACTGCCAACTTAGTCAACTTTATATTCTTTTTTTTGGCCATGCCATGCATGATCTTAGTTACCCATCCAGGGATCAAACCCATGCCTCCTTCATTGGGAGTACAGCATCTTAACACTGGACCACCAGGGAAGTCTGCAACTTTATACTCTTAAGTCTAGTACTTCTCTCACTATATCCAAAGAAATACCTACAATTCATTTCCCTCTTTCCAAGTGTCATGTCCATGACTGTGAAATAAACACAGAATTTGTATTCTTGCCACCAGCTTTCCCCAGATGGCATAAACGATACACACATCAGTTTAACTAAAATATAACCAGGAAGGATTTGCTGCCAAATACTTAACAATGAATTCAAAAAAGAAGCACAAATTACTTAAGGGATTAGTTATTATTTAGAAACAGTCAGGAATTAGCTAAAGTTTTGCCTCACTGTTTAACAGAGGATCACCTACCTCCCAGACTAGTACACATTTGTTGGTTTTCTTCACAGCTTCCTCATCAGATTCCTCATCATCTGGAAAAGACAATATAGCTAAATCTTGCTCTAGACTTAGACTAGACACCAAGATTTAGGTTCCAAACAAACAGTATTCAAGCCTAGCCAAATTTCTTTTTAAATATTACCACTTTTTCTCATGTATTGGGATCAAATATCTTCTGTTACTCTTTATTTCCCCCCAATTAGACTGAATCTTCTATCAGGCAGGGATATTAATTAATTCAACAAACATGGATTGAGTATCAACTCTGTGTCAAGAGCTGTGCCAGGTACTGGGAATGACGAGATAAAAGAACAATAAAAACTTGTCCTAAGCGCTTCAGATGCCAAAACAATAAGGTCCATTCTCAAGGAGTTTTTAGTCTAATGAAGAAGGGCAGATATACGGAATGAAAATATCTTAGAACACTTGCAAAACAAAATACAGGTCAATTATCGTAAAAAGTGTACTTTAAGTACAAAAATACAATAAGGAAGACCATAAAGTATTAGAAGGCCAAAGTTATGAAATATAAGGTTCTCTGCACATGGTAAATACTAACCCAGTTCTTCAAAGAAGGAAGAATAAATATTGATGGAAGAATGATGGCCAAGAGGATGTCAAATAAATAAATACAAGAAAAACTTGGGCAACAGAAAAGTATATTTTTCTGAATGAAGCAGAGCTTTTTTTGGTCTAAAAATCTTTTTTGCCTTCAGTCCTTTAAAAAGCTTCTTATCAAAAAACTATACAATATAAAAAAAACTATACAATATAGACAATGCACATATGAGTGTGCAGCTTGCTGAAAATTCACAAACTAAATATACTCATGTAGCCTATATCCCCTTTCTGGGCTAACAGAGAAACCAACAAGTAGAAAGGCCTTAAAGGACAGGCAGGAGAATAACTAATATTCATACAGTAAATACCTTATGAATGTCTAGCATATTTAAAGTCCAAAAGGGTTTTTCTAAAATTCTTGAACATTATCTAGTATTTGCAAGAGTGTTAGAGAGAGGGAATAGATGAATGGACCGAGTACCATCCCACCCACCTCCCATTTAATCCCCTCTAACCCCCATTCACCATCTCCCTTTGTGTTAGATGTCTGTTCATCCCACTTTATCCGATGCAGCATGAGACGCTTAAATTTCTTCTGGGCCTTGGGGCCTAGAAACAAAGAAGAAGAATTTTGCCAGAGTTGTGGAAGACAATGGGGTAGAAGGAACCTCTGAGCTCACTCACGCTCAGACATTAATATGGTAGTTGAAGCAATCCCAGGAGCCACATCTTAGGTTCTTCTACTTCAATAAATAAAGAAACAGAGGCCCAAGATATTTAACACAGGTTTGACTCTAAAATACCATCTTTTTTCTCATTTCTCCCCACCATGCTAATCACTTCAAGGCCTAGGGTTGCCTCAAGTTTTCAGACTCACCCCCTTCCACTACTACCACGTTGACATCCTTGTGCAGTACCACCACCCCTGTCAGGTACAGCTGCCCAGCATTGGCCTCAATCTTGAACTTCTTGGCTGGGTTGCTCAAATTTCGAACTCTGGAGAAGGGAAAGTTTAGTTATGGGTTTCATTTTAGCACCAGTAGCTGACTGAATGGAATGGCAAATAAAGATGGATCCAAAATAGTTTTCTTTCTAAAAACAAAGGCATTTGGAGTAGGCAAATATACTAAAGCTTAACAGGTAGAATTGATGAATCTAGAAGTGTTTCTACTGTCTTAAACTTCTTCAAAGTCTAGCACAGTACACTTTACAACACTAGCAGGTAATCAGAATTTACTTTAAGAACGAAGGAGAGCTATTAATATACATCATCCAAAAAAGTTTATATGCTTGGTTATTCTTGACAATATAAAGATCAACAAATTCTTTGCCCTCTAGATGCTTATAATGTAAAGTAGTCACAATGCTATGCACGAAAATTTCTATAAGAATACATGAAAAACTGTTAGTGACAATTACCCATAGTGAGTGGTCCTGAGGATCAGAGACTAGGAAGGGGACTTTTTCAGTAAGTGTCCTTCTGTATTGCTAGAATGTTTTTATCTTAGTAAGCATTCACTACTTTTATAATAATGTACCATTTCTATAATCAAGAACTAGTTACTAAACATGAGCACATCTAAATAAGAGACATATACATACTTGACATAAAAGAGTAAAATGAAAACATTAAATCAATACAAACAGTAGAAAATAATTACAACACATAAAGTCCATTTTGGAGTGGAAATAAAACGATTACTACAATACATTAGGATAAGAATATAGTTAACTGAGGAAAAAAACTTTTAGTGTTTCCTAGCAAAACAGTATTTTATGCTTCATAAAGAATGAATGAGCCTTAGTTCACATCTTGACCTGAACATGCATATTCACATTCATTCTTCAGAACTAATATTAGTTCACTAAGACCTCAGAGATAGAAGAGTAAGTTTTTAACCCTCATCGCTGTAAAAGATCTACTAGCTCTTGATGTATACCAGGATCATTAAAGAGAGTGGAGTTGATGTTAGGTATGCTTTATACCAGTGATTCTGCCTTGAGCACTTGGAAAATGTTTTGGTTATTTCTAAGGGAAAGGCTGGCCCAGTCTGGACACCTACCTATATACAGATATGTGTACCCCCTGTGAAATGTCTTCTTTAAGCTTTTTAATTTTCTTGACCTTTCTCTGTTCTGCTGTAAGTTTTCGGGCAGCATTGGCCTCTTCATGCGCTCTGTCGTGACAGGAAGGACATCCACAAGTGAGAAAGGCATTGAAGATCAGAAGCAGGGCTGAGGGAAAGAGAGAGCAACGGAGAACTCTCCCCTCCCTCCAAATATGGATCCCCCAGAAGAGTTCGGGAAAGGTACTTGCCCTGGGTTTCCACCCAATCCCATGGCACTTACTTCTGTCTTTTTGCCATCTGAGCTCTGACATGGGCTTCTACCTTCGTGGGGTCTTGAACAGCTTCTGTTCCTAATACTCGCATCAAATTTGAAATTCTCACTGCAGCAAAGAGATGACAGAGATCAATCTTCTAAGTCACCACTCCAGCTAGGGTAATCTGCAATCTCTTCCTACCAATTCATACTGTTCACCTATTTCAAATCTGCTCAAAACTCACTTCCTCCAAATACTTCTACCTTGAAAGCCCATTCAATTAATTCAGCATTTGCAGGAGGTAAATTAATATCAATAATTGGTATACATTTACTCACACTGCTTGAAAATTTGTGAAAGAAAACAAACTTAATTTTGTTAGCATTTTTCACTTTCATTGTAGCATTTAGTGAAAGATCCTATACATAACAGTGCTCACTCAAAATACTACTAACTGATACTGGAAACTATAGGAGTGAGGTTTTTTAAACTTCATTTTCATTTTTTAAACATTTAAGAATTATGTATACAACAACTCTGAGCAAATACTCCAACTACTATCTCCATAAACTTCAAGACTGTTATTCTTCCAGGAAGGTAAGAATGTTAAATGGTCAATATTACTTATGAAAAAGGCTTAAATGACCTCTACAATGACTATGTTGACCTGATTTAATAAAGACAGTAGAAAATTTGGGAAAGGACAAACCAATGAATGATTCTGAGAAACAAAAAGCATTCAAATATAGAGAGATACTAAAAGTTCCTCTAGAATGACAGGAAGAAAAACTTGCCACCATTTCTTCCCTGCCTCTAAGATCTGTACCTTTGGGTTCTGGAGGAGGCATCAGGCCCAGCCTGACCTTCTCTTGTAGCTCCTTCTGCGCTTCCCTCCTCGTCTGCCGTCGAAGTTTCTTCTGTTCCTTCTTGGTCAGATATACTCCCAGAGTAACTGGTGTGTCATTGTCAACTGTCAGGCAGAGAAATGAATGTGCCAAAGCAATAAGCATATTACAGGGATATAAGTGAATATCAATCACATTAAAAAGAACTTCACAGCAACACAGATGGACCTAAAGATTGTCATACTGACTGAAGTAAGTCGGACAGATAAAGACAAATATATAATGCTTACATGTGGAACCTAAAAAAAGAGTACAAATGAACTTATTTTTTAATAAAACAGTTATAGCCGCTGAAAACAAACTTAAGGCCACCAGGGACTAAAGGGGAGAGGGATAAATTAGAGGACTGGGATTGACATATATCCATTACTATATATAAAGTAACTAAGGATCTACTACATAGCACAGGGAACTCTACTCAATGCTCTATAATGGCCTATATGAGAAAGGAATTTAAAAAACAGTGGGTTTATGTATAGATGATATACTGTGCTGTACACCTGAAACTAATACAACATTGTAAATCAACTATGTCCCAAAAGAATTTTTTTTTAAAAAAGGACGTTTAGCTTGTTTTTAGTTATTTTTAGGTCATGATAGTAGTATTACGGTTATGTTTTTATTAAGTATTCTTGGAACTACCCTGGTAGTACAGTGGCTAGGACTCTGTGCTCCCAATTCAGGAGGCCTGGGTTCAATCCCTGGTCAGGAAACTAGACCTCACATGGTTCAACTAATAGTCTGCATGCCGCAACTAAGACCTGGTGCAGCCAAACAAATAAATAAATACTTATAAAAAAAAACGAGTAAAAAGTATTCTTTTCTTTCATGAGTCATGTTCTAACTTGTTTTTCTTTAAGCAACTGAACCCTTTAATAAACTGAAATGTGGCAGATATGGAAAAAAAGATTAGAGCTGCTCTGACTGCTCTGTGTGAGGATTTGGGGTAGGCAGAGGGTATCCAGAATCCCACTTGGATCCTACCTACTAAACCTCAAGGTGTCTATGGAATCCAACTTGAAAACCACTGGCCAAGATGATGAAATTTCTAATTTAAGAGTTACAGGGACTGGGAAAAATCCTCTGGGCTCCCAAGTCAGATTTATTCAATTTACTAAAACAAATAAAACTCCCTACATTCTTCTAATGATTCACACTGAAGACAACTAAATAGATTCTGATTAAGTACAATTCAGTGTTTATTACCTTTTTATTTATCTCAAAGTCTCAAGCTATTTTTCTGAATTTATTAGAGATCCTGATAAACAAATTTACTGAGTAAAAACTAACCTCTGTTCATCTCAAGTCTGATGTAAGTATTAGCACCTTCTGTGATCACTTGAAAAAGGAATGTCGGTTAGTGTTATCTCTACATATGAGAAAATTCTGTATTGTAGTGATTTATCCAGGGATTTCAGGTACAACTAAAACCCATCTCCTCTGACTAAGCCAACAGACTTTCACTACAAAACACATAAACAGAAAGGCTGAAGACAAGGCAGACTGAAGATGGCAGGGGTTTAGTGGTGGTGTGCTAGACTGGAGTTGGGAGTCAACACTACTGCAAAAGCCCAATTTGAAATACAGATATACATCAGTGAGGCCATCTATGGTTTAGACCTCAATGCTCTATAACAGCTGCACTGTCCAATACTGTAGCCACTAGCCACATGTACTATTTAAATTAAAACTGAAAAAAAATTTAAAAATCAGTCCCTCAGCTATATTAGTGCAACTCAGTTTTCAAGTTCTCAGTAGTCATGTGTGAATAGCAGCTATAGTACAGACAGCCCAGACAGAGATTACATCCATTATCACATAAATTCCTATAGGCTAATACTTCTCTAGGGCTTTGACTGAGTAATCTCTACATTACCTGGAGGGTTGAGCTGGGCTGGATGTTCAACAAGATTTGTGATTCCAAAATAATCTTCTCTCTTGGGATTTTCCTCTGTACTAAAATTGGAGGAAGAAGGGAAAACAGGATATGTGGGTAGAGACGATTCCAAGAGAGAGGCAATCTCAGAAACACAATGAAAAAATCCACTCTCCATAGTGGATTCTCAACCTTTTTTTTCTACCCTAACACATTTAACAGATACCATATTCTATCATTAGTAACAATAATTATCTGGGACAGTGGTTGACAAAGGAGGCATAAGGAAAGGCTGAG
This sequence comes from Cervus elaphus, assembly GCF_910594005.1. Classification (NCBI taxonomy): domain Eukaryota; kingdom Metazoa; phylum Chordata; class Mammalia; order Artiodactyla; family Cervidae; genus Cervus; species Cervus elaphus. Next base: position 43,167,575 of record NC_057834.1, read on the forward strand.
ACACAGTCTCCTTAAGTCATGTATTAGAATAATGGAGCAGATATGATTAAAGCTCTCTGAATGTTTCTTACATGTTTTATTTATCATTCTCTCCCTCACCAAGAATCCTTTCTCTCTTCTAGGACTGGATCTTTAATATATGTAAACATCTGTTATAAGTAGCAAAAGAAGGTAATTAAGAAAATGAATATGCTAAAAACACTAACAATGTATAACAAAGCAAGCAGAAAATATTTGTGTCCAATCCTCCTACACTGATTGACCCAAAAAACTAAAAACAACCCACAGAACACATTCTTTATAAGCATATGAGCTTGTATATGGTTATGTTTGCCTTAGATTTAAAATTTTTATGTAATGCATGAATACCATCTTTCCCATTAAAACTCTAGTCTTCATAAAAGGTATTAACCAACAAACTCACAGGTCAAAGCCATTGGGGATGATGTAAGAGTCCCACCACTCAATTTCAGGGATGTCGCCTTCCTTCAATTCCTTCTTAGGAGCAATGAGGGCCAGTCTAGTTGAAGTATGAATGCCTGTTTTTCGAGCAGCCTGTGAGATCTCTGCCTGCAGCTTCTCTAGTTGAGCCTAAAGACAAGGTAAGACAAGAAGATAAATTAGAATCAAAGAAAACAGGGAAGCAGTAGAATCCCAAAACTTAAAACACTCCCTTGTTGAACTCTTTACATCTAACACAACAAATTCAGATTTTCTGAAAGCTAAGAAAAAAGAGCTGTTCTGCTTTACTTTACTCATTACTTGGTTGATTTCCATATATTTGGCTCTCATTATCACCCCTCTATCCCAGTGTGTGCCTGCAGCAAATATGTAGAAATGGAATTTTATGGAAAACTTCTGAGATGATGAAAACAAGAAGGTAAAAGTCATTGAATATATGGTCAATTAAACTATCCAGGAATGTGGATTGTCTGCAGCAAATTTTAACAGCAGGCTAGCTTTCCTCAGATGTCCTGAGGTTTCTAAACAGTTTCCCTCCACTGACTGTTGTATGTAGAGAATTTTCAAATTCAATTTCCTTTTTACCTAAGTAGAATGTAAGTAACTAAAAAAAAAAAAAAAGAATGTAAGTATCTGAGAAAACAAATCACTAAAATTCAAGTATTCCAGGAATAAACACAGTATTTTAAAAATTACTTATTGCTTTACTACTCATTTATCTAATTGCCAAAAACAGAGAGAATTAAGTTGACAGTATTTCAGGACTATATTCAGTTTCCTTTGTCACCTTCCTAACTTATTCAAATTTCTAGATTTTATTCTAAGCCAGATACCTTTGTCCGTAATCGTTGGGCAATCTTTTCAAATTTGCCCTTGTCATGGAATTTAAAAGTGCGTCTCTGGCGCTGGGAAGGGGCAATTGAGACTCGTGGATCAAAAAAGGTATTAGATTCCATGTCTTCTGATGGCTTTTCTTTTAGCTGTTGCTTGAACTGTTCTCTCTTCACAGCCCGAATATTGGCCTTCAGAGTCGGCATTCTGTGTGTCAGCTCAATCTCCTTGCCTGTTGCATCTACAGTTCGACCTTGTTCATCAAGAATCAGTGGTGTAGGTTTAGTTTGATCTTTTAACTCCACCTTCCTGAAAAATAGCCCAAAAGAGGAATAAATCCCATATAAAACAATAAGGCAGGTAAACAGACAAAAAATACAAACAAATCAAAACCCACCGGAGACAATTAGGTTACAAAGTTCTAAGGAATATAAACCCATCAATGAATAATAACATCTTGACTGAATATACAAAGCTGGACAGTTGAGTATGGAGTATAATCAGATGAAATGAACTTACAAATTACAATGGCAAGAAGTTGGAATCCTATCATTCTTTACTCCTGAATTCTTGAGTCAGGGAATTGCAAACCAACTGAGGTGCTAAAAATAAAGCCTATCACCTTTACCCAGTTGCAGAGAACTCTCATATCTGGTCTCACTCAATGTGGTTTAATGGAAATAGCTCTTGAATTAGGAACCAGGAGACCTGATCCTATTCCTAGCTCCAATACTGGAGGAATAATCTTAATTTTAGTTCTACCAATCATAAAAAGAAGATAATTAAACTCTGCAACAAGGAAACCAAGAGAATAAATTCAATTGGTATTTACTGAACATACGTAAGAAATATGAAACTAAGAAATGACTTAAGTTCCTTGGAAGAAGAGGATCAGTAACACTCAAAGGTATTTACTGCTTCTCAAGCTTCTGAAAAAATGAGTTCCATGAAATAGATACTCACGGGGGAGCAATGCCCATAGCATGGAGATTGGCCAGGCCCACCATGTTGGCATTGCCGATGAGCCCTGGCTTCAGTGCCAGCTGGGCTTGGATGCGGGCTTGTAGTTCAGCTGCTTTCCTTGCCTTCTCTATGGCATCATTCATGAAAGTGGCGGCCTGGGAGGGCTGAATAGTGTTGCCAATTGGAAGTCGCTCTGGTTGGGAGGATGAAGGAGTCTTTGGCTGTGAGATAGAGAAAAAGAAATCAGCATCAGAAAAAATTAACATAGGCAGACAGATCTCTCTCTTTTACACATACACAAACACACACACACACACACAGCGGGTAAATTGAGGGTGGAACATGCAGTCATTTTCTGGACTCTCATTTGAGTGGGTGGCAAGAAAAGAATTCTGTGTTTAACAGTCTTCTTTTCAGAGAAACTTGGTTACAATACCTGAGGTGTAGGGGGGCTAATGAAGCTCAGTTGCTTTTTCCTTTCCTCAATTTGCCGTGTTGCTGCCTCCATCATCTGTTTGATCTGCTCTCAGTGGGGTAAAAAGTTGGAAAACAGTTAACACCTCTTTTTTATTTCTCCCATACAGGTTCCTAAACTCAAAGGGCTTTTAGGTCTAGAGAAACTAGTATTTTTTGAATGATCCCATCATATTCTGCCTGTACCACAGGCTAGCAAATTTAGTTTACACAGTTAACAGATAAGGTTACACAGTTGATCACTGGAATTTTTCAACCTATCTTCCCAAGGCAGGACTGGCATGTTAAGTAGTAACACAGCTTGATGAGTAAGACTCTGGAGTCAGGGAAACCCGAGTTTCAATCTTAACTCTTCCATTTAATGCCTCTGTGACCTTGAACATGGTATTTAATTCTTAAATCTCCAAGTGTCTAAAAGGAGTAAAAACAGTACCTACCTTACAGGGAAACTGTGAACATTTAAATAATGCATGCAAAACTAATAGAATCCATAAACATTATTATTATACTTAAAAAAGAAAAAAAAAAAAAAACTATTGGTCCCTGAGTTCCTAGTCTGGGTAACCAGAGTCCACTTGCTTCCTAGTGGAGACTTGGGACCCAGGAGACTTGCTTCCTAGTCTCCATAAATCCCTTTCTCTGTCCTAAGGAAATTCAGAAAAATAAGCTTTGAGAACATGATCAAGTAACTCTTCTTGAATTTTCCAAAAGAGTCTGCTGTCAAGGTGCTTCAAGGTTATTTTTTAAAATTTATTTTTAACAATTTCTTAAATAGTGACATATTTACATGGATTAAATTGCAAAAAGTACAAAAAGTATACTCTGAAAATATTTACTATTTATATGGTATCAGAATTTTTAAACAATGCCCATTTTAAATACACAGATAATTTCTATTAAAAAAAAATAGAAGTCAATCCGAAATTATTTAAGTGGATTAAGCTTTCTGCATTATATTATTTGGAAATTTTTCTCTGTCATCATGCTGAATTCTAATTATTTCAATAATTTTCTTAATGACACAGTGAGGTAGATATCTGTGCAAATGATGTATGTAACACAACCTTCCTTGCCATATAATAGGTGCTCAAAATGCTATCTCAATAGCTTTCAACCGGGCTGTTGTTGTTGTCATTCAGTCACTAAGTCACGTCCGACTCTGCAATCCCATGGACTATAGCCCGCCAGGCTCCTCTGTCCATGAGATTATTCTGGCACGAATACTGGAGTGGGTTGCCATTTCCTTCTCCATTCAACTGGAATCTCTTCTGATTAAACCAAGAAATGGTGAAACATAAAGCAGAAAAGAAAATTTCCCCAATGCTAACATTTAGTTTAAATTAAGGACACAGTAAATCTATCTCTTTCTTCTTCAACTCTCAAAACCACCACTTCCAGTTCTTAACTACTAACCTGGAGCTTAGTCAGCATGCCAGGACTCTCTGAAGGAGGCCCAGGGATCACTTCTGGCTCCTCTTCTACCTCCTCAAAACGGGGTATCCGTCGCTTCTTTACTCCTGATGATTCCTTGGAGATCTCAGAGTCATCACCAAACACTTCCTAAGGGAACCCAAGGTGAAAGAAGAGTTGTATCCTTGCCCATGGGAGAAGGGAAGAACAATCCTAGTCCTTATTAGTATTATCTGGCTTTTCCCAGAGTCTTCTATACCCTCCACCAAATGGACCATCTCACCCATCTCAACTTCATTCTTTTCCTACTCCAGTCAAACAAATTTCATCCCCATATTCTTATAAACGTTCCCATCCCAAGGTCTTTGCAAATCTTACTGCCCACATTGTAATTATCTCCCTCAATTTTTCCCCCAATCCAAACCTTGCCTAAAACTCACCTCCTCCAGGAAGTTTTCCTCATTAACAATCTCATCCCACTCTGATCAAACTGTTGTTTTACATCCTTTTAGCACTTAAGAACTTGGTTCATACTAGGTAAAATTACATTGTTGATATTTGCTTGCCAAGTGTTAAGTTTTTCAATGTCACTATGTACTTTCTCCCAACTAGCGTCTAAGCTCTTCCAGGATAGGGGTTTTCTCTCTTCTTCATTATTCCCCAATAACACTTTGTTCTCATCTAACAGTGGGAACTCAAATATGTTGACTAATTTGTAGGATGAACTTAACAGGACCAAGAGTGGCCAAGTGGAAGGGACAATGGGAAAAAGCAAATGTACACACCGGTGGTAGGCTTTGGGTGACATCCCCTCTTCACTAGGAGGGCTCGTGTTTTGCAAGGACATATCCTCGGCCAGGGGCGAGCGCTTCCTGGAACTCCTACAGTTCAAGAAAAAGGACTCTCCCATAATATATTGTGTGGGATGGGGACTGAATGGACCAAAATGGGACCCAACTCCCAAGGCTATCTAGATTTCCTTCAAGAAACCATTTTTATTAATCCCACCCAATGTAGTCACTTTATTTGTAGCAGGCCCTCAGCACTTATACAGTAGCATGTCCTACCAAAAACATAATCTTCACTCTACAGATCTGTGAATTTCTCCTTAAGTGTAACAAAATTCAACTAAGTCTGAAATTTTATAGTCAACCTTAAAATTTCCATGAAAACTGCTACTTGGATTTTATAATTTTTGTGACTGTATTTTGTTCTGCCCTCCCATCCCCAAACCCATGAACTGCAAATTCCTTTAAGGCAAGGACTATCTTTCATTCCTCTGATCACCCTGCAAACCCTAAACACAAACAGCACACAAATTTCTATATCTCTTGGTTCCACAGCCTAGTCAGGGACCAAACAGACATTGCTTATTCATTCTTGTGCCTCAGGAAAAGCAAAAGGATAGCCAAGGAATCAAAAGCACTTTAGAAGGTTTGATGGAAGTCACAGAAAAGATTTCAATAGACAGACAGAGAAAAGAGATAGATCAGCTACTTGACACCGTTAACACTGAAAGAGACCATGACCAATCAGCAGCTACCGGATAAAAAGTGAAGAAAGTGAGGGAATAATGATGGTCCCTTTAAGTATTCCACTTATGGGGACAGGTGGCTGGCAATATGCTATACAGCAAAGAGTAGGTCCTCAAGACATACGGTAAAAAGTGAGTTCTTAGGTATCCCATCTACAAGTCATTCCAGAGAAATATCTGAAAAGCAGGAACAATGAGGTCTATAGCTCAGGGAGCAGTGAAGTCACATTCTGAAGCAATCTATTAGGCCTCAGGTAAATCAAAGCATAAAATCTTAAAGTAATCAATTTACTTATTTTTTTTTAAAGGAGATTTAGGGAAGCATAAGAACCAAAACTCCTAACTGTATATGAAAAAGAACAAAGCAACCAACTGTTTTCTTGGAACATTTTAACCCATGAACTTAGGCAGTTCATCACCGTAAGATGGCGATAATACAAGTTCACCCCCTCTACTTCTATGTCTAAGTACCTCTCTTAAACATCAGGTATTCTAATAGTGGATATTAAAGTGTGAGCCAGGTAAGCTCAGCAAATTTGTTACCGTTCAAAACACTCATCAGATAGTCAACTGTAACCTACCTTTAGCTCTCGTTTCCTGCTCCGGTCACTGCTGGACTTGGAATGCCTAGAGCTTCGGCCTTCCTCCACAGCTTCAAACAGTTTGTCCACAAATCGGAGAGTAGAATCATCAAGAAAAGGTTTCAGATGGTCTGACAGGAAAAAAAAGAGGTGGCAAGGTTGAAAAGGTAAGAGTATTTCGTCCAAATACCAACACTGGAATTTTATGCCTAGGAGGGAGGGAAATGCTTTCTTAAGTTTTTTGTAGGATTCTCATAAATTCTCTTACATGAATGATTTTGCCCCATGAGATAAAAAAATACAGTTTTAATTTTTTGGACTAGGAAGTAGCAGAGCCACAGCAACTTGTTTAGGTTGAGCATCAAAGTTTAGGATGAATAACCACTATAACTTTTCCTAAACTGCAAGCTGGAGGAGACAAAATCTACTTCCTTCAATTTTTTAAATGTATTTTATAGAGACTTCTATATGTTTAGATGTTGACCTGAATATACCCATCTGACTTTAGCATATTTCCTAAGTAAACATAATTTAGGTAACTCAGTACAGCGGTCAAAGGAAATCAGTCTGAGATTCAAAACATGTCACAAATAGCATTAAAAAAAATTTAATTATTTAAGCTATTTCCATTATAATGGAGAGTGAAAAAGCCACCTTAAAACTAAATATTAAAAAAAAACTAAGAGAATGGCATCCAGCCGCATCATTTCACAGCAAATAGAAGGGGAAAAGGTAGAAGCAGTGACAGATTTCCTCTTCCTGGGCTCTAAAATTACTGCAGATGGTGACTGCAGCCATGAAATTAAAAGACATTTGCTTCTTGGCAGGAAAGCTACGGCAAATCTAGACAGTGTGTTAAAAAGCAACGACATCACTTTGCTGATGAAGGTCCATATAGTCAAGGCTATGATCTTTCCAGGAGTCATGTACGGTTGTTGAGAGCTGGACCATAAAGGCAGAAAGCTGAAGAATTGGTGCTGGAGAAGATTCTTGAGAGTCCCTTGGCCAGCAAGGAGATCAAACTAGTCAATCTTAAAGGAAATCAATCCTCAGTATTTCATTTAGGATCCACGCTAAAGCCGAAGCTCCAATACCCTGGCCACCTGATGTGGACAGTCGACTCACTGGAAAAGACCCTGATGCTGGGAAAGATTGAAGGCAGAAGGAGAAGATGCCAGCAGAGGATGAGATGGTTGGATGGCATCACCAATGCAACAGACATGAACTTGGGTAAACTCCAGGAGATGGTGAGGGACAGGGAAGCCTGGCGTGCTATAGTCCATTGGGTTACAAAGAGTCGGACACAACTTGGCGACTGAACAACAACAATTATAATGCAAGAAAAAATAAAATGTGGCCTGACCTTTTTTCAGATGCTTCTAACACAGAGAATTTGGGGGAAGTTCAAAGTAGCATTTGCAGTCATCCAACATGTTAAGCCAAAAGATTCAGAAAGATTCATACATACCAGCTGCTTTCTTCTTGTCCATGCCCTTCCCCACACAGTTCAGTGCTGCTGTGACCACTGTGGGCTCTGAGAAACCCAGCACCCTCTTCACTGTCTTCTCTATCCATGGTTTCAGTTCATCCAGCTCCCTCTTAGATAGCGCCATTCTTTGGGAAAAGGAGGATAGCTCAAAACAGGATTCAATACTGCACCTAAAAAGAAATCAGTAAAGTTAGAGGACAGGAAAAGACTAAAATGACCCCAGGCAATGATTAGTATATCAGGAATGCTTTCCCCACTGCTATTCTCAATCCTGGGCAAGTTCTTCTAACTTCATTTCAAGCCAAATACTTTCAACGTATACTTCAAAACAGAAAGAACTACATTCTGTTTGATTTTTACCCCTAACTCAGTAATATCATCAGCTAATCAATGAAATCTGTGGAATAAACAAACCAACCCTTGGGAAGAACCTAGTCTGAGAAATGAGTTCTAGCTTCTTTTCTGATTATCATATTCAACAAGGACTGTCAAACATATAACATGAAAACAAGACTGAAAAAGCCCACTCACAGGCCAACTTTTCTATTCTTCCTACTTCCAGGCAGGCATTCCTTAACCCAGGGCTTCTTTTAAGGAACACAAATAAGAGATGGCTTATCCGGGTTACATCTTACATTAAAGCTCCTAATCCTCAAGACTGTTCTGTCATATTTCTCTGTATTCATTGTCATCCCAGTGGGAATTCTGTACCCAGATCCTTTTCTCTTTTGTTCTACAGGGTCTTTGTCATAAGTAATCCCTCAGTTCAGAAAAGGTTACCCTTTTCATATGTATATGAAAGGCTGATTCATTCTGCTATACAGTAGAAACTAACACAACATTACAAAGCAACTATACGCCAATAAAAATTAATTAAAAAAAGATTACCCTCATTTTGGATGTACTCTTTTCACCTTTACCTTTATTCTTCTACTTTTTAGCTTAATAGAGAAACCATCATACAAGACTCTACAACAATCTGTTATTTAACGCAAATCAGTACAATTCTTAAACTACTCATGCTTACAATCTTATCTCCTACTGAAATCTCAAAACTCTACATGAGCAGAAAGAAAATTTTATTTCCATAATTTCCTCCATACTGTCTAAAAGACAATAAATTAGACTGACCTCAATTCCAAGTTAACCTCCTCCCAGAAGTGCCACACATCAGGGTTCGATCTGGGTGTCAATTTTTCAAGATGTTTTAAGACATCTTTTCCCTAAAAGGTACAGCTTGATTAACTTCTACATTGTTGGCAAGTTTATCCTCTAGAAGACCTATTGCTAAATAATGTATATAATTTTGGTATAACCATATGAAACTAGTAGCTTAAAGTCATGAAACTAGAGGTGAAGCATTTTGTGCCTCAGTGGCATGTAATATGAATAAATCTGCAGTGGCTTTATTTACCCATCAGGAGATAGCAGTATAGCCTATCAATCTCAACATGTTAACAAGAAGCATATTCAGACACCATAGAGTGAAGAGCTCACACACACCTCTACCATTTACCAGCCTTCTGACAAGTAATTTCTCTGAGTCTCAGTTCACTCATCCTACAAAGTGAGGACAACTGTCATTCTTATAAGGCACTTAATTCATTCAATAAATATTTATGCATACCTAGTAAGTTTCAGGCAGCCTACTGAGTGCTGAGAATACACACAACGGTGAACAAGACAGACAAGAATTCTTGCCTTAACAGAATTTATATTCCACTGGAACTGAATCATAGGCTAGAAAGAGTAAACAATTTGAAAATCCAGAGCTACAAATGGGGCATCACTCTATTAGATGAAATGTGTGCCCAAGCATTATACTAACAAATGTACACAACTTCAACCCATTCCTCCATAAGATAACGGTGCAAACTAAACAGCCAATGGGCAAAATAAAAGTTCGAAACAGTAACGAGCTTTGTCACTAATCAATTGTTCAACAGTAACTGCGTGGGGTAGGGGTGGGGTGTGGTTCTGGTGTGGAAGGAGAGGAAGGCAGAATGATCTCTGAATGAGCAGGGAACAGAACTTAATCTTCTGAAGGATTTTCTTTCTCTGTGTTCTTTGCTACAAGTCGAATTTCATCCTTGAAACTCCCATTCGTTTCTTTTTTGCTCATCCCGTCTCTCTGACCAGCCCCCACTCGCCTGTTCTACCCCAACTCCTCATCTCAGTGCGAGTCCCCTCAGCTCGTCCCTTTCCCGCCCCCGCCCTTCCCCTCTCAAACAACCTCATTCCAACCCGTTCTCCCACAGAACCTTGTTCTTTTCTCAGCTTCCTTTCCGCTGAACCTTCCCGCCTCTGTCCTTCTCTCGAACTGAACCCTACCCCAAACACTAGGACAACAGGATACCCGCTCCGGGCCCCGGGCCACTACTCACCTCACAAACTTCAGCCCCTGAGACGGAGCCCGAACGTTACACCGGAACCGGAAACCCTCTGGCCGCCCTATGGCCTGCCGTCGCTACCGCCACGGCCGCCGCCACGCCGCGGTCCCACAACGCGTGACGAGGGAGGGTGGGGCCGCCGGTTCGCGCAGCCGTAGTGGCTACTTTCCGCCCAGAGAGGGAGCGCATGCGTAGCGGAGCCCGAAAGTTTTACGTTGGCTAGATCCTCGCCTCATCGGTTTGCCCAGGTAAAGGTGTGCAACGTTAGTGTTACCTGAAGCATAAATTGGGCTGCCTGTAGTATTCCTAGTGTGGCGAATAAGTACACTACGGTTTTGCTAGAACTAAAAGAAGGGCTTTTGCGTTTGGGCTAAACCCGGTCTTTCTAGTACAAAGTAAAGCCTCCAAGAGTCGTGATCCCTAGCATTAAGGATCCCTAGCATCCCCTCCTTAGCTTTTGTCCCTAACTTAACAGTGGTGCCAGAGATCATGGTAGCCCCTCCCCCCTTTTAGTGTTGTTTTTTCTTCTCCCTTCCATTCTTTCACGGAACAAATAATGACTATCTATTACTATATGTCATGCATCCACTGAGATTCAGTATTACTTAATGATTTAAGCAACAGCACGAGTTTTAAAGCCGTCTGTATTTATATTCCAGCTCTCCCACTCATTATCTGTGACATTAGGCAAGTTCCTTAAGCTGTTTCCTCACCTGTAAAAAAAAAAAAAAAAAAATCCACCTCATAGGGTTGCTTTGAAGACCACAAGAGTCGTCAGAGAGTTGAGTAAAGCTTCTCAGAGAGTTCAGTAGAGCTCCTTGGTATATAACAATATATGCAGTTGGTTACATACATGTAGAGTTCCTAAACTTACATGACGAAGTCTAAACTCCTGATTCTAACCACCACCGTCCTCCCCAAACCAGCTCCCAACACAGTCTCCCTCATTTCAGTTAATGGCCACCATATTTTTACAGTTGATGAAAAATTGAAATTATAATGGAGTAATCATAGTTCAAAAAAGATTTTCACGACCCAGATAATCACGATGCTGTGATCACTCACCTAGAGCCAGACATCCTGGAATGTGAAGTCAAGTGGGCCTTAGGAAGCATCACTATCAACAAAGCTAGTGGAAGTGATGGAATTCCACTTGAGCTATTTCAAATCCTAAAAGATGATGCTGTGAAAGTGCTGCACTCGATATGCTAGCAAATTTGGAAACTCAGCAGTGGCCACAGGACTGGAAAAGGTCAGTTTTCATTCCAATCCCAAAGAAAGGCAATGCCAAAGAATGTTCAAACTACCACACAATTGCACTCATCTCACACGCTAGTAAAGTAATGCTCAAAATTCTCCAAGCCAGGCTTCAGCAATACGTGAACCGTGAACTTCCAGATGTTCAAGCTGGTTTTAGGCAGAGGAACCAGAAATCAGATTGCCAACATCTGCTGGATCACTGAAAAAGCAAGAGAGTTCCAGAAAAACATCTATTTCTGCTTTATTGACTATGCCAAAGCCTTTGACTGTGTGGATCACAATAAACTGGAAAATTCTTAAAGAGATGGGCATACCAGACCACCTGACCTGCCTCTTGAGAAACCTGTGTGCAGGTCAGGAAGCAACAGTTAGAACTGGACATGGAAGAACAGACTGGTCGAAATAGGAAAAGGAATACGTCAAGGCTGTATATTGTCACCCTGCTTATTTAACTTATATGCAGAGTACATCATGAGAAACCCTGAGCTGAATGAAGCACAAGCTGGAATCAAGATTGCAGGGAGAAAGATCAATAACCTCAGATATGCAGATGATACCACTCACTCTTATGGCAGAAAGTGAAGAGGAACTAAAGAGCCTTTTAATGAAAGTGAAAGAGGAGAGTGAAAAAGTTGGCTTAAAGCTCAACATTCAGAAAACTAAGATCTTGGCATCCGGTCACATCACTTCATGGCAAATAGATGGGGAAACAGTGGAAACAGTGGCTGACTTTCTCTTTGGGGGCTCCAGAATCACTGTCGATGGTGATTGCAGCCATGAAATTAAAGGATGCTTCCTCCTTGGAAGGAAAGTTATGACCAACCTAGACAGCATATTAAAAAGCAGAGACATTACTTTGCCAACAAGGGTCTGTCTAGTCAGGGATATGGTTTTTCCAGTAGTTATGTATGGATGTGAGAGTTGGACTATGAAGAAAACTGAGCACAAAAGAATTGATGCTTTTGAACTGTGGTGTTGAAGAAGACTCTTGAGAGCCCCTTGGACTGCAAGGAGATCCAACCAGTCCATCCTAAAGGAGATCAGTCCTGGGTGTTCATTGGAAGGACTGATGTTGAAGCTGAAACTCCAATACTTTGGCCACCTGATGCAAAGAGCTGACTCATTTTAAAAGACCCTGATGCTGGGAAAGATTGAGGACAGGAGAAGAAGGGGATGACAGAGGATGAGGTGGTTGGATGGCATCACCGACTCAATGGACATGAGTTTGAGTAAACTCCAGGAGTTGGTGATGGACAGGGAGGCCTGTTGTGCTGTGGTTCATGGGGTTGCAAAGAGTCAGACATGACTGAGTGACTGAACTGAACTGAATCATAGTTCAGATATACAAAAATGCAGCTGGGAGGCCGTTAAGGATCTGGTTTCAGACACATCTCTGCCTCACTGAGAACTTGAACTTTCTTTGAACTATACCAGACTTAAGAACACCACTAGTCATATTCAGAACAACACATGCCAGCTGCAACTTATGGTCTCAGGGTCTTCCCTTGTAACCATGAAACAAATTTGAACCCCAGCTGACCCTTACTTAACAAGTACCAAGTCAGGACTTGGTGCTTTCACTGCTGAAGTCCAGGATCAGAACTAAGATCCAACAAGTTGACTGGTGCAGCCAAAAAACACACAAAAAACAAACAACCTTACTTCTTGCCAGCTCCAATTATAATTTTGATAAATAACTCATGTACCTATAATGTTGTGGGTTTTACTTTCATAAGCCTTCCACATTTTGTAGCCCAGTTCAGTTCAGTACTCAGTCATGTCCGACTCTCTGTGACCCCATGGACTGCAGCACGCCAGGCTTCCCTTTCCATTACCAACTCCTGGAGCTTGCTCAAACTTGTGTCCATTGAGTTGGTGATGCCATCCAACCATCTCATCCTCTGTCATCCCCTTCTCCTCCTGTCCTCAATCTTTCCCAGCATCAGGGTGTTTTCCAATGAGTCAGATCTTCACATTGGTGGCCAAAGTATTGGAACCTTAGCTTCAGCATCAGTCCTTCCAGTGAATATTCAGGACTGATTTCCTTTAGGATTGACTTGTTTGATCTCCTTGCAGTCCAAGGGACTCTCAAGAGTCTTCTCCAACACCACAGTTCAAAAGCATCAATTATTCTGTGCTCAGTTTTTTTTATTGTCCAACTCCCACATCCATACATGACTACTGGAAAAACCATAGCTTTGACTAGACGGACCTTTGTAGGGAAAGTAATGTCTCTGCTTTTTAATATGCTGTCTAGGTCTGTCATAGCTTTTCTTTCAAGGAGCAAGTGTCTTTTAATTTCATGGCTGCAGTCACCATCCACAGTGGTTTTGGAGCCCAAGAAGATAGTGTCTCTCACTGTTTCCCTTGTTTCCCCATCTATTTGACATCTATTTGACTGGATGCCATAATCTTAGTTTTTTGAGTTTTAAGCCAAATTTTTCACTCTGCTCTTTCACTTTCATCAAGAGACTCTTCAGCTCCTCTTTGCTTTCTGCCATAAGGGTGGTGTCATCTGCATATCTGAGGTTATTGATCTTTCTCCCTGCAATCTTGATTCCAGCTTAAACTTCATCCAGCCCAGGGTTTCTCATGATGTACTCTGCATATAAGTTAAATAAACAGGGTGACAGTTTGACATACAGCCTTGACATACTCCTTTCCCAATTTGGAACCATTCCATTGTTCCATGTCCAGTTCTAACTGTTGCTTCTTGATCTGCATACAGATTTCTCAGGAGGCAGGTAAGGTGGTCTGGTAATCCCATCTCTTTAAGAATCTTCCAGTTTGTGATCCATGCAAAGGCTTTGGCGTAATCAATAAAGCAGATGTTTTTCTGGAACTCTCTTGCTTTTTCTATGATCCAGTGGATGTTGGCAATTCATTATTTGGTTCCTCTGCCTTTTCTAAAACCAGCTTGAACATCTGGAAGTTCTTGGTTCATGTACTGTTGAAGCCTGGCTTGGAGGTTTTTTTGAGCATTACTTTGCTAGCGTGTGAGATGAGTGCAATTGTGCGGTAGTTTGAACATTCTTTGGCATTGCCTTTCTTTGGGATTGGAATGAAAATTGATCTTTCCCAGTCCTGTGGCACTGCTGAGTTTTCCAAATTTGCTAGCATATTGAGTGCAGCACTTTCACAGCATCATCTTTTAGGATTTGAAATAGCTCAACTGGAATTCCATCACCTCCACTAGCTTTGTTGATAGTGATGATTCCTAAGGCCCACTTGACTTCACACTTCAGGATGTCTGGCTTTAGGTGAGTGATCACACCATCATGGTTATCTGAGTCATTAAGATCTTTTTTGTATAGTTCTTATGTGTATTCTTGCCACTTCTTCTTAATATCTTCTGCTTCTGTTAGGTTCATACCATTTCTATCTTTTATTGTGCCCATCTTTGCATGAAGTGTTACCTTGGTATCTCTAATTTTCTTGAAGAGATCTCTAGTCTTTCCCATTCTATTGTTTGTCTCTATATCTTTGCATTGATCGCTGAGGAAAGCTTTATCTTTCCTTGCTATTCTTTGGAACTCTGCATTCAGATGGGTATCTTTCCTTTTCTCAGGTATTTGTAAGGCCTCCTCTGTCAACCATTTTGCCTTTTTCTTGGGGATGGTCTTGATCACTGCCTCCTGTAGAATGTCACGAACCTTCGTCCATAGTTCTTCAGGCACTCTATCAGATCTAATCCCTTGAATCTATTTGTCACTTCCACTGTATAATCGTAAGGGATTTGATTTAGATCATACGTGAATGGTCTAGTAGTTTTCCCTGTTTTCTTCAATTTTAGTCTGAATTTTGCAATAAGGAGTTCATGATCTGAGACACAGTCAGCTCCCGGTCTTGTTTTTGCTGACTGTATAGAGCTTCTCCATCTTTTAAAAAACTGTTATTTTCAGATTACAAACTACAAAAACCAAAATTCCAAAATGTTTAAGAAATTCCAAGATTTTAAGATAATAGGTTCACTGGAAAATTGAAGTTATTCTTTAAGGAGATTATTAGAATTTCCCAGGGAACACAAAATTTTTGTATTTAAAGTCTGGCTTTTAATAAATTTGAGGAAAATGCACTAAAAATCAACCTTCTCTGATGGTGCAGCATGAAACAATGAGTAAATGTTGGCTTTGAGTAACAAACTGAGGGTGCCTCTTGCTCAACTCACTCATGCTTGTTTGCTCATTTTATCTACAGTATTTAAAACTAATGTGTCACATAAATGGTGGTGGTAGTTTAGTTGCTAAGTCGTGCCTCACCCATGCGGCTCCAAATAGTCACTCCAAAAAGTCTGTTAAATGGGTTAATGAGTTCCAACTCTGTGGTTGTAAATTTAGGTTCGGTGCTTTCAGTCAGCTGGATTCAACTCCCCACAGGGAAATGGGTTTTTAGGAACTGACTTTATTTCCATTTGGAAATAATATTTGGAATCAGATAGATTTAAATTCTTAGAATTTATGTAAATAATTTGCCAAGGTCATGACTGAATCTAGATCTTTTTGACTATGTAAAAAACTATGTATATTAGGTGGCTGGCATATACTAGAAGTTCTCATCTTTTCGTTTTCCTTCAACTACCTAATTTTAATACAGTAATCCATTATTACTTTACTTGTTTAGTATATAGTGAATTTTTATTCCTTAGTATTTTCAGTTAACCCATAGGCATACTTATTTTGTACTTAGAGCACTTCTGAAAACTTTAAAGTGCAACGTCAAAGTTACTCAACAGAGCCTGATTTTAAAGAGGTAGCTGTTTCTGGAGCACCAAAGATAAGATCCTTAAATTATGATCCGAACAGGCCTGCCAGAGGCAATCAGGTGGACATCTAAGAGAGGGCAAAGATGCCTAAGATCAAGGTAGGAGGTATTGTATCTTTTATCTCGTAACTGTGTAAATACTAAGCTGTGCTGCATGTATGCTCAGTCACATCCGACTCTATGCAACCCCATGAACTGTGGCCAACCAGGCTCCTCTGTCCATGGGATTCTCCGGGCAAGATTACTGGAGTGGGTTGCAATGCTCTCCTCCAGGGGATCTTCCCAACCCAGGGATCAAACCTGCCTCTCTTACGTCTCCTGCATTGGCCCGCAGGTTCTTTACCACTAATGCTACCTGGAAATGCAACAGGTACTAAACCACCCCTCTTCTAAAGCTAATGCAGGAATAAAAAGATTAGGACAATCCCCATTCATTAAGTGACCATGAAGTATCTTCTAGCTTCCAGAGCAGGGAGTGGAAGGTCTTTCTTCCTTCCACGACAGCACAAACTGATTAGGACTTCAGCCATCCTACAAATGGCTCCAAGTACAGCCATTCAGCCTACTCCCATTTCACACATGAGGCCTTTTCAATTGGCTACCTGCTACAACCCATCATTGTTCACTGCTCCACGGAACATGGAAGATGGTCAGGATTGGAGATTAGGACAAGCAGGGCATAATTTCAGAGACGAATTCCAGACCTTAGCCATCCCTTAGTCTTTTGCAGGGAAGATAGAAACAACGTTAGCCTCAGGGAAATGCTGACAAGTGACAGACCCAGTTCTCCTATCTACCATTTTGGCAGAAGCCAGGTCTTTATTCTTTAGCAACAGCAATTGGCAGGTGATACCATTGCATGGCACAAAATCATTCAAAAGTGAGGTACTGAAGACCAAATTCAGAGATTGAAAGGTGATTCAGAAGTATAAATATTTCTTATGAAAATGAGATTGTATAAAATTGTTCCATCACATATTTAATCAGTAAATATGGTTATCGTGAAAACGAGAAAAAACAGGACAGAATTAAAACCAGAAGAAATCTGGTCACGCTGCTACACCACAAGGGGGCAGTGTTTGAACACTAGTAATGTGGAGAGGTAGGAGTGGAGGCAGTCTGCTCTTAACTTTTTAATGCTGAGAGGGCTCCAGTCAGGGTCAGGAGAGGTGACTACCCTTTGCATTCTACAGGGGTTGGCACTAACTCTCTTTGTACTAGCAGGCATGACTGTCAGGGGACCAAGGTCAGAGAAAACACAACAGGAGAGGAAGCATCGCAGCTGGTCTTCCCATAGTGGTCAGACGCCCCAGCTCTCACCTGGAAGTGCCTGCTGAGGAGAGGGAGGGGTGGTAGTCAGAACTCCACCTGGAATCTCCTTTGAGTACTATAGGGCAATGATTCTCAAATGTTATCAGGCATCAGAATCACCTGCAGGGCTTGTTAAAATAGACTGCTGGGCTCCAACCTCAATTTCCAATTCAGAAGGTCTAAAGTAGGTCTAAAACTTCCATTTCAAGCTGTTTTTCAGGTGATGCTGCTAATCTGAAGATCACATTTTGAGAACCACCGCTGTAGGTTTTTCTGGCTTTCTCTTAACACTCCCCCATTCCCTCTTTCCTACCATCCATCTACTGCTTTCATTTCTACCAACCCTTCATTAGCTTCCTTTAGGAAAACTAAAGAAAAGACCAAACAGGGGTAAATGTTAGACTGTCTTTAAGATTCTCCTGAGGAAGGGTTTCAGCTCTCTACCACTCTGGGTGATGGGTGTTTCGGAGGTGGGACTTACTCCACACACACATATGCTTCCTCTTCCTTTATTGAACTGCCTGCCGACAGCTGGAAGGTAGTTCAGTAAAGAGGAACAGATCCTTTTCCAATCGTAAGATCTTGCTTTGAGTTTCATAAAAATTAGTTAGAACATGGGAGATATACTCTACTACATTTGAGAAAAATTTCCCACCTCAGACTGCCTTTTAAAAAATTACAGTAAAATATACAAAACATAAAATTTACCATAATTGATCATTTAAGTGTACAATTCCATGGCATTAAGTACATTCCCATTGCTGTGCAAGTTCCACCATCATCCATCTCCAGACCTTTTCATCTTCCCAAACTGAAACTCATACTCATTAAACAATAATTTCCCATGCCCCTCCTGTCAAACCAGCCCTTGGCAACCAACATTCTATCCCTAGACTACTTTTTGACTCAGTTTGTCTTTTGACTTAATAAAAGAGAGTATCCACTGCTGACTAGTGGAATTGCTTCTTGCATATATGTGATTGAGTTTATTTTAAGAAAGGTAAATGGGATTAAGGGAAGAAAAGACGTGCAGACAACTGGATAAGGGTTTTCATACTGGGCCTCCTGTCCACAGGCCTCAGCAGCCCTGCCATGGATCTGCCCGATTCTTTCGCATCAAGAAGTTGATCTTGCGAGCCATTTCCATGTTGTAGATCCGCCGGCAGGTTTCATAGCTTTCCCTCTGTCGCCGACGGCAAGGCTTCTCGTAATACCGCCGTCGCTTTATGTCCTCAATGAGCCCATCCATGGTAAGGATTCTGTATAAAGACAGACAATGAAGTTAGAGGCTTAGGCTTATTGTTATTCTTTTCCAGTTTCACAATGATCAGAAGTCAACTGACCAAACGATTGGTATCTGTAAAAATGATAGTGTGCAATGGTGACAATATAGCATTCACTGCCTACATATACAGGCCAGGCCCCAAACAGTAATATGTGGAGAAATAAAAAGGCAATTAATTATACAGTCCTTGTTCTTGGGGAGTTTACCATCATTATCATGTTCTCAACCATTTTTATTTCCTACCACAAGACATCTGAGAGATATGGCAGTGGCAGGGCGTCTCAACCAATGGTCTCACCCATTTCAGAATCTTCAAATGGGCTAAGTCATTTGCAGTAGGAAAAAAATAACTAGAGGTGATTCCTACCTGGTCCTTAAGAGGAGAATGTAGTTCCACCTCTGCTGTGTTTAAGAGCTGATGCAGCTTAATTATGTACATTTGGGAAATCTCTGGGCCTACTTCATACAGGGAAAGAAGAGGCCCTTATCACACCAGTGATACAGATAGGAGCATCAAAATAAGAGCCTCAATCATGTTTTTCCTATGTACCACATGCTCCAACCACACATCTGACTACTCCCTGAACACACATTAATACCAAGTCTTTTTTTTAAAGTGTTTGTAGCAGCTTTTAAAAAAAAAAATACCAGGTCTTTACTCAAGGCTGCTTCCTCAGCCTAGAATGCCATCCACAGCTCCAAACTGCCAACCTTCAAGATTTTCCACATCTTTTTTTTTTTTTTTAATTTTTATTTATGTATTTGTTTTGGCCACACCACATGGCATATGGGATCTTAGTTCCCCAGTTAGGGATTGAACCCGTGTGCCCTGCAGTGGAGGCGTGGGATCAAACCCCTGGTCCACCAGGGAATTCCCTTCCACATCTTTCTGATACCAAATCCAGATACCATCTCTCCACAAACCTCTCTCATCTTAGAGAGAAGATCATTTGTTTTGTTGTACACCTATTTAGAGATTATTTCATTTTGCCATTCTGTTATTTATACAGGTGTCTCTCTCCTTAGACTGAAAATCCCTGAAGGCAGAAACTGTGTTTCATTCATCTTAATTTAGCTCAGTTTGTGTTTTTTCCTGTCCACCTAACTACTTCAACAGTTTCTCTTGCTGGATTCATAACATGCATACCTCAAAATCACCTCTTCCTTCTCACTGAGCCAAGAAGACACAGGGGCTTATTCTATAACTTACCTCATCCTGAGGCTCCTGAGTGCTCTGGCTTCAATCTGCAATTTGTCCCTCCCTCTTAACCCATCATCATCTGGTCCTGAGAAGTCTGGAGGCACCTGCTGCTACTGCCCTCCAATCTTGCATTGTTTACATGACCCCATTCCTGCCTACCCTTTCCTTTCATTACACATAAAAAGTCAGTCAGAAACACAATTGGAGATGGCTAAGTCGGTGAAGAATCCACCTGCAATGCAGGAGACCTTGGTTCGATCCCTGGTTTGGGAATATCCCCTGGAGGAGGGCATGGCAAACCACTCCAGTATTCTTGCCTGGAGAATTCCCATGGATAGAGGAGCCTGCGGGCTGTAGTCCATGGGGTCACATAGAGTCAGACATGACTGAACAACTAAGCACAAAATTAGAGGGGAGACAGAAGCAGGAAATAAAAATAAGAGAAACTACCTGCTCCTTCTGCTCAGTGGGAAACCCTGTGTATTGCTGCTACGTTATACCAGAAGCCCAAGGTAACAATAATAGATTGAACATGAGCTTGAAAAGATCTGAGCTTTGGGTACATTACAAATGTGAATAGACATGGGCGCCACCGTCCTTTGGGATCTTTTAGACTCCTGCTGATTTGTAAGTTCAGTTTGTCTAGGTTTTTTTTCTTTTTTTTTTTAGTTTGTCTAGGTTTTAATGGCAGGGAGATGGGAGGCAAGGGAACTGCCTCAAACTCCCAGAGGTGGAAGGAGCAGATAATTCGGGTTCTATTGAAAATACAGTCATGCCCAGAAGTGGATCCAACACTGAAGTTGTACAGTAGAAAAGGAGGGCACCAAAGACTCAATACCTTTGCCCACAGAGGGTCTCCAATGCTGTCTTTCTTCCTCCACTTACCCTTAAATGTTGGTATTGCTCCAGATTCTGACTGTAAATTCCCTCCGTTTTGGTTCTACATGATTCCCTTAAACTATAACATGGGCCTCAACCCTGATGCACAACAGAATCATCTCCTTAAGAGCCTTTATTTTTTTTTTCTTTTTTTTTTGTATGCCCCCTTTATTTTTTATTTTTTTTATTAGTTGGAGGCTTAAGAGCCTTTAAAAAGTATTCATGCCTCGGTCCCATTCCTCAGAGACTCTGATTTAATTGGTCTACAGTGGGGTTATATACTAGGTATATTTTAAAAGACCCCACAGGTAATTCTAATGTAGAGCCACACTTGAGAACTGACCCAGACACTGCTGACTCTTAAATTGTTATCTTTAGTTGCAGTCTTAAAAGCTAGGCTGATGCTTCCAATTGCCTTAAACCTCACAAAAAAACAAACTTATTATCTCCAACTAAAATTCATTCTTCCTCCTCTATACTCTCTGTTAATGGCATCATCAGTTACTCAAGCTAAAATCTCATGTTCCTAGACTAGGACTTCTTTTCTTCCTACACCCACATTTACAGTATCTTATAAATTCTATAACCTGAAATAGTTCTTAGAGCTCTCCCTTCTCTCTTTTCCTATGGTTACAGCTCTAATTTGATCCTTATCTTATACCTGTACTGAAATAATCACCTAACTGGTCACTTAATCAACAAGTATTTATAAAATATCAACTCTATACCAGACACTGCATT
This sequence comes from Cervus elaphus, assembly GCF_910594005.1. Classification (NCBI taxonomy): domain Eukaryota; kingdom Metazoa; phylum Chordata; class Mammalia; order Artiodactyla; family Cervidae; genus Cervus; species Cervus elaphus. Next base: position 43,189,147 of record NC_057834.1, read on the forward strand.
AAATGCTGAGGATAGAAAACAAACTTTGACATGGTTTCCTACCCTCATGGTCTAGTAAAGACAAAAAAGTTACAATAGAGTGTGATAGATGCAAAGATAAGGGAAATATGGTTATAGACGCCCACAGGAGAGGACTTGAGGATAAGGTGGTTATGAAAGCTTCCTAAAGGATACTTCATTTGAATTGTGAAGGATAAACAGGTTGCCCTATTTCCATTCTCTTTCCCTACACCAATTACTGTCCTAAAACATAAATCAGAGCATGTCACTCTGATGTTAAAAAAAGAAAAATTGTTCCCAGTAAACAAAATAGTCTAACCCAGTGGTTCCCACTTGTTTGTACATTAGAATCACCTGGGGATCTTTTAAAAATTCCAAACCCTAAGCCTCTCCAGGCCAACTAAATTACAAGTAAGAAGGGACATGAGCAGGGTTTGTTAAGTTCCCCTAGCAATTGCAAAGTGCACATAAATTTGGGAACCACTAGTCTAAGCTCAAAGCCCTAAATAATTGAGCTTCATCCTCCCTCTCTCTAGCTTTATCTTTAATAACTTGCCCTAAAAAGCCTGTCTAGTCACACTGAACTATGTGTTTACTCCAAACACATTACATATCTATTTTTTACATTTGTTCACGATGCTCTTTAGAATGATTCCTTTTAAAAAAAACTTTTAAAAAAATTATTTGTTTATGGCTGTGCTGGGTCTCCGTTGCTGTGCTCAGGCTTTCTCTAGTTGTGGAAAGCAGGGGCCACTCTCTAACCGTAGCGTGCGGGTTTCTCATTGCAGTGGCTCCTCTTCTTGTCGAGCACATGCTCCAGGGCTCGCAGGCTTCAGTAGTTGCGGCATGTGGGCTCAACGGTTGTGCACAGACTCAGCTGCCCCAAGGCATGTGGGATCCTCCCAGATCAGGGATCAAATCTGTGTTCCCTGCATTGCAAGGCAGACACCTAACCACTGGACCACCAGGAAAGCCCATTTCCTTTCTTTTTCTGTTGTATAAAATGCTACTTATTCTTCAAAGGCCCAAACCAATGGGTAACATTTGTAAATTGATCCAGGAGAAATTAATCATGCCTTCCCTCTGTTCCCAAAGCACAGTGGTTCTCAAGCTAAAGTTTAGACTCATGCAATAGCCACCTAGAAAACTTGTTAAAACACAGATTGTTGGGACTTTCCTGGTGGTCCAGTGGTTAAGAATCTGCATGCCAATGCATGGGACATGGGTTCGATCCCTGGTCCGGCAATCAGGGAAACTCAGTCTGTGAGCCACAGCTACTGAAGCCTGCAAGTCCTAGAGCCCATGCTCTGCAACAACATAAGTCACCACAATGAGAAGCTGTGCACCGCACCCAGGGAGTGGCCCTCACTTGCAGCAACTAGAGAAAGCCCACATGCAGCAACACCCAGTGCAGCCAAAAATATATAATTTTTAAAAATTAAAAACACCCGCAGATTGCTGTGTCACCTCCACTTTTTGACTTCATACAGGACTAAGGTGGGGCCCAAGAATTTGCATTTCTAACAAGCTCCCAGGTGATGTCGCAGCTGATGGTCCAGGGAGAACCAATGCCACAGCACACTGTTAAAACACTGATCAGACAGTGTATTTGGATATGTTTGGTTTTTTAATTTTTAAAATCTCCCTTACTGGGTTGTGTGCTTTCTAAGGTTACAGATTAAATCTTTCACTTTTGCATTTAATATAATACTTGGCAAAGAGCAAATATCAGTAAATGTATGACAAAAATGAATCCTCTAGGTCAGGGGTCCTCAACCCCTGGTCCAGTCCAAAGCCTGTTAGGAACCGGGCCACACAGCAGATGAGCAGTGGATGAGCAGGCAAAGCTTCATCTGCTACTCCTCATTGCTTGAATTACCACCTGGCCCATCCCCCCACCCCAGACTGTGGAAAAATTTTCCACGAAACTGGCCCCTGGGGCCAAACAGGTTGGGGACCACTGCTCTAGGTGACTGAGGAATGTCCACAGCTCAAGAGATTAAGTTACTTTATAACAGACACAGTTCTTGGGAGTATTAGCTCAGAAGGCCACAACATTACCTTTACTAAAATGGCACGTTAGAGTTTAGATAGCATTTTCACATCCATGATCCTAATCATAATTCTATGAAACTGATTAAGCAGGTAACATCATCTTTTTTTCTTGGCTGCACTGTGCCACGTTCGAGATCTTACCACTGGACCACCAGGGAAGTCCCCAGCATCTCTTTACAGGTTAGAAAACTGAAGTTCAGTGAGGCTGACCCGCCCAAGATCATGAAATGGAGCTAAAAGTAGAATTCAGGTCTTTCGTGCCGTGCTTTATAACAGCACTCTGCTTCTCCAGTAAAAACCACTGAGGTTCAAAAGACAAATTACTATGGTGCCCACAGGCAAAAAGAAAATAAGAGAGGAAAAAGCTGAGCCAGACTCCTTAATTAGAGTAAAAAGATGCAAGCCAAGAAGACATGGCACACTAAGGGAAAGACATTGATCCAAACAACTAAGTATTTATTTCTGTCTAGGCTTTGTTTCGGAGAAGGCAATGGCACCCCACTCCAGTACTCTTGCCTGGAGAATCCCAGGGACGGGGGAGCCTGGTGGGCTGCCATCCATGGGATCGCACAGAGTCGGACACAACTGAAGCAACTTAGCAGCAGCAGCAGGCTTTGTTTGGGCTTCTCTGGTGGCTCAGTGATAAAAATCCACTCATCAATGCAGAGATGTGGGTTCAGTCCCTGGTGTGGGAAGATACTCTGGAGAAGGAAATAGCAACCCACTCCAGTATTCTTGCCTGGGAAATTTCATGGACAGAGGAGCCTGGTGGGCTGCAGTCCATGGGGTTGCAAAGAGACATGACTAACTGAGTAACACTACACTTTCACATGAAAAGAACAGAGACCCTAGGTATGACTTCACCTAGGAAGAGGAGCCTATTGGAATGACAAAAACAGTTTAAAAGTACTATGAAAGAGAAATGCAAAAGGAAGAGTTTAGAAACATACTCAGGTAGCCTACTGGAGTTTCGAAAGGGTTCTGAAACAGACAAAAGTGATCATCTTATCAAGTAAATGCCTGTGTGGTCAGGCAGAAAAGAAGAACAAGAAAAAAGTATCAAAGGAATATAACAGTAGAGGAAGGGGGAAAAGGATGAAAAGATCGGTGCCCCCTAACGTAATGATGGGGTTGCTAAATGGTATTCCTTGGATGGTTCTATTTCCAAAACACATACCAAATAAGTTCCAAGGTGCCAGGTGAGGATTTCCTTCCTCACCCTGCACTTTCTAGTTATCCTGAAAATAGCACAGATTATCCTCAAAAGTTCCAGAATCCCTACAGTAGAGGCATCTACTAATTTCTAATAAACAAGGATATAGGAAGAGCTGTGTAGAACTCATGAAGTAAACAGAAGTAATGATGCTTCTGTCCACAGGTAGTTGAAGGACTAGCAGACCAAGAGGCCCACAGTAAATAGATCAGCCTGGAGTTTGGGTGCCTGGCAACGTAACACTGCAGGACAGTCAGCTGCCAGTTTCAGTGAGATTCAACAGATTATGTAAAAGGAGCTAAGCTGCCCGAGCTAGGGGAATTTGAGGGCGGTAGACACACGTTACTGTAGCCAGCCTGTCAGGACCAGCGTGTACACAGGACGACTCAATGGGCCCAGAAGCTCTCCTACCAGGAATAAAAGGGGTCAACTGGGCACACTTCCAGAGGACTTGACTTTCCTTACTTGGGGGCCAGCCAATCGTGCAGGGCTTCCTAGCAAGCCCCGCTCTCCATATCTTCATCTTAGGGCACCAGTGAGGGCTCTTGGTTATATAACAAGCGTTCCGTGGCGATCTCACTGGGTAGACACATAGGCTGTTTCCTTTGTAAGACTATATTTGTGCTCTAAACATGCTAAAGCTTTAACCACCTTCCTTTCTTCTCATTTGCTGTCATACCTACTGCTGTAATTAAACTGCAGAGCATGCAACTTATTATCAAAAATATGAGAGAAATAAGGAGAAGCCAGAATTTAAGCGAGACATACAGAAAAGGCAGCTAAAGGACGAGAATACTGGAGTGGGTTGCCATTTCCTCCTCCAGGAGGGCGTTAGGAAGCATTACTACAAACAAAGCTAGTGGAGGTGATAGAATTCCAGCTGAGCTATTTAAAATCCTAAAAGGTGATGCTGTTAAAGTGCTGCACTCAAATGTCAGCAAATTTGGAAAAGGCAGTAGTGGTCACAGGACTGGAAAAGGTCAGTTTTCATTCCAATCCCAAAGAAGGCCAATGCCAAAGAATGTTCAACCTACTGTACAATTTCACATGCTAGCAAGGTAATGCTCAAAATCCTTCAAGCTAGGCTTCAGCAGTACATGAATCAAGAACTTCCAGATATACAAGCGGAGCTTTGAAGAGGCAAAGGAACCAGAGATCAAACTGCCAACATTTGCTGGATCATAGAGAAACTAAAGGAATTCCAGAAAAGCATCTACTTCTGCTTCATTGACTATGTATGCTAAACCCTTTGTGTTGATCATAATGAACTGTGGAAAATTCTGAAAGAGATGGGAATACCTGACCACCTTACCTGTCTTGTGAGAAACCTGTACTTGGAGTCAAGAAGCAACAGTTAGAGCCTTACATGGAACAACTGGCTGGTTCAAAATTGGGAAAGGAGTACAACAAGGCTGTATACTGTCACCCTGTTTATTTAACTTATATGCAGAGTACATCACACAAAATGCCAGGCTAGATAAACACAAGCTGAAATCAAGATTGCCAGGAGAAATATCAGCAACCTCAGATATGCAGATGACATGACTCTAATGGGAGAAAGTGAAGAAGAACTAAAGAGCCTCTTGATGAAGGTGAAAGAGGGGACTGAAAAAATTGGCTTAAAACTCAACATTCAAAAATCTAAGATCGTGGCATCTGGTCCCATCACTTCATGGCAAACAGAAGAGGAAAAATATGGAAGCAGTGACAGATTTTATTTTCCTGGGCTCCAAAATCATTGTGGATGGTGACTGCAGCCATGAAATTAAGATGCCTACCCCTTGGAAGGAAAGCTATGACAAACCTAGACAGGTATTAAAAAGCAAAGACATCACTTTGCCAACAAAAGTCCAACTAGTCAAAGCTATGGTTTTTCCAGTGGTCATGTACAAATGTGAGAAATGGACAAAGAAGACAGAGTGCTGAAGAATCAATGTTTTTGAACTGTGGTGCTGGAGAAGACTCTTGAGAGTCCTTTGGAAAACAAGTAGATCAAACCAGTCAATTCTAAAGGAAATCAACCCTAACTATTCACTGGAAGGAATGATGCTGAAGCTCCAATACCTTGGTTACCTGACATGAAGAACTGACCCACTGGAAAAGACCCTGATACTAGGAAAGACTTGAAGACAAAAGAAGAAGAGGGCAGCAGAGGATAAGATGGTTAGATAGCATCACTGACTCAATGGATTAAGAATCTGAGCAAACTCCAGGATATAGTGAAGGACAGGGAAGCCTGGTGTGTTACAGTCCATGGAGTTGCAAAGAGAGAGACACGGTTTACTGACTGAGCAACAACAACAAAGCCTATCTAAATTCACCAAAATAAACCATACAGAAAAAAACTTACAGGGAGAGGTCAGAAAAAGGGTGAGGTAATCTGGAAGACTTTCCTTCCCCAAATGCATCATTTCATCTCACTAGCTAATTAGCTACAGACTCTGTAAAGATATTCACTTAGTGCTTCCAGTGTAAGGGCAGAGATCATTAGACATCTCAACCCTCCCACAGACATGCCACTTAAAGGTCTGAAATAGAAGAGTCTAGAAAGAGCAGTTATAGAGAAACATGAAATAGGGTTATCTTACTTGCCCTGTTATCCTTTCATCTTCAGTGAAAGTACAGCGGGAATAGCTTCTTCGCAAGGATATGACTGGCACATACAGACACCATAAAGGTAAAGAGGCTGCCTCTTTTAAAAGACATACAAATCATCTTGAGCCTGCAACTGCTTCTCAATCACACAGCTTCTGATAGCATCTTTGTTCTCACCTACTATGGTCTTCTGCCCTCCAGCCCTCCACACTTAGAACTCTCTGCTTCGCTAAGAAGTAGGTTCTCTTTCATTTATCTACTTAGTCCCCAAGAACCCCACCTACATTTAAACCTAATCATATAAGGATTCTTAACTGGAGAATGACTGCCATAGGTCTCCCCATTTCCACAGAAGCTAGTAAGTAATCTATAATGTGGAGCAAAGAATACTGCACTAGAAAAATGTGTGTGTTTTATACTCCTTTCAACCATTCAATAATTGTAACCCAAGGAATATAACTTAATCTTCCCAGGCTTCTCTTACTTCTTTAATAAAGCAACCACCTTAGTGGCCTTAAGGCAGAAGATCAGCTCATGTATTATCTCTTTCATATAATTCAATTCAACAAGCATTTGTTTCTCCAAACTCTGCTTCATTGGGGAGAGAAAATGATAAATGAAAGTCAAAATCCTTAAAACTGGTGATAAGAGAAGATTAATGAACTATTTTCTTTAGAAAACATAATTTTATTAGGGATCAGCCTAGCATTCAAAACCTTTCAATACAGCTCCTCCACTTCAGCCAGTTTATTTCCATGTTTTTGCTTATGTTGTAACCTATCTTCTGAACCTGTTTCACTTTTCCATCACTTGCTTGCTCCTTTAAGATCCCAAATCTGAGTTCACCTTTTCCATTAGCCTTGTCCCACACCAATCTCTCACTCAGCTTTCCATGTATCATGTACTATATTCCTGCTCACTAGCAATTTTATAACTCGGTTTTCCCTTTGGGCTCTTTCCTAAAGTCTTGGATAGAATTCAGGTTCATCATCAAAGGAATGATTGTGGATGAATATGCCTCACACTGTTCGGATTGGGGAAGAACTTCATTTTTAAAGACAATAAACTGAGGGACTGAGAAGTTCCAAGACTGTGAACACCTGGGCTGGCACTGGTTAGAAACAACCTCACTCTGCCATCGAAGGTCCATATAGTCAAAGCTATGGTTTTTCCAGTAGTCATGTAAGGATGTGAGAATTGGGCCATAAAGATTGAGCGTTGAAGAATTGATGCTTTTGAATTCTACTGGAGAAGACTCTTGAGTGTCCCTTGGACAGCAAGGAGATCAAACCAGTCAATCCTAAAGGAAATCAACCCTGAATATTCATTGAAAGGACCAATGCTGAAGCTGAAGCTCCAACACTTTGGCCACCTGAGGTGAAGAGCAGACTCACTGGGAAGACTCACTCATCAGTCTTCCCACTTATGATGGGAAGACTGAGGGTAGGAGGAGAAGGGGGTGACAGAGAATGAAATGGTTGGATGGCATCACCGAGTCAATGGACATGAGTTTGAGCAAATTCCAGGAGACAGTGAAGGACAGGGAAGCCTGGCACGCTGCAGTCCATGCGGTCGCAAAGAGTCAGGCACGACTGAGCACTGGTCAACAGCAAATGACAGAGGGAGGGACAGAATAACCACCACACTTCTCAAGAGAGTTGGTTGGCCTAGTCTTGATTCTGGTCCCCAACCAGTTACCTGTTCAGAGTCCTGTATGCACCTTCCACGTTCCCTTCTTGTACCATCACAGTCCTGGCAATGAACTTCAGATGTTTTGCCATGACCTTGGATTTAAGTCTTCAATCTGCAGGACCTAAAGTACGATGGAGAAAGGGGAAGTAAAGTATAGAGACCAGCTGAGAAAGAGAAACACAATAGAATACAGAACCGCGTGGCTTATTTAGGGTCTGGAAATGCAACGGGCTCAGAAAAGAAGTCTGGGACACGTGTTACCTCATGTCCTGGAAGGTACACGTGACTCGTTATCAAGATTCCCCCGCTCACTTTGCCAATACAAACCCTGCCATAGGGAAGAAACGAGACAGTAGCAGGGTATACCCACGGAGGTTTATTTGGCCGGGCACGGAAGAACCGGGACGCGCCGAGGGCGCCCCCTCCCCCTCCTAATTACCGCAAAAGTTCCCAGGATGGTCTGGGGCGGGAACTGGGCACAGCCTCTCTGTGCTTAGGAAAGGGGGCAACCGCGCGGAATCTCTCCCTCCCGCCACACCCGCCTTATTTTCACCTCCCAGCAGGAGCCCCTCACCCCTTAGCACCCAGCCAACTGGGAGCCCGCCCCAACAGGAAGCGGAAGTGCGTCATCGCACGGGGACAACGAAGCTGAAAAGGAAGAGACGCTACGTAGAAACCATGACAACCTTCTGGCAGGAGTAGGGGGTTTTTCGGTTCCGTCAGCCACTGCCAACCCCTGGGTCAGCACTCGACAGCTGGCAAAGCAAAGAACTTGTTGCCTGAAATTGTCCCAAAACAGATTCCTCGCTTTCTCGCGGAGTCACGATCCTTTGGCCTCTGAGGTCAGCCCGATTCTGCACACTTTAATCCTATTAAATCTTTTTTTCCCCTTCCAGTTGAAGTAAAGTTGATTAAAAATGTTGTGCCAATCTCTGCTGTAATCCTATTAAACCCTAAATAGATATTTAATCTATTTCTTTTTCCGGACGGAAAATGAGAGAAATAGGCGAAGCTTCCTGAGCATGGTTCCTCTTTTCATAAAGGACACAGATTCTTTGAGAGCTGCTCTCAGGGTGGAAAGGGCTTCCATGGTGGCTCAGAGGTAAAGAATTCACCTGCCAATGCAGGAGACCTGAATTCTATCCCCTGGGTGGGGAAGATCCTCTGGAGAAGGAAATGGCAACCCATTCCAGAATCCTTTACTGGGAAATCCCATGGACGGAGGAGCCTGGCGCGCTACTACCTACAGTCCGTGGGGGTGGGGGGTGGTCACAAAAGAATAGGACACAACGTAGCGAACTCCGGATGGAAAACAGCTTTACACCCAAAAAACTGAGGGCAAGAAATGAAATAACATACTATCAGTTTCCTATATCACCATCTCCCTAGACATTTCACTAAATAAAGTGGAATCACTAAAGAATCGGAAAAGTCATCTACAGGATTTAGAATCAAAGACTCTTTTATGCCAGCTTCTATCCCATTTGTTTCCTAGTGAGACTTAGAAGAAATAACTTTTTTTTAAACTTTTTCCTCATTGTAGAACCAGCTTTCCTTTTATTCATATGTCTACATATATCTTGTTTTATGGGTATTCATATAAGTTCAGATCTACTGGAAATAGCTACTGGAAAACAGTAGGGAAAGGCTCAGAAGCAGAAAGCATGTCAACCAGGTACTTGTGCAATACCGTTCTTTGGGTAACTCCCCTGAAACACACAGGAACATACACACAGACAGATGTATCCTCATCAGTTATGCTAACAGGACTCACACAAAAACTGAAGCCTGCCTTGAAGTAAGCCAGGTTCAAAGTAACCAAAATAGAGTTAGTCTGAGACATGATTATGCTTATCAACAAACTTTTATGGAATGCCTACTTTGTGTCATTCTACTACATCTTATTTATTCTTATTATTTTTGGTTGTCTTCCCTGATAGCTCAGTTGGTAAAGAATCCACCTGTCATCCAGGAGACCTCAGTTCCATTCCTGGGTTGGGAAGATCCCCTGTAGAAGGGAAAGGCTATCCACTCCAGTATTCTGGCCTAGAGAATTCCATGAGTTGGAGACGACTGAGCGACTTTCACATCACATTCACATTCTTGATTGCGCTGTCTTTGTTCCTGCATGTAGGTTTTCTCTAGTTGAGGGAGCAGGGGTTACTCTTCATTGTGGTGCTTGGGCTTCTCATTGCGGTGGCCTCCCCTGATGCAGAGCACAGGCTCTAGGAGCATGAGCTTTAGTAGTTGCGGCACAAGGGCTCATTAGTTGTCGCGTTCTGGCCCTAGAGTGTTCAGGCTTCAGTATTTGTGGCAGGCAGGCTCAATTGCTCTGCAGCATATGGAATCTTCCCTAACCAGGGATCGAACCCTTGTCCCTTGCATTGGCAGGCAGATTCTTTTTTTTTTTTGGCAGGCAGATTCTTATCCACTATACCACCAGGGAAATTCCTCCACTGCCTCTTGAACTACCAAAACATAGTAAGTGTCCAAAAAGATAAATAGTATGACAAGGTAGTGTATGATGAATGCAAAATAAATTATATAGCAAAATATATATGCCAGCAGCATAATGTAGTAGAAAAACATTGGATTGGAAGTCAGGTAATCTGGATTCTATCAAAATTCTGATACTCATCAGGCATATGACCTTGAACAAGTCACTTAAACCAGTAGTCTGCAAAGTACTGCCTACAGGTCAAATCCAGCCCCATTCTTGTTTTTGTAAATAAACTTTATTGGGACTTCGCTGGTGGTCAACTGGTTAAGAATCTGCCTGCCAATGTAGGGGACATGGGTTCAATCCCTGGTCTGGGAAGATTCCACATGCCTTGGAGTAACTAAGGCCATGCGCCACAACTACTGAGCCTGAGCACTTAGAGCCCGTGTCCCCAACAAGAGAAGCCACTGCAACGAGAAGGCTGTATACTGCAATGAAGAGTAACTCCTACTTGCCTCAGCTAGAGAAAGCCTGCTCACATAAATGAAGACCCAGCCAGCCAAAAATAAATAAATTTAAAAAAAAAGTTATTGGAACACAGTTCTGCCGTTTGTTTATATATTAGATATGACTGTTTGGGCTACAATGACAGAGTTGGGTAGTTGCAGCAAGATGTATGGCCCACAAAGCATACACCTTGCTTTGCTGACCACTTACTCAAACTCTCAGTCTGTTCCCTCATCTGTAAAAATTGAACTAATATGTGCCTGCAATCACACAAAATTTGTCATGGGAATCAAAAGGGATAACATGGAAAAATATTTTGAAAGAAAGGAAGAGGAAAAGTAGCATTTTTGAGAACCTTATATCAGGGTATTAGATACCAAACCTTGTACTAGGCAGTTTATATACCTCCTTTCATTTGATGGAGTAAAGGGCCAAAGCCTAAGCATATAGATTGTGTTTAATAGGGCAAACAATTGGGAGGACTTAGTTAAAAGAGGGCGGAAAGGCTGGGCAAGCTGAGTGGCATGAACAAAGAGTTTAGAGGCAAAAAGGCTTACAGTTTCTGGGAGCAAGCAACAACAAAACAGCCTGGAACAGAGGGATCATGCATGGTAGCAGAGAGAGAAACAGAGACCTTGACTAAATGTTTTGGACTTTCTTCTCAAAATATCAGAAAGCCATTGAATAGGAAATGACATGCAAAGCATTGTTTCTGGAAAATTAACCTGTTTATAAGTGAGAAGGGATTAGAGGTAAGAGAAGCTATTACTATAGTCAAGATTTAAACCAAAGAGGTGGTGATGGAATGGAAAGGAAGAAACAGATTTAAGAGCCATCCCAAATATAGAGTAAAAAGGATTTGATGACTAAATAGCACCAAATTTTTTTTTTTTAAATATTTATTTATTTTATTTATTTATTTGGCTGTTCCCAGCCTTAGCTGCAGCATGTGGGATCAAGTTCCCTGACCAGGGATTGAACCCTGGCCCCCTGCATTGGGAGCACAGAGTCTTAGCCTCTAGACCACCAGGGAAGTCCCCTAAATAGCACCAAATTTTTTTTTTTTTTTTTCTTTTTTATAAAATGGTAACAGTTCCCAACCTGCAGTACGCAGACAAATCAGGTGAACCACAAGCAGACAAATGGTCCCCAAAGTTGGCCTTTGACCACTATATGAAGCAGAATAATGAAGTCTATATTCTTTAACTTGAATGTATACCATGTCTCAAAGAAAGCAAGATCAATCTGACTTTAGGAAGGAAGGGGATAAAAGCAAGAGACTAATTTTGATTATTTCTAACCACCTCTTACTCTTTATGCCACTTTTAATGAAGAATGAAACTACCTTATGCAAAATTATGTTCTGAGAAGTAACTAAGAAATTCCAGGACTCCATTTCAATAAACAAGTTGGGTCTCATGCAAAAAACTGAACAGAATGGATATGTTAAATAGACTTTAGACAAAAGAGCATTATTTTCATTGGGAAAAACCTAAGGTAAGAATCAAAGGTTCCATGTGGTCTTGATGTAGCAGTATCACAGAGTTCAGCATGATGGCTACAAGTAGCACAGGGCTACTGAACAGGGCTGAACTATAACTCCACAGAAAAATTCTGTGTAATTAACTGAATAGCACCAAATTTTAAACTTAGTTATCTAGAAAAATGATGGTACTGTAGGTAGCATTAACAGAAGAAAAAGAGGCTGTAAAAAGGCAGAACAGGAAGAATGCTAATTTGATTGGTCAACACTAGAAAAGGCATCAGACTGGAAAACAAGAGTCCTGTAAGACACATTGTTGTCTTCCACAAGCTACCTAAGTGTCCTCATCTATAAAATGGAGTTGAATTAATTACAAATGGTACCCTCTTGGGGCTTCTCTGATGGCTCAGAGGTAAAGAATCTGCCTGCCAATGCAGCAGACCCAGGTTGGTCCCCGGGTTGTGAAGATCCTCTGGAGGAAGAAATGGGAACCCACTCCAGTATTCTTGCCTGGAGAATCCCATGGGTAGAGGAGCCTGGAGGGCTACAGTCCATGGAGTCGCAAAGATTAGGACACAACTGAATCGACTAATCACGCTCTCATGTCACCCTCTTGGCTCTAAAATGATGAAATGTTTACTAGGTTTTAAGTATTAGTAATGTGTAAATGAAACTGTCCAGCAGAAATGTATACGTTCAGTATGTCATCTCATGGGAAAGATTGAGACTGGAGAGGAAGCTTCAGAAGTCTTCTAAGTTGAGGTAATAATTAGAGCCATGAAGAAGATGAAAGCTTGAAGTGAAAGAATATAGTTAAGGAGCCAAGGATTGAGCCTAAGGGAACACCCATACTCTGGAGTGGGCAGAAGTGAGGCTATTGCAAGATATAGAAGTTGTTGCCAGATAGGTAAGAGGAGAATTAGCATAGTGTGCTGACATGGGATCCAAGGGAAAAGAGTTTCAGTAGGTATTACCAAGAGTGTCAAATGATACTGAGAGCACTGAGTCCCTGGCCTTTGTAAAGCCCCTGGACCTATTGATTGGGTGGAAACTACTTTATGATACTCAAATTCTGTAAGATCATTAGTGACTAAGAAGGTGCAGTAGAGTGATGACGTGGATGCTAGGCTGTAAGATTTAAGGATTATGTCTTAGGTAGGAGTCAGAAAGAGTATGATTAGATTCCTCTGTGAAGAATTAAAGAAAAGGGACTTCCTCCATGGTCCAGTGGCTAAGAATCCACTTTTCAATGCAGGGGCCACAGATTCCATCCCTGGTTGGAGAACTAAGATCCCACAGGCTGTGGGGCAACTAAGCCTGTGCAATGAAGATCCCATGTGCCACAAATAAGACCTGGTGCAGCTAAATAAATATATACATAAATAAAAAGAATTACAGAAAAAAGATGAGAAAGTGAAAGCGGGAAATTAGAGTCAAGAGATATTTTCAAGAAGAGGGTACCTGATCATACTCACAGGAGGAAGAAAGAATAAATAAATCAATAACAACTGGAAGTTACAAAGTAAAGAAGGGACAAGTGATTCAGCAAAAATTCCAGAGGTGAAAGGTAATCAAAAGCACAACTGGAGCAGTTTGCCTTAGAAGAGAGAGCATGTTGTCTGAAATAAAAGGAGACAATAATCTACTGAGAACTGAAGAGTTGAGAAACAGGTGAAAGATGTACAATTAGCTATGAGACATATGCTACGCAGCCCATATGCAATATAAGTAAAATGACAAGGTTGTCTGATACATCGCCGAGGCTGGGAGAGGCCATGGTTGTGATGGAAACTGGGATAGAGGAGAAAGAACAATACATGGAAAAGTGGAGAAGTAGGTAAATTCACAGACTTCACTTCTGTGGTCTGATGACACTGGGTAACATACGTTTAGCAGCTGAAGCTTTTTGAATAATGATGAGGCCCAGCGTCTGAGAGGACTTACCATTCTGACAGTTCTAAGGCATCCCTTCCTCTTCAAAACTAGCGACCACAGTGGCTGTTCTGGCTTTGGTGTCCCTTCTCTGGCAGCAGTAGTTTACATTATGCATTTATCCACAAGAATCAACAGTTCCCAGGGAAGCAAAGAGCTAGCCCTGAGTGGCAGAACCTGCTAGTCTGGACCAGCTGGAAGGTTACAAGCATGAGAGACACAAAGGCAAAGGTACTAGTCTCTGAGCCTGAACGGAAAAACAGACCCAGTTTTGAACCCCTAACTGTCCCAAGGGCGTTTCCTAGGAATTTAGCAGCAGAGAGTCCCTTTTCCTCTCCCACAGGACGTATATTGTCCCATCCAGACCTCTAATTTGGGGGAGCTTGCGTTCACAAACATTTCCCTCCCCTTTCTTTTCTGCAGGTCAGAGGAGAAACACTGGTATTTGAGGCAAAAAGTTTCCATTTCCCCCAGTGAGTAAACTCTTTAAGTATAAAATTTATTTAATCATAAAGGATTTCTCTTTCTTCAACACGAATGCACACATTAAAAGTAAAAAAAAAAAAAATAGAGACATATATTTACACAAATTAGAAACTACAGTCTCAGGTCCTGGATTAGGGGTTGAGAGGATGGACAGCAGGAGCAACTAGAGGATGGCTTCTCATCTGTTCCAGGTGTCCTGTGGTCATTTCTCTGGTCAGGGTGGGTAGACCAGGAGGGGAAGGGGCACAGCTACAATTTGATGGCAGAGTTACTGGCAAATTGTGATAATGAGGCCCCTCTGCAGATAGTTTCTGATGATTACCAGGGATGACAGGAGATGCTGTCGTAGATGGAACTGGAGTGATTGGGGCTGAGTGAGTCAAGGGCTGTACTCCATGCTGGAGGAAAAGGACGACACCAATGCTGGTTCCAGTGCCTAAAGGACCATGGCTAAAGGAGATGGTACCTGGGGAACTGAGAGGGGGATTGCAAATTGGAGTAGTGTGGATCCAAGTGAGGTTCAGAGCTGGCCATTCGGTGAGGTGCCAAGGCTGCTTTGGTTTTAGTATTAGCTGTCCTAGCTGTGTCTGGTCCATCTTTTCCATGGAAGGTGCAGGAGAGGAAGCAGCTGGATAACTGTGGTGGCTTGGAAAATACTAGGGAGGGGGAAGAAAAGAGAAAAAATTATGTGAGAAAGCTTTCAGATTAATTCCACCTGGCTGTTTAAACCTTGGTTTTTCCTTGGGAACTCTGTAATGCTAACATACCTTGCTTTATGCAATAGATAATTTCCTGCCGGGCCATGATTAAGTAAATGTTTTAGTAACCAAATTCTTAAAGGCCTGCTATATATACCACACACTATATAGCATTGGCTATTAAGACATATGAGGGATTCCCTGGTGGCTCAGTGGTAGAGAATCCACCTGCCAATGCAGGAGATGCAGGTTTGATCCCTGGGTTGGGAAGATGCCCTAGAGAAGGAAATGGCAACCAAATCTACTATTCTTGCCTGGGAAACCCATGGACAGAGGAGCTTGGCCGGCTACAGTCCAGACATGACTTAGCAACCAAACAACAATTCAGACGTATACAAAATAAAACAGTCTCACAAATTTTCACTCTTTATAAACAAATTTGTTTTAGAACGTCTTTCTAAAGTTTTTAATTGGAATCATCATTTTCCAATTTCTGTATTTTAAGGTCTAATTTTCTATGTTGAGTTCCTTAAGAACTGCAACCATTCCTCAAAACCTATGCTTCTAGAGGGATACAAGGATCCTTGGGTAAGAGTAAAAAGGGGAGGAAAAGCGGTTTAGGGGCAGCAAAGGAGAAAAGATTTTCACAGACAAGCTGTGGAATCTTCTTGCATGATTCATTTGGCCAGGTAAAAAGTCTTCTGTATCTATACAGAAAGATAAGCTACAAGATGCAGTATGGGGTTAAACTCCATAGAGTTCTTAGAAATGACCCAAACAAAATGGAAACAAACAACATCTAGAAATCAGACTATGAAGGAATCTAGGCATTCTCTTCCTTGAAAAGAAACTTATTGAAAAGATGAAAAGACCCAGAAGAAAATGGGAGAGGGAGCCCCTTTCTGTATGTACACTTCATTCCTTTGGTTATTTCCCCAACTTTTCCTCAGGAAAATAAGTTTTCCTCAGATAATAAGTTCTCACCTTGGTCAGCTGGTGCCTGCTGCTACCCAATGATGACTTCTGGGCAGCTATATGAGGAAACCAAGTCTTTAACATTCCTTCCACCTGTAACAAAGTTCCTAGATAACGCTCTCTGTGAGGGAAAGTAAAAAATAAAAGGCCATTAGGTGTGAAAAAAGCAACAGAACAGGATTGGAAATAGCACTTTATGAAGAAGAGAAAAGAAGCAAAGGGGACTTACCCCATCTGTGGCTTCTTCAAAACTCCTAAGATACGCTGGATCCTGTCCATTGCCACACTCTGCTGGAAAGTGCTCAATCCTGGGGTTAGGAGAGAGAAGGTGAGACAAAAGATTGAGATTCAAGAATTTAGTCAGCAAAAGGAAAGACAGAAGGGAGTTAAAATCGATTCACCTAAGGAAATTGTCACAGGAGAGAACGGGAATAATCTAGGCCCCAAAGACTTAAGAGAAATACACATTTAAAACATATCTGGAGAGAGACAGAGACAGATATGAACCTAGCTCAAATGAATGCAACTAATTAGATAATTACCTCTCTCAAATCGACCCATCTTCAGCCCCTTCAGTAGGTCTGTGAGAGGGGGTATGAATCCTTGGAGCTCTTTACACTGTAGGAAAACAGGACAAATGGTATGAGAAGACCAAGAACTGCCCACAACAGTGCTTATTTTTCCATCCAACCTGGGAGCCAATACGCTCCTTGTGGGGTCCTTATCAACCAAATGAATACTAAGCCATTCTGGTCCCGTCTCACTTTCCCAGCTTTCTCTTACCTTCTGAGCAAAGAGCAGGTCTCCTTCTGTGGTACAACCCTGGATGTTTATACAGGTCTCCAATTCACCATCTCTTGATCTTTTGACCCCAGATCCTGACATAGAAGCAGCCAAGCCCCGCTGTTCCAAGTGAGATGCTACATGTTGGTTACTGGAAACCTTGGGTCGTTGCCTGCAGCGGATAGGACCAGGGCTGGGCCGAGAACCTTCCTTCTGCTCAACAGTGTCTGGCTTGGGGCCATGAGCCCACTTGTCCTCCCCCTCACTATCGGAGGGGGAGCCAAAGTCACTGTTCACTGGGGAGGTGGAAAAAGAGGAAGAAAGAGAGTAGGAAGAATAGGAAGAAACGCTAGACGGAGAATCCATAGGTTCAGAAGCAGGGTCTGGAGAGCAGCTCCCGGAGTACCCAAAGATCAGGACCTGCAACTGAAGAGCAAAGCGAGGGGGTCTGAAACCAGAATCTGAGGATTGGGAAATGGACTGAGAAACTGGGGTGTACTGTATACGACAGTAACATCTCTTCTCTCCCTTCCCAGTATTAATCCTGGCTCGGGCACAATAGAAAAAGTCATCTTCCCCGCCTCCCCCACTCCATTAAGAACCTGGATTGCCTTTGTGCCCGCTGCAGAGCAGCTCTTAGCCTGACACAGACTGTTCGTTCTTCCTCATTTCAGAGTAAATGACATGATATGACCCCTTTCTCCGGTTCGCCTTTCTGGTCTCATCCTGGCCCCGTAGCGAGCCTCTCTACCTGAGCTCACTACACCAGCAAGCCGGAAATCTGCTGCACTTGAACCCACCTAGGGACCCTGTAGGAAACTCCCGCCTCTTCCCAACCTTTCTGATCGCCATCTCTGCGCCGGACAATTCCCAGTCGCACCTGCCACGTGATGCGAATCCTTGCAATACCATTATCTGCAACGAGTCCCTAAGCCCACTCCCACCGGGTCTGATCCTCCCGCGCGGATAGCTCCCTGGCGTCTGAATCTCCTCACCTGTGTCAGTCGGCTCAGCCCAGGCTGTCTGCAGCTCCTACTCAGACTCTGGAGTCTCGGCTACCCACCTCCGGCTCCCTCCCACTGGGTCCCGCCCCTTCCCCCTCCGGGACACGTGCAGCTCCGCACGTGCCTTCCCCCTGCTTACACAGACCTCGCAGCCTCATTGGTTGTGTAGCCGGTGACACGTGACTCTCGTTACTGAAGTTCACATCCCATTTGCTACAGCATACAGGGGTTCGGCCAATAAAGCGGCTGTCAGGGGACGATTGGTTGGATGGTAAGCATTCTGTGCTCCGCCCCTACATGCGGCTAGCAAGGAGGACCCGGTGATGAGAAAAGGAGGAGGATGGAAAAAGGGAGGAAAAGAAGGGAGGGGAGAAAAAGGGCGGAGCCCGTGGCCTTAAATAGGATGGTGGTGCGTGAAGCCGCGCGGCTGGAGTGTGCAGACTAGTAGTGTGGCCTGAGGTGTGAGTCTTGCCGTGTGGGACTCTTGGTTCTCCCTTGGTAACCGACCCCTGTGCCCCCTCCTTCAGCGCCTCCGCTCACAAGTGCAGCACGTGGAACCCGTCAGCGACTTGCGTCTGCAACGTGTGTGAGAACACGGACGTGTGCCCCTGTGTATCCTCCTCCTCCCCCCTCCGCGGCCCAGCCCTCGTGACTCCCGGGTCTCTGTTTCACTTTCCCCTCCTCCTTATCCTACAAGTTGGGTGCCTCCTGCCCTCTTGGGTGAAGAGGGTGGGGACTGCTGCCGAGAACACCGCGTCCTCTCCCCGGCTCCCGCTGGGGCGGCTCCTCCAGCCCTTTGCTTACATAACCCGCCGCGCACGTTACCAGCTCAGATGCCAGCCCGCCATCAATCTAGAGGTCAAAACCCAGCCGGGTTGTTCCTGACTTCTACCCGGGTTCCTCAGGCCCTGTGCCCTTACTTCCATTTTACTTAGCACAAGGAATGGGGAGGCGGGTAGGTCTGTGATTTCCTAGATTATGCCTTTGTTTAGCTTTAGTTTCTTCATTGGTCCTCTGGAGAAGATTTGAAGAAGGGAGGGTGGCAAAGTCCGGAGTTTACTATTCACCGCCCCTTGCAGTTTTTGTTTTTTTTTTTTTTTTTCCCCTTTGCTGCACCCCCGGGAGGCTTGCAGGATCTCAGTTCCCCAACCCGGGCAACAGCAGGGAAAGCTCGGAGTTCTAACCACTAAGCAACCAGGGAACTCCCCTTGCAGTGTTGAGAGCACCGTGGAGAGAAGGGGACGGGGCTCAGGGACTGTGGGCTGATTAAAGTTTTGACATTGAAGAGACCGCAAGGGGGCAGCCTAGTTCTGATTAGGGTCGCAAGGATAAAGGGAGAAAAAATTTTTTTTAAGTTTGTCCTTGCATGCCCTAATTACTAACTGAAAATGGTACATATTTAGAGGCGGGGGTGGGGGGGTGGCTAGGGGTGTGGAGAGTAAGTAGAAGAGGGTGTGAATTTTTGAAATCTATTCTAAGTAGCTTTTGATGGTTTACGTTTGTTTAACAACGTGCTCATTTTATAAAAAGGATAAAAGGGTTCTACTTCAACTTTCTCCAAGCATATTGTTTCAATACTGTATATGATAAGGTAAAGCGGTAGAATTAGAGGGAATTATAGGCTGTGAATAAACCTGTTTGTGGGTGCTTTTCTCTGTTCTTCCCAAAATTTCAGTTCCACCCTCCTCCCCATGGTCCTAATAATTCCCTCTAAATCTACTGTTGCCTAACTCCGTTTGTAATCCACCCTTCCCACATATCCTGGTGCTCTCTTCAGTGTTGTGGCTTTAGAACTGGCCCTCATAAAGGAGTAGAGAGTAACCAGATTACTTCATTTATTTATTTAATCTTCCACTGTCCTCTTCCCAGATCCCCATCAAGGAGTCTTCCTTCTCCTAGAAAACAAAGGGAGGAGGAGGAGGAAATCAGGGTCAGGAGACTCAGGAAACCTTTCAGGCTCTTCCACCTCTATGGAAACTGCCCAGATTTTATATTTTGAGCTAGATTTCCTCGTGACATCTATTAGATGTGTCCCCTCCTTCATTCCTTCCTTCTGCTAAACTTCTTCGTGCCTCTTACTGTGGTTACCAACTTAAATTCCTTCCGTATAATTCAAGTTTCTCTCCCCTCTTCCTTTCGCCCACTGTGTCTCCCCTATGTTAGAGAACCATTCACGCCCCCACTCTGAACTTCAGCCTCTCAACTCTGTCAGGTTGCAGGGCCCCTCCCGTTTTGCCCTCTGGCACCTGCAGAACCTTAAACCAGTCCAGGCTGAAACCAGCTCTGATTCCTCAAGGCAGACTGGAACCTGGAGAAATTTCTTGTCCCTTCCACCTGCTTCTGCTCTAGGAGGTCCTGAAATCATCCCAGTTCAGAAAAAGTAATGACTCTTATGACAAAGGCCTTTGCCTCAACATCTCCTAAACCTTCTTGAAGTTAGGTAAGCTTTTTCTAAATGTGACCCCTCTTCCTTTAAGCAGCTGAAAATTGACCAGGCTGGGAACACTAGCTGGAGATACTGGTAAAACTTCAAAACTGCCCCAAGGCCAGTGGCTGCACTCTTACCTTTTACAGGAAATACATCCCCCCATGAACAAGGGCCCAGAACAGGAGTGGACCAGAACTCTGCAGACTGGATACAGCGTCATTCAGATCTGGACTCTGCTAAAATACAGACATCCCCTCATAGTAGGCTAGTATCATCCTCCTACCACCCAGTTCCCACTCTGGAAAGATAACCATCTCTTTATGCCAACCTCTGTCGTCTTTCTTCTGAGCTTAGAGAAAGATCCAGCCCTCCTCCCCATCACTATAAGAAGTCCTTTCCTCTGTGCCTTTCAGCCATTCCTGACCATACTAGGGAGGCCTGACTCAATTCAGTGACATGTTTTTTGTTTTTTAACCTATGCACGTGACACTGTGCTAGTCACTGTGATAGGTGCCATATTAGTCACTCAGTCGTGTCCGACTCTATGCAACCCCATCGACTATAGCCCGCCAAGCTCCTCTGTCTGTGGAGTTTTCAAGAATACTGGAGTGGATAATCATTCCCTTCACCATGGGATCTTCCTGACCCAGGGATTGAACCTGGGTCTCCGCATTGCAGGCAGATTCTTTACTGTCTGAGGCACCAGGTTCAGGCACAGGTGCCGTGTGTGGTAAGTCGCTTCAGTTGTGTCTGACTCTTTGAGACCCTATGAACTGTAGCCCACCAGGCTCTTCTGTCCATGGGATTTTCCAGGCAAGAATACTGGAATGAGTTGCCATGCCCTTCTGCAGGAGATCTTCCTGTCCCAGGGATCGAGCCTGGGTCTCTTGTGGCTCCTGCATTGCAGGCAGATTCTTTAACACTGAGCCACTGGGGAAGCCCGCATGAAAGTGAGAGTAAAGTGAAGTCGCTCAGTCGTGTCTGACTCTTTGCGACCCCATGGACTGTAGCCCACCACGCTCCTCTGTCCATGGGATTCTCCAGGCAAGAATACTGGAGTGGGTTGCCATTTCCTTCTCCAGGAGATCTTCCCAACCCAGGGATGAAACCCAGGTCTCCCACATTAGAGGCAGACGCTTTAACCTCTGAGCCACCAGGGAAGCTGGGAAAGCCCACGTAGGGGGATATAAATATGATTAAGACATTGGTCCTACCCTCACAGAGTTAACAAGCTAAAGGGAGCCTGCTGCTGCTGCTAAGTCGCTTCAGTCATGTCCGACTCTGCGACCCCATAGATAGCAGCCCACCAGGCTCCTCCGTCCCTGGGATTCTCCAGGCAAGAATACTGGAGTGGGTTGCCATTTCCTTCTCCAATGCATGCATGCATGCTAAGTCGCTTCAGTCATGTCCGACTCTGCGACCCCATAGACGGCAACCCACCAGGCTCCTCTGTCCACAGGATTCTTCAAGCAAGAATACTGGAGTGGGTTGCCATTTCCTTCTCCGAAAGGAAGCCTGCCATATACTTCAAAATATTTATCTGTCCTTGTCAGTCATCAGCTTTCCATTCCTATTGATTCCTCCCATCTATGTTCAACTATATTCAGACTGCACTTCGGTTCTGCACTTTGGCCCTTTCTAGCTGTTGCTCCTCTCTCCCTCTGTCTCTCTCTTTGGCCGCACCTCGTGGCATGGGGGATCTTAGTTCCCTAGCCATGGATTGAACCCATGCCCCTGCACTGGAAGCATAGAGTCTTAAATACTGGACTTTCAAGGAAGTCCTCTGCTTCTTTTCTCATTACCAGATTTCTCAGATAGTTGGTTTATCCTCTCCCTCCACTTCCTCACAATGTATTCCCTTTCTAATGCCACAGGAAGTAGCTTGTGGTACAACCACTCAATTGAAACTGCCTTCTCTGTAGTTATCAATGACCTCCTTCTCCTTGGCCTATTGGTAGCTTTTCCCTGATTATATTAAACTTTATCTTCTAGACTCTTTAATACAAATTTGGCTATCTACCTACCTCTCCAATCAGTTTGTTTCCTTTTCCTTGGTTGATTCCTCTGCTACTAACTAAAGGCATGGTTATTGGCCTTTCCGTATTCTGTAACTACTAGATCTCCTGAGCTTGTCTGCATTCGTAACTTTGCGCTTAGAACTGGAGCATGGACTTAATTCAGCTACCTTTAGGACACCCTCACAGGCCGTGCAGAGAAGGTAACGGCACCCCACTCCAGCACTCTTGCCTGGAGAATCCCGTGGACGGAGGAGCCTGGTAGGCTGCAGTCCATGGGGTCGCTAAGAGTCGGACACGACTGAGCGACTTCACTTTCACTTTTTACTTTCATGCATTGGAGAAGGAAATGGCAACCCACTCCAGTGTTCTTGCCTGGAGAATCCCAGGGACGGGGGAGCCTGGTGGGCTGCCGTCTATGGGGTCGCACAGAGTCGGACACGACTGAAGCGACTTAGCAGCAGCAGCATAGGCTGTGACTGTAAATTCAACTTGGCCAATACCAAATTTATAACTTCCCCCCCAAATCACTCTGATCACAGTTCCCATTTCAGTCAACCATTTTCCCAGACGCCCATATTTAAAATTTAAAGTTATTTTTAAAACTCAAGTTATTTTCTCTTTCCTTTCGCCGCTGCGGCCGCGGCCATGAGTATGCTCAGGCTTCAGAAGAGGCTTGCCTCCAGCGTCCTTCGCTGTGGCAAAAAGAAGGTCTGGTTGGACCCCAATGAGACTAATGAAATCGCCAATGCCAACTCCCGCCAGCAGATCCGGAAACGGATCAAAGATGGGCTGATCATCCGGAAGCCTGTGACTGTCCATTCCCGGGCTCGATGCCGGAAAAACACCTTGGCTCGCCGGAAGGGCAGGCATATGGGTATAGGTAAGCGAAAGGGTACTGCCAATGCTCGAATGCCCGAGAAGGTAACCTGGATGAGGAGGATGAGAATTCTGCGCCGGCTGCTCAGACGATACCGTGAATCTAAGAAGATTGACCGCCACATGTATCACAGCCTGTACCTGAAGGTGAAGGGTAACGTGTTCAAAAACAAGCGGATTCTCATGGAACATATCCACAAGCTGAAGGCAGACAAGGCTCGCAAGAAGCTTCTAGCGGACCAGGCTGAGGCCCGCAGGTCTAAGACCAAGGAAGCCCGAAAGCGCCGGGAAGAGCGGCTCCAGGCCAAGAAGGAGGAAATCATCAAGACTTTGTCCAAGGAGGAAGAGACCAAGAAATAAAGTTCTCCCCCTCTTCTCTGTACATAGTGGCCTCGACAATTGCATAGATCACTCATTCAATAAAAGACAAGCCTTTATCTGCCTAAAAAAAAAAAAAAAAAAAAAGTTATTTTAACTCTCCTCTTATTTATTGCCCATATGAAATTATCACTGGAGCAAGGCATTTTCTTCAAAGTGTTTATTTTTCTCTGCTCCATTAAACATGCCACTTCTGGGGCTTCCCTGATGGCTCAGTGGCAAAGAATCCACCTGTCAATGCAGGAGACATGGGTTCGATCCCTGATCCAGGAAGATCCCACATGCCTTGGAGCAACTAAGCCCGTGGGCCATAACAATTGAGCCTGTGCTCAGGAGCCCAGGAGCTGCAACTACTGAAGCCTGCTCGCCCTAGAGCTTGTGCTCTGCAACAAGGGAAGCCACTGCAAGGAGAAGCCCTGGCAGCAATGAAGACCCGGCACAGCCAAGAATGAATAAACAAACAAACAAAATGCCACTTCCCTCATCCAGACCTTTAATGGATGCAAATCTCAATATCTCTCCAGTCCATTGCATCCTTCATACGACCAGATAAATCATTTTTTAAAAATACCACTTTCATCATGCATTTAGCACATGGGAGAACATACTAGGCCCCCTATTGTTTATAAGTCTGAAATTTACCTTGATACTTCAGACTGTAATTTGGCCCTGTGTTCCCATATGTGAAATTACCAAGCAAACACATGTAGCTTTGAACATTTTGTGTGTTAGTTTCCTACTGTTCCTTTCCATATACCATCTCCTTCAATCATACCTCAACCACTAAATATACCCTTCTTGTTCTGTCCTCCTTGTCTGTGTAGCTCTTTCACTCTTGGAAGAACTTTCTTCCAAATTGCTTTCATCCTTTTATAACTTACTGCCAATCAAAAGCTCACCTATTCTTCAAAGAAGTCTCTCAAGAACAGTCATCTTCTGAAAGTCTTCCAGACAACTTCAACCTGTACTAATCCCTCTCCTTCCAGTGCCTAAAGCACTTGTTTGTCGTATGCTGTCAAATTTGTATGCAATTTAACACTGTTAAAAACCTTTTCATTTTGTTCCAAATGTTTCATAAGTGTAAACTTGAGTTTTATGAATACTTTGAGGACAATAACATGATAGATTTCTTTTTCATTAGCAGCAACATCCTTAGCAGCTTTAGGCATAGGTTACAAAAACATGGTGGCCAAGTGGTAATGAATCTGCCTGCCAATGCCAGAGACACAAGAGACACAGGTTCGATCCCTGGGTTAGGAAGATCCCTGGAGAAGGAAATGGCAACCCACTCCAGTATTTCTTGCCTGGAAAATTCCATGGACAGAGGAGCCTGGCAGGTTACAGTCCATGGAATCACAAAGAGTTGGACATGACAGAGCACCAGACTCTATGTGTATGTAAACACATTAAATACTATTCAACTGAAATTTAACTGCACCAACTCTTCCCTGTGTTCTGTATACAGTATTAAATCTCAGTGAAAGAAATGATGGCTAATCTGAGATGAACACCTGCGTTGTAGTACTAGTTATTTGGTTCCCCCATCCACCAAAGCTTCCCTCTGCTCCGCATCACCAGTCTGGGGATCCATCCAGGGTAAGGGATGTCTGTCTGCCTCCCCACTTATCCCCAATCCACTCACTGGTTCCATTGTCATTGGTTTCTCTGTTACAGGCTTCTGATGGTCAGCGCGGTCTGTTTCATAACTAATGGTAGTCTCTGATGCTTCCACCTTCTCATCCAACCTGTTCTGCCCTCAGTAGGATTAGGAAACAGTTATCATTGCCTCCGTTCAACATCCTCATAGATTCTCTATTTAGATTTCTTTTTTACTTCACCACCTCTTCTCCCCTCCAACCCCTCATCCAAGACTTACACTCAGGGAGCTTTCCTACTTCATGTTTGCATGGATTATGTACCCACCCCATTCACCAACTCCCTTGACTCGAGGACTGTTCCTCCCTTTCAGTGTCTTAGCAAACCTACTGCATTCTGGCTTCATCCCCAGCTGTTATTAACAAATTTGTTTCAGATTCACTACCTAGTTTCACTTCACCTAAATAGTTTTTATTCCTGTTCATTATTTACATTTCAACAATGTCTAGTTTCTTTTTAACTGCTACCTATCCTGATCCTCCTAGGGGATCACGTAGATTTCACTCACCACTGTGTTCTCTGGCTCAAACATAGAGTAATCAACAGTGAAGTTCACACTAAAGTCATCTGGTGAGGAGAAAAAAAATAAGTAGTTACAAATCAGAAAGGTAGCACTAGATCCGGAAATGAGAAGAGTAAGAAATTGTTCAGAATACTTCAGTTTGCTCAAGTTATAAAATTAACTGGTATAATATAATTCCACAAACTTTAAGGACTTCTCAGATGGCATAGTGGTAAAGAATCCGCCTGCCAATGCCGGGGATGCAGGAGACTTGGGTTCGATCCCTGGGACAGGGATCCTGGAGTAGGAAATGGCAACCAGGTCTAGTATTCTTGCCTGGAAAATTCCATGGACAGAGGAGCCTGACGGGCTAAAGTCCATGGGGTCGCAAAGAGTCAGACATGACTGAGCGACTACGCACATGCACACAACAAACTCTAATGTTAAAAATGTTTGTGAATGTGTATGCATTTATATTTTCAACCTGATATCTAAAATCATGCCCAGATTTGAAATTTTTCAAGTTATTTCAACCAGTTTCTAAAGGATCACTAGTTCGAGAAATAACATCATGAGTTTGATGGCTTTTGCTCAGAGCGAAATTTCTCTCTGATCTAGTTATGCCATTGCAGAAGGAAAAGTCAGAGTCTAAGAACTGAGTAGCTCCCAAACCTCTCTCCAGCCTGTGAAGGATCAGAACCTTATATGTACTCACCATAGCTGGGGGTGATTGTGTAATAATAGATCACCTGATAATACTCATCCTCTTCCAGTTCTTCTCCATCCTCATATTCTTGTCCTAGGACAAGAACTAGAGGTCAAGGGGGCATCTGGAAAGCCTTAGCAATACAAGGACACCGGACGTTGACCTCAGCTCTATCAGTATTCTTTGTTTCTGCCTCCCCTTTATTATCTCCCTGCCTCTGTACCTCTAAACCCTTCTCTGTCTTCTGGACTCCTTAATGCTGACAAGGCCCGTTACTCTCCACCCTTTCATCTGGGAATCCCCAGAACTGAAAATGTGAAAATCCTCTTCACATACTGGAACCCAAACTAAGCCTTAAAAACGTAGGAAGCAGGGAGACACCAGAAATTAAGACCTTCAAATCTACTCCTCAGGATTATGCTCCAGACTTACTGTATTTGTGAGAGATCTCCTCTTAGCAGTGTCCCTCACAATTAACTAATACACCTGGCCTTAGGCTTTTGGACTTGGGCTTTAGTTCTCCTTTCAATGCTAACTAGCAGGATATCTCTGAACAACACAGTTAACAGTGCTTTCTTCAGATGAGTCAGAAGGACTAAATGATCCATCTGCATTAGTTTTTCTTCCTCCCCAGGATTAAAAATATGTGGCTTTGACGTGACAGGGTCAGGAATTCTAGGCCGCCTGCTTAATCGTTTTCTAAACTCCTTGCATGCACTCTCTTAACCCCAAGCAGTGACACAACAGTCTGGAGGAAAAGGAAACAATGAGCACCTGGAAGGCTGGGAACAAAGGAGGGAAGACGCCAAGCTACTTCTGGGACCCTGTCACTGAAGGCAGCCAGTACTCAGTATTCTAAAGGTCACCCCTCCTGGGTCTTTACTAATACAAGGCTTTTTCTCCAGTTCTCTGGGAAAGAAGATACCCTGGCTTCCCTCGATAGTTTCAGACTGCTCCACCTTCAAGGAGCCTGCCTCAGTCCACTCTCACTTGAGTCCTTATCTCACTCAACTCTGATGATGGTGAGCTGAGCTCACTCTTGTTAGGACCTCCCCATGTCTGGGGCTCCATCCGCACCAGCTGCCTCTTCTTTGACAGGACTCTGCTCTCCTCCCCGTTTCCTGTCTCTAATTTCCAGGTCCTCCCGCTGCCCCTGCCATCTAACACCGATGGGAGAGTGTTGTCCCTCTTTCCTGAACCGCACCTCCGGCCCTCTTCTCATTTGCTTTTCTCCCACCATTTATGGTTTCTCCCCATTTATGGTTAGAAGGCCTGGCTCAAAAGCCCAGGAGAGACGTGAACTTACCCAGGATGAGTGGCACAGCAAGAATGGCTACAAAGAGGACATCCATTCTGGATTCTGCTCTAGTGCCTTGCAAAAAGGAAATTACACAGTTTCCCACCAAACTTACCCCGCCTTCTGCCCTCCTCCAAAGCAGCGAAGGAGCAGCAGCAACTCTTCTCCTGGGGGGGGTGGGATTTCTCCGCCCACTTGCTGCCTGACTAGGCCATCAGCTACTACCGGTGCAGTCCTCAGTCACAGTGGCCCAGATTAGAGAGACAAAGTGAATTTTGAAGGGAACATGTTCACTGAGACTCCCTGGCCCTAGACCAGATCCAATCAGGCCACCTGCTGCCACTTTCTGAAAAACAAAACACACAAACGAAAAACCAAACCAAACAACAACAAAAAACCCAGCTTACCGTGAAGTTTCCCCTCTCCCCTACTTTCCTTCCTTGTGCCCAGTCCTCACAAAAAGCTCCCTCTCCCTCTCACTGTCCCTAACTGACTATCCTCTCCAGAACTGCTCTTCTCCCTGAGGCTTCATCACAGTCTCTTTCTTCACAGTCAAAATATTCTGAGGAAGGGATAAGCATTTTTTTCTAGAGTGAGAACAGTCCCCTCCCTCTGCTTATCTCAGACTACCAAGTATGGGAGCAGTATCAACATCACCATCCGACTCTATAAGCACCTGCTGCATTGATTCTCATTAAAAAAAAAAAAAAACAACTTTTCAGTCAAGACCAGTTCCTTCCTCTCTGCTAAGTACTGACCTCAACTCACCTCCTTCTCAAGTTTCTGCACACAGGATGGGAGAAGGGAGGAAGCAGGTACTCTTTCCCTGCGGTACATGCCACACCTCTTCTCCCCTTTCAGTCCTTTGGTGTGTTCGCTTCCTCCTAGCTTACAGGGGTGGAGTTCATCTTATCCTCTCTGCTTTTATAGTTCCCATTTTCATTCCATCCAGTGTAGAAACATTTAGTGACATATTGCTGGGCACAGTGTGCTAGGCCTAGTCTGATAGGCAATTTAGGGTTCAGAGGCAAGGAAATAAGAATTTTTTTTTTTTTAAAGGGAGTTAATAAACATCTATTCAACATCTACTATGAGCCAGGCACCATGCAAGTGTCTGTGGAAACACTAATGAACAAGATAGGTTTGGCGCCTGTTCCTAAGTCAGAAGATGCTGTGATAAGAGCTCAGAGGAGAGATGATGTCTTATCCCCACCTCTTCTGGATTGCTATCTCAGAAGCAAGACAGTATAGAGTCTTGAGCACCGACCAGGATGCTCCCATCCTCTCAACCGTATTGGGGGCAGATTTGTATCATTCGTTCTCATATAAATCTATATAATCTACCCCTTCAGCTCCTTTCCAGAATTTTCCAGAAAAAATGTAAAACTTTTATATGGATATACATCTATGCATTGCCATAAATCATTTCCAGAAGGAAAGGAAGGCTGGTTCTCTTTGAACAATTTTTATAGTGTTTTGGGGGTACTTTGATAACTTTCTCAAAAGCGATGTTCCAGTTTCCCTCACCTTCCCATCCTGGCACTCTTTTGCCAAAACATCCTCCCTAAAGACTAACCCTGCTGCTGCTGCTGCTGCGTCGCTTCAGTTGTGTCCAACTCTGTGCGACCCCATAGACGGCAGCCCACCAGGCTCCTCCGTCCCTGGGATTCTCCAGGCAAGAACACCGGAGTGGGTTGCCATTTCCTTCTCCAATGCATGAAAGTGAAAAGTGAAAGTGAAGTCGCTCAGTCGTGGTCGACTCTTAGAGACCCCATGGACTGCAGCCTACCAGGCTCCTCCGTCCACGGGATTCTCCAGGCAAGAGTACTGGAGTGGGCTGCCATTGCCTTCTCCCAAGGACTAACCCTGCTGCTGCTAAGTCACTTCAGTCGTGTCCGACTCTGTGCGACCCCATGGACAGCAGCCCACCAGGCTCCCCGGTCCTTGGGATTCTCCAGGCAAGAATACTGGAGTGCAAAAAAAAAAAAAAAAAAGAATACTGGAGTGGGTTGCCATTTCCTTCTCCAAGGACTAACCTTACCCCCATCCAAATGAAGTTACAGTACCCTCCAACACTTTAACTTTCTTTCTAAAATGCATCCCTTGTGCCTTCCCTTCCCCCAGTCTGAGGAAAAGACACCCCTGATGTTCATTTTCAGAAAATAAATAAAGGAAGTATGACATAAAAGGAACTGAGTAACTTTGGTGGTGTGGGGGAGGGGGGGTAGTTTTCCTTCAACTCCACAGCTATAATTGCTTTTTACAAAGAGCTTTAACTCCCAATTCCAACTCAAAATCCTCTCCAGCCTACCTAACATTGCTATCCAGGCTCCTTTTACTTCCTTCTTATTCACTTCTCATTATAGATGAAAGCTTCATTAGCGACACTGTATTGTATGTTTCCTACACTAGCCTGTTCAAAGAGCACCTACTCTCAAGTGTAACCTTCATTTCTTCGGCAGTATCTCCAGCTCATTTCCTCTCATTCAAGTAAGAACAATACCCGTCCCTATCTTCCGGCACTCTCTATCCTGTGATTTCTTTGTATTTGTTCTTTAGTTTCTAACAGGATCTTCCCCCTCTGCAGCTCTTCAAGAAAACGTAGGATTGCTACCACCCTGCCCCATAAAATAACGAAAGGAAACAGCGACCAAGGCCGAACCGAACCGAACCAAGGAACCTGGGCCCGGGCCCAGCCCACTGCTTTTAACCGGCCGGAGCCACTCCCAGGTCCGAGGTCCAGGGCAAGGAGAGCTGGACTACAACTCCCAGCAGGTCGTGAAGCCACGCCCCACCTCCGCAGCTCCGCCCCCACGGAGTCTCCCTCCATTGGCCTCCAGGGGGTGGGGATTAGATGGGAGGTGGCCATGAGGCTGCAAAGGGGTTTGTTCCCTCCTCGGCTTCCGTAGAGGAAGTCGCGCGGACTAGTGTCTGGGGTTTCGGTCTCCCCGCCTTCCCCGGGGGTCCGGGGGTGACATTGCACCGCGCCCCTCACGGGGTCGCGTCGCCACCCCACGCGGACACCCTAGCTGGCGTGCTCCTCCCCTTCCCCTCTCTTGGCCGGGTCTCCACCCCGCCCCCAGCTGCCCAGCCATGGGGGCCGCAGTGTTTTTTGGATGCACTTTCGTCGCTTTTGGCCCGGCCTTTGCGCTTTTCTTGATCACTGTGGCTGGAGACCCGCTTCGCGTCATCATCTTGGTCGCCGGGTGAGTTAGGGGGTTGGGGAGACGCGGAAGGACGCCGAAGAGTGAGATCCGAAAGGAGCTTGAGGACCTGGGGCGAGCCTGAGTCTTGCTCCTGCTCAGTGGTGTCCGGTTCTTTTACGACCCTATGGACTGTAGCCCGCGAGGCTCTTCTGTCCATGAGATTTTCCAGGCGAGAATACTGGAGTGGGTTGCCGTACTGAAGATGCTACTTCAGGAAATCGTCCCTACCCAGGGATGGAAACCGCGTCTCCTGAGTCTGCTGCATTAGCAGGCGGATTCTTTACCGCTGAGCCACCCCTGGGACGCTCCAAGGGAAGCCTGAGTAGGGGGAGACAAGTTGGAGGTGAAGATTGAGAAGGGTCGAGTCAGGGATCTGAGTGATTTGCTCTTTCCCGCAGTTGGTTTCCGCCTTGCAGGGACCGCACAGATTCCTCCTGTACTCCTCCCGGCGACGTCAGAGGAGGCCCAGGGCCAAGACTAGTGAAGGGGCTGTGCTGACCTCACCCGTCCCTACGGAAGTATCCAGGAATGGATACCTCGCCCTCTTGTGCTCCTGCACTCTGGCTTTCATAGCTCTGCAGACCCTTTAATCAGATTTCTAGGCCTTCCCCTGCGTTCAGATCCCTACAAACTCCCTTGGTGGAGACACTTATCCTATCTCCTCCCCGTCTCCCTGGCCATCCAGAAGTCTAACTTCCGCTTTTTATGCTGCAGCCTTGATTGGTTTCTCTCTTTGATGTCTCAGGATGCCTTCTACCCTGGCTTGTCTGATTGTCCTTGTCTTTCCTCAGGGCATTTTTCTGGCTGGTCTCCCTGCTCCTGGCCTCTGTGGTCTGGTTCATCTTGGTCCATGTGACCGACCGGTCAGATGCCCGGCTCCAGTATGGCCTTCTGATATTTGGTGCTGCAGTCTCCGTCCTTCTACAGGAGGTGTTCCGCTTTGCCTACTACAAGCTGCTTAAGTAAGAAGATGGGATGGTCTGGAGGGGAGAAGGGCAGAGGACTGAACTATGAATGGGGCAGCCCTGGGTGGTGGTTTGGACGAGAAAGCACTAAGGGAAGACGTTAGAGGGAAAGGAGATTCCTGCCCTCCCTCATGTTTCCCCTGTCCCACCCACCCCACCACACCCCAGGAAGGCAGATGAAGGGTTAGCATCGCTGAGTGAGGACGGAAGATCACCCATCTCCATCCGCCAGATGGCCTATGGTGAGCCAAGGGAGAGGGACTGGAGGAGGGAGTTGGACACTCTTCTCTCCCAGGGAAGCCTCTAAACATCCACGTGTCCTAAGTGGCTTCTTGTTTTTCTTCACACCTGACTTCCAAGGATAGGTTGCCTGGAGGGAGAGAAGGTGGGGGGGAATTGTGCCTGGGAATGGGGAGGGATCACTGGCAGTCAGGCTATAGTGATCTCTGGCATTGATGAGACCCTCCCTCCCCCCAGTTTCTGGTCTTTCCTTCGGTATCATCAGTGGTGTCTTCTCTGTTATCAATATTTTGGCTGATGCACTTGGGCCAGGTGTGGTTGGGATCCACGGAGACTCACCCTATTACTTCTTGACTTCAGGTAAAGTCCACTTTCTTTCTTGCCTTCCTGCCCCATCCATCCCTAAGCCCTGACCTGATTTACTGGCCCTCCCTGGGAGACTTCTTTGGCTCAGCATCTCAGGAGGCTGGGAGAAGACGAGGGATGTATCTCATCCCCATCTCCCCCCCTGCAGCCTTTCTGACAGCAGCCATTATCCTGCTCCATACCTTTTGGGGAGTTGTGTTCTTTGATGCCTGTGAGAGGAGACGGTACTGGGCTTTGGGCCTGGTGGTTGGGAGTCACCTACTGACATCGGGACTGGTGAGTTGGGGACAGGGGCCTGAGTTAGAGAGAAAAGAACTTAATGGTGAGTGGGATGGAAGGGGAAATACATCCTCACTTCTTAACGTTTAAAAATCTGTCATGAGAGGAGGCAGAAAGGTGAGTCTTGAGACGTCTCTCACCTCAGCATCAATTGTATATCCTGCTCTGGGGATTCCCTGGGGAGGAGTTTGAATGGATTAATCAAACCATAATGCAGATGGCCTGAGGTGAGCAGGAGTAGCAGAAACCTTTGGGGGAGCTGAAAATCACAAGATACTTACTGGTGCTCTGAAGGACTGAGGGATTTGAGGGAGATCTCTGGGGAAGTTTGGGTCAAAGGCACAATGGGAATATAGGGATTAGAGGGAGAATCTAACTTCTTTTCTATTCTTCCCCCATCACCAGACATTCCTGAACCCCTGGTATGAGGCCAGCCTGCTGCCCATCTATGCAGTCACTGTTTCCATGGGGCTCTGGGCCTTCATCACAGCTGGAGGGTCCTTCCGAAGTATCCAGCGCAGTCTCTCGTGTAAGGACTGACTACCTGGACCGATCGCCTGACAGATCCCACCTGCCTGCCCACTGCCCATGACTGAGCCCAGCCCCAGCCCGGGTCCATTGCCCAGCATTCTCTGTCTCCTCGTCGGTCTGTTCCACCACCTTCAGGGTCTTGCTTTGCCCACTCGTGTGTGACCTTTAGTCTCTAGGCTTTACCAGGAGCAGTCTGGGTTCAGCCAGTCAGTGACTGGTGGGTTTGAATCTGCACTTATCCCCACCATCTGGGGACCCCCCCTTCCCCTTGTGTCCAGGACTCCCCATGTGTCAGTGCTCTGCCCTCACCCTGCCCAAGACTCATCCCCCTTCCCCTCTGCAGGCCGACGGCAGGAGGACAGTCGGGTGATGGTGTATTCTGCCCTGCGCATCCCACCCGAGGACTGAGGGAACCTTGGGGGGGACCCCTGGGCCTGGGGTGCCCTCCTGATCTCCTCGCCCTGTATTTCTCCATCTCCAGTTCTGGACAGTGCAGGTGGCCAAGAAAAGGGACCTAGTTTAGCCATTGCCGTGGAGATGAAGTCAATGGAGGTTCAAGGGTAGATGAGCTCTGAGTTTCCCAGTACCCCCTCCCCAGACTGGACATCTTGGTCTTTTTCTCAGGTCTGAGGGGAACTATTTTTGGTGTGATAAAGACCCCAAATTGCCTTTTTTTTTTTTTTTTTTTTTTTTGAGTCGGGGGAGGGAGGAGGTATGTTGGAATTCTTCTCCTAACCTCCTTGGACTGTATTTTCCCTCCTCAACTTGCTCCTTATGACTGGGCTTATACCTGTCCAGCTTTCCCCTTGGTCCCAGACTTTGGGGGAAAGGAAGGAAGTGCATGTTTGGGAACTGGTATTACTGGAACTAATGTTTTAACCTCCTTGACCACCAGCATCCCTCCTCTCCCCAAGGTGAAGTGGAGGGTGCTGTGGGGAGCTGGCCCTCTCCAGAGTTGCAGTGCTCCTGGAGGAGTCAGCCTACCATGACATCACAGGGAAGGAGGGCAGATTTTTTTCTAGTTTTTAATTGGGGTGTGTGGGGGGCGGGGAGGTTTTCTATAAACTGTATCATTTTCTGCTGAGGGTGGTGTATCCCATCCTTTTAATCGAGGTGTTTGTGATTTTGACTAATAAAAAGGACTTTATAATTGTGGGGGAACTTGGCTTTAAAAGGAGGGGATAACGTGTTAATGAGGTTTCTGTCCTCTCATGGCTCTTTTCCAACTGCCTTTCTAACCTGGCAATTTCTGGTTCCCTCCAAGGATAGCTTCGATGCGAGGCCAGGGAGTATGAACTCATGTCAGAAACTCTGGGTTAAGCATCTTCCAGAAGTGGATCTCCCCTCCTCCAGGATTGGAGTAAAAGGAGTTACTCACCCATGCTTCCGTTTGCCCACCTCTGCCATCTGAGGCATTAAGAAACACTCCCATTCTCAAGAGCTCCAGAAGTAAAGCCAGACGTGGGGTCAGCAGCTTTAATTTCCAAATATATTGAGGAAAAAAAAAAAAACCCAAAATAAACAGCAGCAACCCTTTTTCCTAAGGGGAGATCTTACAGCTATATCTAGGGACAGGGCTATAAAGGGGACGGGGGACTGTGGGCCACATCCCCCTACAACTATACACAGTTGACCCTCTGCATTGTCACCATAGGGCTGTCCTGATCTCCATGTTCTAAGAGGCTGAAGGTTCTGTTGGTCATCCTTGAATGAGAGCCTGTCCATACTTCTGTGTAGGGACTGTCTGGAGGAAAGAGGGGTGTTGGCCTACTCCTACATTATTTCCTGGCCAGTCCCAGCGCCTCACTTGACAAGCACCCTGACAGCCGAGCAAGTGGAAGGCATCTGAAGTGTCCAGGAAGGAGTCTATGCCTCGGTGGCTCGTGCTGAGGTGAAGACCACACTTTTCCGGTTTCTTAGTCTCTTCCTCCTGGAAGGGAGAATGATTCGTGGAAATGCCTAGTGTCCAATGTGAAGCAGATTAGAGGTGGACTAGGAGCATGCTTTTCGGGACAAAAGAAAGGACTGGAAGGATGGAGAGTAGGACCTCACCGGATCTTTCTAGCGATGAAATAAACAGCCAGCAGAAGGCAGAGACAGCCAACCAGGATTCCTGCTCCCAAACTCAGCATTTCACCTGGGAGAGAGATGGAGGGTGTCTGCCTAGGACTGACATAGATGGTGAGCCTTTCCCTAACTTGCTGAGGAGCACCATACCCTGTACCCCACACCTCGATACCTGGGAACGACCATCTTACCTGTGGTATACGAGGGTCCCACTGCAAGGGAAGAAAACCTGGGTCAGCGAGACCAGATCCCCACCCAGCTAGAAGCTGCCCTGCTCCAGCCCTGGGGGCATGGTGGGTCCCAGTCCAAGCAAGGCCTGGGAATTCCTTCCCCCGTTAGCCTTTTCCTTCCTAGAGGCATCCTAGTTCCTGCCATTGAATCCCCCAGTTTCCCGTCCCCTTTTCCAAGCCCTGTACAGTCACCTTGGATGAAAGAAGCAAAGACCATCCGCTGATTGAGAGGCTGGGCGGCTCGGTAGTTCTGTACCAGGGGCTCAGAGGGCTCCTCCTCCGTGGAGAACAGTGTCTCCCGAAGTTTTTCCAGCTGAGAAGCAGAAGCGTGGGGCTCAGATGAGCAGCCCTTGCTTTGGGGAGTGGGGAAGGGTTTGAGGTTACAATTCTGCCGCTTCACCTCTCCACTGCTCACCTGTTCCATGGAAATCTGGGCCCTTCGATGGAAGACCGTCCAGAGCACACTCTGGTAGCAGGGCGGAGTGGTGAGCGAACCGTTGTAACGGAAGTACTGCGCCAGCAGCGGCGGGAGCAGCCCTCTCACATTGAAGGGAGGCACAGAGGTCTTCTGATCTGGGCAGGGACAGACTCGGGCTCATCTCCCTCTCACTGCACCCTCGATTACCTAGACAGGGCTGCTAGAAGCAAACCCCTTGGTCCCTAACTCACTGTCTCATCCCAGGTCTCCCAGGCCTTGAGAAATTTCCCTGAAGTCTAATGTGACTTTGTCTTAAGATAGATTTTTAGGGCTCACCTTTGTGCTTGATTTCATGCAAGTGACTCAGAATGTGTTCATAAGCTGGATTCTTAGTCTCACCCACCTGGATGGGGAAGACGCGGGAGAGTGTTCAGGGTGAGTCCATGTTGGAAGTCAGACAATTGTGTGTAGGATACATGGTCTAAATGGGTTGCTGACTTGTCTTGGGAGGATGACCAGCAGCAGACATGGACAGAATAGGACTGAGGGATGCAGAGGGAGTGGAGGGGGGCCTCGGAGGGATTGGGGGCCACTGACCTCAATGAGGATGCCCAAGACAGCCAGGCCCTGAGGCCTCTGAGCAGCCTCACTCAGGCTTTCGTAGGACTCAGAATCATAATGTACGATGTGGAGCTAAGAGAGAGGACAGGGAATTGAATCATTTGATGTTTCTCCACTACCCAGTCCCAAAGGCTTTGATCCTAGCCACTGCCACCACCACCGCCACCTCTCGCATGCAGTAAATCTACCCCACAAAGCTTGCCCTTTCACCCCAAGTGTGACTGTTCCAGTTTCCAGATGCCTGGCACCGACAGTGCCTACCACTACATCCTAATCCAAGCCTTGCTCCTGGTACCTCTGCAGCTGTGGCTTTGCCATTGACCAGGTGCTCTGACCCCCAGGGGGTTCCTTTCTGACCCCAGTGCAGGTGGAGCTGGGCAGCTACATATTTTCGGGGAAGTCCTTCCAGATAAAGGGTAGAGGGCAGAGAGAGTTGTACTGTGAGGGAAAGAGAGCAAGTAGTTAGGGTTGGTGGAGTAATGTGGATGCATTCCTACCCTGCCCCCCCAGTTGCCATCACTTCTTGGGAAACTTGGCCAAACTTTTCTGTCTCTCTGCACAGCACCCAGTTCTTCCCATGTTGTTCAGTCGCTCAGTTGTGTCCAACTCTTTGAGACCCTGTGGACTGCAGCACTCCAGGCTTCCCTGTCCTTCACTATCTCCTGGAGTTTGCTCAAGTACTTGTCCATGGAGTCAGTGATGCCATTCAACCATATCATCCTCTGTTCTTCCCATAGGACACTGCTTTTCTTTTTTTTTGGTGGCACCCTGGGGCATTGGCATGTGGGATCTTAGTCCCCCAACTAGGGATTGAACCTGTGCCCCCTGCAGTGGGAGCCTGGAGTCTTAACCACTGGACCCCTGGCTGAAAGTCCCAGCCACTGCCTCTGTAGTGAAGATCAAGGCAGTACTATGATGCTCACCCACCCCTCAACCACCTTTGGCTGCAGGAGCCTCATCCCCATTCTCTTGTCTCCAAATTTATAGATAAAACCTTCTGAGAATTTAGAAGTTAGGAGAATGCTTCTTCACCTCTGACTCCTAAGAGTGGAATTGAAGCTTACATCTCCTTGGAGGCCAGGTCTTTTTACCTGTGTGGCCATTATTGTGCAGGTTCAAAGGCTCAGTGCCAGGCTGTTCATATCCATGGGGCTGCAGAGGTAGCAAGTCAGGGTCAAAAGTCACACTGTCTGTCTGGATATTGATGGGGGACTGGGCATTGCTTCCACATTCAGGGTAAGAGGCGGGCCAGTGTTCTTGACCATGTGGACCTGGTGGGGTTATCACAGACATTTGTCTTGCCCTCCAGCCCCAACCACCCTTCAGCAACCCTCCACCAAGCTATTTACCTATGTGGAGGCAGACATGCACTTCCCTCCACCCCATATGAAGCCCTCAGTTATGCGGGGCTGGGTGAGGGGGAGTCCTTGCTGGACTCGCTGCGGCAATTCCTTCCCATCGCCTATGCAGGGGCAGTGATGATTCCTCTGCTCTCCTGATGAATGGGGAGCAGTTGCCTTTACTTACTGCTTCTCTTGTTGAAGGATACTAAAGCTAATGAGAGGAAGAGGAGACGGATAGAGTGTCCGCAGAGCCAGAGGTGGATTTGAGTAGCAGCAGGAAAACTGGGAAAATTATTCTAGAGAGGTAGGGTCTCTGGGGAACCCCTATCAAGTGGCCTTAAGATTCAGACCTGCTGACTTCCCATCGTTGACTCCTCGCTTTCACACTGGAACTTGCATTGACTCAGGGACTTGGTTAAGTTGAAAAGACCTCTGCCAGGGTCACACATTGTCCTGCTGGCCTCTCCCTCACCCCTGACCTCAGGTTCTGTCCCAGTTCCAGATTCAGGTGGGGGTGGGAGTGATCAGGATAGAAAGAGCAAGGAGGAGAACTGGCAGCTAAGCTCATGGCATCTTCCCCCACCCGCTTCCCTCTCCACTCCAGCTCCCTCACTCCCACAGAGATTGATTGAGGACATAACTGGCTTTTCTGCTGAATCAGGGGGTGTGGGATTTGATGCTTAGAACAGGGTCTAAGAATCAATCTGAGCGGAAGCTGGGGCATGGGGAGTTGGGGAAGGGAGGAGCTAGGATGAAAAGCTAACGGAAACCTCCCCACCCACGTGGCGTAAGTCTTCCCGCCAGGTGAAGAGGTCCCAGTGAGGAAGGGGTGTCGTAGGCCTGGGGTTCTGCTCTCACCCTCATACGTCCAGTGTTGACCTGCAAGGCAGAGTAACCTGAGTTACAGCCAGCACAGCCTGAGGCAGGGAGCTCCTCCGCTCCCCCCTCCCTTTCTCCTCCCTCCTTCCAGCACTTCCCAAAGGAAGACCTGAAATTGGACACCGCAGTGGAAAGGTCGGGGGTCTATTTAAAATCTCCAGCCAGGCTGCGCTTGTGCTGGCTGAGTAAAGGGGGAGGAGAATTGAAAAGAGATAAAGCCAGGAGACTAAAATTAACCTGGATCCAAGTGTGCAAAATGCCCAACCCTCACTTTTCTCTAGCCTGTGCCAAGCCAGTCTAACACTTGGGCTGAGGTGACGATGTAGGCAGAGGGTTTGGAGGAAGGGGACTGGAACAAGGGGAGGGGCAGGAAGTTCAGAGTTGGGGGCCATGTTGCTGAGAGGAGAAGGCGATGATTCCTTTGCTTTGAAGCTTTGTACAAACCCAGGCACTGAGCTTTGTAAATGTACAAACCCAGGCATTGAGCTGTAAATGAACATTTACGTTTCTCCTTCTTGTCCCAGTAACTCTAAAGCAAGCTTTCCCCATCACCAGGAACCTCTGCTCCCTAGGTTCGCAGATGACTAGGAGAGGTGGGAGTCAGGCAGGGTCTACTCTATGTGGAGCGTGATGGGTAGGCACAGGCAGCCAGGCTGGCAGGGACAGGATGAAAGTAAAGCATTGTGTGTGGAAATGAGAGCTGCCAGCCGGGTCACATGCCAGGCTCTCATGCAGTCCTGTCTTCTGGATGGGAGGTCTGGGGTCTGCTGGTCCAGCCCTCACCCAGGGCCAAACTGCTTCAAGGGGAAAAGGAGGCCTTCCTGCAGGTTGTCTCTGCATTTTTCAAATTGCTAGAAACTTTGGAGAAAAATTCTAAATCTCCACCCTCTGCCCCCTGCAACCTCCGCTCTCTTATTCCCTTAAATAAATCCCTTAGACTGCTAAGATATCCTTGATCTCATCACTGGGCTCTTTGACTGGCTCATCCCTCAGTTCACACAATTCTGAAAAGCAACCCAGGGAAAGGCTGGAGGCAGCCTTGCACTCACCATCTCAGTGGGACGCCTCGACAACTCAAACTCCCTGGTTCTGGGCAGGCTAACAGCCTTGCCTTTTCCCTCCCACCAAATTCTCAACACACTGGTCTTGCATCTCTTCCTCCCCTTTCCTGATCTTTTTTCCTTCCTCCTCAGGTAGAATTTGCAGCTCTCCTTGACTAGGTGCCCCTCCGCCCAGTCATCTTTGCATTTTCCTTCTGCCCTCTAGACACCTCCCAACCCTGCTCTTCCAACACATCTTAATTCCACATCTGCTGTGTGCTGGATACTGCACTAGACACAGGGATCACAGAAATGCGCGGTAAGGGTCCTGGGGACATTCCTGGAACACCTCAGCCATTCCCCCGAGAGTCCCTCCTCCTCTCCTGGGAGCTCCTGAAAGTCCTTTGTAGGTTGTAAAGGGACTAACAATATGGACTATTATTGCTACTGCTTTCAGGAAAAACCAGGAAATCGGTCGCCCCATGGAACAGAGACCACTCCAGTACTCTTGCCTGGAGAATTCCATGGACAGAGGAGCCTGGTGGGCTACAGTCCATAGGGTCGCAAAGAGTCAGACCCGACTGAAGTGACTTAGCACACACGCACCTAGAAAGGCCATGAGGTTCGTAGTCAGGGATGGGGTCTGAGTTTGCCAGGAGCTGTGGGAATATTCCCCTGACCACCCGCTCCATGAGTCCTCTATCCTTTCACTCCAGGCTTCTTTGGCTCCCTAATTGGATGAGTTTGTAAATAAAGAAGGCCAGGAGGGTAGCCTGGGACCAGGGCAGTGGGGAAAGAGCTCAGAAGAGACTTTGTAGCCTGCAAATCGATTCTGCGGGAGGCAAGTGTACATATCCTGCCCCAGGCTAGTTTGCCCCCATCCCCACCCACAACAAGGCTGGAAAAACAAACGGCAACGAAGGAAGGACAGTGGTCTCCTCCCGAGTCTTCTCTCTTTCCCTCCATCCCTGAGCCTGAACCTATTATTCTAGCCCCCAGGTTTCCTTTTACACTCCTCCTCCATTAAACATGCAAGGCAACATGTGTACATCAGCATAGACAGACACACAGACACCCAGATGTACCTACCCCCGTTGGCAGTCAGGGTCCAAAGCACCTCTAGCAGGAAGGTGAAGAACAACATGGTGTGCCCGGAGGAGTGCGAGGTACTGGGGGCCTGGGGACTAGAGGAGTAGGGCAGGGAGAGGGAGGGGGAGGGGAGGGGAGAGGGAGAGAGAGAGAGAGAGAGGAGGGGAGAGAGAGGGAGAGAGAGAGAGAGAGAGAGAGAAAGAGAGAGAGAGGGGGAGAGAGGGTTGGGGGGGAGGACAGGAGCTTCCTGGAGTTGAATGTATTTGTCTTTCTCTCTTGCTGTCTTTGTGTCTCTGCGGGCTTCCAGGGGGTTTGGTTTTCAGTGGGGGTACCGTGAGTTTCTGGTCCCAGGATAAATCTCTCGCTGCTTCTCTTTCAGCCCCCTCTCTTTTTACCTCTCTTTGCAGTCTTCACTTGCTGGCCAGCTACTTCCAATTGCCTCCTGCTTTTAAGGTGGCTCTGGACGGGTGTACGTGGGGAGGGGGGGCTGCCTGGGTTGCTGGCGAACAGCTCCTTAAATAGCCGATTAAGCATGCAGGATGGCCCTGCTCAGAGGAGAGCGCGCCTGTGAAAACGGGAGCCCTGGCCCCGGCTCAGGAACCCAGCTGGGGTGAGCTCTTCCTTCCTCGGCTATCCACACTGACACTGTGGAGAAAGGTGTCCCTGGGAACAGGCAGGAGCAAGAACGGAGGTTTTGGGGGTCCGATCCTTTGGGGTCCCATCCAGTCCCCCTCCAAGGGACTTTGGCTTCTCCTCTGAGGGGCCACTCCCTGGGTGTGGGGCAGATAGCGGGAGGACCCGTGCCCAAACCCCTGCAGAATGTGAGGTGCCCTGGAATAGGAAGAGTGCAGAGTTAAAGGGAGTTGGGGGACTCAGGGTGCAGCTGGAGGGTAGGAAGTCAAGGACTGAAACCTTGGTTGTGGAAAGTGAGGAAGAGAAGTGAGGCGGGAGAGGGGAGCTCGTTTGGAGCGCTTTCTCCTGCGCCTGTCACCACCCCCTTCCCACGGTGAGGCTGGGTCCACGTGCCTTTGTGGCCTGGGTGGGGGGTGGTTTTGTTTGCTGGATAAAGCCCATTTGTGTGCCCAGCGGGGGAGGGGCTGCAGCAGCACCATGAAGAGACAGCGGCTGCAACTGCCAGACCCAGCCACCTCCCTCCCCAGGGAGCCCAGATCTAGGGCGGCTTTTGTCACTGAAGAGGACACAGACCCCGGGCAGGGTGGCCAGGGCAGGAGGAGAGGCGGGGAGACCTTAGAAACAATCACTACCACCACCATCAAAAAAACAAACAAAAAAAAGGTGGACTCCAGGCTCCGAGAGTGGAGGGAGCAGAGAGAGACCATGTGATCACATTGGAGTGGGAGAGGGGCCCAGGGTCTTCCCACCCGCCCAGCCAAAGGCTGGGGCAGGACTTTGGGGACTGAGTGAGACCTGCCACCGGAGAGCTGGGCTAGTGGAGCCGAGAGGCCGTTGAATCTCAGGAATGCAGGCTGGTGCTTGTTCCCCCACGGGACTGGAAATCCTGATTGGAATGTACATTCTAAATCCCTCATTATGGACAGTGAGACCCAAAGATAACCTCAGGCCAGACACTGGCCCCAGTTCTCCTTTCCCGCGCCAGAATCTCAGCCTGGAGGAGGCACCCATGTGAGCTCCCTCTGCCCTCCTTGCTCCTGCCCCGTAGCAATAAATAGTCAAAACAAAGGGAGCAGAAGCTAAATAAGGGGGCCGGATAAAAGCCAAGTGAACAGAAATAATGCATATGCTACATCATCAGTCCCTGCTGAAACAGGAGCCTGGGTGCTTTTCTGTCCACTGTGATTGATCTGCAAAGCAAAGCCATTTTGCAGATGCCATATCCTTTTTAATTCTTTCATCACCCTTCAAATTATTTTTCCCTTCCAGAAAAATTGTATGTTTTGAGGTTCCCCCCAAACCCCTCTCATCCCATCTAAGAAGAAGAAAAGGCTTAAAGTGTAAATTAGACTTCCTGGGAGTCAGGACCGTTAATACAGAGGAACAGAAAAAAGAAAGCAACCTCTTTTGCAAGGTAGGAAAGAAGAGGCCTGGACAGAATGACCTCTGGCAGGACAAAGTTCCCTGGAGTGTCCGGGGCTGCGATGCAGCCTCCCAAGATAGATCAAGTGTCTTGTCAGGCGCCACCTCCTGGTTGTCTATGAATTTTTTAAACTTTTAAAGTTCCAGTTCAAAATGTTTTGCATGTGATTCCTTCTCAGAAGTGTTTCACTGCTGGTGGGCTTTGGGATTTTGCCTATACAAATGGAAAGCGTTTCACAGAAATGTCTCAGCCTCAAATCAGCGCCTTCCCACTTGGGAGTGAGCAGCCCCTCCTGGCCCTTGTGTTTCCCCAACGGACAAAGGCCCTGGTATGTAGGAAAAAGGGGAAAGGCGGCAAACTCCAGGGGTTGCCTGTATTTATTTATTTTTAAAAATTTTATTGGCATTGTCTTTATTTTTATCTTTGACTTTACTGTGGATATTTCTTTTGTCACCGGGCTGATTTGGAGTAGTGTCAAGAGGACCATTATATGTTAAAAAAAAAACAAACAAAAAACTCTTCCCACCTCACCTCCCCCCACCTTAGTTGCTACTCAAACTGGCGGTTTTGTTTCAATTCCTAGGTCTCCCTCTCTAGCCCTTTGCCCACTATGAGCTTGGTGAAAACTCCACTGGAAACCAAAGTGGCTTTCTGGCGCCATCTCCTGTCCTTCCAAATGCAGTGAAATGTGAACTGGGCAAAGAATCAGTGGTATCCCAGCGTGGTGACTTCTGGGTTGGTTTTTCTTAAAAGGTCCTTTTTAAAAACGATATTTAAACTGACTA
This sequence comes from Cervus elaphus, assembly GCF_910594005.1. Classification (NCBI taxonomy): domain Eukaryota; kingdom Metazoa; phylum Chordata; class Mammalia; order Artiodactyla; family Cervidae; genus Cervus; species Cervus elaphus. The sequence continues at coordinate 43,232,986 of NC_057834.1, forward strand.
AATATTCTAAATAGTCTAAAACACCTTACAAAAACCCACTAAGTGCTCTGAGTTTGTGTGGTGGGGAAAATGAAAGTCAGGGAGGGAGGGAGGCCAGATCAGAAGGAAAGAGGATGGTCAACACAGGGAACCTACTCAAACAGTCCAGCTGGTGACTCACTGCCTAGAAGAGAGAATCGATGAGGAGACAGAATTAGATGGATTCAGTTTCCTAAAAGAGCAAGCAACTTTGTGACGTAAGTAACACAGATCCAGAGATAGTCTATTTTGATACTCACATTTATTATCACTCTCTTGTCTTCTAACACACTGGTACTGAAGGCTCTTAAACAAACACAGAAGCTTTCAAGAATTTAAGTCAAAGTAATTTAGGGGAGAAGGTGGCCAGAACTCTTTTGGGTCATTTCTCGGTTTTCCAGTTCACATTGCATGGCAGATGCAGTATAAGAATCTTATAGACAGAAGACAGTTCCAAGGTTGTGGTCTGAACAATTTTAATTAAAAAGGAGTAAATTTGTGTCATACACTGATTCCATGCTCAGAGCACTGCCTGGTACATAAATATTTGCTGATTGAATAAATGCATCTGGTCATTGGAACATTTATTTACTTTCTGCCTTTTCTCAGAATGTTAGGCTAGAAGGGTCGTCAATCATCATTTCAGCTCCCTTGTCATACCCTTTAAAGACTGAGTTTTGAGGGATTTATGGATTCTCCCTTGGCTAGGTATATAGCTGCTAAGCTAAACCAGGATAAGGACTTAGGCACCATTGAACTTTCCCCTTTGGGTTCTCAAACATCATTGTGCATCAGAATCACCTGGAAAGCTTGTTAAAATACCAATTTCTGGGCCTCTGCCCCCAAGGTTTCTGATTCTGTAGGTCTGGAGTATGTCCAGAGATTTGCATTTTTTTGATAGGTAAGAGGTCGATTTGCTTCTCAGATAGCACTAGTGGTAAAGAATCCACCTACCAATGCAGGAGTCCCAAGAGCTACAGGTTTGATCCCTGGATCGGAACGATCCCCCAGAGAAGAAAATGGCAACCCACTCCAGTATTCTTGCCTGGAAAAGTCCATGGACATAGGAGCCTGGTGGGCTGCAGTGCATGGGGTCGCAAAGAGTTGGAGAAGACTGAGCATGCACGCACACACACACAAGAAGTAGATTTATTAATATGCCTTGTAAAGAGGTTGCAGGAAAATGGGGCACAAGAGGATGGTCATGTCCCAGGTCTTAGTCAAATTCCCGGGGACAGGCTGTCAAGTGAGGGTCCTTGGATCGGCACAGGAAAGAATTCAAGAGCAAGCCATACTAAAGTGAGGCATAGTAAAGTAGAGGGCACATTCCATAGGCAGAATGTGGGTCCTCAGAAGGTGAGAGTGGCCCAGAGATTTACATTTCTAACAGGTCACCTGTTAGATGGTACTGGTCTGAGGGTCCACACTTGAGAATCAATGCTCTGTATCCACTGAAGGAGCAGAGGTGATAAACAGCTTGCCTTTTGGTTTGTTTGTTTTGGCTGCACCACATGGCTTGCAAGATCTTAGTTCTCTGGATGGGGATTGAAACCGGGCCATGGCAGTGAAAGCGCCGAGTCCTAACCACCAGACCACCAGGGAATTCCCAGGAGTTTGCCATTCTCTGTAGAGATTCTAGCCAACTAGAATTGTTCTTTGCAGTCACTTTTGCAGAGGTTAGCAACAATACCGTCACTACTTTACAAACATATATTGAGTACTTCTACGTGCTAGGCAACAGGGAAGACTCTAGAAATGAAAAATTAATAAGCCACAATCCTGGCCCTCAAGAATTTCACAGTCTCTTTAGAGGATGCAGATACCTTACCCAATTACCAGAATACAACCATGAGAAGTTCTAAATAGCGGTGAAACAAAGTGTTATGGGAACCAAGGGGGATGGGCAATTAGTAGTGAAATTTTCTTTACCTGATGTCAACAGTCTTGTGATGGTCGCATAGCCTGGGCCTATAGTTATATATAAGAACATAAAAAATGCCACTCCACAGCAGGCAGACCCATGCTTCATTGTCTCTAAGAGTGACACCAAAGAATATGTTGTGTTGAAGCAGGGTTTTCCTTAATGTATTTAAGAAGCTGCCTTCCCTTCAAGGAAGGATATCATGATGCATGCATGCTAAGTCGTTCAGTCATGTCCGACTTTTGCGACCCCATGGACTGTAGTGGAGGTGATGGAATTCCAGTTGAGCTACTTCAAATCCTAAAAGATGATGCTGTTAGTGTTGCACTCAATATACCAGCAAATTTGGGAAACTCAGCAGTGGCCACAGGACTGGAAAAGATGTTTTCATTCCAATCCCAAAGAAAAGCAATGCCAAAGAATGCTCAGACTCCCACACAATTGCACTCATCTCACACGCTAGCAAAGTAATGCTCAAAATTCTCCAAGCCAGGCTTCAACAGTACATGAACCGTGAACTTCCAGATGTTCAAGCTGGTTTTAGAAAAGGCAGAGGAACCAGAGATCAAGTTGCCAACATCCATTGGATCATCAAAAAAGCAAGAGAGTTCCAGAAAAACATCTATTTCTGCTTTATTGACTATGCCAAAGCTTTTGACTGTGTGGATCACAATAAACTGTGGAAAATTCTGAAAGAGATGGGCATACCAGACCACCTGACCTGCCTCTTAAGAAATCTGCATTCAGGTCAGGAAGCAACAGTTAGAACTGGTCATGGAACAACAGACTTGTTCCAAATTGGGAAAGGAGTACGTCAAGGCTGTATATTGTCACCCTGCTTATTTAACTTATATGCAGAGTACATCATGAGAAACGCTGGGCCAGATGAAGCACAAGCTGGAATCAAGATTGCAGGGAGAAATATCAATAAACTCAGATATGCAGATGACACCGCCCTTATAGCAGAAAGCAAAGAAGAACTAAAGAGCCTCATGGTGAAAGTGAAAGAGGAGAGTGAAAAAGTTGGCTTAAAGCTCAACATTTAGAAAACTAAGATCACGGCATCTGATTCCATCTCTTCATGGCAAATAGATGGGGAAACAATGGAAACAGTGAGAGACTTTATTTTCTTGGGCTCCAAAATCACTGCAGATGGTGACTGCAGCCATGAAATTAAAAAGATGCTTGCTCCTTGGAAGAGAAGCTATGACCAATCTAGGCAGCATATTAAGAAACAGACATTACTTTGCCAACAAAGATCCATCCAGTCAAAGTGATGGTTTTTCCAGTAGCCATGTATGGATGTGAGAGTTGGACTATAAAGAAAGATGAGCGCCAAAGAATTGAAGTGTTGGGTAATTAGTGTTGGAGAAGGCTCTTGAGAGTCCCTTGGATTGCAAGAAGATCAAGCAAGTCAATCCTAAAGGAAATCAGTCCTGAATATTCGTTGGAAAGAGTGATGCTAAAGCTGAAACTTCAATACTTTGGCCACCTGATGTGCAAAACTGATTCTTTAGTTTGAACGCAAACTAAAGAATGCTGGAAAAGGTTGAAGGCAAGAAAAAGGGACGACAGAGGACAAGATAGTTGGATGGTATCACTGACTTGATGGACATGAGTTTGAGCAAGCTTCAGGAGTTGGTGATGGACAGGGGAGCCTGGTGTGCTGCAGTCCATGGGGTCACAAAGAGTCAGAGAGGACTGAGTGACTGAACTGAACTGGACTGTAGCCCGCCAGCCTCCTCTGTCCATGGGATTCTTCTGGCAAGAATACTGGAGTGCGTTGCCATTTCCTCCTCCAGGGGATCTTCCCTCCTTCAGGGATTAAACCCAGGTATCCTATGTCTCCTGCATTGGCAGGTGGGTTCTTTACCACTAGTGCCACCCTGGAAATTATAATAATTTGTTCCAGCTTCTCTGGTGGCCTCCTCATTCTGCCTGACTTTTCCCTTTTCTTTTTATTCTCTACCATTCATCTAATCCAAATGAAGGTTGTGTGTGACAACTCACACAAAAGAGACTAACACTTATGCTGCTTCCCTTCAGTAGTGAGAAGATTCTAGTTAAAGATATTTTTTCCTACTATTTTTAAAGAATTGTTATGTCCAAATTGCTGTAGGAATGGGAACCAGAGAATAATATAGCAAAGAGAGATCTTGTGACCACAGGTAGCTCATCACTGGCTTAGTGCTGTGTTCAATCACCTCAGTTGTGTCCGACTCTCTGTGACCCTATGGACTCTAGCCTGCCAGGTTCCTCTATGGGATTCTCCATGCAAGAATACTGGAGTGCGTTGCCATGACCTCCTCCAGGGGATCTTCCAGACCTAGGGATGGAACCCACGGCTCCTGCATCTCCTGCATTGCAGGCAAACTCTTTACCTCTGAGCTACTGGGACACCCCTACTATTGGCTTAATCATCCCCCAGATAATTAGTCTGTTCTCAGATCAGATAGTGACAAATGATTTGGTTTTCTTTGAAACCTTAAAGCAAAGAAAAGGCTGTGCTTTCACTGACATTTTATTTGCTTCTAAATATCTATACTTTTCTTTTTTTTTTTAAAGCATGAGTCTTGAAGGGTAAAATGACTTGACTGGGGTCATATGGAAATATTACTAGGACAAAGAATCAGGCTCTGAGAGACTCACTGCTCAAAATGCGTTGAGACTTTAAAAACAAAACCAAAAAATTTTAAAACTGGTGACATTTTTGACTCTGGCTGCTTCTGCCTATTCCTTGCAGCTGGCGGGGAGGCATTGCTTTGAGGAGGAAATACAAAATCAACAAACCTTTTTTTTAAAAGCTTCAAGTCATTTCTGGGCAACATCTGCAAACGTGAAATGCAGTTATTAATTCTCCCCTTTCCCCTCATTTTCTACTATCAAACATGCTTATTGTTTCATGTGTTTTATTTAAATAGCATTGTCACAGGTTGGTTACAAATCCATACACATGGGGAAGAAATGACTGTTTACTCCTTTTTTAAAAAATGAAAAGGAAATGTTGGAGTTGGTTCCAGAATGGCAGAGAATATCAGATCTTAGCAATGTCTTGTCTCTTTTCCTCTTAAATGTTATTTTAAAAAATAATACCTGATTATTTTAAGGAAAAGAGAAGATTATTTTAAGGAAAAGAGAAGATTCAAAATAGCAAAAAAGAAAAATAACATCACTCAAAATTCTCCCAATTAGAGATAACCCTGTTACCATTCTGCTATCTTACAAATTTTTTCTATGAAGCTATAACTAAATGCACATATTTTGTGTGTATAAATATTTTTTTTACAAAAATAGGACCAAACTATATACATAATTATAACCTTTTTCCTTGACACTATTTGGTAAACACTTTTGTGTATCAGTAAGTGTATATCTCTGTCAGAAATTTTAACTGCATAGTATTGTATATTAGAAACCTGTTTAAACAATCCTGTGGCTTTGGACTGGTAGCTTTTTTTTCAATTTTTACCTGTGACAAACAATACTTCAATCAGAATATTATTGTTCATATATATTTACATATTTGTTCAACTGTTTTCTAGAAGTAAAATCAAAAGAGGGTGTATAGTTTAAAAAAATATGAAAATTTTACACTCATTCCTTTTGTTAAAGTCAGGTTTCTGGAAGTATAACTTACGTACAGTAAAATTCATCCTTTTTAGTGTAGAGTCCTATGAGTTTTGACAAATACATAAAGAAGTGTAAGCACCATCATAATCAAGACATCGCCCTGTCCCTGACATAATTCCTGATCTACTTCTGACCTTATACGTTTGCCTTTACCAGATTGTCTTACGGGTTAAATTATGCAGCATATAGCCTTTGACACTGGCTTCTTTCACTCATCATTCATTCATGTTGTTGCATATTAGAAGTTTGCTTCATTTTACTGCTGAGTTTTTCCATTACATAGATGTTCACAGTTGGCTTATCCATTTACTAGTTGAAGAATCTGTGGGTTGTTTTTAGTTTTCAGCAACTGCAGGTAAAACCATTCAACTACAGGTTTTTGAGCGGACATATGTGTTTATTGTTCTTGACTAAATACAGGGACCCCACAGAGACTGAGACAGAACTGTGTTTGGGTGTCTCCTGAGGAGGTACGGGTCAGCAGTGGGCTGCCGCAGGGACAGGGTCTCTGGGTGCAGCAGACCTGGGTATGGCATGAGGCCTCTTGGAGGAGGTCGCCATTAACTCCACCATAGAGCTGCCAGAATCTACAGAGGCCTGGGAAATAGACTCTTGGAAGGCGCAAACAGAAATTTGTGAGCACCAGGACCCAGGAGAAAGGAGCAGTGACCCCACAAGAGACTGACCCAGACTTGCCTGTGAGTGTCCAGGAGTCTCCAGCGGAGGCGTGGGCTGGTGGTGGCCTGCTGCAGGGCTGGGGGAACTGAGTGTAGCCGTACATGCTTGGGAGCTTTTGAGGGAGGTCACCATTATCTTCCTTACCTCCACCATAGTTTGGCCCCAGGTAAATAGCAGGGAGGGAACACAACTCCACCCATCAATCGAAAATTGGATTAAAGATTTACTGAGCATGGCCCTGCCCATCAGACCAAGACCCAGTATCCCCCTCAGTCAGTCTCTCCCATCAGGAAGCTTCCATAAGCCTCTTATCCTTATCCATCAGAGGACAGACAGACTGAAAGCCACAATCACAGAAAACTAACCAATCTGATCACATGGACCACAGCCTTGTCTAATTCAATGAAGCTATGAGCCATGCCATGTAGGGCCATCAAAGACGGATGGGTCATGGTGGAGAGTTATGGTAACATGTGGTCCACTGGAGAAGGGAATGGCAAACCACTTCAGTATTCTTGCCTTGAGAACCCCATAAACAGTATGAAAAGGCAAAAAGATAGGATACTGAAAGAAGAACTCCCCAGGTCGGTAGGTGCCCAATATGCTACTGGAGATCAGTGGAGAAATAACTCCAGAAAGAGTGAAGAGATGGAGCCAAAGTAAAAACAACACCCAGTTGTGGATGTGACTGGTGATGGAAGCAAGATCCGATGCAGTAAAGAGCAATATTATATAGGAACCGGAATGTTAGGTCCATGAATCAAGGCAAATTGGAAGTGGTCAAACAGGGGATGGCAAGAGTGAACATCAACATTTTAGGAATCAGTGAACTAAAATCAACTGGAATGGGTGAATTTAACTCAGATGACCATTATGTCTACTACTCTGGGCAAGAATCCCTTCAAAGAAATGGAGTAGCCATCATAATCAATAAGAGTCCGAAATGCAGTACTTGGATGTAATCTCAAAAATGACAGAATGATCTCTGTTCATTTCCAAGCCAAATCATTCAATATCACAGTAATTCAAGTCTATGCCCCAACAAGTAATGCTGAAGAAGCTGAAGTTGAATGGTTCTATGAAGACCTACAAGACTTTCTAGAACTAACACCCAAAAAAGATGTCCTTTTCCTTATAGGGGAGTGGAATGCAAAAGTAGGAAGTCAAGAAATACCTAAGTAACAGGCAAATTTGGCTTTGGAGTACAGAGTGAAGCAGGACAAATGGTAATAGAGTTTTGCCAAGAGAATGCACTGGTCATAGCAAACACCCTCTTCCAACAACACGAGAGAAGACTCTACACATGGACATCACAAAATGGTCAACACCGAAATCAGATTGATTTTATTCTTTGCAGCCAAAGATGGAGAAGCTCTATACAGTTAGCAAAAAGAAATCTGAGAGCAGACTGTGGCTCAGATCATGAACTCCTCATTGCCAAATTCAGACTTAAATTGAAGAAAGTAAGGAAAACCACTGGACCATTCAGATATGACCTAAATCAAATCCCTTACGATTATACAGTGGAAGTGAGAAATAGATTCAAGGGATTAGATCTGATAGACAGCATGCCTGGAGAACTATGGACAGAGGTTTGTGATATTGTACAAGAGGCAAAGATCAAGACCATCCCCAAGAAAAAGAAATGCAAAAAAGCAAAATGGCTGTCTGAGGAGGCCTTACAAATAGCTATGAAAAGAAGAGAAGTGAAAAGGAAAGGAGAAAAGGAAAGATATACCCATTTGAATGCAGAGTTCCAAAGAATAGCAAGGAGAGATAAGAAAGCTTTCCTCAGTGATCAGTACAAAGAAATAGAGGAAAACCATAGAATGGGGAAGACTAGAGATCTCGTCAAGAAAATTAGAGATAGCAAGGGAAACTTCCATGCAAAGATGGGCTCAATAAAGGGCAGAAATGGTATGAACCTAACAGAAGCAGAAGATATTAAGAAGAGGTGGCAAGAATAAACAGAAGAACTGTACAAAAAAGATCTTCACGACCCAGATAGTCATGATGGTGTGATCACTCACCTAGAGCCAGACATCCTGGAATGTGAAGTCAAGTGGGCCTTAGAAAGCATCACTACGAACAAAGCTAGTGGATGTGATGGAATTCCAGTTGAGCTATTTCAAATCCTGAAAGATGCTGTGAAAGTGCTGCACTCAATATGCCAGCAAATTTGGAAAACTCAAAAGTAGCCACAAGACTGGAAAAGGTCAGTTTTCATTCCAATCCCAAAGAAAGGTAACAGCAAAGAATGCTCAGACTCCCACACAGTTGCACTCATCTCACATGCTAGCAAAGTAATGCTCAAAATTCTCCAAAACAGGCTTCAACAGTACATGAACCGTGAACTTCCAGATGTTCAAGCTGGTTTTAGAAAAGGCAGAGGAACCAGAGATCAAGTTGCCAACATCCATTGGATCACCGAAAAAACGAGAGAGTTCCAGAAAAACATCTATTTCTGCTTTATTGACTATGCCAAAGCTTTTGACTGTGTGGATCACAACAAACTGTGGAAAATTCTGAAAGAGATGGGAATACCAGACCACCTGACCTGCCTCCTGAGAAATCGCATGCAGGTCAGGAAGCAACAGTTAGAACTGGACATGGAACACAACAGACTGATTCCAAATTGGGAAAGGAGTACATCAAGGCTGTATATTGTCACCCTGCTTATTTAACTTATATGCAGAGTACATCATGAGAAACGCTGGGCCAGATGAAGCACAAGCTGGAATCAAGATTGCCAGGCGAAATATCAATAAACTCAGAGATGCAGATGACACTGCCCTTATAGCAGAAAGCAAAGAAGAACTAAAGAGCCTCATGGTGAAAGTGAAAGAGGAGAGTGAAAAAGTTGGCTTAAAGCTCAACATTCAGAAAACTAAGATCATGGCATCCAGTCCCACCACTTCACAGCAAATAGATGGGGAAACAGTGGCAACAGTGATAGACTATTTTTTTGGGCTCCAAAATCATTGCAGATGGTGACTGAATTCCTGAAATTAAAAGATGCTTGCTCCTGGGAAGAAAAGTTATGACCAACCTAGACAGCATATTAAAAAGCAGAGACATTACTTTGCCAACAAAGGTCCATCTAGTCAAGGCTATGGTTTTTCCAGAAGTCATGTACGGATGTGAGAGTTGGACTATAAAGAAAGTTGAACACCGAAGAATTGATACTTTTGATCTGTGGTGTTGAAGAAGACTCTTGAGAGTCCCTTGGCCTGCAAGTAGATATAACCAGTCCATCCTTAAGCAAATCAGTCCTGAATATTCATTGGAAGGACTGATGTTGAAGCTGAAACTCCAATAATTTTGCCACCTGATGAGAAGAATTGACTCATTTGAAAAGACCCTGATGCTGGGAAAGATCGAAGGTGGGAGGAGAAGGGGATGACAGAGGGTGAGATGGTTGGGTGGCATCACTGACTTAATGGACATGAGTTTGAGTAAACTCCGGGAGTTGGTGATGGACAGGGAGGCCTGGCGTGTTGCAGTCCATGGGGTCTCAAAGAGTCAGACACGACCGAGCAACTGAATTGAACTGAAATACATAGTGCTGGGTTGTGTGGTAAGAGTATGTTTAGCTTTGCAAAAACTGCCAAACTGTTCTTCATAGCAGTTGTACTGTTTTTCATTCCTGCCAGCAACGTATGAAAGCTCCAGTTGCTCCAGCACCTGATATGTTGTTTCAGGCACTCAATTGTTTCCAACTCTTTGTGACCCCATGGACTGCAGCACTCCAGGCTTCTGTGTCCTTCACCATCTCCCAGGAAGAAAGGAAGGAAGAAAGAAAGAAAGAAAGAAAGTGAAGTTGCTCAGTCATGTCCAACTCTTTGGGACCCCATGGACTGTAGCCTACCAGGATCCTCAGTCTACGGGATTTTCCAGGCAAGAATACTGGAGTGGGTTGCCATTTCCTTCTCCAGGGGATCTTCCCGACCCTGGGATCGAACCCTCTCCCGCACTGTAGGCAGACGCTTTACTGTCTGAGCTACCAGAGATGTCCATTGAGTTGGTGATGCCATCTAACCATCTCGTCCTCTGTCATCCCCTTCTCCTCCTGCCTTCAATCTTTCCCACACCACAGTCATTTCCAATGAGTCAGTACTTCACCTCAGGTGGCCAAAGTATTGGAGCTTCAGCCTCAGCATCAGTCCTTCCAATGAAAATTCAATATTATTTTCCTTTACTATTGACTCGTTTGATTTCCTTCCAGTCCAAATGACTCTCAAGAGTCTTCTCCAACACTACAGTTCAACAGCATCAATTCTTTGGTGCTCAGTTTTCTTTATAGTCCAACTCTCACATCCATACATGGCTACTGAAAAAACCATAACTTTGACTATACAGACCTGTTTTGGTAAAGTAATATCTCTGCTTTTAATATGTTGTCTTGGTTTGTCATAGCTTTTCTTCCAAGAAGCAAGTGTCTTTTAATTTCATGGCTGTAGTCACCATTTACAGTGATTTTGGAGCCCAAGAAAATAAAGTCTGTCACTGTTTCCATTGCACTTGATATAATAAGTTGAAAAAAAAAAGAGTAATCATTCTGGTAGGAGTGTAGTGATATTTCACTTTGGTTTTAATTTTGGGTGTGTACTTTTTAAGGATTTTTGCTATATTTATTGCCATATTGCCTTCTTTAAAGTTATACTCCTCCAGAGATATAGACACAAATCGTCACTCTCTTCATTTTTTGGAGAGATAAACAAAGGACCCTGCAATTGGTCTTCCCCAACTAGGCAAACGTTCAGTATATTTTCCCTCTCTTGTGACCTTTTAGCTATTGCACAGACATAAATTTCACTTGTCAGTTCAGTTCAGTCGCTCAGTCGTGTCCGACTCTTTGCGACCCCATGAATCGTAGCACGCCAGGTCTCCCTGTCCATCACCAACTCCCAGAATTTACTCAAACTCATGCCCATCGAGTCGGTGATGCCATCCAGCCATCTTATCCTCTGTCGTCCCCTTCTCCTCCTGCCCCCAATCCCTCCCAGCATCAGGGTCTTTTCCAATTAGTCAACTCTTCGCAAGAGGTGGCCAAAGTACTGGAGTTTCAGCTTCAGCATCAGTCCTTCCAATGAACACCCAGGACTGATCTCCTTTAGGATGGACTGGTTGGATCTCCTTGCAGTCCAAGGGACTCTCAAGAGTCTTCTTCAACACCACAGTTCAAAAGCATCAATTTTTCAGCCCTTAGCTTTCTTCACAGTCCAACTCTCACATCCATACATAACCACTGGAAAAACCATAGCCTTGACCAGACAGACCTTAGTTGGCAAAGTAATGTCTCTGCTTTTTAATATGCTATCTAGGTTGGTCATAACTTTCCTTCCAAGGAGTAAGTATCTTTTAATTTCATGGCTGCAGTCACCATCCACAGTGATTTTGCAGCCCAAAAAAATAAAGTCTGGAAAAAAAAAAAAAAAAGTCTGACACTGTTTCCACTGTCTCCCCATCCATTTCCCATGAGGTGATGGGACCAGATGCCATGATCTTAGTTTTCTGAATGTTAAGCTTTAAGCCAACTTTTTCACTCTCCTCTTTCACTTTCATCAAGAGGCTTTTTAGTTCCTCTTCACTTTCTGCCATAAGGGTGGTGTCATCTGCATATCTGAGGTGATTGATATTTCTCCTGGCAGTCTTGATTCCAGCTTGTGCTTCTTCCAGCCCAGTGTTTCTCATGATTTCACTTGTATCATGGTTAAATTTCTGTGCAATGAATCCTATCTTCTTATGGACTTCGAGTACAAAGTGAGAGATGTGCTCATTTGGAGAAAATTTTAGCTTAAAGATGAATAAAATCTACATTAGTGAGTATAGCATGCTTTTCAAATACACATATTGAAAATACCCATCATGCTATAAGAAGTCATCTTACTATAGAAATTTATACTAATGCAAATACTGCTGGTCAAAATAGCAAGCAGGAGAAGATGCTAATTAAAATAGATCATATTCCACCAGTCACCCAGTTTCTATCAAATTTCAATATATTTCAGAAGGATTGCATTTAACTTTTTGATTACTAAGATTTTGATATTTTGTGAAAGCCATGGGTTTGATTGAGCTGAAGTTAAATAGAAACACAAGCATAGCCTTGGCAAAAATCTAAACTGTATTAAAAAAATAAAGAAACAAAGTAACATAGTTTTTGAAACACATGGCAGAAGAGTATACCAGCATCCTGCCCAAAGTTCTCTATCTTGTAACTGTAAGTTTAGATATGGCAATCTAAACTTCTGCATAGCAAAATACACCTATATTCTTTTTTCTCTTTTTTATTTTTTAAATTATGAGAGTATGATAACCCACTTACAGAACACTTGGAAAACACAGAAGAAAGTTATGTATGAAAATGAAAGTGTTAGTTGATCAGTTGTGTCTGATTCTCTGCGACCCCATGGACTATAGCCTGCTAGGCTCCTTTGTCCATGGGATTTCCCAGGCACAAATGCTGGAGTGAATTGCCATTCCCTTCTCCAAGGGATCTTCCCAACCCAGCGATTGAACCTGGGTCGCTTGCATTTCAGGCGGGTTTGTTACCATCTGGGATGTGGGGAAAGCCCCCAAAATTACATATAATTCTACTATATATTATGGGCTTCCCTGGTGGCTCAGACGGTAAAGCGTGTGTCTGCAGTGCTTGAGACCCGGGTTTGATCCCTGGGTCAGGAAGATCCCCTGGAGAAGGAAATGGCAACCCACTCCAGTACTCTTGCCTGGAAAATCCCATGGACAGAGGAGCCTGGTGGGCTACAGTCCACGGGGTCGCAAAGAGTCGGACATGACTGAGCACCTTTACTTACTTTACTACTATATATTACAATTATTTTTTAAGTAGATAAATTGAGACTTTTAGTTGGAGTTTTAATATCAAACTCTCAAAAATTAATAGAAAGAATAGACAAAAAAGTAGAAGGATATAATAATAGTAGACCTGGAAAGCACTATGAACCTATTCAACATAATAAAAATTTATACAATTTTCGTACAACAGCAGGATACAAATTCTATTCAAGTTCCCATACACTATAAACCAGGAGACACTAGAACATATCCAGGGATGTAAAGCAAGGCACAAAAATTTAATGGTCTGAAAGTATTGAAATCATAGAGTCTGCTCTCTTATCACTGTCAAAATACACCTATATTCTTATCTTCTACCACAGAATAAGAAAAGCAGATACTGGTTTGAAGATAGCTGATCCACTCAATACGTTTTGTTGTGTTTCTAGATAGTTCACAAGCCAGTTCTTAGTTACTTTATATTATTTGTAAATTTAGTTTTTATTTTTATCAAAATAGTAAGGTACACAGTTTTAAAAGTCAAATAGATCAGTAAAAGTCACAATAAAACATTGTTTCCCCATGTCCAATTCCTACTTCCTAGAGACAATCACTGAGAATTATAAACTATTTCTTTTAGTCCACAACTCCAGATTTCCAAACATACGTTTATAGAGCTATTTCTTGATTTTTCAGTTTTAGATATTGTTATCTATGAACTTTCAACTGTGAAAGATAAGGATTTACCTCTTTTACACAACACTGTCTCCCCTATACATTTTTTTTACCCTGTCCTGATACAATTATTAAACCACAATTTTAGTTAAATCAGAATTTAGCATTTAAATTGTCATCAATAGTTACAATTGTGTCAAGGAGTATATTATATTTCCTTTCTTGTACAACTTTTAATCTTACCTTGAATTGATAATGATCTTTTTTCCCTTTTAGTTTAGTTTCCTAGTTGCTTATTCATCTCGAAACTCACTGTTAAAAGTGTAACTCCTTTCTCATTATGTTCAAACATATAAGGTAATTTATCATAATGTTTTAAAAAGAATTTTCCTCTTTGAACCCTCCATTCTCCGGTTCTGAATTAGATTGGATTCTCTATTCTTGGGAGCTTTTTAATTTCTTTCCTTTATCCTAAATTTTCTCTAATTTCATGTTAACACACCTTGGTCTTTTTTATCTCTTGGAAGGATACTCAATAGGCTCATTTGTTTAAAAGCTTATATACTTAAGCTCTGGGACAGTTCCTCATATTATTTCTCTAACAATTTTGTTTTATACGCTCTCTATCTGAAGTGTCTGTCAATTGTATGTTGAATCTTCTGGACTGATCTCTAATACCCTTAACTTTTTTCTTCTATTTTTCCATTTCTTTGCTCTTTGTTCTACTTTCAGGGAGATTTTCTCAACTTTATCTCTTCCTTTCTTTTGAATTACTACATTCTGTGTTCATATTTTTAATTTTTACAAGCTCTTCTAAGAATTTTTTTTTAAAGATTTGTTTTTTGGATGTGGACTATTTTTTTAAAGTCTTCATTGAATTTGTTACAATATTGCTTCTGTTTTACATTTTGGTTTTTTGGTCATGAGTCATGTGAGCTCTTAGCTCCTTGACTAGGAATCAAACCTGTACCCCCTGCATTGGAAGGCAAAGTCTTAACTACTGGACCATTAGGTTAAGTCCCAAGAATATTTTTCTTACCGCAGTATTTTCTTTTATTTTCATGAATACATTATCTTTTATGAAATTAACTTAAGCTTTCTTTTGAAAATTGGTTTCTTCTGTATCCTTTCCTGTCTGTTTTCTTTGAGTTCTTTTTCCTGTTTATTTTTGGCTTTTCTTTCATGTAAAGGGGTTTTCTAAAATGTGATCTTTAACTATCTACTCACATTTAAGAGTGAGGCACATAAAAAACACTTAAAAGGCGTGTGTAATCATGTATGAAAGTTGGTAGGCTGCATGGTGGTGAGGGGATGGAACAGGTATTTGGCCATTTTCTACTATTTTGTCAGGATGTCTGGACTTGTGTCTTAGGCTAATCAGTT
Organism: Cervus elaphus; assembly: GCF_910594005.1. Lineage (NCBI taxonomy): Eukaryota > Metazoa > Chordata > Mammalia > Artiodactyla > Cervidae > Cervus > Cervus elaphus. Next base: position 43,248,089 of record NC_057834.1, read on the forward strand.
TCTCCAGAGAGGAAATCTCTTTTTTACTTGAAGTTGCATCCAATTGTAAATGGAGACAAGAAAGGGGTTGATTTTTCAAGGAGAGTTCTCATTGAAATATAGATTTTCCACTTTTTTTTTTTTTTTTTTTGCCAGTTTTCATTACATCTAACCTACCTTAGTTACGCCTGGTATCTCTGATTTTATTTTAGTTTATTTTGACCTCTATGGGCCAGAGTTGGGAAGGGAATTTAGTTGTTTTTAACATGACCTTTTGCCATTTCTTCTGTTTTAGCCTTACACTCACCCTCATCTTCAAGGGTTCTTGGTGTCTCCAAATTTAGCATCTTTGTGGGGTTCTACAGTGTAAATCAGATTGTCTTTCAATTTCCTGCAGACAGTAAAGTTTTAACTTTCTCCTCTCTGCTAGGGCAATTACCTCTAGTCTAATGGGATTTCTAAGGGGAATCCCCATAATAGCATTCCTGAACATTCCTGAACAAGTTGAGAAATGAAACAAGAAGTAAATATGGAGGTCAATTATTACTTTTAGAGGCCTTATTACTATCAGAGGCCAGGTTGGAGGGTGCAGCTTAGTGTGAGAGTCTGTGGGCCTGTTAACTGTTCCCCAGAGCCAGGCAGCCTGGCTGGGGCAGACGTAAGCGTGGAGGAGCACAGCAGAATGTGTGTGTGCTGGTGAACAGGCTCCCTCTCCCAGGAGAACAGAGGATGGACGAGGTGGAACACTCCACTGAGGGTGCAGGAACAGAGGGCTGGGAGAGGCCCAGCTACACTAACTGAGCTCTTTTTGTCCCAAGAAGGAAAACATCAGAAGTGAGGAAAATGCATTTCTGAACTACATGGTCCATGAGCTTTATAGATTCCAAAATTTTGTTGCGCTCTCTCAACTCTTCTCTCCTTGATCAGTCTCTTTGTTCTTTTGGGTTTAGGTTTATCTCTTTAAAGTCATTTTAATTGGCTTGGGAAGGAATGGAGTTAAGCAGGTACTGTATTAAATTCTCCATGTTTAACTACAAGTTTAAAGTTATTTTTTGAATGTTACCTTGTTATTGAGGTTACATATTTCTTTTAAGGCAAATATTTATTATCTGTGCTACTGGAGAAATTCAGTGATGCAATAATTCTTAGAATGCAAAATCTCTAAATCATTTCTACTTGCAAATCTATTTACAATATGGATTTATTTCTGGGAGACTTACTTTCCTAACTTTGTTTGACTTTGACTAATGTTAAAACTGGTTTGTACTTTCTTAGCATGTAAAGAGGTGACTCAAACTGCGAAATCTCAACCTAGAATTTTAATCTGTTGCAGATATTTCACAGAATTTGGTATTCACATAGCAGTAGTCAAGAATTTATTGATATGTATGCTTCCTTCTTTGCCATTCACTGGTAATCCCTACAGAGAAAAGAATCCCAAATTTAAAAAAGAATGTGATTAGAAAAACCTAGAGAATGTGTGGTAGTTCAAACATTATATAGTACTCATGGTGCCAATCAAAATCTCTTCTCAAAAAAGTCTGATAAATATCTTCAACTAAGTTTTAATAGAATAATTAACTATACTTATTAATTAACCTATGCCCCAACCATTAACGCTGAAGAAGCTGAAGTTGAACGGTTCTATGAAGACCTACAAGACCTTTTAGAACTAACACCCAAAAACGATGTCCTTTTCATTATAGGGGACTGGAATGCAAAAGTAGGAAGTCAAGAAACACCTGGAATAACAAGCAAATTTGGCCTTGGAGGACAGAATGAAGCAGGGTAAAGGCTAATGAGTTTTGCCAAGAGAACGCACTGGTCATAGCAAACACCCTCTTCCACCAACACAAGAGAAGACTCTACACATGGACATCACCAGATGGTCAACACTGAAATCAGATTGATTTCTCCTGTATAGGAGAAGCTCTATACAGTCAGCAAAAACAAGACTGGGAGCTGACTGTGGCTCAGATTATGAACTCCTTATTGCCAAATTCAGACTTAAACTGAAGAAAGTAGGGAAAACCCCTAGACCATTCAGGTATGACCTAAATCAAATCCCTTATGACTATACAGTGGAAGTGAGAAATAGATTTAAGGAACTAGATCTGATAGACAGAGAGCCTGATGAACTATGGACGGAGGTTCGTGACATTGTACAGGAGACAGGGATCAAGACCATCCCCATGGAAAAGAAAGGCAAAATGGTTGTCTAAGGAGGCCTTACAAATAGCAGTGAAAAGCAAAGGAGAAAAGGAAAGATATTCCCATTTGAATGCAGAGTTCCAAAGAATAGCCAGGAGAGATAAGAAAGCCTTCCTCAGCGATCAATGCAAAGAAATAGAGGAAAACAACAGAATGGGAAAGACTAGAGATCTCTTCAAGAAAATTAGAAAAAAAAAATTAGAGATACCAAGGGAACATTTCACGCAAAGATGGGTTCAATAAAGGACAGAAATGGTATGGACCTAACAGAAGCAGAAGAAATTAAGAAGAGGTGGCGAGCATAAACTGAAGAACTGTACAAAAAAGATCTTCACGATCCAGATAATCACGATGGTGTGATCACTCACCTAGAGCCAGACATCCTGGAATGTGAAGTCAAGTGGGCCTTAGAAAGCATCACTATGAACAAAGCTAGTGGATGTGATGGAGTTCCAGTTGAGCTATTTCAAATCCTGAAAGATGCTGTGAAAGTGCTGCACTCAATATGCCAGCAAATTTGGAAAACTCAGCAGTGGCCACAGGACTGGAAAAGGTCAGTTTTCATTCCAATCCCTAAGAAAGGCAATGCCAAAGAATGCTCAAACTACCGCACAATTGCACTCATCTCACACACTAGTAAAGTAATGCTCAAAATTCTCCAAGCCAGGCTTCAGCAATACGTGAACCGTAAACTTCCAGATGTTCAAGCTGGATTTAGAAAAGGCAGAGGAACCAGAGATCAAATTGCCAATATCCGCTGGATCATCGAAAAACAAGAGTTCCAGAAAAACATCTATTTCTGCTTTATTGACTACGCCAAAACCTTTGACTGTGTGGATCACAACACACTGTGGAAAATTCTTCAAGAGATGGGAATACCAGACCACCTGACCTGCCTCTTGAGAAACTGGTATGCAGGTCAGGAAGCAACACTTAGAACTGGACATGGAACAACAGACTGGTTCCAAATAGGAAAAGGAGTACGTTAAGGCTGTATATTGTCACCCTGCTTATTTAACTTATACACAGAGTACATCATGAGAAACACTGGGCTGGAAGAAGCACAAGCTGGAATCAAGATTGCAGGGAGAAATATCAATAACCTCAGATATGCAGATGACACCACCCTTATGGCAGAAAGTAAAGAGGAGCTAAAAAGCTTCTTGATGAAAGTGAAAGAGGAGAGTGAAAAAGTTGGCTTAAAGCTCAACATTCAGAAAACTAAGATCATGGCATCTGGTCCCATCATCTCATGGGAAATGGATGGGGAGACAGTGGAAACCGTGTCAGACTTTATTTTTTTGGGCTGCAAAATCACTGTGGATGGTGACTGCAGCCATGAAATTAAAAGACACTTACTAAAAAAAAATAATAATAAATAAATAAAAAAATAAAAGATGCTTACTCCTTGGAAGGAAAGTTATGACCAACCTAGATAGCATATTAAAAAGCAGAGACATTACTTTGCCAACAAAGGTTCATCTGGTTAAGGTTATGGTTTTTGCAGTGGTCATGTATGGATGTGAGAGTTGGACTGTGAAGAAAGCTGAGCACTGAAAAATTGATGCTTTTGAACTGTGTTTTTGGAGAAGACTCTTGAGAGTCCCTTGGACTGCAAGGAGATCCAACCAGTCCATCCTAAAGGAGATCAGTCCTGGGTGTTCATTGGAGGGACTGATGATGAAGCTGAAACTCCAGTACTTTGGCCACCTCTTGAGAAGAGTTGATTCATTGGAAAAGACCCTGATGCTGGGAGGGATTGGGGGCAGGAGGAGAAGGGGACAACAGAGGATAAGATGGCTGGATGGCATCACAAACTCGATGGGAATGAGTTTGAGTAAACTCCGGGAGTAGGTGATGGACAGGGAGGCCTGGCATGCTGCGATTCATAGGGTCGCAAAGAGTCGGACATGACTGACCAACTGAACTGAACTGAACTGAACTGAATTAATTATCCTGGAGTTTTTGCATCTCAACAGGGGTCCTAAGATTAGATATCTATGTGTGGCATTTTGAGCATCAATGGTAGGTAAGGATATCTTAGGGAACATAATATTTTGTGTACATGAATTAAACATGATTATAATGGTTCCCTTTGAAAATAGATTTGAAGTTTGATCAGAGGAACTGGGTTTGGGATTCACCTTCACGAAGCACTAATCATAAGACCTTGGGCATATCCCTAGTTTTTTAGTTGTTTATTCCTATTGTTTAGTTATCCATTGCTAATAAGTCACCCTAAAACTGAGTATTTAAAAATAACAACCATGCTGGGAATTCCCTGGAGGTCCAGTGGTTAGAATGGCCTGCTTTCACTGCTGGGCCTGGGTTTGATCCCTGGTTGGGGATCTAAGATCCTGCAAGCCACATTTCGTGGCTGGAAAAAAAATAAAGTAATAGCCATGTTTTATTTGCTCAAGATTCTGAAATTAGGGCGGGGCATGGCAGAATGGCTCATCTCTGGTCCATATGGTGTTGGCTTGACAAGGACTTGGGGATCCAAGATGGCTTCACTCACATGGCTGGGGCCTCCATTGGGCTGGGAGAGCTGGGGGATGTCTGGGTTCTCTCTCTTTATAGTCTCTCTTTCTCTAGGGCCTCTTTCTATATATGGCCTCTCTTTAGTTGAACTTCTTTATATATATAACAACTTACTTTGCCTTGGAGAGTGTTGACCTGGAAGCTTTCCATAGCATATTAAAATGCTGGGCATTGTAGAATTATGTTCTCTCGGTATTCATCATCTATGCTCTTGTCAAGAGGGGCAGTAGTGACCCTGTTGGATGGTTTTCTGGAATTTTTCAGAGGTATGGGCAGGAAAAATTTCTGGTGGTTCCGAATCAGTCTGAACTCTGGAGAAAATGCACTTGCATTGGTTGTACCAGCTTAGTTTTGTCTTGAGGCTGCAAGTAAACTAGTTTGGAAAAGGGAAAGGTAAAAAGTTAAGAGAAAGTGAAATTTGAAGTCATCCTTAACTCCTTTCTATTCTGTCACCTATGCCCCAAGCAGGCATTAACCAACCTCTTTATTTTCTAATGGAAGTATGAATTTATTTATTTATTTATTTTTGGAAGTATGATTTAAATTACCATCTGAGGGTTGAGACACAGTCAATCACTAAACATGTCTTGAGGACCCACCTTGTTCTCAGCCCTGTGCTAAGTCCTGTGAGTGATGCCAGAGGAAGCTGAGCTATTGGCTTGTTTTCTCTCTAGGAAATTCCACTTTGGTTGGGCAAACCAGAATTAAATAACATAAGAAATGGCAACCCACTCCAGTATTCTTGCCTGGAGAATCCCCATGGACAGAAAAGCCAGCAGGCTACAGTCCATGGGGTCACAAAGAGTTGGACATGACTGAGTGACTAAGCACAGCACATGAGTAGGAAATGGCAACCCACTTTAGTATTCTTGTCTGGAAAGTTCCATGGACAGAGGAACCTGGCAGCCTACAGTCCAAGAGGTTGCAAAGAGTCAGATATGACTTACAAGGCAGCATAGGATAAATGTTGAATAGGTAGTTTAATAAGTTCTAATGATTCAGGGGAGGTAAAATCTTTTTGGTTAAAGTAGGAGAAAAGCCTGGTGGTTTAGTCGCTAAGTCGTGTCTGACTCTTGCAACCCCATGGACTGTAGCCCGCCAGGCTCCTCTGTACATGAGATTCTCCAAGCAAGAATACTGGAGTGGGTTGTCATTTACCTTCTCCAGGGGATCTTCCCCACCCAGAAATCAAACCCGGGTTTCCTGCATTGCAGGCAGATTCTTTCCCAACTGAGCTATAAGGGAAGCCCAGATCAGCCTAAGCAAAACTAAGAAGAGTAGAATGACTATCACCTGTACAGAACAAAAGGATACTAGTGAGACTTGATCAGAAAAATGTGATCTATGGGGTTATTCAGGGCTTCCCAGGTGGCGCTGTGGTGAAGGGCCCAGCTGCTGATCAAGGAGACACAGGAGATGAGGGTTCAATCCCTGGGTCGGGAAGATCCCCTGGAGTAGGAAATGGCAAACCACTCCAGTATTCTTGCCTGGGAAAACCCATGAACAGAGGAGCCTGGTGGGTTACAGTCCATGAGGCTGCAAAGAGTTGGACACACCTGAGCTAGAGCTAGAGAGGGGGTTGTTCAAGCTCCTATTGCTGTGTGAGAACTCCAAATTGGGAGGGTTAAAGCAGTTGTGATCATTTTATAATTTCTCATGACTTTGTGGGACAGGAAGCACACACGGGTTCAGCTAGGTGGTTCTGGCTCAGGATTTCTTATGTGATTGCAATCAGACAGTGGCTGGAGCTGGAAACACAGGGTCCTGGAGAAGCTGAGGATTGGCTGGGTACCTCTCACCTCTTCATGTTGGCTGGAGGCTTCTCTATGTGATTTCTCTCGTTGGTTAGTTTGGGCTTCCTTAGAGGCCCCAACTTCCAAAAAATACTTCAACCTTACTCTCCTCCAGACTTCTGATTTCCTGCCAGCACCCCTCCCCCCTGGACCAAATACAGGAAGTCATAGGACTTGATGCACTTCATGTGGCTTTGGGTCACAGATCAGTGTGGAGAAGGGTGAAGAGTAGATCTGGAGAGGCAATAGAAAATATTCAGCAGCTGATAATTTTAGTTTTTGAACATTAAAGACATACTGAGTTAAATAATATCCTGATGCATGGTTCTTATTGGTGAATTAACCGCCAATCTCATTCATTCCATACCTTTGATCCTAAATACTTAATCTCACTCTTCATTCGGGCCACTTAAACCCCGCCTCGTTCAGTTCAGTTGTTGCTCAGTTGTGTCTGACTCTTTGAGACCCCATGGACTGCAACACACCAGGCTTCCTTGTCCATCACCAACTCCCGAAGCTTGCTCAAACTCATATCCATCAAGTTGGTGATGCCATCTAACCATCTCATCCTCTGTTATCCCCTTCTCCTGCCTTCAGTTTTTCCCAGCACCAAAGTCTTTTACAGTGAGTCAGGTAAATTCTGATTCTTCGCATCAGGTAGCCAAAGTATTGGAGTTTCAGCTTCAGCATCAGTCTTTCCAATGAATATTCAGGACTGATTTCCTTTAGGATGGACTAGTTGGATCTCCTTGCAGTCCAAGGGACTCTCAAGAGTCTTCTCCAACACCACAGTTTAAAGGCATCAATTCTTTGGCACTCAGCTTTCTTTATAATGCAATTCTCACATCCATACATGACTGGAATGGAAAAATTGTAGCTTTGACTAGAGGGACCTTTGTTGGCAAAGTAATGTCTCTGCTTTTTATGAAAGTTGCTCAGTCATGTCTGAGTGGGTAGCCTTTCCCTTCTCCAGGGGATCTTCCCAACCCAGGGATCGAACCCAGGTCTCCCACATTGCAGGCAGCTTCTTTACCAGCTGAGCCACAAGGGAGGCTATCTCTGCTTTTTAATATGCTGTCTAGGTTGGTCATAACTTTCCTTCCAAGGAGCAAGCATCTTTTAATTTCATGACTGCAGTCACCATCTGCAGTAATTTTGGAGCCAAAGAAAATAAAGTCTCTCACTGTTTCCATTGTTTCCCCATCTATTTGCCATGAAGTGATAGGACTGGATGCCATGATCTTAGTTTTCTGAATGTTGAGCTTTAAGCCAACTTTTTCACTCTCCTCTTTCACTTTCACCATGAGGCTCTTTTGTTCTACGCTTTCTGCCACAAGGGTGGTGTCATCTGCATCTCTGAGTTCATTGATATTTCTCCTGGCAATCTTGATTCCAGCTTGTGCTTCATCCAGCCCAGCATTTCTCATGATGTACTCTGCACAGAAGTTAAATAAATGTGGTGACAATATACAACCTTGACGTATTCCTTTCCCAAATTGGAACCAGTCTGTTTTTCCATATCTAGTTCTAACTGTTGCTTCTTGACCTGCATACAGATTTCTCAGGAGGCAGGTAAGGTGGTCTGGTATTCCCATCTCTCAGAATTTTCCACAGTTTGTTGTGATCCACCACACAGTCAAAGGCTTTGGGGTAATCAATAAAGCAGAAATAGATGTTTTTCTGGAACTCTCTTCCTTTTTCAATGATCCAACAGATGTTGGCAATTTGATCTCTGGTTCCTCTGCCTTTTCTAAATCCAGCTTGAACATCCGGAAGTTCTTGGTTCATGTACTGTTGAAGCCTGGCTTGGAGAATTTTGAGCATTACTTTGCTAGCGTGTGAGATGAGTGCAATGTGTGGTAGTCTGAACATTATTTGGCATTGCCTTTTTTTGGGATTGGAATGAAAACTGACCCTTCCCAATCCTGTGGCCACTGCTGAGTTTTAAAAATTTGCTGGCATATTGAGTGCAGCACTTTCATAGCATCATCTTTTAGGATTTGAAGTAGCTCAACTGGAATTCCATCACTTCCGCTAGCTTTGTTTGTAGTGATGTTTTCTAAGGCCCACTTGACTTCGAATTCCAGGAGGTCTGGCTCTAGGTGATGTCTGCCTCATTATTTCAGCTTAAAATGTATTTAAGTTCATGAATTTGGCTTTTTCTTTAACTATATTGTTTTTAAAAAATTAATTAGTTATGTTTTTGGCTTGCTGGGTCTTTGTTGCTGCGCATGGACTTTCTCTAGGTGCAGTGAGGGAGGGCTACTTTTTGCTGAGATGTGCGGGCTTCTGACCGTGGTGGCTTCTCTTGCTGCACAGCATGGGTCCAGAGTTGTGGCTCAGTACTTGTGGCACACCAGCTTAGTTGCCCTGCAGGATGTGGAATCTGCCTGGACCAGGGATCGAACTTGTGTCCCTGCATTAGCAGGCGGATTTTTAACCACTGGACCACCAGAGAAGTCCTTTCTTTCATTTTTTTTAAATTAAAATTAAAAAAATAAAGTATGATTGATTTCCAATGTTGTCTTAGTTTCTGGTATACTGCAAAGTGATTCAGTTATACTGTACATATATAAATATATTCTTTTTTTATATTCTTTTCCATTGTGATTTACTATAGGATATTGAGAATATAGTTTCTTGTGCTATATCATACGGCCTTGTTGTTTATTCATGCTGTATGTAATAGTTTGCATCCCCTAATCCCGAACTCCCAATCCATTCCTCCTCTGCACTGCCTACCCCTTGGCAGCCACAAGTCTGTTCTCTATATCTAAGTCTGCTTTTGTTTTTTATATAATTTCATTTGTATAATATTTTAGAGTCCACATATAAGTGATATCATATGATCTTTGTCTTTGTCTGACTTAATTCACTTAGTATGATCATCTCTAGGCCCATCCATGGAGCTGCAAATGGCATTATTTCATTATTTTTTATGGCTGAGTAATATTCCATTATATTATACATATACACAATATACATCTTCTTTATCCATTCATCTTTTGATGGACATTTAAGTTGTTTCCATGTTTGACTGTATTTCATCTTTTATCCTTCACTTAGCTCCATGCACTTGTCCACTAGCTTGGTGGTATTCTTCATTCAACCCCTTCTGAGGCACCTTTCTTTCTGTGCACTAGCCTTATGGGGAATCTTTCCTGTCCCGCATCTTGTTTATCCTAGCTTCTTGACTGAGACTAGAAAGTTTCAAGGTATTGAGATATGAAGATAAAAGATGATATGAGGGTGGGGATAACAGGTATGGGGGTAAGGTCCACTTTTGGAATCCCTGTCTAGGCTTACTATGGCCTTTCCTCACGTTCATTATTTCTAGCCCAGTCTCCCATCCTACCTATTGTGTTCTGATAAAAAAGTCCTACTGTTTAACCCCAATAATCATCTATCCCTTGAAACTCTTTGGCTTTCATATATTTCCCCTCTACAAATTCACCTCCTTCTTTTCTTTTTTTTACCTCGTTCTTTTCTACTTGCTCCTTAGCTTCTCTGACAGCTTTGGTAGACAGCTTAACGTCTGTTTCCTCAACCATGTTTTGCTCTCCTTTGCCTGATAAGTCTTATATACATTCTCTGCGGACATCTTATTTTGTTCTCATGCCCTCAGCTATCACTCATATATGGATGACTCCCTAATCTAACGCTTTCCCCGAACTGTCTTTGGGATTCCACTCAGAGTTTCAGATTGCAATGGCTAGTGGGATCAGAACACAGAACTTCCTAAACTGGTACTAAAATGTGATTCTTTATAGTCCCCTTTTTCCTTGTCTTGCTTTAAAAAAAAACAACACAACAACTCTTGTTGAACTGTTCCTCAGTTCATTTTGATTCATTCTTGTATCATCTTGACTTCCTTTGGCCTGTGTTCAAACAAAGACTAACTCCAAATACCTGCCCCCATCATATCATTTTATACCAAAATCTCTCCTTCTTCTGCTGTTTTTATCTTCATAAAACCTCCTTTTCAGGGAATTCAAAGGAAACACTTGGCAAGGAAAAGACAATCACTATTTTGTTTTCTTTTATTTAACATGACAAATTCCAAATATTTACATTTTAAATGCAAGCCTGTTTCAGGAGCTGTGTGTTTTGTTAGGGAGAAGTATGGAAGGTGGGGCAATGTGGAGCCCTTAGAAATCTGATAGGAAATCCTAAGGTCTCTAACCTGAAAAACTGGAAAAATAGTAAAGAAACAGTTCTGAAATTTGGACTAAGTCACCTACTTCCTTCCCCAAGGTAGCGGGACTTTCTTTGGGTATTTATCCTGAGAAAGGTGTAAGGGAATGGAAAGAACAGAATTTAAGCAAGAACTAAGAAAGGCTAAACTCTCAAGAACAAAAGTTTAAAAAATCATTCTTATACCGCTTTTATATTCCACACTGACAGACTTTTAAAAGCACATTTAAACTACAGATTTCCTTGGAAACCGACCAAAGGGATTTTAGAAAGCAGAGGCATTGCGGTGCTATTCATATGCGCACTGATGTCTGATTTTCGTTAGGCCAGCATTATTTTCCCTCCAAGGCCTTAGTGTTTATTACAGCAACAATTACCTCAAGAACAAGTCCTCTAGGGTAGTTTTGTTTAAAGGTGCCTAACTTATCATACTTCACCCAACTACTTTCAAAATCGTTTAGTCCTTCATGCTGAAAGTTAAAACTATCATCCTTATCCCTGTTCTGGTTCTGCAGCTGAAGCCTATCTCCCGCAGGACAGCGCCACGAAGGCATGCTTTTTACGTGATGAGCACGTTGCTGTGCACCTTGGCTGCAAAGCAAGAGCTGCGTTTTAAAACCGCCAGGAGCGGGTGGGTGCAGGGTGCTCAGTTATCTGTCTCACAACTTCCGCACGTAAGAAGGATGTTTTCTTCCTTCCTTTAACATGAAAAACAGATAAGACAAAAACAAAAAGAAATCCAACAAGCTTCAGAACCGTCCGATCGCCTAGGGAAAGCGCGCCAATCACACAAAGAAAAGGAGGGGGGCTACTGGGATTCAAAATCATTTCTCCGGGACGAACACCGTCCTGGACCTATCGGAGTTAACTGCGCGCTTGGTCGCAGCCAGTAAACACACTGTTTCTGGTTCAGGTCCGCCCTAAAGACTGATAGACGTTGATGTAACCCAATGGAGGAGTGAGATGCTGAAGAATCCACCAATACATTCTGGAGGTGGGTGGAGTGTAGGCCAGGGGGTTGGCGGTGCGGTGTCATGGAGGCTCAGTCTCCGAGCAGCCATTGAAGGGGAAGGAACTGAGGGTGTGTGTATGTGTGTGCGTGTGAGTGCGCGCGCGAGTGTGTGGACAAGGAGGTGGGGGCAGCCGAGTTAGAGTCCCAACTCCTTGGACTCCATTTGCGATTCTCTTCTTTCTTTCCCATACCTATCTGGTGGTGGTGGGCGTTTATATTTGCCTTTCTTTTCATTCATTTCCAAATCTTTTAAAAATTTAGGGTTGGGGGTAGTGGGAAAGGCAGGAAAAGGTAAGGGAGGAGAGTGGTAGCAGAAGAGCAGGAGGAGGACATGGAGATGAAGAAGAGGATTAACCTGGAGTTAAGGGACAGAGCCCCGGAGGAGGTGAGATGACTCAGCCCCCTCCCCTTCCTTACCAGCCCTGTATTCGGAGGATCGGGTTTCTGGGGGTCCTGGTGGGCGTGTGGGGAGGGGTAATGAATTAACCCCCATCTGGGGTTAGGGCTGGAGGGAAATATTCCATTTTAACTTTTAAATCATTAAAATCTTAAAATGGCGAAGGGTTTAAGTTTCTAGGGGGCGTTTTTGTGTGTGCTTGGGGGCTTAGCCCCTTCTCCCCTCGAGTCAGGCGTCGTGGCCTCGTGGGGGCGGGAAGCGGGGTGTTGGGGGTGGTTCACCGGCTTCGCTGCCCACGGTCCTGCTCCTCAGGGCCGGCGGCGTGGGCGCGACCCCCCAGTCCCATTCGCCTCTGCCGCAGCCATCGTCGCCTGAGAAGTTAGTCCAACTTTTCTGCAGAGCTGCCAACTCTTTTTTTGGGCCAGGGGGCGTCCCCGGCCTCGAGGCCCCTGGACGTTCGACGACATCGCGCCGGGCGCTGCCTGGGGTCGCTTGCGTAGTCGGAAGGACCGCGGGCTGCCGGCGGCGCCCACTCCCCCGGGAAGCGGCGCGCGCCGACCGCCGCCAGGCGGAATCTGGGTCAGCGGCTGGTTCTCTGGCCGCGAGGAAGTTTTGGGACTCGTCGTAGTGACCGGAGGTGGGGAGGGGACACGAGACTTTATCCCCTTCGTCCTCCCGCGGTGTAACAAAATTCGGCTCGGCGTGTCGTGTCGTGGAGGCTGCAACTCCAGTTTTGATCCCGGGAGACGGTTTCACAAAACTAAACAAATGGGTCGTAGAAGTTTCGCGTCTTAAAGATAGGTTCGGCGAAACTAAATGATGCGCTCTCTGCTGTCGCCTTAGTTAAAGAGACAGGCTTGGGAGGGGCCACGTGAGGCGGGTCGCGGTCAACTTTTCGGGGGTCGGGCGGAAGGCGTTTCCGCCTCCTTTTTGGAGGGAGCCTTCTCGACTTCACTCAGTCCTCCCCGCCCGGGGCGGAGGCGCCGTGGGCAACGCGGGCTCGGAGGCGACCCCTCTTTTCGTTGGGGAGTCCCCGCCCCTTGTGGGGTTTCCCGTCGGTCGGAGCGGCAGGTCGCGAAAGCGGGGCCCATGGCCAGCGAGGAACCTCGCGTTTCTGGTCGCAGTGGAAAACGTCTAGAGTCTTGCTAATTGCAGCCTTCGAAATAAACGTAGAGTTGCAATATAGGGGGTATATTTTTTCGGGAGGGGAAGAGGTGGTGCTTGTGCGTACCAGCGTAGGGTCCTTTCGGTAAGCTTGCAGCGGCGTGAGGAGTGGGAATCCGAGATCTTTACGTACTTTTTAGAAAATATCTTTCCATGAAATTGGTGGGGGGCAGGGAGGAGGAAAAAGTCACTACTATCATCCCACAGACAACTTCAAGTTTCCTAGGGCCTACTCTTTAAGGACTTAAGGAAAAAACAAAATCAAAGTCAAAAAGCTGTCTCGCAGAAGCACACATTTCGAATGCGCTTTTTTGTCTTGGTTGGAAAAGTGGGTTTCCCCTCCTCCCCCATTTTTGTACCTGTCCTATCCCTAGTAATTTTCTCGCCAGTTTTGGGGAGTCCCGGATGTCACGTTTTTGCAGCCCTGTGGTGTAATAACGGTCTCTTATATTTGAATAGCCCTTTACAGTTTACAAAGCACTCTTCGTGTTTGTTATTTACTTTACTACTTCCGACCAACTTGTAAGGTGGATGGTATAGTTTTAGAATCCAAATTAGCAAACGGAGTCTCAGGGCAGTGAAGTTACTTACTCAAGTGGAAAAACTGGTTTTCTGACACCAAATCTAGTGGCCCTCTCCTCCACTCAGCGAGACTAGAAGTCCCGAGACTGCGCGCAGGCACAACTCGGCCACACACTGTGACTGACCCCAGGCAGCCGTGCTAACCTTCTAGGCCTTGACTTCTGCTCTAAACAGATTATGATGCCTTCCTTTGCTTCCTGAAATACCATGTCATGTTCAAATAGAGAAGGTGGCATTCCTAGTTGCTAACATTTATATCTCAAAATACCCCAAGCATATTTTTGCATTGAGAGTGGAGGGCCAAGATTTCCTGCCTCCCTTCTAAGTTTAAGTCCATTTAGGCCCACACCAGAAAGTTTTCTGCTCCAGCTCTGACTGGATAGAGGATCCAGCATATGCCTTTCCACGACTGGGGAGAAGTCACAGAAATTCTACCAGGGTGGCAGGGAAAAATAACATTTGGTCAAGGATGTGTTGTTCTGGGTGATACTGATATTAGAACAAAGAACATCTGAAAGCTGGGCTGTCTGAGAAGGAGCTTTCTAATGTTTCTTCATGAAAGGTAACAAGGTATTTTTGAGTTATGGTGACATCAACCAAAGTTAAAGGAGTTTTAAAGTGAAAGAGTGAAGAAAACAATTGCCTTTCTTCTCCCTATTTTAGGGCTCATTTAAATCCTTTCTCAGTAACCTGGGTGTCCCCTTACTGCATAAATATATGCTCTGATGTTGAGGGTCCTTTTCACAAGTGTCAGAAATATGTTTCATGTGGGACCTTTTCAAAGGTTTATTTCTTATGCAGTTAAATTTAATTAGTGGGACATCCCTGGTGGTCCAGTGGGTAAGACTCTGTATTCCTAATGCAGGAGACCCAGGTTCAATCCCTGGTCAGGGAATTAGATCCCACATGCTGCAACTAAGACCCAGTACAGCTAAATAAATAAATACATATTAAAAAAATTTTTATATTAGTGATTTGAAGCAGGCATTGACTGTCTTAGTCCAAGTTTAAATTTTAAAAAATTAACTTATGATATCAGACTTTGTATTTCAATTTTGGGGGAGAATGAAAAGGATCTATATAAGAGGATTGGTGGTTTTAATATTCATGTTTCCAGAGTGTCAGGACCCAGGTCTTTTTGCTAAACAAACTAAAGAATCATTCATATTCTCTCTTCTAGGTAACAGAATTGGTCCTTGATAATTGCCTCTGTGTCAATGGGGAAATTGAGGGCCTGAATGATACTTTTAAAAAACTAGAGTTTCTGAGTATGGCTAATGTGGAACTAAGTTCACTGGCCCGGCTGCCCAGCTTAAATAAACTTCGGAAGGTAAGTTGGCATGAGGCATGAGAGTATCATGATTTTGATGCCAAGGGCTATTATGCACATTTTTTCCCACATGAAATGATGATTCTGCCTTTTAATTAGAAGCCTCTAAGTTTCTAGAGGTAAGAAAATGGGTTATGTAGCATTTTGAAATCCACTCTAATATTGCTTTGGTTGTGGAAATTTAAATTTAACAATGAAATCACTTTATGACATGAATTTAACACCTACCAAATGTTTTTCTCTGAAGTGTAAAATCCAGCTATTATACAACTGGAACCAAACCTGGTTAGAAGTCTTTAGAGATTCTGATATTTTATTTGGCGGTCATAGATGGGAATTTGGAAATTAAAGACTTGTGAAAGTCTTTCTTGAAGCCAAAGAGAATGACAATTGTTTTCTTCTTTAAATTGATATATTTTAGAAATCTTTAATGTGTCCTAAGCCTTTGCCATTCTTTGTTTTCTTCTCATGTTGAATATATAGTTGGAACTTAGTGATAATATAATTTCTGGAGGCTTGGAAGTCCTGGCAGAGAAATGCCCAAATCTTACCTACCTCAATTTGAGTGGAAACAAAATCAAAGATCTCAGTACAGTAGAAGCTCTGGTAAGTGGACAGGTTTGTCTCTGGACTTGCTCTTTCTGGTTGAATTTTCTGAGATTTGCTTGAGTTTTGTCCTATTGACTTGTAATTCACTCTTTTAAAACTTTTGACTTTCTTATATGTTGTGATATAGATGATACTGCTTTATTTTCCTTTGGAGTAAAACATTCAGATAAATGTTTAAATCGGTAGGAAATTTATTTTATCATCAACTTCCGGAGTTGAATATCTGGTTGTAAAATTTCCAGTATTTTCTTAAATTCTGTTCCTTCTTTCTTGATTATTTTTTGAGTTATTTCATTATTTGCTCCTCAGTTTCCTGGTATGAGGGAAGGAAAGGAGATGAAGTGAAACTCTGAAAATTTACCAAAAAAAAAAAAAAAAAGCTTGGGGGGAGGTTGAAATTGTTGAAAATAAACTTGATTGTGGATTTAAACTAACCATGTTATTGTTTTTTTTTTTTTTCTTTTTTCAGTGGGTTTTGTCATACATTGACATGAATCAGCAATAGATTTACACGTATTCCCCATCCTGATCCCCCCTCCCACCTCCCTCTCCACCCGATTCCTCTGGGTCTTCCCAGTGCACCAGGCTCGAGCACTTGTCTCATGCATCCCACCTGGGCTGGTGATCTGTTTCACCATGGATAATATACATGCTGTTCTTTCGCAACATCCCACCCTCCCATGTTATTGTTGTTGCCTCTATGCACAGATTCAGTCAACAAAGTATATTGAGTGCACACTACAGGTAAAGCACTAAGCCAGGGTGCTAGAGATAGCAGTGAACAAAACAGAGTTCCTGCTCTTGTGGTGTTTATATGCCAGGGACTATTAGGAGAATTAGCTGTGCTCGATATAATAACCCTTCATTATAAAATTCTAAACATCTGAAATTCTTTTGACTTCAAGTTCTATACATTTTCTGGTTCATGCATTAAAAAGAAATAACATTTTAAATCGTGAATGTAATTTTTTACTTTTTACCTTTCTAGCAAAATCTTAAAAATTTGAAGAGTCTTGACTTGTTTAACTGTGAGATCACAAACCTGGAAGATTACAGAGAAAGTATTTTTGAACTGCTGCAGCAAATCACATACTTAGATGGATTTGACCAGGAGGATAATGAAGCACCAGACTCAGAAGAGGAGGATGATGAGGGTAATCATTCTTAATACTATAAATGTGTCACAATTATAGCCTGTACCCTAGCTAGTAAATTAGACTGGACTTGGGTATTTAAGTGTGGGGGATAAAAGATGTAAGACAAGAAAACCTTAAAACCCACAGCCCTAGTCCTATATTTGTTCAGATTTCTGATTGCTTTGGGGAATTTAATGGTTATTATAGTATTAAGCTCCATGAAATTTTATATTTATGTAAACTTCACCACTGCCCAGTAAAATGGTAACTTTTTTTTTTTGGTAACTTTTGAAATAGTATTAAAAACATGGAGAAGGAAATGGCAACCCACTCCAGTATTCTTGCCTGGAAAAGTCCATGGACAGAGGAGCCTGGTGGGTTGCAGTCCATGGGGTTACATGACTGAGCATGTGTGCATGAGGGTGGAGGGAGATGGGTTGGTAGCAATAAACTGGTAGAACTAAAAAAGGAAAAAAGTATTAAAAACAAACCAAAAACCATTCATCACATAATTATCCATAAAAGTCACAAAGTAGAGACAACTCAAGTATATATCAGTTGGTGAACAGATAAACAAAATGTGATGTATCCATACAATGGAATCTTAATCAACCATAAAAATGATTGAAGTACTGATGCATGCTACTATGTGTGTGAACCTTGAAAACATTCTGCTAAGTGAAAGAAGCCATATTCAGAAAGCCACATATTGTATGACACTGTTTATATGAAATGTCATACAATATGTGTGGCATTTGCCTCAAATTCGTAGGCAAATTCATAGAGACAGAAAGTAGAGTAATGATTGTTAGGGATCTGGGAGAGGAGAATAGTGAGTGACTATTAATGGATATAGGTTTTCTTTTGTAGGGGGTGATGGAAATGTTCTAGGAGTTGAACATTTTCAGATAAATGGGTGACTAATAGATCAGATGACAGAACAGCTGTTGTTAGTGCTGGGACACTGTTGCTATTGGTTGAAAAGTTATTCACTTGTAAGAAGAAATTTGAGGGATAAACAGTGTTACAAAATGATGGAATGATTGACAGGTTTTGAAGACTGTGAAGTAAAATCAACTTCAGTACATGTAATGTTTTGATGAGAATCTATACATTGGGAAAATTTTAATATTTAGATACTGTATTTCTCAAATAGTAAATAGGGATGTTATAAAAGAAATCTTAAAATCACCCTGAGATACTTTCTACCCGTTGGCTTAAGAATTTGAGGGGCCAGAGCAAAAATATTTGTCCAGATGTTTGCTCATCTTTTAAAATATTCTAAAAGATGGAGATGAAGATGATGAAGAGGAAGAGGAAGATGAAGCTGGTCCACCTGAAGGATATGAGGAAGAGGAGGAGGAAGAAGAGGAGGATGAGGAGGAGGATGAAGATGAAGCAGGCTCAGAACTGGGAGAGGGAGAAGAGGAGGTGGGCCTCTCATACTTGATGAAAGAAGAAATTCAGGTGAGTAGACCTTCTTATGTGCAGTGAAAATTAACTCTTTCGGCATAGGGTTAAGTAATATAAAAAGTAAGTTGTGTAGAAATTTGAGAGTTGTTTTTCACAACTCTGTGTGTGTCCACCTGCTTTTTTTCCCCACTGCCCCCCAGTTTATACTATATCCAGATAATCATAAACCCTATGATTTTGCCTCCCAGATATCTTTCAAATCCATCTTTCCTTCAGTAGCATGGTATAGTGGAAACATTTTACAAGTGTTTCTGAGCCCCAGTTTCTGCATTTATGTAACTGAGATTTATACCAACTTCATAGAGTCGTTAAGGATTTAACAAACTAATATGTGTAAAGTATCTAGTTGCTGGCACGTTGTAGGCACTCATGGAAACTTTCCTTTCCCCTAATTATTTTTTGCTTATGCTTTTCTAGTAGTTTTCTAAATGGTCTCTCTGAGAACAGTGTTACTACTTAGGTGTATCCTCCACAGTGCTTGCCTGTGTGGTCCGCATGCAAATGTGATTGTATCACTAGCCTGCTTGAAACCCTTTAATGTTTCCCTGTTACCACCACGATATACAAGGCCCTCCATTATCTAGCCTCTGCTTCCTTCTCTAGCTTCATCTCCCTTAGTACCGAATTAAATCATCACACAAAGCTGTTATTGCCTTTCTGTCTGTATACACATTGTTTACTTTATCTGAAATGACTTGCTAGCCATGCCTTCTAATGAACTTTTCTTTTTTCTCAGGTAACATCAACATACTAAAGCATGTAAAGTGGACCGATTTTATGTACAACTCCATGAAATATTATATATGTACATACTTGTGTAACCATTACTCAAATTGTGCCTCATGATTCTTTTAACACTCAACTCTGGAGTTGCCTCATTATTGAAGCTTTCTATAATTTTAAAGGGACAGTCACTCCTTCCTCTTTTAACTTTGAACCTATAGACATTTTTTAAAAACTTATTTGGCTACTTTCTACTAGATAGGTCCTTTAGGGAAGGGCTATTCATCTTTGTGTCTCAGCATCTAATACATTGATTGGGACATAGTAGGTTCACAGGAAATGTCAGTTGACTAGAACAAATGATCTGTAGTCCCTGGGAGTTTAGATAACTTACTAGTTTTCTCTTAATGTAAAATTACTGAGTTTTGTTTTCATCATTCATAATTTAATGTTTATTATTAAAAATAACCTCTTATTTAGACTAGAAATTGTATTTTTATTTGTTTTCCTAATGACTTTTACATTACTTAAATAGTATCACTGATTAATGATGATTTTTCTCTGATACCATTTTAAATATGAAACTAGTATAGAAAAAAAATGGCACTTAAATTTGTTTGGCGCCTTAGTGAGTTAGGATCTTCACAATAATGAAGAATAGAACTTCTAAGTATTCAGGGAGAAAGGCAACCTATTCAATTCTTATCAGCATACAACTTGAATATTTTCCCCATAAGTTTTAATTTAGTTAGTAAAATAATAGACTTATTATTTTGTAATTTGACTTATTTTTGCCTTTGGCTGCACTGCTCCATTTGTGCGACCTCAGTTCCCTGACCAGGGATCGAACCCATGCCCCTACTACAGTGGAAGTACAGAGTCCTACCCACTAAACCACCAGTCCTTGCAGTTGACTTTATTTTCTGTGCCAGTAATTCTTCTTTAAATGGTATTAAGTCATTTAAAAATGACCTTCTTCTAACTTTGAATGTGTTTATATTCATCCTTCTGTTGAGTATTGGGAAATATGAACTAAAAATGATGTGGTGAAGTATAGAGCAAACATTTCTAAGATAATATATACAACATTAAGTCAATGTGGTACCCAGGTAGCTGAGTCCAGAAGTTTTCAATCATGATGAGGTAATTTGGGTGTTTTTTAAAATGAAGTCTTGTTTTTAGAAGCTAAGAGCCAGAGAACCTTCAGAAAGTAAGATTAAAAAAAAATTTAGAAGGAAATAGAAATGATATTTGATTAGCTACTTTTTTGTTTGAGTTATTTCTATTTCAGCTGCTCTTCAAATGTAAGGAATTAATATGTATAAAGAAGGACTTACATGTAGTATACTTCATTAAAAATGGAGATGGGGGATTTAGGAGAACTGGGAATTACGGTGTTTTTGCACTATTCGCAGTATTAACACAAATGAGGAAACATTTTATAAACCACTAATTAGGAAAAGACCATAATCTTTACTGAGCAAATATCTGGTAATCTAATAGATTGTGTGTGTGTGTGTGTGTGTGTATTTAGCTGTGTTGGGTTTTCACTGTAGCACACAGGATTTAGTTTCCTGAACTCCAGGCTCCCTGCCTTGTAAGCACTGAGTCGTAGCCAGAGGACCACCAGAGAAGTCTCTAGATGATATATATTTTTTTAAAGGCACAAAAAGATGATATATATTTTTTAAAAGGCATAAAAACATGAATTGATTAATCATGTTTTGTATAAAACAAAGTCCAGAGAAATAATTTGCTTTTTAAAGTTGAGCTTTTCTTAATTACCATGGAATATATGTGATTAGTATTTCAAGTGGTTTGGTTTTTAAAAAATTTATAAATATTTAAATACCCTCATTTGTCATTCCTTGCAGATTTGAAGTGTTTAAAAAAATGTTCTTTCTCCTTTTCCTCTCCCTTTCCCTCCTCTTCTCTCCCCTCTCTTCTACCCCCTTCTCTTCCTTTTTTATGTAAGTGTAAGCCCACACATTTTTCCTGATTTTTACTATAGTTGCTTAGTTTATTTGCTACCTCATCAATTGCTTATGCTTTTTGTAGCTTGGATGTCCTGGTATGGAGTGTTTTAAGGTTTAAATTGACTAAGAACGGTTTCTGATATGTGTCATGCAGTTTAGTTTCTCAGGGGCTTCAAGCTAAATGTGGGAAAAATAGGTTCTGATTAATATTTCTAGACACAAATGGAGCTGTGGTTATTTTGAAAAAGGTGGGTTGTCCAAGTTTTTCTTAACTACCAAGCAGTTTTTAACATTTGCCATTTAAACTATTTTTAAGGAGGTGCAAACTGTTTTGAGGTTGGAGAGGGTCCCTAGATTGATTGCATTTTTAAAAATATATATTAGAGCTTAACCATTTGGAACACAACCAAGCACAAGGCAGTAATGTTTAAAATGTAAAAGTATAAAAGGTCTAAATAACAAAAGACGTTTTCTTAGTAGGAGAATATTCAAACTGTTACTCTAAACTTATTTTCTCTTTTATATTCAGTTCTCTGGTAAGCTTGTTGATCTAGTTTCTGAATCCATAGCAGATTAAAATTGAAATAGTAAGTAACTATAAAAGAGCAGGCATTAGGAAGAGATACAATTCAAAGTAGAGGCCAAGAGTCACTTTAAAAAGGAGAAAACCATCTTACATATATTAATAGTCTTTGAGGGAATTGGCATATACTAATTAGAATACTGCTCATCATCAAAATGGTGACTATGATAATTCAAGGGAAAGGTTTAGCATAAAATGGTAGAAGTGTGCAATGCATTTTAGAGATTTTATCCCAATTTGCTAAAAAAAAACAAAACAAAACAGGTTATGATGTTTGAAGGCTGTGTTTAAATCTTAGTTATCCGAAACACCTCATCCCACGAGTTATAGATCAAATTCAAATTTTATTGTGATTTTTATTGATATTTGCTATTTTGCTGTGTAGAATTTTAGATGTAGAAAGAACTTAGAGATCTTTCTAGATGAATACTTCTTTCATTGATTGGAAAACTGAGGTCCAGAGAGATTAAGTGATTTACTCCATACGTATAACTCTGTTGGAGCTACGATTCAGGTGATTCCTTCCTCAGTTTATGAAACAGAAGACTATGTCTTTGAAATAGTCGATAATTACTCTGTCTATTAGCCATTGGGCACATTTGCTTATTTAGTTAAAGTAAAATAAAATTCAGTTCCTCATTTGCACTGGTCACATTTCAGATACTCAGGTGCTGTGTGTGGCTAGTGGTTACTGCATTGAATAGCACAGATGCAGAACTTTTCCGTTGTTGCAGAAAGTTCTTTTGAACATTGCTGTTCTCAACCATAACTTATTTTCATGAAGAAACTAGGTTTAGTTAGGCTTTTAAAAAGACCTCTATAAGTCAGGCAGAGGTTGTCAGAACACAGGATGACCATATTTTTTTTTTTCCTGCTGGAATGTATTGTTATCAAAGAGTGAAAAGCCCATGTCATGGGTTGTTTATTCTCAAACTGAATTTTTTCTTTTAATTGAAGTATAGTTGATTTACAGTATTGTGTTAGTTTCTGGTATATAACAAAGTGATTCAGTTATATATATATATATATATATATATATATATACACACACACACACTTTTTCATAATCTTTTCCATTTTGGTTTATTGCAGGATATTAGATCCCTGTGCTGTACAGTAGGACCTTGTTGTTTATCTATTTTATGTATATAGTGGTTTATATCTCCTAATCCCAAACTCCCAGTTTATCCCTCCTTCATCCCCTTTGGTAACCATAAGTTTGTTTTCTGTGTCTATGAGTCTATTTCTGTTTCGTAAATAAGTTTATTTGTGTCATATTCAAACTGAATATTTGAATCTCAAGGATGAAGAAGATGATGATGACTATGTTGAAGAAGGGGAAGAAGAAGAAGAAGAAGAGGGTGAGTTACATTAGCCATTTAAAAATCCTAAAAAGCCTTTATTCATGGGTTTTAAAGAATGTGTCTATAATTCAAATTATCACTGATCTCTTTGATATTGGTAACATATCACACAATTCCTTGAAAGGTATAGAACCTTTTTAAAGAGGAATTTTCTCAGGACATTCATTAATTCCATTTAAAAGAAAAGAAAAACAACAGCTTATAACATTTGTTTCAAAACAGGAATGAAGAGATAATGGGACCATAAGCTCAATTTATTATTTTTTTTATAGCCTTTCATTTTGGAGAGGGTGAAACCTTATTTATGAGAGAAGAGCAGTTGAACTCCAGATAATGCCTATTTTGGATTTGCCCTCTGCTTCTCTTTACCTATGTCTTTCAAGAAATTTAAAAATTTAGTAATAGTTCCACTAATGTTTCTTGATCTGTACTTCATGATTTGGCCACAAGGGTGCATAGCAAGCTGTCAGTATTTATGGATTTCTAAGTCTATTATGGTTGTTTCAATACTGAACTTAAAAGTAATGCAGAGGGGAAACCTAACCTATAATTTTCTTGTGGCATTAACTTTAACTAAGATAGATTCAAAATTTTTTAGCCTAACAAATATTCATTTGTTAAAATTAAGTATTTTGAACAGTTTTCCTTTTATTTTTTCAGAAGAAGAAGGTCTTCGAGGGGAAAAGAGGAAACGAGATGCTGAAGATGATGGAGAGGAAGAAGATGACTAGATCATTCTAAGACCAGATTCCCTAATGTTCCTGGGTGTGCAATAGAGTGATCACATCTTCTTTGTTTCTTCTTGTATGATAGCTATCCCTACAGAATATAATGTGTAACTTTTTATAGGAAAAGTGTGGTTTTACTATTTTTGCCTTATCATTCCAAATAAGATAACTAGTCTGTTAATGATCATATTGTATGTAGAGAAAAATTTTCATTGACCCCCCCCATTGTGAAATTCCCTAGCCATTTATTTAGAATCTTAATTTTTCTAATTAAAGCTCATTGTATTAGTCATTTTTAGCATAATTAAAATATGATCGCTTTTACACAGGCATAGTATGGTGCATTTCATTCATAGGGTTTTAAAGTTATTTATAAATTCACTGAAATCACAGTTGGCTGAAATATGGAATGAAAATAGTCTCTTGAATGATAAGTTGGTTATTTTTTTAGAGGCAACCCAGAGATCTTTAGTTTGAAGGCAATGCCTTTTTTTTTGGCTGAGGGTAATTGAGTGCTTTTTTGTCACATGAGTAGCTTGGAAAGTAGGAGCAGAATAGTAAAGGTTCTATTCAACAATAAGTTCATGGCATTTGTGGAGCCTTCTAAAACCTTTTAAGCTAGGTGACTAAGAAGATTTTTGTTTTCAAGGAAAAATTGCTTTTACTGAGTTGAGAGACATGTAGGTGAGCCCTTTCTTGTTCCAGTTGATGATCATGACCTGCCAACAGTTGTTATTTTAAGTGTGCACTCTTGTTTTCCTCTCAGTGATTCTCTTATGATCACCTCCCTTTCTTGTTTCACTCCCTTCCCTCTTCTCAAAAAACAGTTGGGAAACAGGGACACCCAGGATGACTCTGTTTTATACCTCAACCACCTTGTCAGACCTGTCTCAGTCTTAAACAAGCTAAGTGAAAGAAACTGAGTGTTTTCTGAAATACAAATATTATTATCAATACAGTTTTATGCAACAGACTCTGCTTACTGTAAATCTTTCTTGACAAGATGTACAGACTGTATTAGGAAGATGGAGAAAGAAAAGAACGGAGGAGACTCTTGGAAGCAGCACTGTGTTCCTCAAAAGTCAGAACAATTGCCTGGTGATAATGAGACATTCAAATCAGATTAGCTTTCCAAATGATTTAGATACCATGCTGCAAAGCATGGGCTTCCCAGGTGGCGCTAGTGGTAAGGCGCCAGTACAGGAAACATAAGAGATGCAGGTTTGATCCCTGAGTTGGGAAGATCCCCTGGAAGAGGGCCTGGCAACCCACTCCAGTGTTCTTGCCTGGAGAATCGCAGGGACAGAGGGGCCTGGGTGGCTATAGTCCACAGGACTGCAAAGAGTCAGACATGACTGAAGTGACTTAAGAACGCACACACTGCAAAGTAGTTCTAATTTTTCTGAGTAGAACCTTTATTCTTTGTATAGTTTTAAAGCATTATTACCAGTTATAACATTTAATTGGAATACACTGGACAGCTGGGAAAATATTTGAAACTAAATCAATATTAAGATTTGTTTTCAGGTAGATGTCTATTAAAATAGAAACATTTGGGATAACCGAGTGTGTGTGTCTTATACAACTACTAAATAATATTATGAATAGGCAAGTACATCTTTGTTTTTTGTTGTGGAGGCTCCATGTTCAAGGCAATTGCTTTCTTAATTTTGGCTAGATAAAAAAATTTTCCCTTTGTTTTGAATATGTGTAAGTTTTTAAAACGTATCAGCAAATTAGTTGGTTACATTTTCATACTGGGACACATTTAAATTACTGAGAATAGTATTACTTCTTTCTTAGTTTAAAATGTATGACAGGGTTTTAAAGTAAATTGCAAAGTTATTTCTGGATAAACTAAAAAAGCTGCATAACTGAAATAAAACTGTTGAGATAAGTTTAGTTGGGGGGTTTGAATCTCCAAAAGGCTAACATTTTACTCCTTTTTAACAATTGTAATACCCTGTTTTAGTCCCTAAGAATTCTTATTGCATAATATGCCAGATTATAAGATACTTTAAAAGTTAAATCTATATATTGCCTTTCTTATCAATCATCTTATTGTGCAATCGAAATGATCAAAATTAAGAGTTCTTTGGTTTGAAAACAACACTTAGAGCCTCCAAATAACTTTTTAAGAGTTATTTAGCTTTGTGGGTGATATTTTCATGCAAATAAGTAAGGGTGGGTTTTATATTTTGTAGAAGTTTTTGGTCCTATTTTAATGCTCTTTGTATGGCAGTATGTATATAGTGTGTTAAATTCCTCAAGACCCTCCTTGAAAACTTTGAAGTTAATACTTTTGTGCAACTGTGTTTTGAATAAAGCCATGACAGTGTTAAAAACATAAAAAGGCAGTACTGATTATTATTTTATTGTTTCTGACCCCTGTTTTTTTCTGTGACTGCTGTAATTTAAAGTTTTTGAAAATGAATTGCTTCAAATAAATTGAAGAGTTGTTACTGATTAGTTTCACTGTATGGTATTCATTTTTTTTAACATCACCACTGTTCAACATCACCAGAATCAGCTTGAAAGTTAACATGCAAACACGAATGTGATATGAGGTAATACAGTGTAATAGTTTAACTCATTAACTTTTCCCAAAGGGTTGCAAACTGAGCCAGTATTTTGTATTTTGATTTGAAGTAATAACTTAATATCTACAGTTGAAGCAACTATTGTTTATAGTTACCCAAAGTGATTATAAACCTCTTGTACAGCAAATAGTTTTCTAAAATGAATCTAAAGTCTCCATTAATACTGTATGTTTATCTTCGGAGTCCTTAGATAATATAAATACAAATATAAATAATTCTTGCATGTTTATCTTGAGTAAATCCAACCTGAAACAAAACTTTTTCTGCTCTCATTTTGGATTTCCTGTGATAAGTGGTTTTTTAAAAGTTTCATTTGTAGGCAACTCTGGAATCTGATAAAGTCAAGGCACAAGTATAAAGTAATGTTTTCATGTATTTTAATTATGGAACTCTGCTTCCTGAGAGATGGAAAATACTGAAGTACATTTCAACTGCAGGGATTATTGAAATTAATATGGTATTTTTTGGTTTTATGGCTTAAAAAAATTAAAAACTTATTCCTTCTAGGTTAAAGATGATTGTAATACACTAGTTTTTGGTGGAGATGTTGGGTAACGAAGCCATTCTTTGAGAGAATGGGATTCAAAAACACTTTTAAGTATTGTTTATTCCTTCCCTTATAATTCAGTTGGTTAAGAATCTGCCTGCAGTGTAGAAGACCCGGGTTCTATCCCTGGGTAGGGAAGATCCCCTGGAGAAGGAAATGGCAACCTACTCCAGTATCTTTGCCTGGAAAATCCCATGGACAGAGGAGCCTGGTGGGCTGCAGTCCATGGGGTTGCAAAGAGTCGGGCCCGACTGAGCAACTAACACTTAAACACAACTTCATTCCTTGTTCTATATTTTAAAGAGAGGCTTTGGAACATGTGACATTTATTCTTCCCATGGCTGAAAATTTTCCCTCTGTTCTTCCTAGTACTGGATGCAATGATATTTTGCAGCTATTGCTTAATAATAGCATTCTATTACTGCATTCCTTTTTCATGTACTAATCAGCCTAAGATTTGAGAACCTGGCTTGGATAATTTAGTCTTAGGCAGCTACTTGTGTTACTAGTCTAATGGAGAGCCCTAACATGGAGGAGAACAGGTTTTTGCCACAAAATGGAAGTTACAAAATGATTTCCAGGAGAATCTTTAAAAATACTTTATATATTGGTAAAATACTTTTGTACAAATCTAGCCACTTTTTTGGGGGGCTTCCTAGGTGGCTCAGTGGTAAAGAATCCGCCTGCCAAGTAGGAGACAGATTGGATCCCTGTGTCAGGAAGATCCCCTGGAGGAGGAAATTGCAACCCACTCCAGTAGTCTTACCTGGAAAAACCCCACGGACAGGAGCTGGGCAGGCTACAGTCCATGGGGTCACAGAGTAGGACACACATGCCACTTTTTTTGTGTGGTAAGACAGTGTGGTTATCCCATGACAGCAGTTCTGCTTGAGAAAGAAGCAGAAGGGAGCCAAGTTAATGGCTTTCAATTTTATGAATATTTGCAAATAATTTATTGTTAAAGCATCATTTGTACCTGGTTATTTATAAAATGGACATGTCCACATTACACATCTGCAGGCCACTACAATATTGGTGATAACTACTCATTCTAGCTGTTCAAGAAGTGATTTTGACCCCATAAATAGCTCCCTGATTTCTCTGTATCTCCTATTCAATGCTCAGATTGTACCATCTTGCAGATGAAGGCCATGACCTGCGCCCCCCACTTTAGTTAACTTTTCCTGGATAGACTCACTCCCACAGCTCCA
This sequence comes from Cervus elaphus, assembly GCF_910594005.1. NCBI lineage: Eukaryota > Metazoa > Chordata > Mammalia > Artiodactyla > Cervidae > Cervus > Cervus elaphus. Next base: position 43,276,242 of record NC_057834.1, read on the forward strand.
GAATTAACAGAGGCTACAGAGTTTCTAATCTAGCATCAGTCCTTCCAATGAACACCCAGGACTCATCTCCTTTAGGATGGACTGGTTGGATCTCCTTGCAGTCCAAGGGACTCTCAAGAGTCTTCTCCAACACCACAGTTCAAAAGCATCAATTTTTCAGCGTTCAGCTTTCTTCACAGTCCAACTCTCACATTCATACACAACTACTGGAAAAACCATAGCCTTGACTAGACTGACCTTTGTTGGCAATGTAATGTCTCTGCTTTTTAATATGTTATCTAGGTTGGTCATAACTTTCCTTCCAAGGAGTAAGCGTCTTTTAATTTCATGGCTGCAATCACCATCTGCAGTGATTTTGAAGCCCCCCCCAAAATAAAGTCTGACACTGTTTCCACTGTTTCCCCATCTATTTGCCATGAAGTGATGGGACCGGATGCCATGATCTTAGTTTTCTGAATGTTGAGCTTTAAGTCAACTTTTTCACTCTCCTCTTTCACTTTCATTGGAAGGACTGATGCTGAAGCTGAAACTCCAATACTTTGGCCACCTCATGCGAAGAACTGACTCATTGGAAAAGACCCTGACGCTGGGAGGGATTGGGGGCAGGAGGAGAAGGGGACGACAGAGGATGAGATGGCTGGATGGCATCACCTACTCGATGGACATGAGTTTGAGTAAACTCCGGGTGTTGGTGATGGACAGGGAGGTCTGGCGTGCTACGATTCATGGGGTCGCAAAGAGTCGGACACGACCGAGTGACTGAACTGAGCTGAACTGAACAGGATTTCTCCACCGGGAAGCATTTTTCTCCCACAGTCCTCTTTTCTCATCACGAAGAAGCCAGTAACTGTGCTCAACGGAGCTCAAGGCCATTTATAAAGACTAGCTCTGTCTGAGTAATACTGGGGTTGGTAGAAGAATCTATAAATATGGAAGGAACTGCAGTTGGAGCAACTTTTTTTTTTTTAAACTACTGACAGCAGCAACAGAGGAAGCTAGCATCTGCAAGGGAAGCAACAAGTACCATCACAGTGCAACTCTAGCCAAGAAACCAGTGCAGGTCATTTTTAGTGGTGCACCCCGCCCCCGTTTTCTGAAAATATTCTGAGTTAAGAACAGTCTCACTTGTGCAGTGTTGAGGATTTATTATTTGTAGGAAATGAGTGAAATCTTACTGAATAGGATTCCAGATTTGAGGCGGGGGTGGGGGGTGGGGGGTGACCCATTCTTACCACGCTGTCCATATTGGGATATGTGGAGGGAAATTTAAAATTGTTTTGACATATTTGGCATTTTATCTTCTTGCAGTACTGCTTGATTCCCCACTGCGAAGGTTCCTGGGCTGTAGGAGTCAGTTCATGATGGATTAGAACCCTAGAATTCAGCCCCATTCATCTTGTTTTTACCCTATGCCCTTCTTACTTTGCGAACTCCAGCTTTAAGGCTGAGTTTCTCTAAAGCCTGTCTCCCGCCACACTCCTCTGGGGCGAACTAACCACACCGTGCAGGTTATTTTATCCCAGTATCAGTACTCTCGGATTCTTGATAGCAGTCTGGAATAAACAGCGGGAGATTTTACTTCAATGTTTATACTGAAATCTCAGGGCATGTCTTCGAGGTTATTATCTGTTGTAGTCTTTGCCTTAGTTTTCACCTTAATTTCCCTAATCCTCTACCACTGCGCTACAAAGCAGTTTTTCTTTCCTCAGTCAGTTCAGTTCAGTCGCCCCCGAGTCCGACTGTTTGCGACCCCACAGACTGCAGCCCATGGACTTTATCTTCCTAGGGGACCTTTTACAGCAAGACGCCCTCCAGCGATCCTGGAATCTCGCGCGGTCCTAACAGGAGTAGAGCGCGTTGGCGAGAGCAACAGGACTTGAAACTACAGAAATAACACTCTAGTTACAGGGGAAACGAAATAACAAGCGCTAATCACTTTAGAGTGTGCCCCTGACTTGATTAAAAAAAATGGCAAAAAGTTCTGACAAACTAGTTTCTTAAATTCAAGACCGAAGTCGAAACACCAAGAATTTAATAAGAGGTCAGGACCCTGGACCAACCGGGGCTACCGACATTGCTCTGCAAGGGCGCTTTCCGAAGCGCCTCCGATTGGGCCAGAAATGCCGCATTCCGGTCACGTGCCTTCGCCCCGCCCTCCTCCCCGCGCCTCTAGGTAAGCGGGGGCTACGTCAAGCCTTCAGCTTTAGGTCAGCGAGTTGCGCATGCGTGAGGCGTGGCGACAGCGGTCCCCGGAGAATGGGTCCCTCTGCCTCCCACCTCTGACGAGGAGAGAAGCTCGTCCGTAGGCCCTTAGGGCCTTCCTTTTCTTTAGTCACTCGTGTCTTGCAGCTCTCGCTTAACAGTTTACAGGGCTTCCGTGCGTGCTAAGTCGCTTCAGCCGTGTCCGACCAGGTTGCCATGTCCTCCTTTAGGGAATCTTCCCAACCCATGGATTGAACCCGCGTGTCTTAGGTCTCCAGCATTGGCAGGCGCGTTCTTTACCGCTAGCGCCACCTGGCCAACAGAGCTTCTGTTTCCTTTCTAATTTTCAAATATTGAATGCTCTTAGCCCCACATTTGCGAATGTCATCCAATTTAATGACTATAAACTGAAGTGTGTTAGGTGCGATTCGAGCTGAGGTCACTTTGCTTCTCCGTCTCGTTCGTGCCTTTCCGCTTCAAGTTTGCACTTGAATAACCTTTGTTCAGTGGTAACCTTGGCTTCTCAGTAGCTAGCTAGCCTGCTCTCCGGTTCCTATTCCCATTTTCTCTATCTTGAAGCAAGAATTGCCGGATTGATCTGAGCCTTAATAGTTCAAGTAGGTACCTAAGGACGAATCAATTCTGGAGAATATTAGAGCAACCAACTAGCCGGAGGGAAATCACTGCAAAATGATGCGGAACCCACGTGTAAAATAATGAAGAGCTGTAACTAATATACGATCTTTTTCTTCTCTCCTAAAAGGAAAGAAGGGAAATATTGGGGAAATTTTGTGAAGGTCAGTTTGCAGGCTTTTAGTTAAAGCAACGGAACTGTAGTTTGTTAGAAGTGTCTCAAACTTTTGGAGAGAAATTGTCATCAAATTTATACTTTTAATATTTTTATTGGAATCAGTAAGTCACCTTTCAGGGACTGTTTCCTTCAGTTTGTCTAGTACACCACGAAGGTTTTTTTTGAGCTATAGAGGGTGTCAGCAAACGAATTCTTGGGTACACAATTTTTATAAAAATGTTAAAGGATGGGTTCTTGTCTTATATAAAAGTAGCAACTGTAAATGATTAACTTCAGTAAAACTAATGCCAGTAGTTTCTCAGGCATTTTCAGTGGCTTTTACAAAACAACGACAAAATTGGGTAAAACAAAGGCCATCTTCATTTGAAATAAAAGATGATAATATACTTGGGTTTTTAGAAGCCAAGATTTTCTGATGGGTAGCAGCATTTCTCAGAAAAGGATTTTCCAAGTCAGAAATTAATATGTAGGAGAAGTTTTTAGATTGTTTATTTCTCCTTATGTTGAGGGATGTTGTGTGTTTTCAGCATTGTTTTGATGCTGCTACAGTACTTAGAAACAATTACCAGAGGAAGTTGATAGTGAATTTTTTTTTTTTTTAACAACCCATAGGACATTGAGTAGCCACCTGCTGAGAAAGGGGCTGTTGCCATCTGGTCTATGTTATGAAGCCAAATCTTTACACTGATCCCATAAAAAACCTCCTTTCCTTTTTGTGTCATCTATTTTCCCTTCCACCACTGTTTTATATCAGCCTGCCGGAGTTCAGGGACAAATAAGAGGTCATATAATGTAGGTCATTGCATAATGATGAAATATCAATTCTGTACTCGGTCTCTAAGGCTCTGTCCTTGATAATATAGTGTAATGTGATTGTTGTAAAGCTTTCACTCCATATTTGATATTAGTTCTCATGGCTGTAATGTAACCACTTTCTTTCAGGTTTCTATGTGTTCAAACTTTATTAGTTACAATTAACAAATGAAGAAGTGAGGTTATCTACAAATTCTTTTCAAGGCAAGGAGGCCTGTAGCTAGGATCAAAGGCATAAGATACGGAATAATGTTCATTTAACAAACTTTTTTAATATCTTTGTTTAAGGCACCCAAGTGCTAGGAAAACAAAAAAATAATACACGACTCTACCCCTTGAGAAACACAGTCTAAACACAAGATTATGAAACATGAGAGAAATGATGATGGAAGGTAGAGAAATGATGGAGCTGACCACTTGTGCCCAGGAAGCTCAGAGGATGCCAGAAGCTAGATGTGCTTACTTCAGTGAAGGTCTCATCTTCTCTTTAGGAGGGCTTCATTTTGTCAAAATCAGCCAGCTAGTGAGGGACAGGCTTGTGCCATGAAAGCTCACAAGAGGCTAATGTTCTAAATCAGAGTGAAAGTGAAAGTTGCTCAGTTGTGTCCGATTCTTTGCGACCCCATGGACTATACAGTCCATGGAATTCTCCAGTCCACGATACTGGAGTGGGTAGCCTTTCCGTTCTCCAGGGAATCTTCCCAACCCAGGGATAAAACCCAGGTCTTCTACATTGCAGGTGGATTCTTTACCAGATGAACCACAAGGGAAGCCCTCTAAATCAGAGGATCTGTTTATTGCTTTATATGCAGATTGTAATAATTATGTTGACTGCAGTATTCTTTTTATTTATTTATTTATTTTTGGTTGTGCTGGGTCTTCAGTGCTGCATGCGGGCTTTCTCTAGTCATGGTAAGTGGGGTCTACTCTTCATTGTGGTGCACGGGCTTCTTATTGCAGTGACTTCTCTTGTGGACTACGGGCTCTATGCAGGGGCTCCAGTAGTTGTGGTACACAGGCTTAGTTGCTCATCAGCATGTGGACTTTTCCTGCACCAGGGATTGAACCCATTCCCCCTGCATTGGCAAGTGGATTCTTATTCACTGTAACATCAGGAAGTCAACTGCAATATTTCATATTTATTTATTTTTATTTTTGGCTGCACTGGGTCTTGCTGTATGCAAGCTTTCTCTAGTTATGGCCCGAGGGCTTAGCTGCTCTGCCACATGTGGGATCTTCCCCAATCAGGTATTGGACCCATAGCCCCTGACTGGGCTATGGCAGGGGATAGGTGAATTCCTATCCTATTGTTAGGTGAATTCTTAACCGCTGGACCACTAGGGAAGTCCCTGACTGCAGTATTCTGTTCAATAGAAATATAATAATATCCGCAAATGTGAGCCAGGAAGTAATTTAAAACGTTCTTTTTAGCCATATTAAAAAAGTAAAAATAAACAAGTAAAATTAATTTTTATAACATATTTTATTTAACCCAATTTATCCAAAATGCTATTTAATTTTAATAGGTAGTCAATATAAAATTATTACTGAGATTATTTTACTTTTTTTTTCGTATAGAGTCTTCAGAATTTCAGATGGATTTTATACTTAACAGCACATATCAATTTGAATTAGCCACATGAAATGTGGCTATGTGAAAGTCTAGGATATGCCTTTCCTGGAAGAGGTTAACTGGGAGGCCAAGTTAATAATCAGAAGACTCTCTGATGAGCACAGAATCAGAACAGGAGATGCTGGTTGGTCTTGGGGGATATTTTATTGGCCTGACAATTATGATGAACCTACCCTGATCCAGTAGAGTATACTTTTTTGGTGGTTTTAGAGTTTGTTGTATTAAACTTGTTTTGCATTATCAGTAATAGACTGATATTGCCAAATTCATCTTTTGATCTATTAATATTAGCATATTTTATTCAAAATAGTTAAAAAATTTTTTTTCTATTAATATTAGCATATTTTATTCAAAATAGTTAAAAAATGTTTTACCTCTTTTATATTTAGTCATTTGTGTATAGTCTGTGTGTGTAGACTGTCTGTGTGACTAGTGAATATTTGCTTTGTCTGTCCCTAATTTCTTCACTCAAGCAGTTACTTTATTTCATGGGGTTAATACTTTCTGTGCATATGTGCTAAGTTGCTTCAGTTATGTACAACTCTTTGTGATCCTATGGACTGTGGCCTGCCAGGTTCCTCTGCCCATGGGATTCTCCAGGCAGGAATGCTGGAGTGAATTCCCATGCCCTTCCTGACTTAGGGATCAAACCCTCATCTCCTGCATCTCCTGCATTGGCAGGCAGGTTCTTTACCACTAGCACCACCTGGGAAGCCCTAATACTCTTTACATCTAGATAATTTCATTCATGATGTGTTTTTTAAAAATAAATAATACTTTTATTATAGGTATATTTTAAGAATATAAATTAAAACCATATTACTGACAATTTGGAAAAGAGAAAAAATTTGCCACAATGCAATAGTTGCTTATTACAATACATATTTTAATTTAGTTTGACTCATAGGCTGTAAATTTACATTGTTTTTTCCCTTCACATAATAATACATAAAGAAGCATTTTCCCACATTATTAGAATTTCAAATGAAATTTCAAATGAAATAGAATTTTAATCTGTGGATAGGCAACCCACAGTATTCTTGCTTGGAATCTTCCACAGACACAGTTGTCTCGTGGGCTACAGTCCATCAGGTCACAAAGAATCTGACACAACTGAGCATGCATGCATGCAGGCATGGCATAATTTATCCAATAGTTTTGAATATCTATTCTCTCTGTTTTATTATTATTATTTTTTGTATAAATAGCACTCTAGTGAAAAGCTTGACATTACAATTACTTCCTATATTTTAGAATAGTTACTTAGAATGAATTCCCAAGAGTGGAATTTATAGGTTAAAGGATTATTAATATTTTTATGACTTTCAATTCTGAAAGGATTTTTAACATAGTATCATGAGACTAACAGTTTTACTTTACCTGTGCTTGTAATGGTTATATCTTTCTTCATGCGCTTACTTAATAGGCTTATCCATTTAAGCACTTGCTATGTCCCAGCAATGTTCTAAGCGCTCATGACACAACAGTGAATAAAACAGACAAAAATTCCTGGCGTCATAGGTCCTCCTGGGTGAAACAATCAGCTGGAAAAATAAATGAAATATATGTGCTAAAGGAAATAAAGCAAGAAGGAGAATATGAAGTTTCATACGGGTGAGCATTTTAGAGTAGCTAGTAAAGTTCTCATTAAATAAGTGACAAAATTTAAAAAAATATTTTAAATTAAATCACAAACTGACAGAAAACTTGCAAGCATAGTAGCAAAATCTTTTTTTCCTGAACCATCTGAAAATCAGTTACTTACCCATATAATGTTCCACCTCCCCCCAAAACTTTACAGTATCTTTCCTATAAACAAAGACATTCTTTTATTATAACCAAAACGTAACCATCAAAATAAGAATATTAACACTGATACATTAATATTGTTTTATTCTCATACGGCCCGCCCCGTCAAATTTTGTCAACTGTCTCAATAAGGGCCTTCATAGCAAAAAGATTCAGTTCTACATTGTGAGTTGTTGCATTTAGTATCTTGTCTCTTTAGACTCCTTCAGTTTGAGATAGTTTCTAAGTGTTTTTTCAACTTTTATGACCTTGACACTGTTGAAAATTTCAGGCCACTCATTTTGTAAAATATCCCTTAATTTAAGTTTGTCTGCTGTTTCCTTATGATTAGACTTAAGGTTATGCATTTTTGGCAAGAATATCACAGAAGCAAAGCTGTATTCTTGTTGTATCTTATCAGATGGCACATAATTTCTATTTGGCCCATTGCTGATAATGTTTACTTTGCCACTTGATTTAGATGGGATCTTCCAAACTTCTCTGCTTCTTCTTTTTGTAACTAAGTATTTTGTGGGGGTGATACTTGATCACATTTCTCATCAAACTTTATTTGTTTATGTCTATGATGCTTTTGCACTGTAGTGTTGGAGAAGACTCTTGAGAGTCCCTTGGACTGCAAGGAGATCAAACCAGTCAATCCTAAAGGAAATCAGTCCTGAATGTTCATTGGAAGGACTGATGCTGAAGCTCCAATACTTTGGCCACCTGATATGAAGAACTGACTCATTGGAAAAGACCCTGATGCTGGGAAAGATTGAAGGCAGGAGGAGAAGGGGACAACAGAGGATGAGATGGTTGTGAAAGGTTGTTGCTGAACGATAAGACGCGGGATTCTTGGCCTCCAGAGGAGACGAATTCAATCCGGGGCCAGAGACGAGGCTGGATCGCTCAGAGCTTTTGTGTAATAAAGTTTTATTAAAGTATAAAGGAGATAGAGAAAGCTTCTGACATAGGCATCAGAAGGGGGCAAAAGAATACCCCCCTCCTAGTCTTTAGCTGTATGTTATATAGTCACTCACAGTCTGTTAATGAAACGAAAGGAATGTCATAAAATTTAGAATGGCACCAGATAATTCATCCCTGGCCATAAAACGATTGACTTGAATCTTGTAGAAGGGCAGAATACCAACAAATAGTTCCGTTTACATAGATTAGGGGAACAAGACCTGAGTAAGTAAGTTAGGCCGTTAGGCGGAACCAACTTGAAGATAGAGTCTGGGGTACATTAACATAGCTTGAGACAACATTTCTATAAGAAAAAGAAATGTATTGATTAACTCAAGGTTTGAGAGTAGTTAGCTTTAGGTGAGACCAGGTGTCATGGCAACACAGCGTGTTAAGAGAAACCTCCTTTTAAATTTGTATAGAGAAGGAAAAACATATCGCTGGTTTGTTTTTTCCTGCCGCTTAAGAGAGATAAAAATGTCTGGCACTTGCAGCCTCTTTCCTCCATTTGGAGACCCCTGGCCCTCCTGCCTGTTACCCTCTCAGTTGGATGGCATCACCAACATCGACATGAGTTTGAGTAGGCTCCGGGAGTTGGTGATGAACAGGGAAGTGTGGCATACTGCAGTCCATGGGGTCGCAAAGAATCAGATATGACTGAGTGACTAACTGAACTGATATGAGCTCATGGTTTCCTATTTTAGTCAATGAGTTAGTATCATTATTTTGGTGGTCAGATTGTCCTCAGACTTTCCCACTGGAACATTTCAAGTTAAGCTTCTGTCTTTCATCATGCCGCCATCATTCTCTGATTCTCTTGCTTTCTGGCATACCAGGATGTTCGAGGTTTATCTTGTACTTTGCTGCCCCAACTCTGGAATCAGGCATTTCTCCAAGGAGCCCATGGGAATGCTGTTTTGAAGCCATGCTCCGCATGCTAGGTATGCTCATTGCTAGTGGCGTTTTCCTTCTCCCAGGTACTCTCAATGGACTGAGAATATTTGTGTATGTACATATACGCAATATGCACATATATTTATTTTTTCTATAAATATATTTATACTATATATTGGAAACCATGAGTTTACTTCAGTTTCAGTCTAAAACCAGTTTTCATTCTAGTTTTATCCCTTTCCATCTTTGTACCTCTACACTCTATTAGTGAGAAATTAGCAGTCTTTATCGTCCATGTATTTACTTATGTGATCAAACCCTCTCTGTGTAAATAATCTCTTCCTCTTCTGTCACCGTTTCCCCTGCTTCGATGCCCTCTGACTAAATATAGGCTCGATATGGGCTCTGCCACTGCATGTGAGCACCTCTTCACCCTGCTCAGGTCTGACACCCTATTCCAAGCCACCCCTCTGCATGGGTGCCTTCTTGGTCCTGCTTGGCTTCAGCACACCTCTGTGGGCCAGCGTACCTTATTCTGCCCTGACCCTGAATATCTTTAAGACTGAATTGCCAGGAAAGGAAGGAAAGGGAGGAGGAAAAGAAAGGCAAATTTTTAGTAAAGACCAGAAGGAAATGAGAAAGTTAGCTATTTGATGTCTTCCTAAGAGTATTTCAGATAAGGAATAGCAAATGCAAAGGCTCTGTGGTAGGAGCATGGCTCGAGTGACTAGAACAAAGTAAACAAGAGGGGTATCCATAGTAGATGAAGTCATGGAGATAGGGAGTGAGGTGGGGTAATCATGCCTACGTTTTTTTTTTTTTTTTTTTTTTTGAATGGGAATTGGATTTTACTTTGAATGGGAATGGGCAACTATTGGAGAGCTGAGCAAAGGAGTGAGAGCATGTGCCTTAGGTTTTGGCAGTTTCACTCTGGCTACTTTTGTAAGCATAGAGGAAGAGGGACAAGGACAGAAGCCAGGACATCAGCTGGAGGTCAATGCAGTAACCCAGCTAAAAGGTGGTGGTGGCTTAGATCCTGGTGGTGGTGATGGGTGAGTGTGTTGCTCAGTCATGTCTGGCTCTTTTCGATCCCATGGACTGTAGACTGCCAGGCTCCTCTGTCCATGGAATTCTCCAGGCAAGAGTACTGGGGGTGGGTAGCCAGTGGGTAGGGGATCTTCCGGACCCAGGGATTGAACCCGGGTCTCCTGCACTGCAGATGGATTCTTCTTTACCATCTGAGCCACCAGGGAAGCCCCCTGATGGTGGTAGGGAAAGTAAAGTGAATTCTGGGTGTATTTTGGAGGTGGAGCTGACAGAAATTGTTGACTGATGAAATGTGGCATGTGAGAGAGAGGAGTCAGGATGGTACCAAGATTTTTGGCCTTAGCGACAGAAAGAATGGTGTTGTCATCAACTGAGAAGAAGGCTACAGGAGGAGCTGGTTTGGGGGAGAGAGGTATTGCATTAAGTTGGAGTCTGTTGTTAAAAAATTCAAGTGGAGATGGCAAGTAGGCAGCTAGATATCCCAGTTTGGGGTGGAGATACAAATTTTGGGGGGCTTCCCTGGTGGCTCAGTGATGAAGAATCCCTGGTTTGATCCCTGGTCTGGGAAAATCCCACATACTGCATTGCAACCAAGCTCGTGTGCCAAAACTACTAAGCCTGTGTTCTAGAACCCAAGAGCCGCAACTACTGAGGCCTGTGTCCTACAGCCCATGCTCCACAAGAGAAGCTATTGCAATGAGAAGCCTGTGCACCTCAACTAGAGTGTAATGCCCGCTCATGGCAACTAGAGAAAAGCCTGTGCAGCAATGAAGACCCACCTCAGCCTCTCAGAAACCCATTTTTTTGAATTGATAAATGGATTCTATTTAACCATGACACTGGTTGAGATCATTAGGTAGTGAGTCTAAGTACTATTGAATTCCTAGAGCACTTCAACACACAGAGATTGAGGAGATGAGCAAAAGAGGCTAAGAAGGAGTTGTCAGAAAAGTAGGGGGAAAAGTAGGTAAAATGGTACTTTGATGTTGCTTTCATTTGCATTTCTTTGGTTCTGGTTGTATATTCTTGTGTAGATGGTTTCTAACCTTTATCAATTAGGCTTCAATGATTTGATTTAAAAAAATCAATTGTATCAATTTTTATGTAATAGAGATTTTAAACTTTTGTCATACTAGACAAAAATATTTCTTCTCTTCTTTGCCTTTTTGTTGTTACATAAATGTTTAAAGTATGTAGGTAAATAATAAATTGATTAGTATTTTTGATTTATCTTCTTATGAAACCTAGAAATTTCTCTCACCCTTCAGAGGTTTGAAGATCATTTAATTCTACTTGATTCTAGCTTTTCATTTTCTTGATTTATTTTTATTGACCTTTTAATTTCTTGTTAACTTCATTTTATTGATCTTATTTTATTTACTTTCTGGAGTTTGTTTTAGTGCATCATGTGAGGTCAGGGTTTAAACCCATTTCCACAAAGGGCTCAGGCAGTCATCTGCCAGCATTATTTGGTTCAAGCAGGAATTCATAAATAGAAGGGTCAGCAGGCTGCAAGGGCCATGCACTTACCGTCCAGGAGAGCAGTGTACTTGCTTGAGTTCACTAGGTGTTCTGTGCTCAAACATGTGGGTGGCCTGAGAGTGGAGCTGAATTTGGGTGTTATATAACCTGACCTTGGGTGCCAGATCTTCAGAGAGCTGTCAGAAAGCTGCTGGAAACACTATCTGTCCAGCACTTGGAGACTTTGGGGGGAGATGAGATGAGGCTCCTTCAGATACCAGTCAGCTCATTATCAATCACCCTGGGAGAGCCCCTGGGCCCATTCTTTGGACAACTTTTTGTCTCTCTCTGCTCCCAAATTGTTAGTTTTTCTAGCACTATTTATTATGAACACATCTGTCCCTTTGCTGATGATTTTTGATGTCTCCTTTTTAGCATATTTTAAATTCTTATGTGTAATATTTTACTTATATCTAATTATTTTAAAATATTAATATCATTCACATCAAGATATTAAAATTCATGAAGTCAGATTTTAAACATATATGAATTTGATATGTAAAACATATACTGTCATTTAATACATGAACAAATTAGCATTAAAAGAAAGCATTATTATATATATTTACTGTTCAATTTTCTGAAAAGCCTCAATTTCTGTCTCTAATATCAACAGAATTTTCTCTCTCTAGCTTGAGTGCTATGGTTCTCTATAGTTGAGAATTTTTAAATAAAGACAATGCTTAAAATAACGGTTTTCTATTTAATTAAAGCAGATATTTGCAAGTAGGTTTATTTTCACCTCACTTTTGGATACACTAAATTGTCATATACTCTGTTTTTACTTCTTCTTTTTTGGCTACTCAGCATGTGGGATGTTAGTACCCAGACCAGAGATCCAGCCCGTGCAGTGGCAGCACGGAGTCTGAACAACTTGGACCGCAGGGAAGTTCCATGTTGTTATAATCTTAAAGGTGAGGCGTTTGCTTATTATTCCTTTATAATTGTAAGTGACGGCCAACATTCTGGTTCATCTTTTTAAAATACCTAAAAGATGCCCTCTCAGTCTAAAAATAAAATTATCCATTGGAAAATAAAACTAGTAAGATTAATACTGAATACTAAAAATAAGTCTTGTCTATAAATACAGACTTCAAATCTTAAATAAAGAGACAAGCAAGTAAATATTACAATAAATTGAAAGAATAATTACAACTGAGAAATTGTGGAGAGTTCTGACAAAACATGGTCCACTGGAGAAGGGAATGGCAAACCACTTCAGTATTCTCGCCTTGAGAACCCCATAAACAGTATGAAAAGGCAAAAAGACACTGAAAGATGAACTCCCCAGGTCAGTAGGTGTCCACTATGCTACTGGATATCAGTAAGAAATAACTCCAGAAAGAATGAAGAGATGGAGCCAAAGCAAAAACAACACCCAGTTGTGGATGTGACTGGTGATGGAAAAAGTCTGATGTTGCAAAGAATAATATTGCATAGGAACCTGGAATGTTAGGTCTGTGAATCAAGGCAAATTGGAAGTGGTCAAACAGGAGATGTCAAGAGTGAACATCGACATTTTAGGAATCAGCAAACTAAAATAGGCGGAAATGGGTGAATTTAATTCAAATGACTATTATATCTACTACTGTGGACAAGAATCCCTTCAAAGAAGTGGAGAAGCCATCATAGTCAATGAAAGAGTCCGAAATGCAGTACTTGGATACAATCTCAAAAATGACAGAATGATCTTTGTTTGTTTCCAAGGCAAACCGTTCAATATCACGGTAATCCCAAGTCTATGCCCCGACCAGTAATGCTGAAGAAGCTGAAGTTGAATGGTTCTATGAAGACCTACAAGACCTTCTAGATTTAACACCCCAAAATGATGTCCTTTTCATGATAGAGGACTGGAATACAAAAGTAAGAAGTCAAGAGATACCTGGAGTAATAGGCAAATTGGGCCTTGGAGTACAAAACGAAGCAGGTCAAAGGCTAACAGAGTTTTGCCAAGAGAATGCACTGGTCATAGCAAACACCCTCTTCCAACAACACAAGAGAAGACTCTATACATGGACATCACCAGATGGTCAATACCATCAGATAGATTATATTCTTTGCAGTCAAAGATGGAGAAGCTCTATACAGTCAGCAAAAATGAGATAGGGTACTGACTGTGGCTCAGATCATGAACTCCTTATTGCCAAATTCAGACTTCAATTGAAGAAAGTAAGGAAAACTACTGGACCATTCAGATATGACCTAAATCAAATCCCATACGATTATACAGTGGAAGTGACAAATAGATTCAAGGGATTAGATCTGATAGAGTGCCTGGAGAACTATGGACGGAGGTTTGTGACATTGTACAAGAGGCAATGATCAAGTACAGCCCCAAGAAAAAGAAATGCAAAAAGGCAAAATGATTGTCTGAGGAGGCCTTACAAATAGCTGAGAAAAGAAGAGAAGTGAAAGGCAAAGGAGAAAAGAAAAGACATACCCATTTGAATGCAGAGTTCCAAAGAATAGCAAGGAGAGATAAGAAAGCCTTCCTCAGTGATCAGTGCAAAGAAATCGAGGAAAACAATAGAATGGGAAAGACTAGAGATCTCTTCAAGAAAATTAGAGATACCAAGGGAACATTTCATGCAAAGATGGGCACAATAAAGGACAGAAATAGTATGGACCTAACAGAAGCAGAAGATATTAATAAGAGGTGGCAAGAATACACAGAAGAACTATACAAAAAGATCTTCATGACCCAAATAACCACAATGTGTGATCACTCACCTAGAGCCAGACATCCTGGAATGTGAAGTCAAGTGGGCCTTAGGAAGCAACACTACGAACAAAGCTAGTGGAGGTGTGGGAATTCCAGTTGAGCTATTTCAAATCTTGAAAGATGATGCTGTGAAAGTGCTGCACTCAATATGCCAGCAAATTTGGAAAGCTCAGCAGTGGCCACAGGACTGGAAAAGGTCCATTTTCATTCCAATCCCAAAGAAAGGCAACGCCAAAAAATGTCCTAACTACCGCACAATTGCACTCATCTCACACGCTAGTAAAGTAATGCTCAAAATTCTCCAAGCCAGGCTTCAACAGTACGTGAACCGTGAACTTCCAGATGTTCAAGCTGGTTTTAGAAAAGGCAGAGGAACCAGAGATCAAGTTGCCAACATCCATTGGATCATTGGAAAAGCAAGAGAGTTCCAGAAAAAAATCTACTTCTGCTTTTTTGACTACGCCAAAGCCTTTGACTGTGTGGATCACAACACACTGTGGAAAATTCTGAAAGAGATGGGAATACCAGACCACCTTACCTGCCTCCTGAGACACCTGTATGCAGATCAACAAGCAACAATTAGAACCAGATATGGAACAACAGACTGGTTCCAAATAGTAAAAAGAGTACATCAAGGCTGTATATTGTCACCCTGCTTATTTAACTTCTGTGCAGAGTACATCATGAGAAATGCTGGGCTGGATGAAGCACAAGCTGGAATCAAGATTGCAGGGAGAAATATCAATAACCTCAGATATCCAGATGACACCACCCTTATGGCAGAAAGCGAAGAAGAACAAAAGAGCCTCTTCATGAAAGTGAGAGAGGAGAGTGAAAAACTTGGCTTAAAACTCAACATTCAGAAAACTAAGGTCATGGCATCCGGTCCCATCACTTCATGGCAAAAAGGTGGGGAAGTAATGCAAACAGTGACAGACTTTATTATTTTGGCCTCCAAGATCACTGCAGATGGTGACTGCAGCCCTGAAATTAAAAGACGCTCCTTGGAAGAAAAGTTATGACGAACCTAGACAGCATATTTAAAAAGCAGAGACATTACTTTGCCAACAAAGGTCCGTCTGGTCAAGGCTATGGTTTTTCCAGTAATCATGTATGGATGTGAGAGTTGGACCATAAAGAAATCGAGTGCTGAAGAATTGATGCTTTTGAACTGTGGTGTTGGAGAAGACTCTTGAGAGTCCCTTGGACTGCAAGGAGATCCAACCAGTCCATCCTAAAGGAAATCAGTCCTGAATGTTCATTGGAAGGACTGATGCTGAAGCTAAAACTCCAATACTTTGGCCACCTGATGCGAAGGACTGATTCATTGGAAAAGACCTTGATGCTGGGAAAGATTGAAGGCGGAAGAAGGGTCGACAGAGGGTGAGATGGTTGGATGACATCACTGATTCCATGGACATGAGTTTGAGTAAGCTCTAGGAGCTGGTGATGGACAGGGAAGCCTGCTTGCTGCAGTCCATAGGGTCGCAAAGAGTTGGATACGACTGAGCAATTGAACTGAACTGAACTGAGAAATTATTATCTGAGAAACTTGAGGATGATTCAACAATAAAAAATGTAATTTTAAAACTTTGAAAAAGTTTAAAAAAATACAATATCTTTTCAATGCTGAAAAGATATCTGATAAAAGTAAATATTCTATTTTAAGTACTTATTAGGAATGGAATAGAAGGCTACCTCAACGCGATAAAAGTCTTTTTCAATATAACAGTAGTATTCTTTCTTTCTTTTTTAATTGAAGTATAGTTGATTCACAATGCTGTCTTAATTTGTAGTTGTTTATTGATTTTAAAAGTAGCAGTATTATTCTTTTTTTGGCTGTGCAAAGTGGCATATGGGATCTTAGTTCCCCAGCCAGGGGTCAAACCCATGTACCCTGCATTGGAAGGCAGATTCTTAACCACTGGACCACCAGAGAAGTTCCACCAATATTATTCTTAATGGCAAAAAAAAAAAAATTCAGGATGTTGCCATTAAGATGAGGAGCAAAATTAAGGAAACCTGATATTGCCTGTGCAAATATATGAAGACCAACCAAATGAGAAAAGCAAAGGCTATTTTTTCTGAATTTGCTATAGCAAAGGAGTCAGCCTGGGTTACCTGAGTTTTGTCAATGACTCAAAGTCAGGTGCAGAAATGGGAATGCTACATAATGGATAAAGGGAGGGCTTCAGATGTGCCCCAGTTGGAGGCTATTGGCATGGAGAAACTTGTAGATGGGCCAACTAGAAATGGGGCATCCTTTGTGATTGGTTAGGAGTGCATATTTGGCTTTCTATGGTTGGTTCCACATCAGAAGTGGGAAACAAAATGAAGGAAACTGTCAGTTATTAATCAAATCCTGGCCATTTTGAGCCAGTTGTTACAGAATTTGTTGTTTAGCTTCTTGGATTGTCACTATAGATAGCAGCTTGGCTTACTCCAAGTCTGACATAGCAGGCCGGCTTCCTGGGTTGTTTATTGTCAATAAGGAGATGGCTTCCTGGGCAAGTGGCTGCAGCTTGTGGGTCAAGGTTCTATTTATTATGTAGTCTGGCCATTATGCACTTGCACACTTAGTCTCTCAGTCACTATAATTGAAAACTGTTTTGAAATTTTAGACCAATGCAATAAGATAGTAAATGAATAAGTGGTTTAAATCCCAGAGGGAAATAGATGATGGAATTTTTATGTTGAACTGAACATTTGAATTAATAAAGTAGTTCAGGAAAAAAATCATTCTACTATTCTAGCAGTAATTAGGTAGGAAATGTAACGAAAAAGATCTCAGTCATTATATCAACAAATGAAATTCATAGGCATGATTTTATTGAAGAATGTGTTTGACCTATATCATTCAAACTATCAAATTATTAGCAAAGAGAAAAAATATTGGGTGTTCCCAATAGAAAGGATGTTTATGGATGAAATATCCGTAGTATTTTTTTACCACTGAATGGAAGGAGAGGCATGCTAAGTTTTTGATGGAAGCCCTAAACATTTTGAAAATTTTCAGGCCATCTTAAATCAACTTAGAAGCTCAATATAATTCTCATTTAAATTCCTTATGGAGCTTTATGGGGGGAACTGAAAATATTTTATAAAGTTGTTCTAAAAGAATAAACAAAAAGAGCAAGACTAATTTATTCATTCAATAAGTATTGATGTCTATGTTCCAAGCCCTAAGGATACATCAGTGAATAACATATTACAATTTAAAAGTAATCAGGTATAAGTAAAATGTGTTACTTTCTTTTCTTTTGAATTGTTATTATTAACAAATGTAATTTTATGAAGATAAAATATAGACCTGATATTTAAAAATTAGTGATAAAATTTTTAAAGAAATAAAGTTTAAAAAGGTGCTATATTTTTCTTATTAAATTCCTATTATAGCAAAATACTGCTTTTAAAAAGTAGGTATATTAAAATGATAATTTAAATTTTCCTTATATTAACACAATTAAAAAAACCCTTATTATTGAAATATATTTAGATAGGATTATTTCTGAGAAGTTATTCTAAGGAAATAATCGTAAAACGAATAGTGAGTACAGTAGGATGCTCATTGCAGGGTTAATTATACTAAGGAAAAACCGGAAGCAACCTAAATGTCCAATAGCAGAGTAATAGTAAATTATTCTTTACTCATAAGTAGAATATTATGATGCTTTGAAACAATTTAAATAAAAAAGGAAACATTGGAATTGAAAGGAACATTGGTAGTCATAGCCTCTTCATTTTACTGATAGTCTGGAGAGGTAGAGTGATTTGCCCAAGGACACTTATGAAGTATGCATTGTGGTTACTAGGACAGGCTCTAGAGTAAGGTGACCTGGCTTCAAATCTTTACCATTTACTGGTCTTATAACCCTTGAGACTTAATTTTCTTTCTTTTTTTTTTTTAACTTATCTATTTATTTTTGGTTGTGCTGGGTCTTCGCTGCCGTGTGCAGGCTTCCTCTAGTTTTGGAGAGCAGGGGCTCTTCTGTTGCAGAGCACAGGTCCTAGGCTCAGTCACTGTGGCACACAGGCTTAGCGTTGTATGTGGGATCTTTCTGGACCAGGGATCAAACCCGTGTCCCCTGCACTGGCAGGTGGATTCTTATCCACTGGGCCACCAGTCAAGTCTGAGACTTAATTTTCTCATCTGTATAATGGAGATGATAAAATAAGACCTTGTGAGAAAAATGTACCGGTTGCCTATCAAGTGAAAGTGTTAATCGCTCAGTTGTGTCCAACTCTTTGTGACTGGAGTCCGCCAGGCTCTTCTGTGCATGGTATTTCCCAGGCAAGAGTACTGGAGTGGGTTGCCGTTCCCTTCTCCAGGGGATCTTCTCGACCGAGGGATCGAACCTTAGTCTCCTGCATTGCAGGCAGATTGTTTACCATCTGAGCCACCAAGGAAGCCCCATATCAAGTTCTTACTAAATATTAGTTATTAATATACATGGGCTTCCCTGGTAGCTCAGCTGGTAAAGAATCTGCCTGCAATGCAGGAGACCCCGGTTGGATTCCTGGGTCGGGAAGATCCCCTGTGGACAGGATAGGCTACCCACTCCAGTATGCTTGGGCTTCCCTGGTGGCTCAGATGGTAAAGAATCCACCTGTAATTTGGGCGACCTGGGTTTGATCCCTGGGTTGGGAAGATCCCCTGGAGGAGGGCATGCAACCCACTCCAGTATTCTTGCCTGGAGAATCCCATGGACAGAGGAACCTGGCGGGCTGTAGTCCAACCCATGGGGTCACAAAGAGTCAGACATGACTTAGTGACTAAAGCACAGCACGTTAGTGTGTGTATAATAAGCAATATATCCACTCTTTGTCTCCAGTTCCTGGTACAAACTGCAAAAACTTGGAATTTTCGAAATATGTTATTCATTACAAGCCCCTTTTTACCATACCCAAATTTATGCTAATGAAGTGACTCTTACTGGGTCTTTAGATAGCTTCAAGTGAGGGAATGGCCACACCAGAAAGACCTAGTGTGTGATTAAAGGATTAGAACTTTCAGCCCCACTGCCCTAACCCCTAGCCCCAACCTCCTAGGAGGGGAGAGAACTGGAAATTGGATTCAGTCATGTGGCTAGTGATTTAGTCAATCATACCTACTCAGTGAATCCCCAATAAATATTCTGGATCTGAGGCTCATGGAGCTTCTTGATTCATAAACACATTAATGTGTCAGGATGGTGATGTACTGGATTACATAAGGAGAAGGGATGGAAACTCTTGTGTTCCCCTCCTCCACTCCCCCACCGAAGACCTTGCCCTAGGTTTCTCTTCCATTTAGTTATTCCTGAATTGTATTTTTAATAATAAAACTGTAAGTACAGTGGTTTCAGAGAATTCAGTGAGTTATTCCAGCAAGTTGTCTATCAAACCCAAGGGGCTGTGAGAAACCTGAGAATTTGTAGTGAGCAGGGCAGATGCGCAAGTGGCTGGGGGACCCCTGACATTTGTGGCTGGTGTTTAAATAGGGGCAGTTTTGTGAAGGACTTTGCCCTTAACATGTAGGGTCTGCACTAACTCTAGTATTGTGTCAAGAGTTGAATTGGAGGACATCCAGTTGTTGTTAGAGAATTGGTGTTAAAGTGTAAAACAACTAACATAATAATGATAATAAATGTACACTATTCTCCTAGTCCCCAAATTGCCTTACCTTATTTCTTATCTCCTATAACCAATCTCTCTTGTATGTCCTATTCTTTATAAACCTTATGAGACCATTTTATTCAAGGCATCACAAACACATTCTTTTCCTAAGGTAGCTCTCTGACTTTGCCTGTTTATTTTTTCTTTTTCTATCATGAGTTTTACATAATCATGACAAATTAATTTCCCCAAATGGATCGTTTCATTACTAATACTTAATTTAAAAATCTTTTTTTTTTTGTAATACTCTTTTACTTAAAAATATTCTGCAGGGGAATTCTCTGATGGTCTAGTAGTTAAGATACTGGGCTGTCACTGCTGGGGCCCGAGTTTGATCCCTGGGCAGCAAACTAGGATCTGGAAACCACGTGGCATGGCCAAAAAAGAAAAAAAGAAATTATGAAAAAAACCCTGTGGCACCCCTATTGCTTACTCCTCAAGGTCTTCTACAACTCTTTCCTGGGTTATTTTCATTCTTCCCCAAGGTGTAGTCTACTTTCTGGCCACATTGAACTTCTCATTACCACATATTGTGGGTTGAATTGTGTCCCCTGAAAAATATGTCCAAGTTCAAACTTGCAGTACCTGTGAGTGTGACCTTATTTAGAAATAGAGTCTTTGTAGGTGTAATCAAGTTAAGATGAGGTCATCCTCGATTAGGGTGGGCCCTAATCCAAATGACTGATAAGTCTTATCAGAATAGAAGAAGAGACACAGACACCCAGGGAAGACCTTCAAGAGAGACACACAGGAGAATGTGATGATGGAGGAAGAGATTGGACTGATGTCCAATAAGCCAAGGATTTCAGGCAACCATGAGAAACTAGGAAGAGGCAAGGAAAATTCTCCTCTAAAGCCTTTAGAGCGAGCATGGCACTGATAACACCTTGAGTTTTTACATTTAGCTTTCAGAACTAAGGGAGAATAGATTTTTGTTATGTTAAGTCACTTAATTTGTGGTACGTTATTACAGCACCCCTTGGAAAACAATATACCATGTATCTCTGGTTTTGGTCAAACTTTCCCCTTTGCCCGGTACATCCCTCACCTCTACTCACTAAGATCCTGTCCATCATCAGGGAAGTTTCCTTTATGGATCCCTGGGGATACAGTCTTTCTCTGACCACATCCTTGGGTTGCTTGTCTAGTGCTCCCCCACGATATGGCTGATAGTCTCTTATCATCATTCTTCCTGCCCCCACCAAAGTGAAAACTCCTGGAAGGCAGGAATTATCTTTGCCTCTTCCTCCTTTTGCAGCAGCGCCTTGCTTATAATGCCTGTTTAGATTTTTAGAATCCGCTTAGTTATCAGTTGCCTCATTACAGAAGTACAAGAAAGGAAAAATTTCAAGTGTAGGTGAAAATGGCTAGAGTTTACTTTTCTTGAAATAGTTTCCATTAAACTCACAGTTTACTTCTTGTTCAGATATAAAGTTCTCGAGAAGCATTTTACCACATCAAAGGAGAAAAACAGTATAAAATATTCCACACAGGAGAACTACAATGAAATCTATAAATTACTATACAAATGTAATCCATATATTGCCAATTCAGATTAAACTGCTTAGTACAAAGGACACCGTGATGCCCAAATTGATGCCAGCTGAAAATAATGAAAAGATTCTGTAATAATTAATTTACTCTGTAGACACTATTTTAAAAGTCAATATATTAAATGACTGTTGGTTGAAGCTAAGAAATTGACTCATGCTGTAGTTGAAAGGCCAGCTGATACTGAAGCCTGACAGGAGATGAAGCAAGAGAATTTCTGAAGCTTGCTTTCCTGAACTGCAAGTGCTAAGCTAAAGTGGGGCTTCCAGGTGGTGCTAGTGGTAAAGAACCTGCCTGCCGATGTGGGTTTGATTCCTGGGTTACCCACTCCAGTACTCTTGCTTGGAGAATCCCAAGGACAGAGGAGCGTGGCAGGCTACATACAGTCCATAGGATCGAAGCGTTGGATACGACTGAAGTGACTTAGCACAAGCTCAAATAATTTCTTACATTTCAAATCAAGGAATGCACATTTTGGCTGATTTAGGCCTATTAAAAGTAAATAGCAGGTATAGTTTAGTAAAGTACGATAGTTATTAGCAACCAGAGAACGAGCACCTATAATTTTAAAAATGATAAACACGGTAGTAATATGAGAAGGAATTACTCAAATGCTGAAATTCTGAATTAACAAGATATTGAAAGTACTAAAAAAGTAATGAAATAGTCCTGTGTGAGTTTCCTGGTGTTGCTACAACAAATTACCACAAACTTAGTCACTTTATAAAATGCAAATCACTTTTCTTATTGTTCTGGAGGTCAGAAGCCTGAAGGGGGTCTTACGGGAATAAAACCAAGGTGTGGGCAGGACTCTGTTCCTTCTGGAGGCCCTAGTGGGGAGTCCATTTCTTGTCTTTTTCAGCTTCTGGACATGGCCCGCTTTCCTCAGCACGTAGCCTCTTCATCTTCAAAGCCAGCTATTGCCTCACTGAGACCTCCCCTGCCATCATATTTCTTCTGACTTTGCTGTCTCCCTCTTTCACCTATAAGGACCTTTGCAATTGCATTTGACCAAGATAGATAATCTAGGATGTGCTTCCCATCCCAAATTGTTCATGTAATTACCTCCAGAAAAATTCCTTTTGCCAGGTAAGGTAGCATGTTCCCAGGTTCTGAGGGTTAGGGCATGGACTTCTGAGAAGAGGTGGGGTGATTATTCTGCCCACCACAGTTTCTTTAAATCAAAACCTAAGGAAATATTTTCCTTCACTGAGGGGTTGACAATGCTATGCAATTAACAATGAATATGTAAATGAATTTCCAGAGTAATTTGCTTTTTAGAAAAAGTTTTTAAATGCTTTAAAATAATTGCACATTACAGACTTTAACTAGGACTTTCTATACAACTGAAAAAAGTTCTACAAAATAACTCTTAAATAGTGTACTGGGTGACATGTATCACTCCTGTGTCTCTGATCAGAGTAAGATCCTTCCAGATTGTTTTCCTTTAGTTTTTTACTTTGCTCCAAATCATGTAACTTTCTATGTTACTGTTTTAAATATACATTCTATATCATTTGGTTTTCCTTTAAAAGAGCAAAGCCTAAAACCTCTTTGTTCCTGGCTTTATTATATGATTAGAAGCCTTTCTAATTGAATTTAATTAGGGAGGATAGAATGAAACCAATATAAAAAGTCAGCAAAGCAACAGGCTCTCAGAAGAGGTCAGAAGCGATCACAAGTGGCTCTGAGTGGCTAAAATAGATATCCATTCCAACATTCTGCTGATAAGGGCTTGTCAGTTGTAGAGCTTTAATACTTCTAATTTCGCTAAGCAATAAATAAAATATTAGATCTGAATATATTAATAAAAAGTAATTTGCTTTTATAGTGAATTAAAGTTTATTGATTCTTATTTCTTGTTTATTTCTTCAGTAAAACCAGTTAAGCTAGAGAGAAATTTGATGAGGAAGTTTCAGTGTGTAGTCTAAACTACTTTTTTATGTTTAAAATATCAAATCCTCAGTCATTTGTAGGTTTTAAAATTCATAGAATCAGGACTTAAAACAAAGCGCTTACATGAGGAAAAAGATCATTCATAGCAGACCTGAATAAACCCTGCTGATCTAACTTTCTAAAGTCCGGATTTGAAACTTCTTTTGGTATTTTATAATAATTTTCGTATTATGTTTACAATCAATACAAAGTCTCCATTGCCTGATCCTCTACCCTTTGCTAAAACACAGTACAAACATTCATATTTCCCTCCACCGTTTCCTTATCATATTTCCTACATTCAGCTAGACGTGCAAGTTTTATTTTCTAAGTACTTTGAAAGGAAGTGAATAGATCTAAGAAGTGAAGCTGGAACATAAATGTGTAAAGACTTTCCCATCAGCCAAGATTTTGGGGGTGGGGAGAGAAGCTGAAAAATATTAATTTTTTTTTGTTTTTCACGCAGAAAGGAAATTTTCTTTTAATTTCACTCAAATGAATTAGTCTAGAGAGACTTCTTTTTTTTTTTTTGCTTGTAAGAGACTAGTATGAATGTTTTGGACAGTTTCTAGTAGTTCTCAACCAGGGATGATTTTGCTCCCTAGGGACATTTAGCAAATATCTGGAGACATTTTTGTTTGTTACAATTGGGGTATGGGGGTGCGTCAGCATCTAGTGGGTAGAGAGGCTGGGAATGCTATTACACATACAAGAGACAGGACAGCCCCACAGCAAAGAGTTATTGACCCCAAATGTCAAAAGTATGAAGTTGAAAAATCTTTGGTCAAGAGGATGTTATTTAATTTTTGACAGGCTTGCTTTGAATATGTCAGTATTTAAAAAAAATTTTTTTTATAAACGTGTAAGCACTAGAGGGCAGTACCTGCCCAACAGTTGTGATTGATACTACTTTACTTTGGGGGGTCTTTTGATCTTAAAAAGGAGCTGTAATTTATGTTACTTGAAGATAAATGACTTTAGGAGACCCTTAAAGGACTATTCAAGTAATTCTAGATCAAAAGGCAGTTTTAACAATTACTCTTTCTGAAATCAGTAAAAGCAGAGCAAGCGGGATTTTTCTTCTTTTTATAAATGATGCCTTGTGAACTTTTGCCAGAGAAAGGGGAAAATTCACGCTAGGTTTTCACACACAGTAACACTAACGTCATTGCCACCTACACTTCTATTTGCTCTGTCGAAGCAGGTGATGGAAAGTCGCTATTCTAAGACATGTGGATCATTGTAATGCTGTGGAAGCAGTGTCTGGAACCCGGGGACTAACAGCAGACAGGCGAAGCTGATTGAACCCAATAGAAGAGGCAGAGGATCTGACTCAGCCATCTCTGGAACAGATAAATAATAGCCAGTTTGTGTGAAGGTATTTACATTAGCTAACTGTGCAAGAATGCAATGCCATTTTCTGTTTTCTCCTAAGGGTCAGTCCAGTTTTAAAAAATGAAACAATATTTTCTCTTTCAGTGTGGGACATCCAGGCTGAAGCCTAAGTTTTTGGGTATTTTAATAAAAATTGAAACTCCTTCCCCCAAACAGGACAAGCCATTTGCTAAACTACACATTGAACCTACACATTCCTGTTTATTAAACATTCAAGGTATGCTATTGTTGTTCAGTTGCTCAGTTATGCCCAACTCTTTGCAACCCCATGGATTGCAGCACAGCAGGCTTCCCTGTCCTTCACTATCTCCCAGAGTTTGCTCAAACTCATGTCCATTGAGTCAGTGATGCCATCCAATCATCTCATCCTCTTTCACCTGCTTCTCCTCCTGCCTTCAATCTCTCCCAGCAACAGGGTCTTTTCCAGTGAGTAGGCTCTTTGCATCAGGTGGCCAAAGTATTGGAGCTTCAGTTTCAGCATCAGTCCTTCCAGTGAATATTCAGGGTTGATTTCCTTTAGGATTGACTAATTGGATCTCCTTGCTGTTCAAGAGACTCTCAAGAGTCTTTTTCAGCACCATGGTTTGAAAGCATCAGTTCTTTGGCACTCAGCCTTCATTATGGTCCAACTCTCACATTTGCACACGACTACCGGAAAAACCATAGCTTTGACTATACTGACCTTTGTTGGCAAAGTGATGTCTCTGCTTTTTAATACACTGTCTAGGTTTGTCATAGCTTTTCTTCCAAGGAGCAAGCATCTTTCAATTTCATGGCTGCAGTCACCATCTGCAGTGATTTTGGAGCCCAAGAAAATACTCTGTCATTGTTTCCATTTTTTCCCCATCTTTGCTGTGAAGTGATGGGACTGGATGCCATGAGCTTCATTTTTTGAATGTTGAATTTTAAGCCATCTTTTTCACTCTCCTTTTCCACCTTCATCAAGGGGCTCTTTAGTTCCTCTTCACTTTCTGCCATTAGAGTGGTACCATCTGCAACACAGTATTAAGAATGGACATTTATGAACCAATTCAATTGAAACCCTCCGTGTACCCTTCACTAATCGCATTCTTCTCTTCCTGCCTCCTGTCCTGCCATCATGACCAGGAGCCCAGGTAAATGACTTTAATGTTTAACATTCCCATCTATTTCTTCATGGTTTTATTATATATGTTAAATATGTGCAGTAGTATATAACTTTTGCATATTTAAAAACTTACCAATGGCATGGAAGGATACTCTTAACTTGTGTTTTCCTTTCAATATTATGTGCATGATTTATCCATGTTGATACAAATATCTCCAGTTATACCAATACTTACTTATCATCCTCCTATTTTAATTATTTAGCTTATTTCCAATTATTTGCTAATTCAAATAATGATGTTATGTGTATTCTCATATGTATCTGCTTTTATGCAGTGGGAGAGTTCTCCAAGGCAGGAGTCAGCAAGCTATGACCTGGCCCATGGGGATTTCTACCTGTGCTTATATGATTCAGAAGCTAAGAATGGCTTTTACCTTATTGAACGGCTTTTTAAAAAAATTTAAAAACACCAATACTTTATGACACTTGAAAATTCAAGTTTCTGTGTCCACAAATAAAATGTTATTGGAACAGCCATACTCATTTGTTTATATATTGTCTATGGCTGTTTTCAGACCCAGTGAGTAGGTGCAACAGAGATTGGATGGCCTATAGAAACTGATATATTTACTCTCTGACCCGTCATAGAAAAAGTTTGCTGTTTTCTGCTCTAGCATATATACATAAGGATGGAATTGCTAGGTGGCACATATTCATTTTTTGCTGTCTTATCAGTTAAATCTGTTTAAACATGCCAAATTCCTATAATATGTTGCATCAGATTGTATGTTTTCTCAAACTCTGAAACAAACATGAAAAAAATTCTTTGAATCTTATGCTTTCTTTTGGTTTAAGTAATGAGCTTAGACACATCTTTGTTGTAGCTTCTTTGCCCTTAGCTCTGGGTGGGTACTAATTGGTGTAGTGCTACAGAATACTAATTAGGTTTATCATTCTTTTGAGAGGGTGCTGGGAATGGGGAAAAGACTAGGAAATTTTTTTTTTTATAATTTTTGAGCTTACTTTTAAGATCTCTTTCAAATATCCAAGAATATGTGATTGTGAAAAAACCCAAGTAGTTCAGATTGACTTTATTGTCAATTGGCTGTACTGCTGTTTACTAGAATGTAAACGCCATGAAGAGAGCAATTTTTGTCTATACTTGTAAAAATGCCTAGCACATAGTAGATGTTTAAGGGATATTTAGTTGAATGAATGGATATATAGAACATAATCCATCTGAATTATTCATTGAACTACTTTGGTATACATCATTTAATATTAAACAACAGTATATTTGGAATTATGCAAGATATTTTCTGTTTTCACCTAGGTATTTTATATACTAAAGGCATGGTTTGTGACTTTGCTCTCCTTGGTGAATAATAATGATAATGGAAATAGCTAACAGTAGTCTATAAGTGGCAGGCACAATTCTAAGTGCATTACATGTATACACTCATTTAACCCATATAACAACTCTAGAAGGGAGGTACTATTATTATCATCATCTCCATTTTCACTAAAGAGGAAACTAAACACAGGGAGTTTAAGTAGCTGCTTAGGGTTATAAAGCCAATAAGGGGCAGAGCAGAGATTTGAACTCAAGTTTTTGGTCAAGCCACATGGCTTGCAGGTTCTAAGTTCCCTGACCAGGAATTGAACCTATGGCCTCTGCAGTGAAAGCACAGAGTCCTAACCAGTGGACTGCAAGGGAATTCCTTGGAAGAATTTTATTGTTTAAACCTGGGAGGAAGGATCTTTGAAGTCCTGTAGTCCTTCAAGGTAAGCTGTATAATAGGAATATAACACAAACCACTTTTTTTTAATTTAAAATTTTTCAGTAGTCACATTTAAAAAGTTTTTTTAAAAATTGGTGAAATTAATTTTAAGAATATATTTTATTTCACCTAATTAACAAAATATTATCATTTAAATACATAATCAATATTTTACATTATTTTTTCATACCAGTCTTTACTTTAGACTGTGTTATGAGTTTTACATATTTGAATTTGCAGCAGGCTCATTTCAAGTGCTCAATAGCCACATGTAGCTCGTAGCTACTTTAACTGAACAGTACAGCTCTAAGTTAGAGAAGAGGGAATCTAAACCTTGAAAGCACATAAGTTGTCCAAAGTCATGCAGTTAGTTGGGTGACTCAAAGGTAAGGGTAAAAATTTTAAGGTTTTGGAGATGGTGGCAGTGGTGGCAGGGATGATGGCAAGTGAGAGTTTCTGAAACTCTGAGAGATGGACTGGGACCAGGGCAGACCCTTAGAAATGCATGGGTAATATGAGGTTCTCTAGAACCACTAAGCAGGTTTCAAATGGATTGACTTTAATGGCCAAGAAGTTATGTGTTCACATTCTGAATTGAGGTTCATTTAATATCATTTGTCTGCCTAATATGGTGAGATTAGTAGTAATATACTGTGTGTAGTAACTACACATCAGTTACATTTGATCTCAGTTATATTTGATTATTTCACTAGTTGCACTCTAGATACTAGCTCTTTACCAGTTAGGGAAACAAATAGTCATCACCAGGAAGTTCTGGTTATGTGCAGAAAAGCGGGGGAGTGGGGAGTATGTTCAATACATTGAAACCGTGTGATCTTGGCTCTCATTAAGCTTGAAATCTAGTGGGAAAGTAATATTAGTATAGAGATTTAGAATTAACTTTAAACTATAGTCCCAAAGTGTTAAACTCCCAAAGTACTAAATTCATGTTCATTCATTCCAGAAATGCAGAAGGAGAGAGAGTTCATCATGGATTCTGAGTTAAAATGAAATATTTAGTTCTTTCAAAAACAACTTCATATTCATCCTAGCAGTCAGACTGGCATTATTTGCACGTGTTAGAAACATTAAGTTTTAAAGTTAAGCTTAATCTGTTTTGTTCCATTAGGAAAAGGACCCTTTTAAAATTTGGAAAATATGAAAGAAAACATTAATCCATAATTCTAAAGACAACTATTTTTGTATATTTCCTTCCAGGCTTTTAAAAACATTAAAAATACTTGTGATTATGAAGTAGAATTGTTTATTTGTTTTTCCTTAAAATTATAAGCTTTAAAAAATGTCCATATATATAATTTCAAATACCTACTTGACAATAGTGAGATGTGTCATCATTTGTTCATTCAGCCAGGCCCCATGGTTAGACATTCATTCAAATTTTTCACATCTGATGCTTCAGTGACCATCTTTGTGAAAATGAAAGTCGCTCAGTCGTGTCTGAATCTTTTTGACCCCATGGACTATACAGTCCATGGAGTTCTCTAAGCCAGAATACTGGAGTGGGTAGCCTTTCCCTTCTCCAGGGGATCTTCCCAACCCAGGGATCGAACCCAAGTTTCCAGCATTATGGGCAGATTCTCCAGCTGAGCCACAAGGGAAGCCCTACCATCTTTGTAAACAAACTTTTTTTCATATTCAGGATTCTTTTCCTTAGGTCCAACTCCTGGAAGTGGAGCTGCCAAGCAAAAGAGTATACCATTTTTAAGGTTCCTGATATATTTTGACACATTGCTTACCAGAAGAGTTATCCCATCAATGTGAGATCCATTTCACAGCAGTCAACAGCACAAAATAGTCTCATTTGTTTTTTATTTGCTAAATTGGGAGACAAAAAATTTTATATTATTGTTTTAATATCAATTCTTTGATATTACTATTAAGTTTGAACAATTCCTCATACTTATGGTTATTTCTTATTTATTTATATTATTGTTTACTTTGTAATTTTCTCAGGTTTTATCAGTTTGTTTGAGTTTTTGATGTGTTAAGACATTAATGTTAGGTTTTTTTTCTTAATGAATAAGTGTTGATGGTTCTTTTAAAATTATATTCCTTTAAACACCAATTTTCAACATGTAGGGTTTCTCGGTTTTAAAAAATATTATTTGGGGAAAACATTTAATTTCCGTTTTTTTTTTTTTTTTAAGGTACTCTTTTGGACTGGTTTCTTATGCTGTCAATGGATGTGGGCTCAAGTGGTATAAACTCTTTATACTAAGCAATTACTTTAAGAAAAATAAAATTACAATGATACATTTTCTGTAAAATGTATATAAGGTATACCAAAGTGTGGTAAAAAATTGTTTTTCGAAAAAAGTGTTTTGGGGAATATTTACTACTTTGAATTATCTGCACTATTTTCCTGTAGTAATGCCAATAGAGTAAGTAGATTGTATGTGAAAAGATTTTTTTGAGTTTTTTATATTTTTTTAAAGTTTATCTTTTGAGATAAAATTTACATGTGAAAAGATTTTTACCTTCAAATTTTGGAAAGCTATATTGTTTGATTTAGAAAGGATGGATGGGCTGTGTACCTTTTCTTTTGTATCCTCAAACCTGAAGCCTTGTTGTTAATTCCCAGCACCGATGACCTTTTTTTCAAATTAGCGCTGGTTTTTATGGGCTGCAAACTTTTCCCAATAGCTGAAGCAGAGACTTCTGGGCACTTTTTCATTTCTTCTTTCTTCACCGTTTTAAAAGCGCCCCTTGCCTCCTCGGTTTGTCATTACGTGTACTGGAGTACAGAATAGAAAATGCAAAAGAAGACAGCTGCACAGGAGGTTTTTCTTTTTAAAGAAGTTGATAGACAAATGGCACAGGGTTCACTGTTCTCGCCAGCTGAGAGTTTAGCTTCCAGAAAGCGCTACTTTAAGGGAACAAGTGAAGTAGTGTGCAAGGCCTGAAAGGCTTCATTGACGCAACAGCCGGGAGGCTCTTGTAGTACATTGTCTGGTATGCAATGCCCTTCGGAAACCAGCTCTTGAGATCTCTACACCCCCAACAACCCCCAAAGCTTAAAAAGTAGGCTTTTTTTTTTTTTTCCCCCACTATACTTGGTTTTCTAACTGAAATTCCTGAAAAGGAGTTTGTTTTTGTTTATCTTTTGCCTTTGAGTGTCAATGATTCACATAATCTCTTGGCTTGCTTAGTGGGAACACTGGGGGTCTGGGCAGTAGGGCCAAATGGTTGTCCCTAACAAATTAGTGATCCAGCATTAGTGCTGGCTCTCTGAACTAGAATCTAAGAGCTGGAGTAAAAACGAGTCCTTGGGTGGGGGAAATAAGACAACTTTGAGGCTGATGATTCTGTTTTCTTGATGGTTGATCTGGAGAGATTTAAGTTTATCCTAAGGAATAACTTTCCAGTAGAAAAAGGTATTCAAAGTCATTAGATTTGTATCAGTGAAGTTGTAGACTCACTTGTAGGCTTTGAGAGAGTGCTTTGGGGAAGACACAACCATCTGTGGCATGCTAGTTTGCTGTAGAAGGGCTGGGGCCAGTCAATCTCTTTATCAATGGTTTTCATTCAAATATTAATAGAGCTCCTATTATGTGTCTAGCCTTGAGAAAGGATGTGGATTGTGCTCCTGAACTTTGAGGAGCTCAGTGTCATTGACCCCATTGACTGTGGAAGATCAGCAATTCACCCTTATTCTGCAGGGAGCACTGAGACCCAGTGACTTGCTAGAGATTATGCAGTTAGTGGCAGATTTTTGACTGGAAGCTACATCTTTTTACTCCCAGTTTGGTATTTTTCCATTTGACTGTTTTTGAAAGTACCCCTTGTTGTTAGAGAACAATTCAAGACAAGATATAATTAAGTATAGATTGAATAATCAGTTGCCATTGCACATGGGGAAATTTCATTGTTACCTGGTTTATCTGGAAGGTTTTGAGGAATGGGTATGATGTGAACATCACAAAAGAACCAGAAAAATCTGGTCTCTGCTTCTGTGTTGTTGGGGGACATACATAAAGAAATTTATATTCTTCAGTGCAAGTACAAGCCTTTAAATGTGTTGTCTGTCGGAGCATGTGCATACAGAAGTTCCTTTGGTGAACATCAGAATGAAAGTTGGGTGAAGGTTGGGAGGCTGAGGGTGGGGGATGAAGTGGAGTCCAAGTGATTCACAGATTTCTGAGTAAGCTGGGCCATCAAACATCAGAGGATGAACCTAGGTTGCTAAAACTTTGAGTTTATGACAGGAGTGGCCCTTGTGGAGGTCTTGATGTAAAGAACTTGAGTTACTCCCCAGGAACTTCTGCTCAGTTGCTAGGAATTAGTTATTGACCTTAATATTTGATTTCTTCTCATTCTATGCCTATGCCTTTAGGTTTTCTTTCCCATTTAAGAGCATTGCTAAAAGCAAAAGTAACAATCTTAACCATCTGCTACTTAAACCAGAGGGGATTTATTCCTTTTAATTGAAAGGATATTTGTTCCAACAGAAGGGTATTCTTTAGAGACGAAAGTCTGTGGCAGCACATATATTTTGGTCACTGCTCTGCAGTCACGCCGCGCGCGCGCGCGTGTGTGTGTGTGGAGGGGCGTTCCCCAAAGAGCAAATAACATATGAGAGTTTGGGGCCAGAGAGAGCACTGGTTCAGGGAACAGAAAGTTTTAGTGCATGGGCAATACGGCTGGAGTATGGGGTGAGGAGGGTGCTGGGCCCTGAGGCATCTGTTAAAGGCACCCTTTAAGGGTGAGGAGAGAGGGAAGATGAGTCTGCAGAAGCCAGATCTAGAGGGCCTTGTAAACTGTGTTAAAGAAAGCAGACCTTAATTCAAGGGCAATGGGGATATGGCTATGAGATTTAAATTTTAGATCACTCTGATCACTGTTGGATCATGGAAGAGGGAGAATGAGAAACAGTAGAATCAGTGAAACTAATAAGAAGAATGTTGCACTAGTTGAAGAGAAGAGCTGATAGCCTGAACCTGCAGGGGCAGAACTGCGAATAACAATTTTGGCATTCAAGGCAAACAGCTAAAAATTGACCTTCAAACAATTCTGTAATTCAAGCTATGGCTTGTAAGTGGGTGTGACTGTGATGTGCCTTCCAATAGCTTTCTATTTAACTAAATATTCTGAATAACCAGGTGCTGCTATTCCTTTAAAATACTTGTTTTTAAAAAAGCAAACAAACCCAGACTTCCCTCTCTACATTTTTGTCTCCACAGGCAAAGCACCATCAATTCCTAGTAGTTAGTCTCAGGCAGAGGCAGGGGGAGGGAGGGAGGTGGTCAGATCAAGGAGATAGTTGAAAAGTAGGATGGACAAGGAGAGCTTTTGAGGGAAAAAGATTTTAAAGTTTTTTTTTTTAGTTGAAAGAGTAACACGTGCCACAACAAAGTTCAAACAGTACTAAAGATGTACAATGAAAAGTATGTCTCCTTAAACAGAGTCAAGTTCTGTTACTAGTGCTTGTGTATCCTTCTAGAAGATTTTTGTACCACTGTAAGCTTAAATTTTTAGGATTTTTATTTAACAGTTTTCCTTTTTATGAAAACATTTAATATTTTTCTTTTTATAAAACTAGGAACATACAATACATCCTGCTTTTCCCTTTACTAATTCATTTACATTATATTGTGGCAATTTTGCCACATCTACTTCATTCTTTTTAATGATTGTCCATTGAATGAAATGTGTTATCATAATTTTTTGAAATTGATCTCCAAAATGATGGACCCTGGGGCTGTTTGCAATTTTTGGTATTTGATTTAGATTTGTACATAAGAGAAGAGGCATGAATTAATAAAGAAGGAATTTTAGGTTGTGAAAAAAAGGTTTCTATACAAACTGGACCCCCTGGCATTTTTGTGACTGTGGAACTACTCTTGCCTTGCCTTAGGGTGAGTATTGTTATAAGGGTGGAGGTGGGAGAGTAGTAGATGTTTACATGCACCTTTGAGTCTCAGGGACCAAAGAACTGGGTGTTTCTAACAGGGATGGATTGAAGCTGGCATAGTCACTTCTACACCAAGTAAAGATCTTTCAGGGGAGGAGGCTGCCACAGCTATGAACACTGACCACGCGTCCCTCCAGTAGAAATGCCCTCTTATCCATCCATGGCTGTCAGTCATGGTATTGTATCCTAAACCTACCTGCTGTCACAGTTGTTTATCTGGGTTCCCTAGCCACAGTGAGAGACAGGAAGTATTTGTGAAAAACAGAAAGTAGGTTTGATAGTTTGGGAGGAATGAGAAATGGGCCGTTTTGTAAGGCTGCCTCCCACGAGTTCCTCCCTTTGGTTTAAGCACTTTGTCCTCTCCCACTGATGCTGGAAGAAAGTTAGTTTCAGATGCAACCATTTACCAGTTGCATGCTCTTGGGAAAGTCTCAACATCTTCAAACTTCAGTCCCCCCCCCCCCCCATCAGCAAAATGGGTATAATAATTCCTGGTTGGCACAGTGTTGGTAAGTTTGAATAAACCAATGGATGTGAAAGGGCCTATGTTTCATTTTACTGTTTTCCAAGGCCTGGCCAGAATGGAGTTTCTGAAGTAATATGTAATCCAACCCAAGACAGTGAAGCATATTCTATTCTTTCCTGGGATGTGCCTGCCAATGTAAGCCTCCTATACCCTCAGCTTTTGTGATTTATTGAATCTTTTCCTGAAAGGTCATCACCTTTAAGAAAATATAACCAGATTTGTATAGGACTCTATGGCTGGCAAAGATGCCTTAGTAACAATGATCTAACTTGAGGCTCCCAGCAAACCATCTGGGTAAATAGGGCATATTTTATTCCCATGCAACAGATGGCATAACTAGCTTCAGGGAGATTGGTATAAAGAAACTGAGACTCAGAAAAGACAGGTAATAAAGAGTAGAGAGCAGCAAGAGGGCCCTCTAGACTACTGCATTACTACTCCCAATCTGCCTAGGCTTGCAATTCTTTTTTTTTTTAATCAAACATTTATTTGGCTGCACTGTGTCTTAGTTGTAGCATGTAGGCTCTAGTTCCCTGACCAAGGGTTGAACCCAGGCCCCCTGCACTGGGAGAACAAAGTCTTAGCCACTGGACCACCAGAGAAGTGCCTAGCTTGGAATTCTTGAGTCTTTCTCCCCAGTCATGTTTTATATCCTAGTAAATACATGTCACTTTAAAAATAATTTCTCATTGAAAAAGAGTAGTATTAGTAAGATACTTTACAGTTTGCAAAATGCCTTAAAATCCATGGATGCATTTGATTCTTACAATAACCCCATGAAGTAGGTAGAGCAAATGTGAGTAATTCCATTTTGCACATGAGGAAATAGATTTAGGAATTGAGACCTGCCCAAGGTCAAACTATCAATAAAGAGAAGAGTCAGGATGGGAACCTGGCCTTCTGGCCAGCAACTTCAATGCCTTTTTATACTTTCATTATTGTTATTCTGCTTTTTATTGGGCTATGTAATTCTTTTATTTAAAAATTCAAACTAGGTAGCTTTGTGCACACATTCATGAAAAAATATTTATTGAGTACCTTTGTAAACTGCTCACCATCTAGTTGGAAGAAAGGTAAATAAACAAATGGTTACCATCAAAGACAAAATATACTCGTCAGTTTGGAAACTTTAGTAAATGGTTTTTAATGACAGCATGATGACAACTTTTCCTCAAAAATTGATGATCACTACTGACTTTTGTGAAGAGTGGGATAAACAAGCCATACATATACATGCCCATGTGTGTGACCGCTCCCCCTCCCCAACATCAGTGAAAGTCATCTCAATTTTACATTCTAATAAGTAATTTGCTTGGCATGTTAATCTGTAGGAAATTACAGGCTGGTGTTTGTAGTGTATCATCAGAAAATGTCAACTAGATTACAGTATTATGTTACTTTGATGTCACTGCCCAGCATTGTTTTAGTCTTTTTCTTACTAACAGATACATTTGCTAGATCTTATTTCAACAACATCATGTAAGAAAAAGAGAATTTGTAATAATTTCCTTTGCAAACAGCATATTTCTTGTTTGATAATAAAGACTTTGCTTAATTCTGTCCTCTTGCTTTCTTGGGGCCATAATTGGTTGTTGGTCTGCTCATCCTTCTCACTCTCCAGGGCAACATGTGACCTAAAGCAGACTCTAAAAGAGGAAGGATAGGTCAGACTCAGAGATTCGAGATTAAACAGAACAGTATGTTTAGAGCACTAGACTCAGAATTTTTTTTTAGAAAAGGAAGAGTAAAACTCCCCTGTATAATGAAGAATTATCTTTACCCAAAGAGATGTCTGGCCTTTGCCCTCAGCTACTGGGAGGTAATATCTAGGCCCCTCAGATGTCCTACCTGATAGGAGTGTCTTTGTCTGCCTGGGGGGTTTGGCTACTGGCCAGTCTAACAATGTGATTTAAGATGGGGGCTTTGAAACATGCGATCCATATTAGTTCTGCTTCCAGAGGAACAGTAGACTACAGGTCAGAGATGTGGGCAGTGTGTGACTGAGCCTCAGTAAAAACTCTGGACACCAGAAACTTGGGTAAGCATCTCTGCTTGGCAACACTCTTGAGAATTGGCACACATTGTATCCGGGAGGAGGTAATGTCATCCAGGACTCCACGGGAGATGACCAGAAACTTCATGTTTGGACCGCTCTGACATTTCACCCCATCTGTCTCTTCTTTCGGCTGCTTCAGATTTGTATCCTTTTGTAATGATAATACTTGACTAGCGTGTTCAGTGCTTTCCTGAGTCCTGTGAGTAGTTCTAGCAAACTCTCAAACTTGATGGAGTAACAGGATCCCTGCTTTTGAGACTAGTGTCTGAAGTGAGGGCAGCCTTGTGGAGGACTGCGCCCATAACCTGTGAAGTTTGGTGGCCTAACACTGGTAGTTGGTGTTGGACATCATTGCATTTCCCAAAACCCGATTTTAGATTTAGATTTTGGCAATTTCCAGGTTGGTTGCTTCTCTCAGCTTCAGATTTTTCAAAATTTTGTTTTTTAACTTTATTATGTTTTTAAATTTTTGGCTGTGCCCATGGCATGTGGGACCTTAGTTCCCCAACCAGGGATTGAACCCATGCCCCTGCATTGGAAGGCTGAGCCTTAACCCTTGGACCACTGAGGAAGTCCCTCAGCTTTAATTTTTTTTTTTTTAATCCTTCATTTGGGGGTCATTTCTGCCCTACTTTCCTCACAGGGTTAATTCTTAAGATCAAAATAAATGAACAATGTATGTAAAAGCTATAAATAGCAAACAAGAATATACTATTTAAAAACTGTAATGAACCATCAAAATATATTAACATTATTACAATGAAACTAAATGGTGGGGATGAATTTGGCAGAGGTGTGGGTGGGTTAGGTACCATTTTATTCAGTCATTCATTACACGAACAATTTTTGCCTTTATATTGTGTTCAGAGTGTTAGGGAGATAACAGTGAACAAGTCAACCCTGTCCCTATGGGGGTTATGTTCTACTCAGGGAGAGAGATAATAACACAGTAAACAAGGCAAGTAATGAGACTGTGCTAATTGTTGCTCTATTTGAGGGATATGATGGGGGCAGTTCCATTGGAAGGGATGCTTCTTCAGATGGAGTGGCCAGTAAAGAGTTCTCAGGAGAGCTGACATTTGAAAAAAAGATTCTAAGGACGAGAACTAGAGTGCTTTTTAGGCTGAAGGAATGGGAAGGGCAAGGTCTTGAGGCAGGAAAGACACTGGTGCATTTGAAAAACAAAAAGGAGATCTATGTGACTGCTTCTGGATAACATAGGGTGGGAGGTGTGCCTGATCAGAGGAAGGGGAAGAAGTCTGGATTTTTATTTTGTGATTGATGTGAAACTTCATGTGATGGTTTTAAGTAGGCAAGTAACATGAATTGCTTTAAGAATCTGGCTGCTGAGTGGGGAAGAGGAGAAGCTGGGGTAGCTCACCGGGTCCTAAGGGATTGCGAAAAGGGAGGTCTGCGGGACAACCTCCGGCTATTACTGTGGTTGGTCTTAGGGTGACAGCTGGTAACTTATTGTCCGCCTAACTCTGTTATCTAAATTCCACTCTCTCTGCTAGAGATGAGTCCACTGTTACCACTGCTGGCTTACCTGATGGTGTAACCCACACCCTTATTCTTTTTTAAATAATATTTATTTATTTGGCTGTGCCCGGCCTCTTAGTTGTGGCATGGGGAATCTTTGATCTTTGTTGAGGCATGTGGGATCTTTAGTTGTGGTATGTGAACTCTTGGGCTTCCCAGGTGGCGCTATTGGTAAAGAACCCGCCTGCCATTGCAGGAGATGTAGGATATGCAGGTTCGATCCCTGGGTCTGGAAGATCCCCTGGAGGAGGGCATGGCAACCCGCTCCAGTATTCTTGCCTGGAGAATCCCATGGACAGAGCAGCCTGGCGGGCTACAGTCCATATGGTTGCAAAGGGTTGGACACAACTGAAGTGACCAGCATACACAAGCACATACATGTGAACTCTTAATTACGGCATGTATGATCTAATTCCCTGACCAGGGATTGAACCCAGGCCACTGCATTGGGAGCACAGAGTCGCAGGCATCAGACCACCAGGGAAGTCCCCTCACACCCTTATTCTTGAGGTGGTCTGAGCCCTGATACCCTTATGCTTCACAGGCTGGGCTGTGGTTGCCATTCATGCCACAGTTAGGCCGCAGAGTGCCAAGAGATGCCCAAGTGGATCCCTGTGTTCCGTGTATCCCTGCCCCACATAGTACCAGGTCTACCTCTTTTTGCTGATTTGGGTCAATATTCCTGCCTCAGGCCCCTCTCAAAGCTGCAGCCTTGGAGAATGACATGCATGATATAACTTATATTTTTAAAATGTCACTCTGGCTGCTGTGTGGAACCTGAAGGAGTCAGAGTGGAAGCAGGGAGATAAGCAGACGTTCCTGTGGTTGTCCAGCTGAGACATGGTGGTTTGGGCCAAGGAGGTGGCCATGGAAATACTTCTACTTGCTAGACTACAAACTCCAGGAAGGCTCCTGGAGCTATGTCTTGTATACTTATGTATTTTAAGCTTCTAGAAAGTGCCTGGCACGAAGTAGGTACTCAAAAAACATTAGTTGGGTCAATGAGTGAGTAGTTACTATCTGAAGTTAGTCATGAATCAGGTTTAGGATAAATAAAAGTGTAAGCTCTTCTAAAAAAAGAAAAAGCTGCAACTCTTTATGTCCCCCAGTATATTGGTTAAAGCAGTATTCCTAGGGGTGGAACATATTGTCTTGAGAACAAAGAGGTCCACTAGAGATTGTGTTTCCATCTTTGTGGATGCAAGATGCAGCAATTTGTCTTCTTCAAATGGATGTCCTAGCATAGTAGGCCGCTGGACCCCAAATGACTTTAATGAAAGGGCAAGTCCCTGAACCTTCATGGAGTTTATATCCCACCCTCTTGAGTGCTTCTGTCTTACCACGGCTTTAAGGTGCTAGTCATCTTTTGCTCATTCTCCCCAGTCAGCATAATATCATTGATATGAAGGATCAGTGTGATATTCAGTGGGATGTCCAGACAGTCTAGATTTTTACTGACTATGTCATGACATAGATTTGGAGAATAACCACAGTCTGGGGGGGAAAATGAAATGAATGTTGTCCAGTTCATATGAATGCTGTTTCTGATCCTCTTTCCTGATTGGGATAAAGAGGAATGCATTTGCTAAATCAGTGGCCACATGTCAGGTACTTGAAGTCATATTTGTATGCTCTGGCAGTGAGACCATGTCCGGCATGGTGGCTGCCATCAGGGCTTGCATTGAGCTGGCAGCAGTCTATAGTCATTCTCCAGGATCCATCTGTTTTCTGCAGGGCCCAGACTGATGAATTAACCAGAAGTTTGGTAGAGACCACTATCCTTACATCCTTGAGATCCTAAAGAGTGGTACTGATCTCTATCCTCCCTCTAAAATGGGATATGGTTTTTTTTAATGTACCGTCTTGTCTGGGGAGCAGAGGAGCGGGAAGAGGCACACAGTTTCAGAGGTTTCCGTTTGCCCTTCTCCACTGTGAAAGCTCTTATCACATAAACCAAGACCTAACGTGGGGGCCTCTCGAACTACCAAATATATATCAATCTCAGCTACACATTCAGAGACTGGGGCAATGACCACCAGGTGGAGCCAAGGACCCAGTAGGCCCATTTGAAGATGACGTCAACCAGGGCTCCCTTTTGACCTGGCCCATGTCCCAGCACTCTGATTGGGGTGTGTGTTGGGGGGGTGGCGTTCATAATGACATTCTATGCCTCTCAATAGCAGTGTCATTTCAGACCCTGTGTCCTGTTGGATATCCACCCCCACCCCCCAATACCACCACCTAGTTTACAGTCACCCAAGTAAAATGGCTGTGAGTCCCTTTGGGAGAAAGACTGGTGGAATTATTATATCGTATACCTTCCGTGACATTGCAGGGCCCTGTCTCCTGGAGACTTGGACACTTTTTCATTCAGCAGATGTCAGGTCTGAAAACAGTTTCAGGTCTTTGAACTGGGCAAGGGATTATGACTTTTAAAAAAAGTGTTTTAAAAAATATATTCAGCTGTGGTTAAAAAAAAAACAAACATAAAATTGATCATCTTAACCATTTTTAACTGTACAGTTGAGTAGTCTTAAGCATATTCACAATATTGTGAAACCCACCCCAGAAATTGTTCATTTTACAATTTTGAAACTGCACCCATTAAAAAGTAACCCATTTCCCCCTCCCCACAGCCCCTGGAAACCACTATTCTACCTTCTGTTTATATGAATTTGACTACTTTAGATACTTCATATGAAGTGGGAGCACTTGTCTTTTGTGACTGAATTTCTTAGCAGTCCTAAAGGTTCATCCATGCAGTAGTATATGACAGGATTTACTACCTTTTTAAAGGCTGAATAATATTCTATTGTACATATATACAAAAATTTGTTTACCCACTCATCCTTTGGTGAATAACTTGAGTTACTTCCACATCAGGCCCACCTTAATGCTGCTGCAATGAACATGGGTGTGCAAGTGTCTCGTCAAGATCCTGCTTCCATTCTTTTGGATATATACCAGGAGTGGGATTGTAATTCTATTTTTTTGAGGAACTGCCATATTATTTTCTATAGTGGCTGCACCATTTTACACTCCCACCAACAGTGCACAAGGGTTCCAATCTCTCCACATCAAGGGATCATGAATTTTTTTTTTTAATTGGGGCAACAGTGCTCAGCCCTCTGTTCATCTAGTCTTGCATTCTATTTATGTATTAAACAATGCCCATCTGTTTTATCACTAAGGATATTGTATTCTATTGACCAACTCAAATATCTGTGGGTTAAGCCCCCTTGATTGGCCCTTCAATCTTCCTGTTCATTAAGATAATTGTGACTCCCCCCCCCCCCCCCAGCTTCTACTGTTGCCACCTGGCCTCCATTCGTGGTGTGGGGGAGGGGGTTTGATTATCTCCATTGCTGTCAATAATCCCAACTTTGTGGTTACCTTCACAGAGGTAGGACCTTCATCCCGGTGTGCAGAGATGAGCCACCACTGAACCTAGTGATGCTGGTGCCCCTCTAATGCCTGTGGTGAATGGTGTGTCTTCTGGACTGTCCATGAAGTCTTCAGGCCTCAAAGAATAGATCCATTTCAGTACATCCACTCCCTAAGCTTTTTAATCCTTTCCTCCACTGTCTGATATAACTTTGCTCAGTGTGGGACATCACTTTTTCCAGGCTTCTAGGAGCACTCTAATAACACACTGGAACCATCTCTAGGGTGCTTTCTAGAATGTAAACCCTGTATCCCAAGAGCATGCCCCTAAATTAATAAACTCTTATTCAGTTTTATATCCTGGTACCCTTGATCAAGGGCTTTCCAGGTGGCGCTAGTGGTAAAGAACCTGTCTGCCAGTGCAGGAGATGTAGGAGATGTAGGAGATTCGATCCCTGGGTGGGGAAGATCCCCTGGAAGAAGGCATGGCAACCCACTCTGGTATTCTTGCCTGGGGAATCCCATGGACAGAGGAGCCTGGTGGGCTACAGTCCGTGGGGTCGCAAAGAGTTGGACACGACTGAAGCAACTTAGTATGCACACCCTTGATCAAGCACACTCAAAATCTAATCCATGGCATCTTCTCCTGCTCCTGCTATTACATGCTGGGTATTAGTTCCTTTTCTCCTTTATGAGGTCCAGTATGTTCTTAAATGAATTGTGTTGTAACTTAGCCCTAGTTGTTATCCTGGCAGCCAGAAAAGGTGATGGAGCAGATCCTGGTCCCTGCCACCTTTTAGGGAGGGGCCTTTCCTGGGGACAGGTGGTGCTAACTCTTAATGGGGAGGGGGGCCCACCTTTGTATGGGTAACCAAAATCTTCTGGGAGGTCTACCATCCAAGGGGACCAGATGTCCCCACTCTGTGTGTCAGGGTTCCAGTGCAGGTTTTCTCAACTAGGGCCCTGAACTTGGCTCAATAGATCTACCTTGTCTGAAGGTTCTAGTTACCTGCCTCAGCTGGAAGTTCGTCTTTGAAGTTCTGCATGTCTGCTAGTTTCTGGGTTGAGCCTTCATTCTTTATTACTCTCTTAATGGCAGGAGAGAAGAACCAGAGAAGCCTCAGGCTTTCACACTTCGTTTCAGTTGGTTGGGAATTGCTTTTCCTTATCTCCCTGTAAGATGTCAAAGCAGTTGAGTAACTATCAGCCAGTTTTCTTGTCCTTGTATGAGTCATTTCCCTATCCTTTTCAAATACCTGAATCATTTCACTGGCTAGGAGGTCTGCTCCACCAAATCATTCTCCTGTTACCAGCGGTGAAAGTTTTTCTGGCTGGAGACCGGTCCTGCCTCTCTATAATTTTTCCTTTAAATTTTGCTTGCAAACCAAATGGTTCCTTCTTTAGTTCCTTTCTCTTGCAATACCTTATCATTTACAGCTAAGAAAAGCTTATTAGTACATTCGATATGTTTTCTATCTTCCTAATACCATA
Source organism: Cervus elaphus (assembly GCF_910594005.1). Classification (NCBI taxonomy): domain Eukaryota; kingdom Metazoa; phylum Chordata; class Mammalia; order Artiodactyla; family Cervidae; genus Cervus; species Cervus elaphus. The sequence continues at coordinate 43,318,971 of NC_057834.1, forward strand.
GGTGACAGTTTCATAAATTATCCCACCACTGTTTAACACAAGGTAACCCTTTTTCCAGCGTCCAATAGTAATTTCCTCCTGTTCATCCAGCCTCTACTAGTAGTCTCCTGGCTGCCTGATCCCAATGCCAGTGTCCTGTGTTTTAGGTTTTAATTATGGCCATTTCCCACTTCAAAGTTTCAGTTTCTACTGCTACATAACAAACCACCCCAGACTTAGTGACTTTAGACAATGACTTATTAATTTCTCACAGTTCTGTGGGCTGACTGGGTGGTTGGTCTTTGGTCTTGAATGGTGTGCTGCATTTAGCTTGTGTTTGCCCAGAGGCTTGAATCCTGGGATGTTTCGGTGTGGTTTCACTGCCTCTTCCCCCATGTGGCCTCATATCCCAGAGATGCTCGGCCAGGTTTATCTATGTGCAGCTAAACTTTAAGAGGGCCAGAGAGGAAACTGTAAGAGCTCTTAGGGCCTAACTCTGGAACGTATACAATGGCATGTTCCTCTGGCCAAAGCAAGTCACAAGGCAAAGCCAGATTCAAATAGCACTTGGAGGAACAGCAATGCCTCTTGAGTAGGGGAAGCAGTAAACTCACAATGCAAGAGCATGGAGGGAGGTTGATTCATTGAGGGTCACTATTTAAGGATCTACCACACTTAAGGTGCCTATTAAAATGGACTACTACTCAGCCATAGAAAAGAACGAGATTTTTCCTATTTGCATCAACATGGATGGACTTGGAAAGAATTATGCTAAGTGTGGTCAGTCAGAGAGAGAAAAAATACTGTATGATATCATTTTTATGTGGAATCTAAAAAATATAACAAACTAGGGAATTTAACAACGAAAAAAGCAGCAGACTCACAGATATGGAGAACAAAGTAGTAGTTACTAGTTGGGGGGTGATATAAGAGTGGGAGGGTGGGAGATACAAACTATTGAGAGTAAGGTAGGCTCAAGGATATATTGTACAACACAGGGAATATAGACAATATTTTGTTACAACTGTAAATGGAAAGTGATCTTTAAAAATGGTATTAAAATTTGGTAATAGATCCTGTGAATTCTCATCACAAGAAGAAAAAAAAAATAGATGGGACTTCCTTGGTGATGCAGTGGATAAGAATCTGCCTGCCAGTGTGGGGGACACAGGTTCCGTCCCTGTTCTGGGAAAAGTCCACATGCCTTGGAGTTAAACCCGAGCACCACAACTGCTGAAGCCTGTGTACCTAGAGCTTGTGCTCTGCAACAGGAGAAGCCACTGCAATGAGAAGACCTCAAAACACAAAGAGGAGCAGCCCGCACTTGCCATAACTAGAGAAAGGCCACACACAGCAACAGTGCAACCAAAAAAATAAAAAATAAAAATACATTATAAAAAACAATGCCTGTTAGACACCCAAGTAAAGGAGCCAAAAAAGTACTCAGTTGTAAGTGCCTTGGTCCCAGAGTTGGGGGTTAGGCCAGGAAAGAAACTGGGAGTCAGCACACAGCTTTGATGCTTATGTGCATCGTCCTGCCCGGCACGTTCCAGGTGGCTAAGGCAGAGTGCAGCCCTATGCGCAAGGCTGGGCGAAGCCTGGGGGAAGAGGGACATTCTGCTCTCACGGTGGCTCCAAGTCCAGGTCCCCACTCGGGTGTAGGGTATTCCACTAGCCCTCTCCTTCTTCCTGCCAGAGCCTAGGCATTAGGGATGAGGTTAGGATGACTGGCTTGCACGCAGAGGATGTAGGACAGGAAATCATTCCACTGCCTTGTCACCTAAAGGAAGGAACCCAGGAAAATGGGGAACAAGCCATCCATGATGCTCTGCTCAATCTTTTTTTTTTTTTGTTGTTGTTGTTCTGCATTTGCTGCCAGGTAGGAGCAATTTGCAAAAGCAACCATAGTCCTATTGTTACCACCTCTGACCACTTCCTCTCATTCTTCATCCAGAAGATAGTAGTTTAGACATCATCCCAAGATATCTTCCTTTGTGGCTCAGCTCTTAAAGAATCTGCCTGCAATGTGGGAGACTTGGGTTCGATCCCTGGTTTGGGAAGATCCCTTCGAGAGGAGAAAGGCTACCCACTCCAGTATTCTGACCTGGAGAATTCCATGGACTGGAGAGTCCATGGGGTCACACAGAGTTGGACACGACTGAGTGACTTTTCACTTCACCAAGATATCTGACATCACTTTGTTCAACCAAAACTGATTACCCTTATTTTAGATTTTTCTGTGTTTCTTGGGAGAAGGGGCTGTTTGCTGTCATGATCTTACTAGCAAGAATGAGATTGAATCTAGTATTTTTGAAAGAAAGAGGTGACTTCAGAGCTATTCCAAACCAGCAGGAAAGACAGGGGAGATAAATCCAACTTGTCCAAAGGAGAAAGCAAAGAGGAGGGGATGAGTTGGAGGCTGTTTTGCAGATCAAGGGTTCTCTGTTGCCTGCTCTTCTCTGAGTTACTCTTTTCCATATTGTCTTTATGAAAATGAAAACTCCCTTATGTCCCTTGTTTCTGCAGCTATATCAACCTCTCCATCCTGATAACTTAGGAGAAACCGGGAATCTGTATTCTCAAATTGCTCCCCAACCTTCACGTAGTTCTCTCCACACTTGTTAACTCTCCAAGAACGTATTTTTAAACTGGTTTTGCTAATTCTTGCATTCTCCCCAAGCCTGCTTTCAAGACAGCTCAGGCTGGGGTTGAGGTTGGGGCGAGGCACGTACGAGAGTTTCTGGCTCCGTCTCTCATTTCCTGAGCTGTGAGCTGGGCTGCACTAATTGACCTCGAGGGTCTCAGCTGCGCTAAGTTGGGTGTTTGTTAGATCTCGTTAGGATTGTAATTAGTGCAGAGAATCTGGGTCACAGGCAACTGGTTGGATTGATGATCTCAGGGGGCACGAATAAAGGCGGGGAATAGCAAACAGGTTCCTCGTTTCGTGGGTGGGATGGGCTGGGGCAGGGAATGGTGGGACTTGTGTCATACAGACAGACAGACACAGGGTCGCGTGCAGAGAGGCGCTCAGGCTCTTAGGGGTGCACGCCTGTGTGTGAGTGTCTATGTGTGTGTGTGGTGTGTTCCCTCCTGCATTTACTCGGGTTTCTTTCCAATCTCTCCATATATGGTGTGGCTCTAGAGCAGGCTGGGGATTGGCTGCTGTTGTTGGGAGACTGGGAGGTAGGAAGAAAGCAGAAAAAGGAACGAACCCAGCAATGGGAGGGAGTGTGAAGGGAAGGGGGCTGTAGCCGAGCTTCTTCAAGGGTTGCAGAATAGGCTGGGTCCCCTTGCCCATAAGGTTTAAAGAGGGGAGAAATTCCTTGGGGACTGTTGTTTTGCGGGGAATGAGGTACAGTTTACTGTTGCAGAGGGGCTGGCAGAGGGCAGCTAATTCCCTAGGGTCAGCATGGCATGGCTTGTGAAGGCTGGAGCCGGAGTAGAGAAATTTGCTATTCCCCTCCCCCCCACTTTCTTTTTGCCCTAAACAACCTACAGCTCTGCTGTAGAAATAGCATGCAAATTAATTCATCAGCTTTCCAGGTCAACACCTCAGATATTCTTCCTAATGGAGGCAGATCAGGACTGTAGTTCTGTTCCCCAAACCTCTACTTAACAGTTTAATGGGAGAAGAATAGGAAAAGTTGAGGAAAACGTCACCGAAATAGGAAACGACATTTAGTTCTTTACCTGCCTCTGTCCCTCACCCCATTTCAACTCTGTCCTGGATCTCCTCATCTCACCTGGGGCCTCCCAAAAGATTCTCCCTTTTCCAGTTCATTTGTGGAAGAAAAGAATATAACAAAGATGTTGGAAGAGAGGGAAGGAGGAAGAAAAACACACATCCTGAAAAATGTCAGCAACTATGTTGTAAGCAGGTTGCCCCACACCCTCTACTCAATCCACCCATTTACCCCAAAACACGTGACTGGGAAGAAGTAAGGGAAATATTTCAGGTAAAGAAACTGGAGTGATGGAGTGAGGGAAAGGGGTCTGGGAGGAGGGGAAAGCTAGAGTGCCCAGCATTATTATCCTTCAGCCACGTGCTCCTGCTTTGTTAACTGACATCAACAGGGTGTACTCTAAGATGTTTTTCTAGTGGGAAGCCTGGCTTTGTGCTAAGCTCTGAAATTTTTGAAGACAGGAGCTCAAGCTCTCCTCACCCCACCTTTCTGTCTGTAGCCTTTAGCACAGTACCTGGTATTCTCTCCTTGAAGAAAGGCTTATGGGCACAGTCCACACACTGGATCAGTTCGTGTACCAGGATCCAGTGACAGTAAGCTCATCCTCTAAGCCTCATTCAGACTGTACTCCCACCAGCTGAGCTACAGTTATCAAGCCACTGAGTCAAACTAATCATAGCGGCAGCTGCCCCAGCTGCCACTTACCAATCAGCAGGCATTTGCCATACATCTTTATGCTTCCATTTTGCAGATGAGAAAACTGACACTTGGAAAGCTTGTGCCTTGCCCGGGGCCTCATAACTAAAAAGTCAGAATTTGAACCCAGAGCTGTCTGGTTCCAAAGCCGGCCTCATTTTACTACCCCTTGTGGCCTGGTTTTGGTGCCTGAAGACCCCAGCAGTCCAGTGCCTAGTTAAGTGTCCTGGGGTCCCTGGTCTTTCTTTTATGCTCCCCCTCACCTATCCTCCTCCTCAGCAGTGTCTCCCTCCATCCTCAAGCTCCGCTGGGAGACAAAAGATAATTGGCATGTTGGGATATATATGTCACTCTTGCTTTTGTCTTTTTCTTCACTATGTGGGAGCAACAAAGATTAAAAAAAGGGAAAATGCTGGTAAAATAAACTTATAGGAAGATGCAGACTTATATAAAGGAAGTAAATACCTTTTTTTTTTTTTTTTTTAGTAAATATCATTTTAACCTAGACTATTTGTGACAACGGGTTTCTCTGCTGACCGTTCTTGGAGTTTAGGTGAGTGAAGCTTGTTTGGAGGACAGAAGTCTGGAGACCCAGGTTCCCTCCCCTCCTACGCCAGGAGACTCTGGGAGTAACATGTAGTGTCACCCTGGTGTTCTCTCCTCACTCAAAGATACATGTAATTATGTAACGACAGGATAGATCTAGGAAAAATCTTCATGACTGCGAGTGGTGGGGACCAAAAATGTGAGAATCTCTTTCCTACAGATGTTCAACTTAGATTCCACCATCTTGCTTATGTTGAATTATGGAGTAAAATCATGAGCACAAGAACTGCAATTGAGGGTCTTGCCCAAAGGAGTTTGTTTTCCTTCTACCCATCCTCCTGAGTGTCACATGAGGGCAGCCTTGTGGCCAAGATGTCGTTTGTTTCCATTTTCTCCCCTTCCTCCCTCTCACCCTTAGGGGAGCTCTAGGTTTTGGCTTCTGGAGGTTAGAGGAAATCTAGGGAAGAGGATAAAGAAGCTAACAAGCGGTCTGCAGTTGACCCTTGAACAACCCAGGTTTGAACTGCACAGGTCCACTTACATGCAGATATTTTTCAATAAATACTACAGCACAGCCTGTAGTTGCTTTAATCCTCAGATGCAGAGGAACCACGGGTATGGCTGCTAAGTTACAGGTGGATTAACCCTTGTATTTTTCAAGTGTCAACTGTATTTCCAAGGGTTTTTTTTTGACCTTTCATTTGATTCAAGGGGCTATCTGTTCCCTTCTTTCCCAAAATCATTCATATCTTGCCTTTATGACTCATCTCTTGACACTATCACTGTTATTAACTTGATCTTAGAAACTTCAGAGGAAAGAAGCAATCAAAAAGGCTCCCCACAGCCAAGGATGCAGGGGAGCCTGGTGACCCCAAAGGTGGTCGGGAGGATGGTGGTGTGAGTGTAAAGATGTTTTTCTAAAGCTTGGGCTTGATTAGTATTGGAAGTGAGGCTTGAGGAAGGAGAGGGAGAGGCTACAGGAAACCCGAGCTTGGCCGAAAGAGGAACCGGGCACATACTTGGTTTTCCCCTTCATCCAATGCATCACAAGTCAGTTTCTTTTTTAGTTTGGTTTTCTGTCGGGTTGACTATCCCTGGTTCTCCTGTGCTAGGCACCTCCAGCCAAATCCAAACCCATACCCTCCGTCCAGGGTTGTATCTCTGAATCGGGAAGGGTGTGAGAGATGAAGGGAAGAAACACCTCATATTAAGAAAGCTGGGCAGCTTGATCTCAATCAGAGGCTGCTAGGCATGAGAAGCCAGTGCCTGGTGGGGTCAGGGAGGATTTTAATTGCACAAATCTTCCTTGGGGCTGGGATAAACTTCACTTCTGTGTGCATGGACAGGTGGCACTGGCTCTCACATCTCTAGAGTCGAGCAGCTGAAATTTCACCCTCAGATTGAAAACTTGGAATGGGACATAATAGAAGCCCCCTCCCCTCCCCCTCTAAACTTAGGAGCCCAAACACATGGTTGGGAGCAGGTTATTCCTCACACTTCAGAGGGTGTGTGTGGGTCAAATGGTCAAACTGAGCCTTCATGACCCTCTCTTCATCCAGGTGAAAGCTTCTTAATATTGCTGTAGGGGGGTCACCTGCTCCTCACACCTGAGGCAGTTTAGGGCTCAGAGACAGACGGGGGGAAGGAAGGACAGGAGGTTGGGAAATAAGGACTGTAGGAGGGTCAGGCAGCAGCAAGAGCAACGAATTCGATTGTGTTTTTGTTTTCTTTTTTGACTGAGGTAAATAAAAAAGCTTTTATCCTGCAACACTTGGAGAGAAGAATCTGTCCACCCCCACGAGTTCCAGACTCTGGCACTGGCCTTCACATCAGGCTCTTCCGGTAGTGACTGTGCTGGGTGGTCTGTCTGAGGTGGGAGTCGGGGGTCTGCAGGTCCATCTGTCTGTACAGGTCCCTCAACTCCCTGACCTCCTGCAGCACCCTCTTCGCCTGGCTCCAATTCGACGATGCCTCTCCCAGCAGCCGCTCCGTCTCCAGCAGCAGCTGCTCTGACTCAGAATCGGGAGGAGACCGAGGGGGGTCCTTGGCCTTTCGCTTCCCGTCTCCCAGTCCCTGAACCTCTGCCAGCAGCTCCTGAGTCTTCTCCAGTTTCCTGGCTACCAGGTCCTGGATCCGGGACAGCTGCCCCGGGTGGGGTGGGATGGGGGTTGGGGGGTCCTCGGCCCGTCGTTGGAGGGTGTGGGCTGGTGCAGCGTCCCGCTGAGACAAGATCTCCTCCAGGGAGGCACAACGGCTTTTTTCTGTGGCGGTCAACTTCTTGGGTGCCTGTGGGGTGTAGGTGGCCCCTTTGTCTGGCTTTTCCCAGAGTCGGGGAAGGCCGCCTGCCCGGTCCGAGGAGGGCTGGACACGATCCGAGTCTGCTCTCCGCCGGCTGCCTGCGAGCTGGGCCACAGACTTATCCAGGTCGACCCGGAAGCTCTCAGCACAGGAGGTTGGCTCCTCAGGGGAAGGGTCTTCCTCCTGGATCAGGTCCAAGGTCAGCATCCCATCCGAGGTAGAGGTTGAAGCCTGGAGGGAGAGGGCGGGAAGGAAGGGGGTAGATTGTCATCCATGGGCATTTCAGGACTGCCTGTCTGAAAGGGAAGAAGCAAGCTGTGGTCATTTCCCTCCTCAACGTGCCTTCCCTGAATGAGAAGCCCCCACTCCTGACAGAGCCCTCTGACTTTGTTTGCGCTTTCTTATTCAGTTGATGGTGATTTAAACTTAATTCTTTCATATTTCTGTGATTTAAAGTAATTTCTCTTGTTTCCCATATTTTCCACTTTCCCACGAGCTTTCTGAACAGTGTCTCTTCCTTCCGTGTTGTGGACTCTCAGCATCAACTGGGTCTGACACACACAGGATGCCTGGCATGGCAGTGTAACTGTTCTTTTCTTCTGTATCCTCTGAGCCACACACCTCAACCCACTCTGCAATTTGGACCTCAGAACCCCTTGCCTTTGAATAAAACTTGTTCTATTTCCAGGATACTGTAATTTTTTACAGGGTAAAATACTGTAATTTTTAAAAAGATAAAAAAATACTTAAAAAAATTATTCAACACCTCACATGTAACACACCTCACATGTAACACACCTCACATGTAACATACATATGTTATCTCAATCATTCCTCACAGCAGCCCTTCACATGGGCACGATTACGGCCCCACTTTACAGCTGGAGGTGGGCAGCTTCAGCAAAGCTGATTCCAACCCAGTTTTGTCTGATTTCAAAGCCCACACTCTTTCTACTATACCTGAGAGCCTCATTCCCTAGAGACTTTGAGCTCATACAAGTGAAAGAAAATCCTTGCTCCTCTAAATGCCTGCAATACGTAATGCTCTTACCTGTCAGGATAGCTAGCCACCAGACAGCATCTTACATTGCCTCATAGTATTCATCTCTTCTATTTCTCACTTTCCTTGTGAGTGTATCTCATTTTCCTCAAAAGATGCTAAATCTATTAAGGCATCCATATGTGCTAAGTCGCTTCAGTCATGTCTTGACTCTTAGCGACCCCATAGACTGTAGCCCTCCAGGCTCCTCTGTCCATGGGATTCTCCAGGCAAGAATACTGGAGTGGGTTGCCATACCCTCCTCCAGGGGATCTTCCAGACCCAGGGATCGAACTGGCATCTCCTGCATTGGCAGGCGGGCTCCTTACCACTAGGACCAACTGGAAGCCCCTACTGAGGGCACATCTTTCAAATTCACAGTAGGATAAATATTTTTGGTTTGGAGGAATCGAGAAAGGGAACAGGGTGAAGGGACTTTCCTAGCTTTTGACCTTGGTACACAAATGCCATACAGTCCCATCTGAGATGAACTGACATGGAGTTAGCCCTTCAGCAATTTTTACTTTCTTATAGCCTTACATACCACAGCCATTAGGTGTCCCCGAGTCGGAGGGCGGCGGGAGTGCTGGATTTTTGCCCTGTCTCTAGTAGGGTGGGCGAGATAGCTGTCCTCCTCAACGGTGACCTGAAGAGATGCGCTGTGAGTCATGGGTGCTATTCAGAGACTCCTTGTCCCAGACCAGCTTCCCCTGAGGCCTGAACATGCCTGGACTGGGAAATAACCCCCAGCTCAGGAACTGCTCCTGAGCAAATCTAAGGGCAAGGAATTTATGGGACATGAAGGGGCTTCTTAGGCTGGCCCATGCATCAGAAAGCAGGGAAACAGGAGCTGGCAGAAAAGACTTAGAGAGAAGCCAAGAGGTGAACAGGGCTTTCAAAAGGGAGATGAAGCAGCAGAGCTGGCGGGGAGCTAGTAAATGGGGCCTGCACCATCCTCTTCTGTCTTTAAGAGTCACCCTGCTCCCCGTGCCTCAGTGTCCACCTCCCCACAATTAGCCCCCCTAACCTCATCCAAGACGCGGTTCTTGGCTCGGGTGATGGCGGAGTTGAGGGCACTGATCCAGGATTCCTTCTCTTCCGGACTCACTGCCAGGAAGATCAGGTTAGGTGCCTGTGAGAAGATTTGCGTTTCAGTCAGGGTTTTTATAGAGCTGGCCTCACCTTGACAGTGTAGAAATGAGAAGTTAAACTTCACTCTCTTAGACCCAGCTCTTGGAAGGAGAGAGATTCTACTTCCGGAGTTACCTGTAACTTAAGGAAATCAGCCTCTACTGCAAGATGCTCTTGCTTGGAGGCTGTTTTAGAAATGACCGAGGAGGAGCTCTGAAGGGAACTGGATATTAATACAGCACTAGAGATAATTAGAAGAGGTTTGGTGAAGGACAGGTACTAAAATAAAGATCTTTAAATGTCTGAAGAGATAGAATGTGACAGGAATGGCTTCCCTGGGTTCCCTCAGACAAGAGAAATTAGATTCAGAATTTCAACCACCTATCATGGAACAGGGAAAAGTGACTGCTTTCCAAGAGGGGTGTGTGTGTGTGTATCTGAGAGCGAGAGACTGAGAGAGAGAGATGATTTTTGTGGCTGGACAGTTTAAAGGCTGGCTTGCCTGGAAGGAAGGAAATGGCCACCATGTTCTCAGATTAAATAATAAAAGCTGGTAGGAGAGCAGTAATTCAGGGCCTCTGAGTCAAACTGCTGACAGAGATCCCAAAGGGGAAGGTGTTCTCCTCTGGCCTCCACACCCCTGACCCGGTCCATGCTCCTGGGCCAAGGTGGCAGGAGGAGCATACCGTGTTCCCGGGCTGTTTGGAGTGGGCAAGAGTGAACTTGCTATGATTCTTCTTGCTCCTGCTCTTGGATTTCCGGAGCTCTTCACACTTCTCATAGTCACTCAGGTCAAACACCTCTTGAATGTTTTTCTCATCTTTTACCTAGGGGAGGATTGGAGATGAGGTGATGAGGATTAAAATTACTTAGTCCCTTCTCCCAAACTGTTAGTTTAGACCCGTCTTGGGAACCAGAAGAAGCCTGAGAAGGGAGGGATGACAGGATAGGAAAAGGCTGTCCTACCCAAGGCTCATAGAGGCCTGACAGTAGGGGGGACCCCAAGTCCTGATTCCTCGCATGGGTTTCCATTTAAACTCCTCATCCCAACTCCCCTCAGCCAAGCTACTCTTTCCAGAACCCCAGTAGGTCTCTTCATTATGATTCCTACTTTGTCCTTCAAAGGACACCGTTATAGGGCTCATACTTTAATCCTACCATTCTGAAGTAAGCAAGACCTGGATGGCCCTTGACTGTCCAGAGAAGGTAAAGGCAGAGCCAACATTAGGGGATGTCTGGAGAGAATGGAGGGCCTCCCCTTTCTTATGTGTATGTTGATGCTTTCTTACCCTCATTTAGCTCCTTCCTTAAATATATTCTATTATGATAAGACTCATCTATCTCCTTCATTTCAGCACCACAGGGACAGCCACCTCTGTGTTAGGTTTGTTCAGATAGGGTGAAAAATACACTTGTAGTTCCTACCTCACCTTATTCCTTCCAAGGTACCATTGACAACCCAATGTAGCTCCTGCAGGCTTGAGACGCCACTAAAGTCACCCACTTCGCTCTAGGCAAAGATACGTTTATACTCTCCCTGGAGGACTACTTGGAAAGAGTGTTCTGCTACCTCTTCCCATGATTCCAGTTTGAGCCCTTATAGTCAGGAAGTTCTTCCTTGTGTCTAAACTGAGCCCTTCCTGCTTGTAGAATCTATCCTGCAACCGGCTCCACCCTTAGCAGCTTTATCCATCATTTGGCTCTTAGCTCTCTTGCTGAATGTCTAATGGAAGACCACAACTCTGTCTATATCCTCTGATCCCACAGGGTGAGCGCCACAAAGCAAATTCCACTAAATTTCTGTCAAGGTCCGTTTTAAAGCCCTCAGGGATTTTCCTCTTCTCCCCTGAGGTGATCCCACGGCTCTGGCCCTCTGAAGTTGTGATCTGTCTTACAAGAGGAGAGAAGACTTTGTCACTGGCCCAGAGGAGGAGTCTGTGATTAGAAAACCCTTTCACCCTCTGCTACTTGCACCTGAGGCTGAAGACCCTGGGGAATGAGCCTGTTCATGTCTTCTTGGGATGAGAGATGACAACCACCAGCACTTGTTAAAACTAAACAGATAGACATAGCGTCATATGTTCCTTGGGTGGTATCTACCCTCCCTGACTGGAATTATTTCACAAAAGAGTCCCCACTTCACAAGTTCTGACATAGGAACTGTGAGCGTGGAGGTGACTTCATCTATCTGCGTGGTTCTCTCTTCCATCCCCCAACCCATCTCTGCTCTTGTATCTGCCCATCCTTCTGACTTGCTGCTAGACCCAGGGGACGCAGGCCCATTCAGGTGAATGGCCGCTCACACACCCACCTTTGTTTGTTTCAACCTGTTGTGGCTCCTCCAGGCCTCTCCCCTATCCTGGCTTTGGGCTAGGGAGCGGCAGGGGCCTTGAAGGATTGTGGGTAGAAATGGACAAGATGCTGGCAAGGGGTGTCCCAGAACAATTCCCAGAAACATGGGCGCATGGATGCAGGGTGGTGCCTCACTCCTCTCCCCCTCCTTCCTCAGAGCTGAGACTATCAGCAGAGGCCAGAAATCTTGGAGAGGAAAGTGCTGGGTGTGTGTATGTAGCCAGGGGAAGAGAGTTACTTGTTTCTGTTTTCCTTAGGGGAGGGGAGGGGAAGGGAAGGGAGGGAAGGGAAGGGAGGTATTCTGGCTTGGACACGACTGATAAGCAGCTCTGGGAAGCATGAGACACTGACAGAGGTCAACCCTGCATACGGCAGGGGTAGGAGATGGGGTAAGACAAGCAGTGAGATGCGTATTCCAGTGCCCAGGGAAGATGGACAGCTCCAGGTCCCTAGTTCCCCACTGTATTTTTTTTTTCCCCATCTCATTCATACAGTCTCATTTATAATTACCACTCGCCAAGGTCAACCCTTCCTTTCCCTGGATTCTTTGTCTTTAGGCAACAGAAAGGAATTTTTCCCATGCTTGCCAAAAAAGATGCACTGAACTCAATTTCCTCTACCATGAGGTCTCCCAAAGGTCTAGTTTCTGTTCCTATACATCAGCCCCATGGTCAAAAGGTGCTCTTTGACTGAGAATGAGGAAAACAGTTATTAACAAATACAGAAGGATTTCTTTGGTCGAGGCATTTGCCTCGAAAGGAAAAGACTGGTGCAAATTCTAGGACAGAGGGTTAGGGATTTCCTTGCATTAACATGTAAATTACAGATATCATAGTACATTTTTAAAAACTCTTAATTCTGTCGGCTCTGGAGCTTTCAGGAAGGGGACAGAATACAGCCTACATCCTTGATCAGTTTCACCTTTAGCCTAGGCCTTTGAAGCATGGAAACTGGCTCCAAAGAAGAGTAATACCAAAAGGCTTGTTCCCTCTTCCTATGCCTTCCTCTGCCCCCATGACTGGTCAGATGTTCCTGACTCACAGGACACCAGACATCCTAGGCTGAGGTCATTCCATTCTTTCCCCTGTCTCAGTACCCCTTCCTCCACAAATAAGGGTCCGTCACACTCTTTCATCCCCAGACTGTTTTTTAGATTGGTACAAATAAGAAAAAAAAAAAAAAAAGTCTTGTTCCTCCTACCCTTTCCCTGATCTCATGTTTTCCCCACTGACGTGTGGGAAGTTCTCCCCGATTGCTCACTAGAGTTTCCTGCCATTATGAAGTTCAGGGAAGACAGGAGATACACTTGGACATTTGCTTTAAAAAAGAAAAAAAAAACTAGAAAGTCAGCAAATTGTGAAAAAAACAAAAACAAAAACTTGGGTAGGATTTGGGGTTGGGTAGAGGTGACCCTTAAAGATAAATTCTCCTGTCAAAGTTTTTTCTCACCTCACTCCAACACCAAGTTCTCAGCTTAGTGTAAACAGCAAGGTTTAAACACCCTTAAGAGGGATCTCTTTGGCCCTGGCATAGCTTAGTTCTTTCTTAGCTGCTTCGGTAGATGTTCTGTTCAAGATGAATACTTTCCCCAGGACTGCGTGTGTGTCTTGTTTCAATACCATAAAAGGATTTATTTACCTAAATATAGTCTAAGCAGAAAGCAGAAGAGGTTAGAACTCAGGGAGGACTTCCCAGTTAGCCCCTGGTGAGGGAACTCACAGTCACAGAGATAGGGACTGGAATGGCTTCTAACCACGGAGGGGCAATTTCAGTTTCTCCACATGCCTATGTGTTATTGAGCCCAAGAATTAGGGATAGGAATCGGGTGGAGAGGGAGGTGGGAGGGGGGATCGGGATGGGGAATACGTGTAACTCTATGGCTGATTCATATCAATGTATGACAAAACCCACTGAAATGTTGTGAAGTAATTAGCCTCCAACTAATAAAATTAAAAAAAAAACAAAAACAAAAAACAGAGAAGAGTTTGGATTCAATATGTGGGCTCAGGTTCTGACCCAACGTGGACTGTTTTCATTTTAACTATAGACCCAAAGACAGAGACATGCAGGGGTTCAGAACTCCACTCTCCCTTCTGATATAATTGGGGTGGGGGCCAGTGCTGGGTAGGAAGGAATGGAGAATGAGTTCCTTGCTTCTTTGTTTTTAAGTGGAGTGGGGGTGGGGAACAGAGAACATGTTAATTAAGAACACTGGCTTCAAGAGAAATAACTGCCACTTACAAATACTCTACCTGAGGTCACGTGAGACAGCCTCTGGATGTATGTGTGTTTTCTGTGATTTGGAGCAGCTGGACTGCTGATATGACTTGCGTATATCTCTGTGAGAGGCAGGAAAGGGGAGGCTAGCTGGGCTGGGGGGGCAGGAAGGAGGGAGGAATAAGCTGAACAGGGTGTTTCGGCAGCAACAGCAAAGAAAAAAGAATCCTACGGTCAGCTCGAGGCCAGGAGAGGGTAGGGGACACTTAAGAGTTTTGGGGACATCTTGGGAGGGAGTTATCATGGTTATCAGAAAGGTATTTTCAAAGGAAAATCTTTAAATAAGATGCAACTTCTAATTCTAACTCGGGTCCTCTCACTGAAGGGCGACCTTTCTCTGCAGATAAGATGGGGGTAGAGACCAGCCGGACCGCTGAACAAAATGAGTGAGGGAAGGGGGAGATGAGAAGTACATATAACACCCCTTCGGAAAGACCAGGTCAGGACTATGAGAACACTGGGTAGTTAGCGGCAAGGGCACCTACCTCCTTTTCAGAGATGTAGAGCTGGTCCCCTTTCAGCACCACGTAGCGGTTTTTCCAAATCTCCCTGAAAATCCCTTTCCCGCAGAATTTCCGGACCCAGCCGACCTTCTCAGGCGGTGCACACTGATGGTTTCCATCCTGAGGCCCCTGCCCCCGCGAGTCGGACGAGAATCGCACGGTTAGGTGGTCGCAGCTTTTTCCTCCTCGCGTTCCTTCCCCCGCGCCCTCCCGAGTCCCCGGTCTCCTCCCCGCGTCCGCCCCGCCGCAGCTGGAGTCGGGGAGCCCCGCGTTCGCTCCCCACTTCTTCAAAGCCTTTCACTCCAAGGAACTCGCGTCCCCACCGCTCCCCTCCCCCCTTCTTCCAAATAAACAACTGGAATCGCCCGTGCCAGGGGTGAGGGCCGGGCCGGAGCCGAGGGGTGGCCATCGGGGCTCCGCCGGGCCCCCCGCCCCCTCCCCCAGCGCCCCTCCACGCCGCGCCGGGCTTTACGGCATTTTATTTCTCATTGTCTTCTCGCCGCTGCAGAGCTTGCTGCCAGCGGCCGCCCGCCGCCCGGGGAAGGCGAGGCCGGGGGTCGGGGCAGAAACTCAGCCAAGTTAACCCCCGGCCCAAGTAAACAAACAAAAGCCCCCGCGGTACCTCGTCGCGGGCCCGGCGCACAGAGGCCGAAGCTAAGGGGACCGGAGACCGGGCCGGGCCGGGCCGGAAGGAGGGGGCTGGCGCGGGGTGTCCCCGGTCCCCAAGCCGGCCGCCCGCGGGTCCGACGGGGCCGGGGTCCTCGGGGCACAAAGTCAGCGGCGGCCACGGGGCGGGCGGACGTACTCACCCTCTTGGTGGAATTGTTCTTCTTCATCATTCCGGGCTGCCGGGCGGGCGCCGAGGGGCGGCCCCGCGTCGGGGGCCGAGGCCGCTGCGAGGGGGCTCCTGCCCACGGGGAGGGTGCGCGGAGGCCCCCGGCGCCGCCGCCGCTCCTCCCTCCCTCTCCCGGACTCTCCCCTTCTTTGTAGCTCCGGTTACACTAAAGGCCGGCCTCCCTCGCGCTCGCACACACACGCACGCCTGCTCCCCGCCCCTCGGCGCCCTCCATCCCGGCGCCCACGCGGCCCGGTCCCCCGAGCGCGCCCCCGCCGCCCGCCAGCCCGGCCCGGCCCGGCGGCTGCCCCGGCCCGGCGCGATGTGGGCGGCCCAGCCCGCGCCCCGCAGCTCCATCCACCCGCCCGCTGACGTTGCGAGTTCAGAATAAAGGGCGAATCGCCGAGCCGGAGAGAGTGCGCTCCCCCCACACCCTCTTTTGTTTCTGACTCACTGAGGGTGAAGAAGACAGACCTACACCCCGCCGGGGAACGGCGTCTGGGGCGGCGGGGGCACCCGGACTCGCACTGACGGCCGGAGCGAGAGGTGGAGCCTGAGAAGACCGCCCGGGCCGACCTGCCGACAGAGCCGGCAGGGGCCAATGGAGCGGGTGATGGAGAGACAGGCAGGTTCATAAAGACCGGCGATAACCTAGATCGAGATCTTCTCCCTCCCAAACCCCAAACAAAAACAAGAACGTGAGCTGGGAGGGCGTGTTACCCAGGACTGGCATCCGGAATTCACATGCCCTAGGTGGTGGAGTAGTGGTCTGGGCAGGTCAACTGTTGGGGAAAAGTTTTATGCTTCGGAGGGTACCGATGTGTAGGGGCTCTCCGCGGAAGAGAACTTCATACACATTTCTTCCAGTTTACAAATCATTAGGCCTTATTTGAGCCTCGGGAGAATAACCCTATGTATGAGGTAGATATTATGATCTCGGTTGCACAGAGAGAAAAGTGAGATACAGAATTTGCAGACACATTGTAAGTGCTGGAAGGAATAGAATTCTTGCCTCCAAAGCCCTGATTTGTTAGACCAAGTGGCTTTAAATATAAGCACCAGGTAAGGCTTAAACATCCTGCTATCTGATGTCTCCCCCTAATGCACTGACATGTAAAAATACTACCCTGTCTACCACAATGCCCAGAGGAGGCCCTGGCTGGAGGAAACTGCTGATCACTCCTAAGCCGACTCTGCCTCGGAGCCCACACACCAACATCTTGGTGACTTCCTTTTTCCCCTCAGTACACATTTAATGGGAAGAGGAGAGAGGAAACCTAGTTTGGGTACTGGTTTCATCACTGATCTGTGGCCTTTGGTCAAGTCACTGAATTTCTTTGGGCCTCAGTTCCTCTGTAGGAACTGCCTGCTAGTTCCACCAACAGGAAAGATAGGGGAATACATGAGATGACCCATGAAAGTCCTTTTAGTATTGCCCTCTAGAGCTAATTACTAAATAATAATGAGCTAACGAACACACTGCCTGGCATATGGCAGGCACACAGAAACTTCCAAATAAATAAAAATCCCTGGCACAGAGGAGCAGAGGAAAGGAAGAATCACTTTTTCAGAGATGTCTCAAGATTAAAAAAAAAAAAAAAAAAGTCGGCCAAATTGAGGAGTGAAGTGGCCTTGGCTTTTTCTGGTATCTGTCAAATGAAGGAAGGGTCTTCTCTTTTTTTTTTCCCCAGATCCTTTCTCCCTAATCCAACAATATTCCTCTTAACCTCTTCTCATTAACCATACTAATTTATTCCTCTATTTTAGACTGATATAGAAATGTATCCTTTCAAAATGCTCTTATATATAGTTTCTTTAAATCTTTAGTGCCACCTTGTGAGGTATAAATATTATTTCCACTTGGAAATGAGGAATAAATATTATTCCCACTTGGAAAATGAGGAAACAGGGCATGGCAAATCAACCGACTTGCCCAAGTTAACACAGCAGGTTACTGGCTAACTAGGTTAGAATCCAGGTTTTCTGACTCAACAAAGCTTAATTAGGCTTTGTACACATACCCAGTCCCCTTCTCTCCATCTCTGTTTTCCACCCTCCCAGGCAAATAGAAGGGGGAAAAGTGGAAGCAATGACAGATTTTATTTTGGGGGGCTCCAAAATCACTGTGGAAAGTTGACTGCAGCCATGAAATTAAAAGACACTTGCTTCTTGGAAGGAAAGCTATGACAAAACCTAGGCAGCATATTAAAAAGCAGAAACATCACTTTGCCAACAAAGGTCTGTATAGTCAAAACTGTGGTTTTTCCAGTAGTCATGTACAGATGTGAGAATTGGACCATAAAAAAGGCTGAGTGCTGAAGAATTGATGCTTTCAAATTGTGGTGCTGGAGAAGATTCTTGAGAGTCCCTTGGATGGCAAGGAGATCAAACCAGTCAATCCTACGGGGAGTCAACCATGAGTATTGGAAGGACCAATGCTGAAGCTCCAATATTTTGGCCATCTGATGCAAAGAGCCAACTCATTGGAAAAGACCCTGATGCTGGGAAAAATTGAGGGCAAGAGGAAAAGGGGGTGATAGAGTATAAGATGGTTAGATAGCATCACCAACTCAATGGACATGAATTTGGGCAAACCCCAGGAGACAGTGAAGGATAGAGGAGCCTGGAGTGCTGCAGTCCATGGGGTTGTAAAGAGTCAGACAGAACTTACTGACTGAACAACAACAACTATTTAAAAGTGATTTAAAAAAGAATGAGAAAACCCAAGGTATCTTCCTAAGCGAGGAAGCAAAATGTCCCAATATAGTGGTGAGAAAACTACCCTGCTTGATGTTTTGAAAGCTTGCTGGCCCAGGGAGATAGGAGTGGTTTGGACTTTTAAATAGGTTCTTGTTTATGGGAAAAAAAAATTAATTCATGACTTGCCTCATCTTCCTTTAGTCAGCAAATACTTGAGTACATCCTGCATGCAAGTTACTAGAGTCCCTGTGCTGTATCGGCAAGGAGCTGGAGCTTTGTGGAACATCAGGCAGGGGGACTGCTAAAATATCCAAACTCTCCAAAGTAATTTTCAGATTCCAGAACAGATGCTTGTGGGCTGGAGAACCTTCCCTGTCTATTTGCTCCTGAAGCTGTTACATAAATTTCTGGCTTTTCTTTCTTCATTAACCTGTACGGCTACACTCCCTCCTGTGATCATCCTGCCCTACCCTCCCTCGCTTGTCTCCTTTCGTCCTGTTACTCATCCCTCTTTCCATAAGCCATGCTCCTCCCCTGGCCCGTTCTTTAGGCTTTACTTCTCTCCAACAGGCGAACCGCGTCGTGGCACCTGAATTGGGATCTATGAATTGGGACTGTTTCCAAAGACCAATCTTTAAGTAAGAAATCTCAGAGTAGGAACTTATGGGTTCTTTTTCTCACTTTCATAGCACAGTCTCCTCAGTGAGCTTGACACGACCACACACACAAACCACAAAAATAACTCAAATACCCCAATTTCCTTCTTTGGTGGAGAGAAGATACTGGGGGTACTTATGGTGGGTTACCTCCCTAACTGCATTGCCATGGATAAGACCCAACTGCTCAGTAGCTTAGTTCTTAAATTGGCTACTTTATAAGTGAAAGTGAAAGTGAAGTCGCTCAGTCATGTCTGACTCTTTGTGACCCTGTGGACTGTAGCCTACGAGGCTCCTCCGTCCATGGGATTCTCCAGGCAAGGATACTGGAGTGGGTTGCATTTCCTTCTCCAGGGATCTTCCCGATCCAGGGATTGAACCCTGGTCTCCCGCACTGCAGGCAGATGCCTTACAGTCTGAGCCACCACGGAAGCCCACTTTATAAGTAACTTCACTTAAAAGAGGAAGAAGGGAGCCATCAGAGGTAAGGATTGTGAATTGCTGCCTGCACATTGACAGGCCAGAAACTGTTAGCCAAACAGTTGTTTAGCTAAATACAAGCACCTTGGCTTTTGTAGAGTGAATGGGACATAGAGGTTTTGACTAGGGCATTTCAATCTCTTAGAAGGAAGGTCATTGAAAGCATATGAGACCCTAATTAAAATGTTTTTAGAGATTTCCCTAGCAGTCCAGTGGTTAAGTCTCCAAGCTTCCAATGCAGGAAGCACAGGTTTGATTCCTGATCCCAGAACCAAGATCCCACATGCCATGTGATGTGGCCAAAATATATTTTTTTTAAATGATGTTTTTAAAGGGAAAAAAACAAAGGGCCAGTAATAATATTATCAGCTCTGTAAATCTTAAATATGAATCTCTGATCCTTAATAAAGAAATGCCATCTTCTGGTATAAAGCACCCTGAAGGTAAGGCTCATTTCTTAAGACTTTAAAAATTTTCCCTTTTTTTGGCTGTACCTCGAGGCATGTGTGTGGGATCTTAGTTCTCTGACCAGGGCCCCCTGGAGTGGAAGCACAGAGGCTTAACCACTGACTGGACTGCCAGGGAAGTCCCTAGACTTCTTTTTTATTTTTATTAATTATTTTAATTGGAGGGTAATTACAATATTGTGGTGGTTTTTGCCATACATTGACATGAATCAGCCACAGGTGCACATGTGTCCCTAGACTTCTTAATATTGCTAGCTGATTAGGCACTATGGAAGCAGGTGAATAATGAAGAGAACGATATTAGAAAAGTGTTCTTATTCCAGAGTTACCTTGCCAAGAGAAAGGCAAGCACAGGTAATCCTGTTTGGAAAAAGGAGGTTTCTATTTGAAAAAACTATGTAACATGTAAAATGCTGCATTTAAAACTTGTCTCCCCTAGCCTTAAAAGTAAGGCTCCCTTACTTTTTAAAAAAAATTATTTAAAAAACAAAAGAGACCAGAACTTATTAGATCTTAGCCCTTAGCTGTAATATGGACAAAAGCCTTAGGGGCTTCTCCTGAGTGTATGGTGAAACAATGGCCGAGAGCTGAGAGGAGAGGAAAGGGGAGATGGGTCCAATGACCCTTAAGCTCTTCCCTCCTACTTCTCAAACCGCTGATTCATGTAGTGGGAAGATGACAGAAATTCAGTCATTTTGTGTAGTGATTCTGTATCCCCAACTTGGAGACAGAATCCATATTATTTATATTATTATTAGTCAAATTTCATTGGGTGGTTTACTATGTATCAGACATTGTTCTAAGTGCCTTATATGTGTTCTCTCATCTTATTTAGTCCTTATGATCCTACAAGGAGGAATTTAATTACTCTCTTTTTGTATTAATAGATGAGGAAACTGAGCCACTAAGAGACTTAATAACATTCCCAAAGTCACATAACTGTGACACGGATTTGAGCCTAGGCTATCTAATGCTACACAAAGTTTATCAACATAAAAGGAAGGTTTAAAAATTTTATGCCAAGCACCAGGAAAGGACTGTGGTAGGATTTGAGCACACCGTAATTTCCTGGTATTAATGACATTATCATTTTCCACTGCTTTCAAGAGAAGTGAAATTGACACCAGAATGTATTATTTGCCTTGACATACTTTACCTATCCTTTGGGTATAGGCAATGCCTTCTCTCTGTTTGGCATACAGCCAGCTCATGCCTCATCTCTTAAATTCCCATAAATAGTTATTAACCCCAAAGAAACAAAAACAAATCACTGTATCTTTTCATAAAATGGATTTTTATTGTCTTCATACATGGTTTCTCAGTACCACAGAAAACTGCAATTTAGGGACAAACAATTTCTTGTAGAAATATGAATTTTCAGAAATGATTTGTGCAGAAATGTGATGTTAATGAAAAAGAAAAGGGGTCAAGAGAAGAGAGAGTCTGTAGTATATGCATCTAATTTTTACTTTTTAAAACTCCTCTAAGGGCTAATCCTTTACTCAAGTAAGAGCCCAACAAAATTAGTGAGAAACTGAAGTGACTGTGCTATCAAATACAAGGAATACATTTTTTTGAACTGATACAAATGATTTAATTTTGTTAATCAATTCCAAATACTATAAACATCTGTACATACATATTTGTGTTCTTACTACTCAGTTTGCCTAAATTAAGTATGAGTTCATGAGCTATTTAAAAAAAATTCATTTTTATTGAAGTACAGTTGCTTTACAATGTTGTGTCAGTTTCTGCGGTATAGCAGTCAATCAGCTGAATGTATACACACATCCTTCGCTTTTAGTTTCTTTCCCATTCAGGTCACCACAGAGAATGGAGGCGAGCCCCTCGTGCTGTAGCTGTACACAGTAGGTCCTCATTAGTTTTCTATTTTATACATAGTAGTGTATATAAGTCGATCCCAATCTCCTAATTAAGGAACACATTTATTTATTTGATAAAGAAACCATGAGAAAAGTGGATTGGAATGGGCTCAGACTTACTCTCAACTCATCACTGGGAGCCTTGGTGTCTGTGCCAACAGTTCAGGAATCAGCAGGCTACCTGGATGTGGGTTATAACAACAAGCACAAAACCCAAGGCTCTTCTCCAACACCCCTCTGGTCAGTGGAGAAAGCCTGCAGCGAAGCAAGAGGGGAAGTTGCACCATTCGGCTCACCTCTCCATCACCATTTCATCTTCTGCTTGCTGACCTTGATGTAACCTGAGAGGTTTCCTTGCTTCGGCTGTGCAGTCCAGAAGCCAGAACTTCATCTAGGAAACTGACCAGTAGACTTGAGTTACTCAAAGGGGAGGAAAAAAGGCATCTCCAAAACAGAGTATCTTGCTCATAATATCTACGTAGATGAAAGGATATCATGAGTAGAACACAAGAAGCACTGGTCTGATATCTGGGTGCAGAACAGAGGCAT
Source organism: Cervus elaphus (assembly GCF_910594005.1). Classification (NCBI taxonomy): domain Eukaryota; kingdom Metazoa; phylum Chordata; class Mammalia; order Artiodactyla; family Cervidae; genus Cervus; species Cervus elaphus. The sequence continues at coordinate 43,341,045 of NC_057834.1, forward strand.
CAGTTGAGCACGAAAACATCTGGACTAGGAGAGCGCCTTTTGCACTTCCCCAGAGTTCTCACTGTGTTTTCAGTTTTAAACTTGCAGGATTTTTCAAGTTTGAAATTTCTAGTCTGGAATCCAGAATTTTTAAGGACAAGGCTATACACTCTCAGAACCATATTATATCAGTACCTCTTACTTATACTCTTAAAACTGCCTCAGAACTTTTATTGTGCCTCTAATCTATTCTTTATCCAATCTGCTATCCAAAGTGGCACCAATTTTCTAAATACAAGTTATATCCTATTGTATACTTTCTCCTCTTCTGCTTTAAAAACTTTCTTTTGCTTATAGAATCATATACAGATTAAAATTCAAGGCTCTTTATAATGTGGCCTAATAATAACTAATAGTTGTATTTATTTTATTCTGAGAATTGGTTTAAGCTATGTGTGTGTATACATATAAATGGATATATGTATTTATGCTATTCTCATTTTAAAAATGAGAGATTAAGTGACTTGAGAAGGTCACAACAGCTAGTAAGTGGCTTAGGTGGGATTCAAATCCAGCTGTCAAATCCACACAATACTCTCACTTGTCTGGTTCCATCTCCCACCAAACATGCAGCCTATGTGCCTTTCATGCCCAACCATTCATTGTTCCCTAAATGTGTCCTAAGCTTTCACACATTTATGCTTTTGCTCTTATTATGTCCTAAATCTTTTTTTTTTTTCATTTATTTTTATCAGTTGGAGGCTAATTACTTTACAATATTGTAGTGGTTTTTGCCATACATTGACATGAATCAGCCATGGATTTACATGTGTTCCCCATCCTGATCCCCTCTCCCTGTCCTAAGTCTTAAATGATTGACTACCCCTTCTTTGTCTGATGAAATCCCTTGTATCATTAAGGCTGAGGATTAAAGGCCACCTTTTCTGTGAAGCCTTCCCAAACTCTCCTCCACGCTGAGCTAGTCACCTCCATCACTCTGTCCTAGAGCTGTGTTAGTATCATATTATTATTAATTAGGTACTCCATACATTATTGATGCCAGAATAGACTGTGAGTTACTTAGGGTGGGGCTAAGATTTATTCATCTTAGATCTTCAGGGTTTAGCACAGAGGCTGACACTTAGTAGGGGCCCAATAAAGGTATACTGAATAAATGAAGTAATTAAAACAGCCACCCATTGGCAAGAAAGCCTTCTCTGTAATACAGGAGTTTGGGAGGCAGTACTTAGAAGTATGCTGGACTCATTCTCAGGATACAGGTCTAGCAGCAGGCAGAGGGTTGGTGAAATGACCAGGTAACTTATTACCACAGTTGTGCAGTTTTAGACCTGGAAGATTCTAGGCTTACAGAATTTAAATTCCAAACTCCTTTGCAAAAGAAGAAAATGGTGAAATAGAGGGAAAGGAGTAGAAGCTAAACTCATCTATTCACCCACTGAACACCTCTGTTAATAATGGCACCTCTGTCTAGCCTGGCTCTTTGGCCAGTTGGCCAGGAGACACTTTGAGGTCAGAAAATAAGTGTCAGGAAATGAGGCAGCATTTTTTTTTTTTTTTTGAAAGATAACACAAGAAGTCTTTGATTAGTGACTTTTGGTAAGAATGAAACAAGTATGCTGGGAAACCCTATCGAAACCTATGAGGTGATCTTTGCTTCACTTGAGACTATGCTACATGTGGAAAGGAAAGGAGTAACCTTCCTGAAATTGTACTTAAAGATCCTGCTCTGTGGACCAACAAGACCCCACATTCTTGCCTGCAAAAAGAAAACACTCTTTATATCTGTTAGGCCTAATTTTGTTCCCCAGGGCTATTGTGGCTTTTTAAAAACTATCTATTTGGGGACTTTGATGAGTCACTTCAGAATGCTTTAAAAATTATGGGTGATGAACATATTGGTATCTGTACCCCAGATTTAGACTATGTTTAAAAACAACAAAACAGAATGATTTTTCTTCCCAGATTTGTTTTAAATCCATCTTACTTAAAAAGCAAACTCAAAAATCCCCTTCCCCTGTGGTACTGTAATCCAGTCAATTCAGCTCAGTTCAATTAAATGTAACAGTATTTACTGATCCATTATATGGTAGGCACTGAATGAGGTGTATATATGAGCACTTCTAAACTTATGACTTTAGAAGTTATGACTTCTAAACTTTAAGGGTCAGAGGGATACACAATCACAAAGCAACGTGAGAGATGGTACAAACAGAGATGGTACCAGGAGCTAACCTAGTGGATTAGCTTGTCTTTGTTTGTGCTGTCATTTTGGGCTCTATGGAGAGAAGGAAGGTGGGCAGAAAAAAGCCGTGATTTTTAAAAGTCGACCTCAAAAAATCTTGCATCACACATTGAAAAACAAGTTTCTTTACTTTTAAGTCTTTGATAAGGGACTAGAGACTAACACAGAATTTTAAATCTTAATTACTAAAATAATTGAAAAGAAAAACTGTGTTCCTAAATAAAGCTATATATTATAACAATACCTATTTCTTTTTTTAAAAAAACTATACTCCACAGATGGAAATTACATGTGAGTTTCTTACAACAAAAACATTAAAGGAATTTAGAATCAGATCTGAAGACTGGTATAATGGAAAAAAATGAATGGAATTTCTGGGGAGCAAGAAAACAGAAAAAGACATTCTGAAAAATAATGAGAAAAAAGCCAAGATAGTTGCCTTAATGGAGTAATAAGCTTCTAATTATAGCCAAATACTTAGCTGGAATATCAGAATGGGGGAGAGGAAAGGACGAGATGGAACTTTTAATAGCTCAAAATACTGATTACAGCTGTCAGAGCTCCTACCGTGTTTCACACTTCTTGGCTTTTGCACATACTATTCCTTCTGTCTAGAAAGCTGCCCCATCCCTACTGTATTTTATCTAGTGGACTGATGCATCTTTTAAAACCCAACATGCTCTCACAGTACAAAGCCTCTAGGAATTTATTTGTTTTAGTATCTATTTTGCATGTAAGCCTATGAGTTTTTTGGAGTACAAGTAATACATGAATATATTCTTTTTGTAAAAGTGTTAAATAGTATACATAAAGCTCGTCTTCTTTGACTCTTATTTTCCCCATCAGTCTTTCCAGAGATAACAATTTGATCAACAAATATTTATTAAGTGCCTATGTGCCAGGCACCGTTTTAAAAGCTGTGAATATAGCAACAAGTGAAGTGAAAAAATTCTGCTCTCATGGCATACGTATTCCACTGGGGAAGGAAGGAAGATAAGCAAAATTGATAAGTAAAATGTAATAATAATAATGGTAAAAAACATCACTTACTACATGTGAAGTACAATTCTAATGAGATAGAAACCATCCTACTTCACACTGAAATTAAGGCACAGGAATCAAGTCTTATATCTTGAACGTGACCAAACTGGGATGCCAACTCAGATATGGGTTAACCATGATGCTACACTGCCTCTCTGTAATATGTTAGATGAAGAGAATGCTATGGAGAAAAACAAAGCAGGTCTGAAGGAGAGGTGGAGGTAATGGTGGTGTGAGATTTTAAATCCAGCGGTCAAGGAAGACCTCACTGAGAAATTGACATTGGAGCCAAGACTTGAATAAGGCAATGGAAGACATACCTGGGGGCTTCCAAGGCCTGGTGTGTTCAGGGAACAGAAAGGAGGCTGGTGTAGGCAGAGTGAGGTGAATAAGGTATTGGGTAGTGAGAGATGAGATTAGAGAGATTAAGGAAAGGGGATGGAGGGGAGCTGAAGATGAGCTCATGTGAGGCATGGTAATAAGGATTGTAAGGGTTGTGATTTGTACTTTCAGTAAGATGGGAAACACCTGGAGGGTTTGGTGCAGAGATGTGACATTATATACTTTCACAGATTCGCTCTACTGCTATACTAAGAACAGACTACACAGGGGGTTAAAGGTAAGGCATCCTGATGGAAGTGAGGGTGGTACCAATCAGGCAGTTGTGATGAGAGGGTATCAGATTCTGGACATGCTTTGAAGGGAAGGATCACAAGATTTACTGATAAATCAGCATGTAGGTGAGAGAAACAGGGGAGCCAGGAAGACAAAGTTTTTGGCCTAAGCAACTAGGAGAATGGATAAGTCTGAGAATGGAAAAGTGATTTCGGGGAATGACAGACATGAAAGGCTAAAAGGAGTGGCTTAAGGGAAGAGGTAAGATTTAAAAGATACAGGTTTAAGAGAATGTATAAGGAGAGGAATCAGAGGTCATGAGTAAAAACAACTAGAAGATTATATTTAAGAAGAAATATTGGAAACCTGGTTTGATTATTGTTAAATAGGGATGTTTATTAGACATTCAAGTAAAAGTGTCAAGTAGACAGTTGGATATATACATCTGGATTTTGGGAGAGAAGCTCAGATTGAAAATAGTGATTCTCAGGACTTCCCTGGTGGTTCAGTGGCTAGGACTCTGGGCTCCCAATGCAGGGGGCCCAGGTTCAATCCCTGGTCAGGGACCTAGATCCCACATGTGGCAGCTTAGGATCCCTCTTGCTGTAACTAAGACCCAGTGCAACCAAATAAATCAATAAAAATATTTTTAAAAATAGTAATTCTCAATGGAGAGGTGTGTGATTTTATGTTCAGGATACATCTGGCAATGTCTGGAAACATTTTTGGTGGCCATAACTGTGGGAGTGTCACTGGCCTCTGGTGTGTAGAGGCCAAGGATGTCGCTGAACATCCTATAATGTACAGGACAGTTTCCGCCCCCCCCACCCCCACTCCCAACAAAGAATTATCTGTCCTCAAATACCAACGGTGCTGAGGTTGAAAAACTCAGACTAGAGATGTAAATCTGCGAGTCACTAGAGGATATAATTTAAAGCCATAAGACTAGCAAGGAGTGAGGTGTACACAAGGAGTGAGGGAGTCCGAGAAGAGAGTTTCAGGGACTTCAAAAATAGGAGAAATGAACAAAGAGACAGAAGGAATGGCAAGTGAGGTAGGAGGACTAGCAGAGTGTAGTTTCTGGAAGCTAAGTGGTAAAAGTCTTTCAAAGTGAAGGAACTGGTCAACAGTGTCAAATGCTGCTGAAATGTCAAGTAAAATGAGTACTAAAAGTTGATTCTGAGTTTAGCCACATGGAGATCCCTGGAACCACAACAAAAGTGATTTCGGGGAATGACAGGCATGAAAGGCTAAATGAAGTGGCTTAAGAGAAGAGGTAAGATTTAAAAGAAGATACAGGCTTCAGAAAATGTATAAGGAGAGGAATCAGAGGTCGTGAGTAAAAACAACTCTTGAAGAATTTTGCTATAAAAAAGGACAGAGGAACAGCATAGAACCTGGGAGGAGACAGGAGGTTAAGAGAGAGTTTTTAAAGTTTTAAAAAACCCAGCATGTTTCTCTGCTTCTATGAATGATCCAATAGGGTGTGAAAAACCCATTCAGGATTGAGAGGGAAGCAGGTCTGGAGCGATGCCCTAGAGAAAGTGAGGGAATGGAATCTGGTGCCCAAGTGGGAGGGCTGGACGCAGCCAGCAGCACTCACCACTGTGACGGGGCGGAAGGCAGAGGACAGCGGCAGTGTGGGAGCTGCGGGAGTTCTCTTCTGAAGACTTTTTACCTGCAAGTCCACCTCGAATAATAGCTTCTTGATCTGTGTATCCTCAATATAAAGCAGACACTGAATCAGGTATTTGCTGAATGAATACATGGATCAGATTTACATTTTTTAAAAGAAGTTACGATCTCAGCTTAAATGTCACCTATTGTGCTAAACTTTTCCTAAACATCCAGCAGCAATTTTATCAGGAGTAAGGGAACAAGGTGGCCTTGATATCTATGTCTGAAAATATTAAGAATCTCATACATGGAGATCATACTGCTCTTCACTGGGTGTATCCTTTACCCATTTGGAACTCATTATTTCTCAAATGCAATGGACCTTTCCCCACCACCTCCCGTTTTCAGTTATGTTGTTTTCTCAGTCCTGAATGCTCTTTCTTCCTATGGAAATCCAACTTACTCTTCAAGGTCTAGTTCAAATGCTATCTCCATGGTGAAGCATTTCCTGATTACGCTGCCAGAATTAATTATTTCCTTTTTGGACACATTTTATTTAACTTACATACATTAACGCTTCTCAAACTTTTGTACCTAAGAACCCTTAAACAACAGAAGAGAATCAATTTATTAGTATTGAGGGTACAGTCCAAATTGGTTTCCTGGCTTACATCTTTCTTTGAGGGCTGATATTTTGCTTTAAAACCACATAACAATTTTGTTATTTTTCATAAAAGGGCCTTTAAAATTTCAACATAAATATATTTTTATTTTTTGTATAGGAGTTGACCAGTTAAATTATTTAATTCTATTCCTGGAATTAGAAGTCCCCCCCACCCCCCCCCCCCACGACTTCTAAAGAAAACAGACATCCCAAAAGATGTGTCATGTTTATTCTGTGTCTTTGTGTGACTCTGGTACTAATCATATCCTAATTTGAGAAATACAGGTTTGTTTGAGTTTGCCACCTGAACCATAAGATCACTAAAGATAGGGATATCATTTTCTTTGTATTTTAGGCCCTGCCTTGGAAAAGTACCTTATATAAAGCAGTTACTCAATAAATATCGTCCTCCCAAATAGTATAATCATAACAATCTGTCAATACCCTTGGCTCACATTTTTTTCTTGCTGCTCTGTGACTAAACCAATAGTAACAGCCACAGTAAACAAAACAAAAACCCAATAACTCAAACGTCTATGGACAGATGAGTGGATAAGCAGGCTGTGGCACAGCAGAATGGTACATAGAACTGAAAAACGAATGAACAAGGTTACGTGGAATAGTACAGCTGAATCTTAGACATATGGCCAGTGAAAAAGTATGATACAATTTTCTTTATTAAGCTAAAAATAAGCAAGACTAAACAATGCTTGCTTATTCTATGTTTAGAAATACATGGATTAGTGATAAAAATACAACTCTCCCCATCAAAGCAAGGGAATTAAACACAAAATTTAGGATACGGTTTACTTGTTGTAGAGAGAAAAGAGATATAATTGAAGCAGAACACACACACAGATCCATCTTATTGGCAATTTTCCAGTCCTTTGGTGAAGGATCCAAGAGTATTCATTATATTCTCTAACTTATATTTACATATATTCTTGTTGTTTAGTTGCTAAACACTTTTGGGACCCCATGGACTGCAGCCCACCAGGCTCCTCTGTACATGGGATTTCCCAGGCAAGAATACTGGAGTGGGTTGCTATTTCCTTCTCCAGGGGATCTTCCTGATCCAGGGATTGAAACTGTGTCTCCTGCATTGCCAGTAGATTCCTTGCCGCTGAGCCATGAGGGAAGCCCAAAACTACTATGTTAAGATATAATTAAGAAAAAAGCTTCTATATCTAAATGGTTTCTATACTCTGACGTTTCTCACAATCTTTAACATGCAATCACTCTACTTTCCAGGAGGATACAGTGATTTAGTTGTCCAAGAACCTTTTTAAAATATCTATCAATATCTCCCCAAACAAATCTTCTATAGAACAAACCTTGGGAAACACTGACTTAAGATATAAAATATTTCCTTGATTATAACCAACTCCAATGAGGTTACTTTACCCCATGATACTTTCTTACAAGTAATGTAACCACCTGTTGTAGACTACTCCTTCCCAGTTCCCACCTTAGTAACAGACACCTGATTTATGAAAAAATAAGCAAAGCAAAGCAAAACAAATAAACAGGAGCCCTTGGTCTTACTTCCTCTCCCTCCTGTGAAGAAATCGGACAAAAAAGCAACCAGTGGGATTCTACATGTATCCAACACTGTGCATGTGTCATTCATGTGAGGAGAAAGGATTATCCTCATGGTCCATAGGGCAAAAGATGGACTCCTCAAAGACTGAACTGCCTGTAACACCAGTTTCATAAAGGTATGAAAGGAGATTATCATCTGAGAAGAAAGACAGTGATAGATGTACTTTCTCATCATTGGGAATATTCAAGACCACATCAATTTGTCAGAGCAACTACAGAAGTAGAATGGTAACCACCATACCAAAACAAACAAACACCCCCCGACTCCCCCAAACCAACAAGAAACAAAGCTCCAAATAACCTCTCTGTAGCAAGCATGGATGTTAAAGACTCTGTGAAAGTCTATTAATTATAGAGGTACTGAGTCTGGAGGTTTCAAAGGGGAAATTTGCGTGAGCACAAATGGAAATCAAGCTACTAAAGTTTTTCCTGCACAGACCACAAAAGTCACCTGGCAATTGGCTATTTTCATAGTAAATTTTACCATAACCCCAGTATTGCTGGGCATAATAATATAATTCTGCTCTTAAATTATTTTAAAGTAAGAGTTTTCAAACCAAGTGATTTGGAAGTATGGGTGACAGCAGAGGTGGTGATGATGAGTATCCAGTCTTTTTTTACTTGATTTCCCCCAAATGTAATGGTAATAACAACAGCAGCAGCAAGCAACACATATTAAGTGCTTCTCTTGTGCCAGATTTTCCTCTAGTATTTTATATATGTTATATCATCCAATCATTATAGCAATGATATAAGGAGCTATTATTACCTCCACTTTACAGTTGAGAAAATGGAGGCACAAAAAAGTTAAATGATTTGCCTAAGGTCATACAAGTGGACACATGGCAAAACTAGGATTTATAAAAGGTAGTCTGGGGACTTCCCTGATGGTCCAGTGGCTAAGACTCTGAGCTCCTAATGCAGGGGGCCTGGGTTCAATCCCTGGTCAGGGAACTAGATCCCACATACTGCAGCTAAGACCTGATGCAGCCAAAAGAAAAAAAAAAAAAAAAAGTAGTCTGGCCCTAGAGCCCTTGCTTCCTTAAAAAACAAATAAACAAACAAAAAGCTATTTATTTGGCTTCCCCGGGTCTTAGTTGTGGCATGTGGGATATAGTGCCTCAATCAGAGACTGAACCCAGTTTTCCTGCATTGGGAGCTCGAAGTCTTAGCCACTGGACCACCAAGAAGTCCCTAGAGCTGTTGCTCTTAATTGCTGTGCTACACTGCCTCTTAAAAGACCAAAGGGTACCAAAAGGTGATTTATAAATAATAGGTTTCATTCAAGCCCAGGAGTTCTAATGATAATTCTAATGAAAGAACTTATGTCCTGAAAAATGCATCATTGAACTGGGGAAGTTAAACACAGTTTTGCAGGGCTGTATAGAGGGTACTCAACTATATACTTTACTACTTAATAATTGCAAATGGTACCAAATTGACTTTTAAAACTCTGTAGAATATCTTAAAATTTTTCTCATCATTAAAAAAACATTAAAATGCAAATAACATAAGAGATAAAGAAGCAAATGAGTCACTCAAGTCTCACCACACAGAGTTAGCATTTTTGAGTTTTTCCTTTCATTTAAAGTTTTTTACTGTCTAACCCAACAAATCCTGAAACAAATATGCAAACACTGGATAGGGTCTTACATACTACACAAAAAGGCATATCCTATAAATTTGCAAAAGAGAATATCCTTTTTCCTGAATGGCAACCTTCTGGTTGCAAGAAACAGAAACCCATTCAAACTAGCTCAAGCAAGATAAAAAAAGTATCCTCAGTGACACAGGGGTGGGGGTGGAGGTCTATCACTGAACCAGGGTAAGATCAGTGCTTCTTAAGGGCGCTGTGGAGAGCAAGTGGGGGCTGCTTTGAAACCACACAGTATCTACCTCTGCCTCTGCCTCTTATTTCTGGCTGTCTCATTTACTGGTCTCTTACTTCACACTATCTGCTGCTTCTTTTTTCTCTGCATTTGAGTTGAAATAAAATGTTTTTTAACCAACTTTCTCTGTACAAATTATTTTTTAAATTTGCTATTTTTAAAAATCAGGAGCAGTTAACCTCGGGGTTGGAAAGGTATGATGTGAAGGTATAAACAAAACTTTTCTGGATGGCAAATTAGTATTTAAGCATATTAAAAAAGTTAATACTCTCTGATGCAGTAATTTCATCTCAACATCGCTAGCAGTGCATGGAATCTAGGATGACAGAAATCTGAACCTGAATTCTAGCTTTGCGCTTCCTTGCTATATGACCTAAGGCAAACTACTTAATTTTTCTCTTAATGTTCCAGTTCTTTCACTTGCAAATTGGGACCACAACAATATTACCTTCTGGATCAGGAACATTAAATAATATATGAAATGAAGTCAGCAGATTGTTTGGCATTACTATTATCCTAAGTGAGTGTGTAAAGATATATATAAAATTATTTTTGTTATAGTACTGCTTATAAGAGTAAAAAGTGATAAACAATGACTATCAAAGAATATTTGTTTTGTTTATCACCATGTATCTAGTTTCAAGATAGCTTCTGGAATACATAAGTGCTCAGTAAGTACTTGCTGAATGGACAAAAAACTGACAATTGGTTAAATAAATTGCGGCACAATCACACAACAGAATACCATTCAGTCATTAAAAATGACATATAAGTATTTTCATTGAAAGTACATGTATAGTATAGTCCACTATATTTAAACATATATATGTATATATTCACAGAAAAAAATCTAAATCATCAAGACATTGACATTTCCGATGCTGAGATGGTGGTAGTATGAATATTTTTATTATCTTCTTTTTGCTTAGCTGTATTAAATTTTTTTTCCTATAAGGATTATATACTGATTTTGTAACAAAAAGCGATTTTTAATTAAAAAATATGTTTCAATGTACAAATAAACTGGAATCAGGGGACACACTTAGATTTGAATCTTGGGTTAATTTAGTTTTTTGAAAAAGCATTGTATTAGAGTTATTCATTTATATGCCTATTTTTCCATTAGATATTGAGATCTTTAATGATATACAAAATGTCTTCATCTTTCTAACACCTTACACATAATAGCGCTCAATAAATACTTGTCAGTGATAGGTGATACACTCCATCCAGCTCTTGGCAATGGTGTCTTAACATTTTGTTACAAGAGAAAAGTCAAACTCTCCCCCAAATCTCTACCAAGATGGTGAAAGTTCCAACGGTTTCAAAACTGATTCTGAAATACCTACAAGTGAAGAAGTGTCCTCTGGATTCCTCTTTCTTTGAAATGCAAATTCTGTCATAGGATCCTAATTTTTCAGTAAATAATTCAGAGATCAAACCAACTCATGGTTACAGGAGAAGGTCCAAGTTTCTAGGGTTACTTGTTTAAGTAGAAATCTATAAAGAACCTGTTGATAATATGAATCGGTATCCTCCCAGCTTCCCATTTATTTACAGAAATTCAAACTGTAAACTGTTTTCTAAGCCCTAAACTGTACTCTCTCTTAAAAAAAATTAATGAATCAGAATTCTATTATTACCAACATTGAGGCATCATCTCAGGTAGTAATGAAACTAACAGCTGCCACTAGTTAATCAAATTAGTCATTTTTACCCAAAGAGCAGCACTGTCTTAAATCTCATTCTTAATTATCATTGGATGGCAAAAACCATGAAACAAAACTAAATGATTCCTTACTTTTGTACTGTTTTTTTCCCTGCTTTGGTTTACAGTATTTTTTTAGTAAGCAGAAAGCATCACACAATTTCCATTTGGTAAAAACACATTTTGGCTATCTTATAAGTGACATTTATAAGCAAGGGATTTAAAAAATCATAGCTAGACAAACTTCCTAAAATATTATTTCAACTGTGTGCTCAGACTGGAAACAAACTGAGTTCAAATCCAGCTTTGCCACTTACTAGCTCTATGACTTTGGAAAAAGTACTTATCTCCTCTAAGTCTCATATGAAAAATGAGGTTGATGATAATACAAATACCTACCTCACTGGGTTGTTATGAGAATTAGACAAAAATTTAATGAATAAAACATTACTATCCCATAGAAATGAAAAGCAAGTCACAAAAGTGAGTGGCTATGTAATTTTAAATGTTCTAGTAAGCACATTAAAAAGATAAAAAGAAACAGGTATAATAAATTTTAATTGTATATTTTATTTAACCCATATAACTAAGACATTATCAACTTTAAAAATTGAGATATTTTACACTTTTTGTGTATTAAGGCTGAAATCCATTATGTATCTTATTACTTGTGAAAGTGAACTCACTCAGTCATGTCTGACTCTTTGCAACCCTATGGACTAATGTAGCCCACCAGGCTCCTCTGTCCATGGGATACTCCAGGCAAGAATACTGGAGTGGGTTGCCATTTCCTTCTCCAGGGGATCTTCCCAACCCAGGGATCGCCATTTCCTTCTCCAGGGGATCTTCCCAACCCAGGGATTGAACCCAGGTCTCCCGCATTGCAGGCAGATGCTTTAATCTCTGAGCCACCAGGGAAGCCCTTTATTATTTGTAGCACACCTCAAACTAGACTAGCCACATTTCAAGTACTCAATAGTACTCAGTAGTTACAGAGGCTACTTTTTGGACAGCACAGGTATAAAGTAAGGTGTCTAACACACAGTATATGTTAAATAAATTTTAACTTCTTAGTGTTATCATAATCGCCTCTTAGGAGTTGCTATGGGCCAGTGTTTCTCACATCATGTGCTCATAACACCAGCTTATATCGGTGGTTCCAGGGCATGCCACTACATAGTACTGAAATACATAATGAGAAAATTACTTCTGCAGCCACAGACTGTAGCCCACCAGGCTCCTCTGTCCATGGGATTTCCCAGGCAAAAATACTGGAGTGGGTTGCCATTTCCTACTCCAGGGGATCTTTCTGTCCCAAGGATCGAAGCTGCATTTCCTGCAGTGCAAGTGGACCAATCTTTTTATCCTTCTGACTATATCAAGGAAAAAGTGTCCGGTTGGTACTATAGTGCTGTTTTTTAAAATTTTAATTTTTTAATTGAGATATAATTCATAGGCAATAAATGTACCAATTTTAAGGATATCATTTGATGATTCTGAAAAATATATCCAGTCATGTAACCATTTCCTTCATCAAGATATAGAACATTTCTAACACCTGAGTCAGGGCTTCTTAAAAATCAAGAAACAAACAAACAAACAAAAATCAAGAAGTGAAAAAAACCTCAACAACAAGAGCCATAAAGTCAACTGCACGCCTTTGAATGTTGTTGTTGTTTAGTTGCTCAGTCCTGTCCATCTCTTTTGCGATCCCATGGACTGCAGCCCACCAGGCTCCTCTGTCCATGGGATTTCCCAGGCAAAAATACTGGGGTGGGTTGCCATTTCCTATTCCAGGGGATCTTCCTGCCCCAAGGATTGAAGCTGCGTTTCCTGCAGTGCAAGTGGATTCTTTACCAATTGAGCCACCAGGGAAGCTTCATGTTGCTTTCCAGAAAAGTTATGGATTTACATTTCTACTAGCAATATTTGAGACTGCCTCACTGTACATTTATCTTGAGAAAATATTCAGAGGTAGGACAAGGATTTATCGATATACATGATGCTTACTGCAATATTTATATCAAGCAAAAAACTATAAACAATCTAAATGTTGAATAGTAATAGTTAAACAGAGATACACCCTTAAAATTGAAACTGTAGAGCTATTAGGATCATTTAAAATAATTTTAATAATATGGCATAATTAAAAGTACAATTAAAAATAAGCAAAACAAGTCAAAACTTTAAAGACAATGAATGTAATGTGATCCTAAAACTCAAAAACCTTCAAGTAAAGGAAAAAAACATCAGGGGGAGGGCTTCCCTGGTGGTCTAATGGTTAGGAATCCGCCTGCCAATGCAGGGGACTTGGGTTCAATCCCTAGCCCAAGAGGATCCCACATGCCTCAGGGCAACTAAGTCCACATGCCAGAACTACTGAGCTAGTAGGGCCTGCAGGTTATAACTACTGAGTCCATGGGCCACGGCTACTGAAGCTTGCACGCTAGAAGCCACAGATGAGAAGCCCAAGCAACATAACGAAGGGTAGACCCCACTCTTCCCAACTGCAGGTAGCCTGCGCACAGCAATGAAGACCCAGCACAGCCAAAAATAAAAAAAATAAAAATAAATCTTAAAATAAAGTAGGAGAAAATATACCAAAATATTAACAGTGGTTAGCTCTGAGCTGTGTAATAGTATGAATGATTTTGACTTTTATACTTAATTTTTATGTTACAATGAGCATGAATTACTTGGAGGGGAAGCCTATTTTTCTTCATCTGTCCTTGCTAGTTAGAAAGAAAATAACTGAAAAGTGAAACAATTATTGCGCAGGCGTATAGTTAATGAGGGTTTAATTGGACCCAGTAGAGTTATAGAGAACCTGCTATGTGTAATCATTATTACTGGTTTGAAAGGGAATCTGGCAGTAAGACGATGGTTGATCTAGTGTTACATTTCCCCCTTGTCAAAAGTCTAAAGAAAGTACTGAACTGATGGACAGCACTGCGGAAGACTAACGTGCTCTCTTCACACAGTTCAGGGGCCCAGGTAATGCTGACAGCACTACTAATAATTCACCTATTCTCCTTCACTTCTACCCTGGATTCTGAGAAGACAGAGGGATTTCATCTATTGGGAGAATAATTCTATCCGTTCTGATCTGGTTCTTGACCTCTTGGCTCACACAGCTAACCTAGGGTGTCAACTGCTTCCAGCAAGGATCCAGAACTCCTTAACTCTGATTGATCTGTGAAGTCATCAGGCAAGCCAGCTCAAAACCCAGATCAAGATGCTTACTTATTTGTAAGGTAGGATCACATGCTTTGGAAACACAACTAGAATAATGGCAGCCTATTGTGGTGGTTTAGTCGCTTAGTTGTGTCTGATTCTTTGTGACCTCACGGGCTGTAACTCTCCAGGCTCCTCTGTCCATGGGATTTCCCGGGCAAGAATATTGGAGTAGGTTGCTATTTCCTTCTCCAGGGGATCTTCCTGACCCTGGGATTGAACCCGGGTCTCCTACATTGCAGGTGGACTCCTGCATTGCAGGCAGATTCTTTATTGAGCCACCAGGGAAGCCCTTGGTCTATAGTAGGTGAATACATAATGGATATAGTTCATGTATGGGCTTCCCTGGTGGCTAAGAACAGTAAAGAATCTGCCTGAAGTGCAGCATACCCACAGGTTTGATCCCTGGGTCAGGAAAATCCCCTGGAGAAGGGAATGGCTACCCACTTGCTAGTATTCTTGCATAGAAAATTCCATGGACTGAGGAGCCTGGCGAGCTATGGTCCATGGAGTTGCAGAGTCAGACACGACTGAGCAACTGACACTCTCACTTTCACGCAGCTCATTTATATAGTTCATTCAGTTTACTTCCCAGGTGGCCCTAGTGGTAAAGCATCCATGAGGCACAAGAGATGCGGGTTCAATCCCTGGGTCGGGAAGATCCCCTGGAGTAGGAAATGGCAACCCACTTCAGTATTCTTGTCTGGAAAATTCCATAGACAGAGCAGCCTGGCAGACTACAGTCCATAGAGTCACAAAGAGTTGGACATGACTGTGCGTGCATGCACACACACACACACTTAGCATGCATGTTCATTTATACATGTCTAGGAAACTTGCATTTTTATAATAACCCCTGTTCATTCTGAACATTTTAAGATAAATAATACTTCTCTTAATTCATTTTAGCTTTGATCACCATGGTGATTCTGCCAAAATATAAGTCAGATGTCATGATTCTGCTCAAAACTTTACAATACCCACAAAAACTTGTACAGAAATGTTTATAGCAGCCTTATTCATAACAGCCAAAAGGTAGAATCAACTCAAATGTCCACCACTGACAGATAGTTAAACAAAATATGGTATTTCATTTCACACAATGAAATACTATCCATCTGTCAAAAGTAAAGACAGCTATAATATAGATGAACCTTGAAAACATTATACTAAGTAAAAGAAGCCACTCACAGAAAATTATATGCTACATGCTTCCATTTAGATGAAATGTCCAGAACAAGGAAATCGATAGAGACAGAAAGTAGATTAGTGGTTGCTTAAGGCTGGACGATTCTTTTTGAGGTGATGAAAATGTTCTAAAATTGACTGTGGTGGTGTCTGCACATGTCTCTGAATACACCAAAAACCACTGAATTGTATACTTTAAAGGGGGTGAACTGTACGGTATATGAATTTTATCTCCATAAACCTGTTAGAAACAAAACCCCAAAGTCCTACGATGCTCTCTGACTCACGGTAAAAACCAGACCTCAAAATAGTCTACAAGGCCCTCCATGATCTGGCCACCAATACCTCTAGACTGCACCCCAGACCCCAGCCTCCTAGAATACACTGCAAGATCCTGCCTTAGGACCATAGCCCCACTGTCCTGAGATGCTCTCCCCCACATCTGTTTGGCTCATTCCCTCACTTCCTCCAAGTCTCTGCTCAGCCCTCTTCTTCATGAGGCCTTTCCAGAAACACTGAGTGGTGTGGCTTGTCCCTACTGCCTCCACACACTACAGACTTCCCTTCACTTTGCTCTACTTTTTTTTCCCCATAGAATTTATCATCTTCTGATTTACTATAAAGAATACCTATTTATTAAGTTATTATTTATTTCTGTCTATGCATTAAAATGTAAGCTTCATAAGGATTAGGATCTTTGCTTTTATTCACAGAGGCATTCCAATATTCAGTAAATACAGCTGTCCTCATTTGTTCAATAAATGTTTATCTATTCTAGAACTTATAACTAGGCCAAAATGACTTCTCACTGTTTCATGCAGACTTTGGTGGAAATATCTGTGGTGATATAGAACAACTCGTGTCATATACAGTGCCGGAAGTCGACATTTGAGTTATTCCCCGCCAACTGAGGCTCTATTAGGCCAGTATGACTAATGAGATAAATGAAGAGGGAGGGGGTAGAGGCAGGCGGAAGTCCTTCCACAGGAAGGGTGATCCCTGAGACAGCAGGCGAGAGTCTACACGCTGCAAACCCGCACGGACCCCAGAGGCAGCAAAGACTCCCTGCTCAGGGCAGGCACTTGCATGTGTTCAGGTTACTGCTGAATCCATTTACCCGGATCCTTTTTCAGGGCAGGTTCTCTGCTTTCAAAAAGGCATTAAAATTATGCCCTTAAAGAAGTCCCTGTGATTGGTTACTATCTTTTATTTCTTTGTATTTCATTATGTATACAGGAGAAGGGGAAGCAATCCAAAATTCATATTAAACTTCATATGGCTAGAGAGAGAAGAAAGTATCAACTGCCTCCCTTCATTTGGAAGGCAGTTTTATTAAGAATGTTGCTAAGGAGATAATTAGCTCCTGCAAAGTTCCTTGGTGTCTTAGCAGCAAACACACACCATCTATTTTAAATAGTGTTTAAACCTAAACAAAGATAATTACAATTACACCTAATCAGAGCAGGTCCAATAGAAATAAATCATATAACTACAAAAGGCCTGCTTCATTATGACCAGTGTTTGAATCTTTGAAAAAATGTCATAAAGAACTACTTTAAAGAATTAAGGTATTACTACTGAAGAGAGAGCAGCTTAAAGCAGAACTCTAAAAAGCAAGTTGAATTTCAGATTCAACTAATGTATATTTCCTTATAAAATCTAAGGGACATATATCTTCAGGTAACTTCTGACTTAAAACTTGGCTTACTTATACATGGTCCCTATTCTTTCACCAAAGTTACATTGAGTTCTGGAAGTATTTCAGAGAGGGAAAGAAAAAATTGCTCTTTATTTCTGTTTTTGTTTAACATTAAGATTTTGTTTCAAAACAAAAGTAAAGGTAATGTCAATGTATTTTAGAAACAGAAGGCATCCCATGATAAAGACTATTAAAGTTGCTACATGAGAGGTACAGATGATTTTCCAGGATGCAAGAGACCAATTTTGACCCATCTAGCTATTACATTAATATCTTGCTCCAAATCTCAAACTAGTAAGTGGTAGTGCTGGGAGCTGAGTGTAAAATAAATCAGATTTTATTTAATACACCAGGAAAATCAAGTGACCTGTATCCCAGAAATACCCTGGGATTTTCCAACAGGCATTTCCCACCCAGGAAGGATAACAGATCCTATATCAGCCTATAACACTCCGAGCTACAAGATATGATTTTTCTTTTTTTTCCAGCCACACCTCTCGCGGCTTGCACGATCTTAAGTTCCCCAACCAAGGCTTGAACCTGGGCCATGGCAGTGAAAGCAGTAAGTCCTAACCACTGCACCGCCAGGGAATTCTCAAGGTATGATTTCTGTTTACTGCAATGCTTACCAATCCAGATCTTCGTGGGGCATACCATATTTTACATAATTCTAAGTATAAAACGAGGGCACTCATCATGACACAGTTAAAAGTATACTGTTTCCTGGTCGCCATAATCTCTCAAAATAATACTTTTGTGAGAGAGAGCTGTGTCTTTATCAGTTATTCATTTGGACTTTTTCTTAAGAAATAATCCATTCATTACATAGGAAATTGTATAGACGCTCACAAAAATTAAACCCTAACAATTCTCAGAAACAAATCATTCAACTTCTCACCCCATATATTGTTGCTGCTCATAGCCCTACTGTATTGAGGTATAAAGCTGATTTTTAAAAAATATTAACCTTCCCATTTACTGAGAGTCTGGGATTTCAATATGTATTAAGAGTTGTGAACTCTTAATTACTTAATAGTCTAGTAATACCCAAGGTAGTCCACAATCATCATGAAAAATGAGCCTTTCCTCTAAAAGCTGAAACTGTTGCTTTCAGTTGCTTAAGCCTTTACAATAACTGGTTTCTGAAATACAAATTTTACTACCTTCTTACTGATAGTGAAAAATTTCACTAGCTACTTATTGCTAGAGGCTACATATTTATGAAAGTAAATTATAAAAACCAGTTTTTGGAACATTTATGTATTGCAAATATTAATTTTTTTCCAGGTTGGTAATTAGCAACTCCCTCTTTCTAAAAGTTTCATTGATCAGGGGCCAGTGAACAATCCTGTCCAAGATTTTCTTGAACCTTCTACTGCTAAGGATATCTGCTCAAATGTAATTTGGTATACTGCTTAACATATTATTAGGTCAGACAAAGAAATATTGAGCTGGCTAGTTGGAAGAATCTAGTCTATAGCTTTCACAAAGTTGCTTTACTTTCTTTTATTTTTCTGCCTTACTTTCTTACTTTGACATTAAACATTATTTTCTCAGGACCTGGGACACTAATTTAAGGAAAAATCTAGATATTTAGGGTCTCCCTCTCATTTTTAATAAAATAAAGTTTTATTCACAGTACAATTAATTAGCCAAACATACCTGAAAATATATGCATTTTTGTTTATATGTAATATGACTTAATTACAAAGAAATGTGTAAAAATCTTTGCTAATCTATCTTTCCCTCTAAATCCAAAGTATTTTTAAAATTGAAAGTGAAAGTCGCTCAGTCATGTCCGAGTCTTTGCGACCACATGGACTCTCCATGGAATTCTCCAGGTCAGAATACTGGAGTGGGTAGCCTTTTCCTTCTCCAGGGTATCTTTCCAACCCAGGGATTGAACCCAGGTCTCCCACACTGCAGGCAGATTCTCTACCAACTGAGCTATCAGGAAGCCCCCTTTTTAAATTGAGATACAGGTATTTAGTTTTAAAGGTCTAATATTTCAAGTTAAAGAGAAGATGCTATAGTTCTTAGGTACAGGTCATGAGGCTACAAACACTCAATGGGAAATATTAACTCTCAGAAAGATCACTTACGAGTCAATTAGCCCTTTTTAGATTCGGATAGTAAAGCCTACTTTAAAGCAGATAATTATATATACAAACATGAGAGAACTCATTTAGATTAAGAAAATAAAATCCTATATGTCTATCTAGTAATAAAACATTTTAAACCCTAAATTATTAAATATTATTTAGAAAATAATTGTCAGGCTTTCAACTAATATTTATGAAGGAAATGAAGAGTGATCAAAAGCATGGACTCTGGCTCTGAGAACTGGCTCTCTTTGTAACCATGTTTACTTGGGCAAGTTATTTAATCTTTCTGCCTCAGTTTCCATATGCAGAGTGCTGAAAATAATAGTATGAACCTTTACTGAGGATTAAATGACTTAATATATGTAAAGTACTTAGTAAACTGCCTAACACATAGTAGATGTTCAATAAATATTTACTACGATTATTATTTTTATTAGCAGTAGCAGGAACAATAGGCTTCCCAGGTGGTTCAGTGGTATAGAATTCGCCTGCCAAGCAGGAGATCAAGGTTTGATCCCTGAGTCAGGAAGATCCCCTGGAGGAGGAAATGGCAACCCACTCCAATATTCTTGTCTGGGAAATTCTATGGATAAAGAAGCCTGGTGGGCTACAGTCCATGGGGTCACCACCACCAGTAGGAACAATGGGAGAAAACTGAATAAAATAGTTGTGATACTTTGTGTCACTCAGTGCTCAAAAATATTCAATGGTACCCCACAGACTCCTGAATTAGGCACAAAATACTCAGTTTGACATTTTAGAATGCACAGCTAAGCTTCCAAATATCACCTAATAGTTTTCAAATTAGAGTAGTAGAGTTACTACCAATTTAAACTTTTCCAAGATCACAAGTGCACTTATACTTCCATTTCTGAAATGAAGGCCAACTAGATAAGGTGAAATTAAATAAAGCATATAGAAATGCTGGATAAAAAAATGACAAACATACTTTCAAATGAATAGCTAAACCTCTTAAGAAATTAAGGGAAACTCTAAGTCATCACAAAAAGGGAACCTAAACTTAGGTTGGCAAGTATAAACCAATGCTTATGACTACCCGATAAGTATATGGCAATGTTTATAAACAAAGGAACTGTATTTTAACAGCCACAAAGGATCAGGATCCAGGGTTTAGGACTCAGTAAGAAAGGGAATTAGAATTAAGACTCTTGAGTAATTGAGAGGCCCTCAATGAAAAGGAGTAGAAAAACAAAAATCCGCACAGGAAGATCACAAGGAAACCTAAAACAAACAGGTATAGGTTCTGCATGGTTCAGGAACTCTTCAGGACAGAAGTTAACATTAAAAAAGTTCTGAACTGATAATACTCTTTGGGTACCTGGCCTAAATGAAAGAAAAACTATGCAGAAGAGATATATCTTCAACTTAGGCCCCTCATGAGTCCTGTGAGTCTTCTTTAAGATAACCCATAATCCAAAATTACAAAACACATGCAGATGTGAGTCATCATGACTTAATGTCAGCAGACACAATAGCAGAATTAGATCTCCAAGGACTTCAGATAATAGAATTAATGTGGTTAAAGAAAAATTTGAAAAGGATTTGAAAATATGAGAAAAGAAGAAATTAACAAAAAATCAGACAAATTGGTAAAGGAAGCAAATAGAACTTACAGACTTAAACACAGATTAGGCATGGCTGAAGAGAGAATTACTGAAGTATTAATATGAAAAAAATTACACAGAAGACAGCACAGAGAGATAACAAGTAGATAATACAAATAAGAGGTTAAGAGACATGAAAAAATAGATAAATGCCTAACATATAGTGAACAGGAATTCCAGAAGGAAGGAATAGAGGAAGTAGAAAAAAAGCACTATTTAAAGAAATAATGACTGGAAATTTTCCAGAAATTATGAAATGCCAAACATATATTTTCATACCAACTAAAATAAATAAAAACAAATTCATATTTAGATATATAATACTGAAACAAGAACACCAAAGACAAAAAGATAATCTTAAAAAGAGCCAGAGAATATGTCTCCAGATGAGACACAATTATAGATGTTGAGAGTAGACTTCCTAATAGCAACAACTGAAAATAGTATTTCATGGTCATCTTCTTTTTAAAATTTTTTCATTTTTGGCCACACCACACAGCATGTGGGATCTTAGTTTCCCAGAGATGGGACCCATATCCCCCTGCAGTGGAAGTGCAGAGTCTTAACCACTGGACCATCAGGGAAGTCCCAGTATTCTGGGACTGTCTTTTGATTTCTAAGTGCTGGAGAAAAAAAACTAACTATTAACCTGAAATTCTAAACTTGGCTAAGCTAAGATATTTTTAGACAAAAACATCAAGTTGACCATGACCTGAAAGAACTGCTATAAGATGTTTTTAGTAAGAAGAAAATTGAATTGGAAAGAAGGACCAGGATGAAGAGCGAGGAGAGGTAAATATGTGGAAAAAATACTGAAAATAAATACTGAAAATAATGATTCATTTGGGGATTATAAAAAAAGTGGAACAAAAATGCTGGACAAAATGTAGTTTATAAGTTGAAGGGGATTAGAGATTTGTCTAAGGATCTGTGAGAAAAGTAGAACTGATTAATTTTAACCATTCTTTATTCATTCAACAAGTATCTTTTATAGACAGGTAAAACTATAATAATAACAGAAGTCATAAGAGCTATTATTTTACATGGAGTTGTGCAAAGAAGGGGATGTGAGGCATAAGGAAGCGTTTCAGAGGCGCTGAAAACATTCTATTATTTGATCTATGTGGTGGTTACATGGATGTACTCACTTTGTGTTATTTCATTGAATTGTCTGCTTATCATTTGTATACTTTTCTGTATGTAATTACATATGTATGCACATGTAATATTTCTGCAAATTTTATAAAAATGAGCTCTACTACACAGTTTACACCAAAATAAAACTTTGATAGATTATAAATATGTAACTTTAAATACAAGTCCTAAAAGTCATGGGAAAAAATAGAGGTTAGTATTTATAGAATGTTGATTGGGAAAGAACTTTCTAAGCATGACATCAAAGGCAAAAATCATTGGTAACTCTGACTAAATAAAAGTTAAAAAAAGAAAAGTTTTATAAAACAAAACAAAAATACCAAATAGAGGAAACTATGTTTTGTAAAATATATAACAGAAAAATGGTCACTATCCTTTATATAAGGGACAAAGAACATGAATTGGAAATTTATGAGAAGAAATACATAAATGACCAGTGAGCTCTGGAAATCAACAAAGAGGTTAACTAATTTGCATAAATGCACAAAAATGGTAAAAGGGAATGATTCGAATCCAGTCTATATTACCTTTCAATTAATATTTGTTTATGAATGATTATATATTTAGAACTATAAGAAGTCTTTACCATAGACTACAAAATGCAGGTTGTAAAACAGAAAGTGCAATGAGGCAAATAAGACAAAGTGAAAAAGTACAAAAACACCACTAACGCCTTCCTGTGTATCTATGTATACATAGCTCAGCATGGATCTCTCAGGGCTCCCAATCGTTCAATTTAACTATCATGCCATGGGTCTCTAGTTTCCTCCTCATCCTCTGTCCTTCCTACCTTTAGCTTCCAAATTAATCTTCCTAAAATACTGTGACCTTCTTGTAACTGTCCTGCTTGAAAACTTTCAATGATTCCTCATTTTCTACATAAGAAAGCAGAAAAAAATTCTTCCGCATGGAATTCAAGGCCTTCCACAATTATGGCATTCAGTTAACCTTTTCACTTATTACATACATTCCAGCTAGTTGACTACTTGCTGTTCTTTTTCTATGTATGTTGTCTATAGCTTTCTGTTACTTGTTCATGTGGTTAAATCCGCTTAGAATGTGCTCTCCCGCCTTATGTCCATTTTTTTTATCTAAGGCTCAGTTTACACACTATCGTCTCCATGAAACTAGTTTCTCTTAGCCACTCAGAATCCACGGCTCTTTGACCTCTCTCTCCAGGCACTTATTTTCTTATTTTTTATGTTCTATCTTTATCTTACCCATTTTCGTATTCAGTTTGGTCAGCACTGACCTTACTTCTCCTACATAAAGGGAATTTAAGTCTTCCTCTCTGGGAAAGGGGAAGAATTCCAGGACTGAATGTTCTCCCTCACCTTCTTGTATTGTGCACAGTGGTTCCTCCCAGGACAATCCTCACTCCAGGAGTGGTACGGTTCAGGTTATAAACTGTCAGAGCCTCTTCATAGGTGGCTCCTCCAATGATAAACACAATGATATCCTGAGGTCTGCAATAATGAAGAAAGTTAGGTTTATAGCATGGGGGGGGGGGGGGGAAAGGCAAAGATTTGCTATACTCTTATATACAGTTTTAATTTCTGAATCTTTCTTTTTTGGTAAAGGAAGCAGAATTAAAGCAGAATAGAATAAAAGGTTTAAAAAAAGTTTTAATTATCTCAAATTGGCAGGAAACAGAGCAGGAAATGCTGAATAGTGATTTGCTTTCTGTTTATGAGCGGATGTCTTATAATTTCTGTGCTGTGGATTTCAGAATAGCACAATAGTGTTTGCTAGAACCAAATGTAGAAATATTCTTTTATATTCAAGAGGCTGAAGAGTACTTCACTGTGATATGATATCAATATAACAGTAATTTATGCTTACACATCTCCTTTCATATATAAGCCCTTTGTCAAATACTTAGTACAGTGTCATTACAATGGCTTCTGTCCAAGGACCTCAAAGTATTTTGGAAAGTACTGGTATATTTGGATGTCCCCATAACATGGGAACTAGAAACATTTAGTATTTTGAGTGCAAAAAAAGAATGGGACACATAAATTAAATCTAGAATCCCACCTCTTCTTAAAATTTTTGTTCCTCAATCCTTTGACAAACCAAGAAAAAGAAACCATGGAAACAAACAAAGAACTCGTGCGTATAGTTTTGATATTGGACATTCTGACACATCATCTCAGTCACCAGCCTCGTTTAGGGCATACTGTGTTGTTTCACTGTTTCAATCATTATCAAAATGGCTTCATAACAAAAGTGAGCAGTCCTCCTATTAGGTCCTTCTGTAGATATTAACAAGAAGATCACATTATTTTCAAAATTGACAAAGTCTGCTCTTTTCTCATGCCATCAGGAGAAGATAAAATTACTCAATCTTAGTAGGCAAGTAACTTTGTTAAATCACTTATTGGACATTACTTAAAATTACATCAAGTAGAAGCATCCATTTTGGAGGTTACAGCACAAAATTAAATAGAAACAGCTTTAGTCAAAGGATGTGCATGCTTATGTATAAATCATGAAAAAAAGCTCCCCAAAGCCCCAACAACCCTACACTGGCCTCTCTGTTTGTCTCTCTGTCTTATTCTAAAACATCTTGAAGGAATCACTAACCAAGAGAGTATTTGTTCTTGTGGGACTTCATGAAAACAGAATCAGAAATTGTGGCTATTTAAAAACGTTCGGGTGCAGCCACCATGGAAAACAGTAGGGAGGTTCCTCAAAAAACTAAAAATAGTGTTGCCATATGATACAGCAACCCCACTCCTGGGCATATATCCAGACAAAACTATAACTCAAAAATATTCATGCACCCCTATGTTCATAGCAGCACTATTCACAATAGCCAAAAGATGGGAACAATCTAAATGTTCACTGACAGATGAATGAATAAAGAAGATGTGATACATAAATACAATGGAATACTATTCAACCATAAAAATGAATGAAATAAAGCCATTTGCAGCAACATGGATGGACCTAGAGATTATCATTCTAAGTGAAGTAAGTTAGAAAATATGACACAAATGAACTTACTTATGAAATAGAAACAGACTCACTGTAATAGAGAACAGACTTGTGGTTTCCAAGGGGAAGGGAAAATGCAAGAGGGATGGATTGGGAGTTTGGGGTTAGTAGATGTATTACATATAGAATGGATAAACAAAGTCCTACTGTATAACACAAGGAAATACATTCGGTATCCTGCGATAAACCATAGTGAAAAAGAATATAAAAATGAAAGTATATATGTGTATAACTGAACCACTTGCTGCACAGCAGTAATTAACACAACATGGTAAATCAACTATACTTCAATTAAAAAACAAAGCAAACCAAAAAAATATCCGGAGACTTCCCTAGTGGTGCAGTGGGTAGGAATCTGCTGCCAATGCAGTGGACACAGGTTCGATCCCTGGTCCAGGGAGATCCCACATGCCGCGGAGCAACTAAGTCTGTGCACCACAACTACTGAGCTTGTGCTCTAGAGCCCAGAAGCCGCAACTAGTGAGCCCACATGCTGCAATTACTGAAGCCCGCGCACCTAGAGCCTGTGCTCTGAAATAAGAGCAGCCACCTCAATGAGAAGCCTAAGCATTGCAACTAGAGAATAGCTGCTGCTCACTGCAAGTAGAGAAAAAGCCTAGGCAGCAAGGAAGACTCAGAACAGCCAAAAGTAAAATAAAGAAAAAAAAATTAAAAATATATTGAGATAATCTCTGAGCTTCAGAGATAACCAATGAAGACTCCCAATGATGAAGGGATAGTTATTCTGCAATTGATTCAGCAGAGTCAATTATGACATTTCTGTGTGAACTTGGGACTTAAAACTATGCCTTTGAAATGCTACTTTTTAAGCCAAAATAAGCTTCGTTCAAATCTACCCACTGGAAAAAATGTACTTAGCACCACAATGCTTTAAGTGTTACATAGTGCTATATATTCGACAATCATTTTTTAAATTTTAAAATATACTGTTTTGGTGACTTCCCTGGTGGTCTGGCGGCTAGGACTCTTCTGCTTCTACTGCAGATGGCCCTGATTTATTTTGGGTAGGGGAACTACGACCCCACCAGCTGTGTGGCGTGGCCGAAATAAAATAAAATAAAATATCTGGCTTTGACTAGATAAATGTCTGCATATGGTATAACACAAAAAAGGGTATATTATTAAAAAAAAAAAAGCAAAAAAAAAAAGCTTTCTTCTCGCCTCAGTCCTCTTGCACCCCAGTTTCTTCCTAGAGGCAAACACTTACTCATTTCTTATGTATATCCTTTCAGAGATACTATGTGTATAAATTTGTGTATATACATGTATTCACAAATTTACATATTTTTATTATAAGATACATGCGTATATATGTATATATTTAATATGTATTTTATACACAGTTTATAAACTGCCTTTTATATATAGCTGTGTGGACATATTGTGCATTTTACATTTTGGTAGTTATCTCCAAGGTGCTCCACTGATGTCATTCTACCAGCAATTCAGGAAAGTGCCTACTTGCCATATCCTGTGAGTACTGTGTGTTACTGAGGCTTCTGGTCCTTTTAAATTAAGGTGATCACTTGGTCTTCCTCAAAATACTTTCTTTACTTGGTTTCCAGGACATCATATTGTTTTGGTTTTCTTCCTGCTTTGTTGGTTTACATTTTTCAGTGTCTCATGATGGTCTCATCTCATCTCCTTGACCTCTTAATGGTGGAATGTCCAGAACCCAGTCACTGGGCCTCCTTTCTTCTTGATCTACACTTACTCCCTGGATCTGTCTAATGTAGTAGCCACTAGCCACATATGGCTATTTAAATTTAAATGAATTAAAATAAAATTAAAAATGCAGTTCTTCAGTGTAGCTAGCCTTACTTTAGTGCTCAACAGTCATATGTAGCTAGTAGCCTATCTTATTAGATAGTATGGGTATACAGTACATTTCTATCATCGTAGAAAGTTCTATTGAACTGCACTTCCCTGGGTGACTGCACTCAGTTTTGTGGTTTACAATACATTTATCTGCTGATGACTCCCAAATCTCTCTCTCTAACCCAGACCTCTCTCCGAAACGCTAGATGTAAGTATCTATTTGACATTTCTACTTGGCTGTGTAGTTTATATCTGAACTCAGCAAGTTCAAATCCCTAATCGTCTCCTCCAAGCTTGTTCTACATATAGCTCTCCCCATCTTAGCTGATGGCCAATCTATCTTTTCACTTGCTTAGGAAAAAAACTTTAGAGTCATCCTAATTTCTCCTCTATGGTTGGTGTGAAGCATGTAAGTTAGAGATATAAGAGAGGAGCCTGGAGAGTCACTGGAGCCTGGCTTGCTGCAGTCCAGGGGGTCGCAGAGAGTCAGACATGACTTAGGTACGGAACAACGTAGTGAGCGGAAGAGGGAGAGCCTTGAATCTCATAGGTCGTGGGGGGATCACCGAAGGGCTGTAACAGGCTACCATGGTCAGATTTGCCTTTCTGGATGATAATTTTGGCAGCTATGTGAGAATGAACTGGTGGCTGCTGGTGGGAAAATTTGGGGAACAAAAGGCTACTCTTTAAGACTTGTGGGAAGATGTGATAAAAATTGGAAATAAACACCAGAAGTGGAGGGGAAGGACTGGATATAGAAGATACAAAAAAATGTAGACTCTAAAAAAAAAAAAATGTAGACTCTTCGGTATTTGGTCAATGATTAAATGTGAAAGATGAGGATAAAAGAAGAATCCATGATAACTTTAAGAATTCTGGCGTTGGTGACTAGCTATAGTAGTTTAAGTTTGAGAACAAAGAAAGCAAGACTGACTGACTTAAAGGAAGACAAAAAGATGCTGTCTTTTAGATGCCTGTGGAACATCCTAGTGGAGTTGTCCACCAGACATCTGGACATTGAGACCTGGTGATTTCCATGAATATAAGTGGCAAGTGAAGCCATGGGGATAGATGAATTCTACCTAGGGAGATCAAGAAGAATGAGAAGAGAACCAAAAGACAGAGTTGGGAGTGGATTCTTTAAGATTTACAGGAAAAGCAAGAAGAGTAGCTAGCAAAGGCAGCTGAGAAGGAGACTGTCAGAAAGGTGGGAGAAGCAGAGGGGAGAGGCCAAGAGATGAGTTTCAAGAAGCACAGAATGGTTAAGTGAGGACTTAAAGAGACCACGGTGTATATTCTTGCAATGCGACTTTTCAAGAAATGTTTCAGTGTATTAGAGTGAAGCAAGAAGCCAGGGTATATGGATTGAAGAAGTGAGGAGTGAAGGCAGTAACTTTATCCAAGAAGCTTGACTGTGAAGGGAAGATAGGTTAGAAGAGAACCCTGACTCATGGGCTTTAAACCTATTACTTAACAGGAGAAACCTGAGTAAGTGTGGAGCCTGCAGGAAAGTAATCAGAGGAAGACAAGCTGAAAATACAGAGGAAGGAGGGAGAGGGAGAGAAAGAGCAAGGAGAGACAGTGCAAATAATTACAGAGAAAGGCTTCAGAAGTGATAGTAGGAGTCTAAAACTAGTGATAGCAAAGAGGTTAGTTCTAAATAAGGAAAAGAGGATGTATTTCCTTTAGAATGAAGGAAGATGATAAAGGTCGATACATCTAACTAATCCTATAAACATGGGGCTAGACACTGAGGGAGCTAATGTCTGACACATGCAATTTTTTTCACTGTGAAGCAGAAACACTAGTGTGGGTTAGGTGACTTGGAGATTATGGCAAACATTCTAAACTGATGTGGTGAAGAAGACAGAGAGGGTTCTCCTCTCTCTTTATGTATCTAAGGACACATAAGTCTGATTGAGTACCCCTGAAGGCCCAAGTGAGGTGAGAAACAATGAATTTGTAGTGGCCCTAATATATAATTTGTATGATCTCCTCTAGTGGTATAGAGAAGTAGATATGAGCCTTAAGGTTGTTCCTAATCCAATAGGAATCTGGTGCTTTAGGCTCCACACCAGATTATTTTATACACTTCCTATAAATTTATAAAATCCTCTATAAACTTATAGGAAAGCATCATCACTGTCTATGAATGACTAAAATTTTCTACACTATCAAGGTTTTTTCCTTCACGTCTTTGCTTCCAGTTACTGGCCAGCTATTTCTTGTGGAAAAGGTCATTTGCTTAAGAAGAGTTATATAACGGTGATAGTAATATGTTTCTGCAAAGTATGATGATCTCTCAATTATTCGGGGACTGAATATTCAGGCAAAATACAGGTTCTTTGTCTTTTCTTACATCTGATATGTGTTGTTTCAACTCTTACTAATATTTCTACAGAAGTATTTCTCTTAGAAATACTAATATCTCTAAGATTTCTACGAACATCTAAAACTCAAGTTCTGCTCTTGTCAGGATCTTTAGGGGTTTATTTCATGAGAAAGGGGTCAAATAAACTACAGTTGGTTGTAACTTTAAAAACTGATATGAGTCCCCGCAACTTTTACCATAGTATTACCCTCATGAATAATCACTAAATTTCTAAGGATATATGTTTTTAATTCTTCCCAATATATTGGTTCTAGAGGTACCAGTTGATTCTGAGATAATAATGGCTTTGTCTGAAGTGCAGTCTCAACTGGTTCAATATTCATTAAAAGATGAGTTCTGTGTGGGAGAAGGTGAGGGTGGGATGTTTTGAGAGAACAGCATTGAAACATGTATATTATCAAAGGTGAAACAGATCACCAGCCCAGGCTGGATGCATGAGACAAGTGCTCGGGGCTGGTGCACTGGGAAGACCCAGAGGGATGGGGTGGGGAGGGAGGTGGGAAGGGGGATCGGGATGGGGAATACGTGTAAATCCATGGCTGATTCATGTCAATGTATGGCAAAAACCACTATAATATTGTAAAGTAATTAGCCTCAAACTAAAAAAAAAAAGATGAGTTCTGTGGGAAAAAAAATCGAATGTTCTAAGAATGTGCCACCAAGAAGACAAGAAGACACTCTACCAATAGTTGGTCTATGTAGGTCTACCAATAGGTCTAACTATCTAGGACTAGCCTACGTATTTAGAAAATAAAAGGAGAAAAAAATATAGGCAGTTACAGTATTCATAAATAATAAAATCTTCAAAACTGAAATGATTTTTTGCCAGAAAATGAGTACTTTTTACAGTAACATTCCATAATCAGTGCTCTTTACATTAAGGGATGAATCCAACCTGAGACCCATCTTGCAGCTTATTTTCAATAAATACTCATGAATTACACAGATTACTTCATTCAGAATAAGGGAAGTAGGTTTCTCTCTTACAGGGGTACACACGACTGATGAGAGGAACTAGACAGTAACACTTTTGTTTTGAGCTCCTGGTCTGATATGTACGTGTGCATGCTTAGTCATGTCCAACTCTTTGTGACACCGTGGACTGTAACCCACCAGGCTCCTCTGTTCATGGGATTTTCCAGGCAAGAATACTGGAGTGGGTTCTGTTTCCTCCTCCAGGGGATCTTCTCGCCCCAGGGATCGAACCTGAGTCCCCTGTGTCACCTGCACTGGCAGACAGATTCTTTACCGTATGAGCCACCTGGAAAGTCCCCTGGTCTGATAAGTCAATTTAAAAAGCAGCTCAGCAGAATAACAAGGCTCATCCTGGGACATGATGTTGCTTTTCCATAGCTGCCCTCTGCTGATCATCTGCTTCTAGAGTACGTCTCTCTCTTTTTTTTTTTTTTTAGAGTACATCTCTTTCTTATGGAAAAGAAAGGCAAGAACTGGGAAGGAATAAATTCAAGTGGGTTTCTAACACAGCCAGAGAATACTATCTTTTAGTCTGATAATTTCAGGGTGCCAGAGTATTTTTGTATTGCTGGAGAGGGAAGAAAATGTCATGGGTGGTTAACTGTGAGTTTAGGTTGTATCAATGTAAGGACATACTTATATACAGGGATAGGCTCATAGAACTTGACTCAGTTGTGTATCTAACAAAGATGATTATGTCACATTTGGTTATGAAAACATTAATAAATGTTTTCCTGTGCTTCCTACTACTTAGGCTAGCTTAAGGAGGAACATAGGTGGAAAAAAATAAAAAATCTCTGACACTTTTCCATTTAATTCCTTTCTCTGGTGAATTTTAAAAGTAGATGTTCTGATGAGGCCCACAGTAAAACATTTTTATATAATGGTTAAAGGTAAATGGAATACACAGGTTCAATTCTTTGTACACATCTTCCTGTGCTCTGTAATTCACCATAGCAACCGAAAGCATTAATTAATGCAGATAGCAAACATTAGAAAACATTGGTCTGTTCATGCCGCATACAGATATACAGGGATACCCTGAGAACCCAACCAATTTATATCCTATTCCCAGGTGGTTCAGTGGTAAAGAATCTGCCTCCCAAGCAGGAGATGTGGGTTTGATCCCTGCGTTGGGAAGTTCCCCTGGAGAAGCAACCCACTCCAGTATTCCTGCCTGGGGAATCCCAGGACAGAGTAGCCTGGCAGGCTACAGTCTACAGGGATGCAAAAGAGTTGGACTAAACGACAACAAATTTTATTAGAAGATAAACAAAAACATTTTCACATACAGTATTTCTGTAAATCATCAACTATTAAGTTAAGCAGAAAAACTTAAAACTTTTAAGAGGCAATATTTTACCTATTTTGTGGGCTGTTATGGCTAAAATTCAAATTTTTGAATTAGTACTTACAGATGGTTAAAGATCATATGAGCATTGATTGTAGGAGAAAAGGCCAATGAGAAAGGACTGCTGCTTCCATAGAAACAAAAGCAAGATTCTACTCAGTTGGTATAAATGTGAACGAGTAATTCCTTTTTGAATTCCACTAAATTTGGAATGCATGACCAGATAGCTTCATTTTCTCATCATATGTTTAAGTTGCTTGTTTTTATTAGGGATAAAAAGCAATTCTGGAGCAAGAAAAAAAATTTAACCGCAATAAGATATGTGAAAGTACCATCTGCGGAGAAAGATCAAACCTAACTTGTGGCTATAGCTACACTGCCAAACAGGTGAACCACTAACTTAGCTAAGGGCTAAAACATTTCTACAATTGTTCCTGGTTTTGCAAAGCTGTGTTCTTGCCAGATCTCCTTTGATATGTTCTATCATTACAGTAACAACAAAACCAAGAAGTTCTATCATGATGAGACTTAAGTTAACCATAAAGATGACTATAATCAATGACTGTTTTAAATGTGATGATCTAGGGTGAAGACAGTGACTAGAGCTTAGGGTGGGGCTAAGTGAATAGAGTCAAAAGACTGTACAGGCAAACTGCAAACATTGGAATTTTCTGGTAATATCAATCAAATTTATTCTTTAGTTTAAATTTCCCAACTATAAGTCTTGTCATGTCAACCACTACAGAAGGCTACATAAGAAATTTGACAAATCTATTGAACATCTATATGTAAAGCACTGTGTTAAACATTGTGAAGAACCCAAATATTAATAACACATAGTTCTTACTTCAAGATTAAGTACTTCATACCTAGTGGGAAAGATAGATGTGTATATAACTACTTTTTTTTTTTTTTTTTTACAACTACTGTCAATATCCAGAGGTAACCATTATTAAAAATTTCTTATTTATTCTCTCAGATATATTTACTGTATATATAACCATACATGTGCTTGAATATATATATATGTGAGTGAGTGAAAGTCACTCAGTCGTGTCCAACTCTTCGTGACTCCATGGACTGCACAGTCCATGGAATTCTCCAGGCCAGAATACTGGAGTGGGTAGCCTTTCCCTTCTCCAGGGGATCTTCCCAACCCAGGGATTGAACCCAGGTCTCCTGTATTGCAGGCAGATTCTTTACCAGCTGAGCCACAAGAGAAGCCCGCACAGATATATATGTACAGTCAAGCTCAGACTTATTTATATACACCTATGTACACAATCACATTTATGCTAATATACAGTTTTACACAAAAGGGGTATTATAGCATCTTGATTTTCTATCTAATATATCTTAGAAAGTTTTTGGTATCACGCCATGAAGAGTTATGCCATTTCTTAAGAAGAATGCACAGTAATGTACTATAATCTAGGTAGCTAGTTCTCCATTGAAAAATATTTACCTTGTTTCTGGATGTTTTCTTTTTTTTTTCACCACTACAAATGATGTTTTGGTAAATATCCTTGTGTGTACATGTCTTTGTGTACTTGTGTGAGTATATCTATATGGCAAATTTTAAAAAGTATATTGTTTAGTAGGTCTTTTCAAGTCCTCTGCGGTCTTCTTTCTGTTAAGAACAGGGCCAGGAGGTGGTAGAGGTATCTTCTATGCCTCCTACCACAGCTTCATAACCAATTTTCTGCCTTCTTCACAATTTTCATTGTCTCAGAAGCTCAGGACATAGTTGCACTGTTTTC
Organism: Cervus elaphus; assembly: GCF_910594005.1. NCBI lineage: Eukaryota > Metazoa > Chordata > Mammalia > Artiodactyla > Cervidae > Cervus > Cervus elaphus. Next base: position 43,374,746 of record NC_057834.1, read on the forward strand.
TCCTGACCTCCTTTCCTGGTCACTCTCTTATTCCCTGAAGACTTTAACTCTGGTTTACTGTCCTCCTTTTCATTCTTGCTCCTTTCAAGATTTTCAGTGACTTTAACACCATCTCACATCCCAGTCTCCTCACCCATACTGATTTGTTCTTCCATCCCTCACAGCCACCAACACCCATGATTATAACATAAACTTTTTCATTACAAGTATCTGCAATACAAAAGGGCTTCCCTGGTGGCTCAGCTGGTAAAGAATCAGCCTGCAATGTGGGAGACCTGGGTTTGATCCCTGGGTTGCGAAGATCCCCTCGAGAAGGGAACGGCTACCCACTCCATCTTGAATTCAAGGCTTCTTTCTCTAATAACCAGTCTCTCAACTTTCAACTCACTTATGCCAATATCTCTACTAAGAAATAATTCCTTGACCTCATCAATACCTCCAATTCATTCAACAATACTTTTTTCACTATCCACTATCCAATACCTTCCTTTTTTTCATTTCCCTAAATCCTGGCTGAACCCAGCTATCAGCCTTCTCTTCATTTACTCTAGTGCAGCTAAAAGCTGCTAGAGAAAAACCACACAACTAGGCGCATGGGCTGTATTTTAAACCAACACCACAAAACTCCAATGGGGCTCAACCCTGCTTAGAAGTTTTACTTACATTTCCCTAATAAATTTGATTCCAAGCCTAAAAATAACAGTTTCACAATGTTTTTTCTTTTTATCCTGTACCTCACTTAATAGCTTGATGTCATATTTTACTGAAAAAATAGAAGTAATCAGACAAGATGGTTTCCATGTTCTCACCATCAAAGCTATTACAGTGAAAGAAGTACCTCTGCTCCTATCAAAATCTCCTCTGCTGGTGTTCTAGCTCCCTCAGACTTCACTTCTGCAACTCTTCCCCTTTCTCTTCTGCAGTACCTATTTCTCTTTCTTTAGGATAATTCTCATCAGATTATAATTATGCTCTAGAATTTCTCTTTCCCCCAAGCCCAGTCTCTTCTAACTACGATCCCCTTTTCTGACCCCCTTCATGTAAAACTTCTTAAAAAGTGTTACATACATGTATCTGTTATCTCCATCTTATTTCTTGTAACCCTAATTTGGCTTCCAAACTCACTGAAACTGGGGAATAAAGTCATCAAAGACCTTCATATTGCCAAATCTGATGGATTCTTCACTGTCCTCAATTTTTTATGTCTGAGAAGACTAGTCTTTAGGTAACCACTCACACCTTGATCTTTATGACATCAAGCTTTTCTGGTTTTTCCTCCTGTCTGTCTGTCTCTTCTTCAGTCTCCATTGCTGACTCCATATTCTCTATTCAGTGCTTAGTCCTGGACTCTTTCTTTTCCCCTTCTATGCTCTCTCCCTGAGTGATCTAGTCTAATCCCATAGCTTTAAGTTACCAAAATCTTGTTGACTCCCAATTTAGCATTGAACATTTCCAATTATCTAAGAGATATCTGCAGTTTAACAATAAAACTCTTGATTTCCTTCTAAAACCTGAGAATTATTCTTGACTTCTCTCTTACCCTTGTCCCATTACTCTACTCCCATTAAGTAAGTCTATTGATTCTACCTTTGCGCCCAGGCTCCTTATCCAAAGCATCTTCATTTCTTACTTGGACTACTGCAGCCACCTCCAAAGTAGTCTTTCTGCTTCTAACTTTGCCTTCAATAATCCATTCTCCCCACAAACTTATCTTTTAATACATGATTCAGTTCATGTCATTTGAATGTTTAAAGCTCTTTAGTGGCTTTCTATGCCACTGAAAATAAAAACAAAAAAAATCTTTACCAGGGGCTACAAGACCCCATGTGATCCAGCCCTACTTATCCTCTCAACTTATTTCCTCCTTACTTGCTTATGCTCCAACTGCACTGGACTTTTTTCTGTTCCATGAACTTGCGAAGTTTTCTTTCTTCAAGGACTTTGTTCTGGTGTACCCTCTGCTTATGATGCTTTTCTTTCTCATTATTATGTGATTGGTTCTTTCTTGTAATTCAAAACTCATCTTCAAAATCACTTCTTTATAGAGAGGTTCTCTCCATCTAAAGTAGCCCTCCCCACCTTGACAAAGTACTCTGTAGCTTATTATCCTATTTATTTCCTGAACAGCACTTATCTCCTTCAAATTATATTTTTTATTTGTTTACTAGTTTACTGTCTGTCTCCTTCATGTAAGTTAAGGCAGGTACTTTGCCTTTCCTGTCACTTCTACTTCCCCAGCATCTTAAGCAGTTCTTGACATAAAGAAAGCATTCAAATATTTGTTATAAAAAAAGGATGAAGCAATTGAATTATTAATATATATTTAGGTAATAGTGACAAATGCTTTAACAAATGCTGACAACTGATAAATTGTGCATTTTGCTGGAAGAGCATCATTTTGAAATTTATTTGGAAAGGAATTCCCCAAATTAGAAAGGTTTGCTGTTATGAACTAATCATCCACTCTTCTGGTGATCTATTATGTCCCTTTAGCCAATTTCTTGTTCAATAATTCTTATATGAAATTCATAAGAAAATCAATATTTTTACTTTTATCATGTTAATTAGCAGGCTATTTAATAGAGTTATACTGTTTTTGAAAAAGCCTCTCAGGTGAATAGCTTTGGGCTGGCTTTCCTTTTTACCACTTTGCTGACATTTCTAAATTTTGATGCCAAATAAGTGTACTGTCTGAATTTAACCCCGGATGTTCTGCTTCTCAACCTTGGATTTTTAAAAAGAATTTTTTTCTGTTCTGTTACCAGACTACAGTTTTTTTAAGAAAAAAAGTGAAAAAGTATATTTTTATCATACAAGAGTAATTTATGTACCTCAAAACATTTTTCTCCTTTTGGAAATTTACTACATTTATAAAACACTATTCTTCCAAGGACTTAGATTACAATTAGCTGAAATAATAGAAGAATTATACCAATGGTAACAATTCTCAAATCAATCTATCTAATAGGATTCAGCTACATATATTAGGCCCTTTATAATATGTTGTCCCAATAAAAAATACATACTTTTTTTTGTATAGAATTTATAACTAGGTAGAATTTATGTATATTTAAAATTTCAGGTTGGCTTATGTAAGTTTATTCTGGACAAGTTTTACAAACCACCGGATTAAAATTGCTTCCTTTGGTTAATACCTAAAAAGAAAACCATCCTTTCCTCCAGTGTGACAAAAGGCCTTTGTTAATTAGGTCTCAGTGTGTATACTGGCCACATTTGGCAAAGTCCAGTCCTCGCCAAAAATAGTAACAACCTGCTCTGGATGGCAATCGAGCAGCAAATCTATTTTCAGCTTTAATGTTTGAAACTCCAAATGCTAGATGCCATGGAACTGAACCTTAAATGGCATAAGTGAACTAGTCTGATACTTAAGGACAGGACACAAGTATTTGGAGTGCTCCAAAACATTTGTTTCTGTATTCCAACAGAAATAATACTTTAGGCTTGATAGAGGAATTTAAATCTAACTTTGACACATGTAAAACCAGAAGAATCTGAGAATTGAAACAACTGGGAAAGGAAGAGTAGAATGATAGAATCTTAGTTGTAGTCTCTTATAGTACCCTAAATTTCCTATTTTCTTAGTGTTTCTGATTTTTATTATTAATATCTTTGTTCTCTTACCTGTCTCTGAGTGTGCTGGGGCCTAGATAAGGATACAGGTTTTCTTTAAGCTTTCCTTTGATGAGATGGTCCAGGGTCTCATGTAAGAAAGGTTGATGCTGAGTATATACATTTTCTACTCCCTAAGACAGGGGGAAATGGTTCTTATGTCATTTTTTTTGAAACGTGCAATGTAACTGTTAATGATAACTCATATCAGAAAAGGACATGCAATAGATTTTTCATGGGATAAGAGTCAAGCAGGAATTTTAGGAGAATTTTAGTTAATTATTTTCATCAATAGAAATGTTCCAATCTTATGAAAATACTCTGTAATTTAAGGCTAGCTATTATAAAGGAATTTTTAAAATGCAACTGCTTAAATTCCTTATCATCTCTTCACTGATTCATTCTTTTGAGAAAATATTATATGATAGGTAAATAAAAAGAAAAGGACTATGTAGCAAAAGAGACGAGACACACTCAGGAAAATGAAAAACTTTCAGGAAACATAAGAAAGGCTAGCAGATTACAACTAACTTTTGACCATATTAAGAAAATAGGTAGTTTTAAAAGATTTATAATTGCTTGCTTCATCTTTAATTTCTGTCACAGAAAAATTACCTGACAGACCTTAAATTATAAACAAATGGAGTAAAACAGTTATGACTAACAGAACTGTCTGCCTTTTTATTCTTGGGTATTTCTGGAAATATCTTACTATTCCCTTGTTAGCTATTTGGGCCAATGCTGATGCTGTTCCAATACAGAAAGCATTAAAAAAAAAAAAAAAGTAAAGAAAAAGCTTTCAAGCGACCATCTGCTTTAATTTCACTTAACTGCATGCATGCATGCTAAGTCACTTCAGTCATGTCCTACTCTGCGACCCCATAGACTGTAACCCGCCAGGCTCCTCTTCCATGGAATTCTCCAGGCAACAGTACTGGAGTGGATTGCCATGCCCTCCTCCACAGGAGGATCCCAACCTAGGGATCAAACCCGCATCTCCTGTGTCTCCTGCATCGGCAGGCAGGTTCCTTACCACTAGCGCCACCTGGGAAGTCCCTCATTTACTGACATAGTACTAAATCAGCAGCAATCCTCAAGTTACTTGGAAGATCACATTCATTCACTCTCAGGGTCAGGGGCTTCAACTGTTTCTTATTTAGGAAAGCATAGTGATATACCTTTAATCCTTTGAGGAACTGTTTGGTAATAGCCACAGCATCTTTGGGGCTGAAGAGGTCACTTCCTCTGACCCGTTTACCACCATATTCAATTACTGCAGACACAAGCTTTGTTTTAAAAAAAAAGAAGAGAGAGAGAGAGAAATAACTTCTTACTGCTTGGGGAACAGGAAGAAAACTTTACTAAGGAAATGAAGACATGAGAGGACAGAAATAGGATCGAACCCAGTCTCCCACATTGCAGGCGGATTCTTTACCAGCTGAGCCAAAAGGGAAGCCCAAGAATACTGAAGTGGGTAGCCTATTCCTTCTCCAGTGGATCTTCCTGACCCAGGAATTGAACTGGGGTCGCCTGCATTGCAGGTGGATTCTTTACCGAGCTACCAGGGAAGTCCATAAAGACAGTATGACTCATCATCTGTTGGAACTAAAAGGCTGTAACAATAGAGTTGGTTCCTGTTTGGTGGGATTCATACATAAATCTGGTTACCTTTCGATACTTCTCAGAAACACCTTTATTCCTAAGGTCCATCATTAACCCTGGTAGGCTATTGCTGCTGTGTCGCTCGTAATGTAGGGCATAAAGCATCACCAGGCGGGCAGCATCAAACTCCGTCACTCTGGGGTTCTGCAGGAGCCTCTTTACGTTCTGGAAAATACAGAGAACTGATATTTACCCTCCCTTCACTTGGGTGATGTATAATATCTTAGTTCTAAGAATTACTGAATGGTAGTGATACATCTGACTAAGATATGCATGACTAAGATCACTGGGCTTCCCAGGTGGCTCAGTGGGTAAAGAATCTGCCTGCAAAGCAGGAGACACAGGAGACGCAGGTTCGATCCCTGGGTTGGGAAGATCCTCTGGAGAAGGGCAGGGCAACCCACTCTAGTATTCTTGCCTGGAGAATCACATGGACAGAGGAGCCTGTCGGGCTACAGTCCACAGGGTCGCAAAGAGTTGGACACAACTGAAGTGACTGAGCACACAAGATCACTACGAAGGCAATGTACAGGTCATAGGCTTAGCAACTGTTTCAGTGACAGAAAATTAAACGCCTTTTGCCTAAGATAAGAATTAAATAAGGATATAAATTCTCATTTTAACTGCTTAAGACAAATATGAATTTAACCATGGTTATTTCCTCTTTTCTTTCCTTTGACTAAGATAGTCCAGGGTCTTATGTAGGAGAGATTACAATTTCCTTGCCAAAATAAGGAATACATATTATTCCCACCACTAGTTCTACTGCTTCAGTCAATACAGCACACAAGGGAACTTACCAGTCGACTCGGGAAACTATTGCCTTCTTTCAGTGTTAGTCACTGACCAGTTAAACGAAGACACGTTGGTAGGATTTTACATAGAACGGGCTTAACCTCCAAGAAGCATCATATGTAACAGTATGTCTCAACATGGTTCACAGAGATATGAATATGTAACAGCAGGTAATCTGTAAATTGAGCACTTATGATCTTAAGAGGGCAGGTACTGACAGCAAAGGAAAGTAGACAAAATGATGTTTAGGTTTTATCAATTCTCCCATAAGGAGACTTCCCTACAGTAAAGATTTATGTTTATTATGCAGCAGAACCAATTAATTAGAGCCAACAAATACTTTTAATCACTCTTGTAAGCACAAGGTACTATGCCAGGCACTGGAGGTGATACAGAGATGAGTTAGAGACACTTTCTGTCCTCAGTGAGTTACAGACAATGGGGTGAAGGAGGATAAAACAGTATAGCTCATTCTGCTATAAAATACATTTCTTAATGTGCTTTAGCTCTACAAGATTGGTAAACATGGGAATAACACAAGGCATATTGGTTTGTACGTAATTTTTCAGCAAGTTAATATTTAGAAAAGATCAGGGACAAGTTTCCTCTTTAAAGAACATGCTTCACCAATATGTTAAGGAAAAAGATGAAAATTCAACAGAAGTGTTTTTTGTAAGAAGTAACTGGCTTTGTAGCTTTAAGAACTGCTGCACTTTCCACAATGTTAAGCTACATGGGGAAAGGGAAAATGTGAATGAAAAGAATGCAAAGATGTTTATCTGTGTCAAAAAGAAAAACAAAACAACCACCCAAAACTGACTGATATCCTCATATTGTACTTTTAATTTTGACGACACAAGTCTCTATGAGAAGCAGATATTTTCGAGGCCTTATCTGTTGAAGAAAAAGACATGAGCCACAGAGTAAAACCACAAAGGATGGTCTGAGTACATTTCTAGGTGCAAGTGTCAGTCGCTGTCATACCCAACTCTTTGCGACCCCACGGACCGTAGCCCACCAGGCTCCTCTGTCCATGGAGTTCTCCAGGCAAGAAAACTGGAGTGGGTTCCCATTTCCTTCTCCAGGTGCAAATGCCAGTGGAAATTTAACTGTGCTAGCATTTTAATTAGGATTGTTATTATTATTTTTTTTTTTAGGATTGTTATTATTTTATTAGGGCTCTGCTTACAAAGTTATGTAGACTTTTCTTTCTTTCTTTTTTTAGTTATATAAATTTTAAGTGATCTGCTTATAACCCTATTTTCCCATAACCCTTGTTTATTTTTAGTGCATGATTTTGCAGAATGTGAAGTTTTTTCAGGAACACATATGTGGTATTATAACAGAAACATATGTATGCAAAAACCAAAAACTGAAAATCAGTGCAGTGGGGGAAAGAGAACCCAAAGTAAAGAGACGTCCGTCTAGTTACTGAGGAATCATAAAAGACTTCATTTCTACAAAAGGCCTCAAAAACTAAGCTTTCGGAATTAGTTTGAGAGACTGAAAGAGATGCTATTAATAGGGATATGGAAATCAGAGAAAGAAATGAGTTGAAAGACTAGTAAGAGTTTTGGAGGGCACTGGATTCTGAGGACATAACCACTAACATCTGTATAGTACTCTGCAACTTACAAGATGCTTTTAAATACATTATCTTTTTAGTACTTCAGGACAACCATGTCTAATGTCTAAGAACTCTACTGTTCACACTAAAAAGAGGGACAATGATGAAATGCAGAGCCTCCTAGGTAGCTTTCTAGTAGAAAGTTCTCTCAGTAGGATTTCTACTGTTGCTTTTCTGGGTGAACATTTCACTACCATCATCCTTACAGGATCAAAAAGGAAGAAATTTCTCTTCTACAGATTTAAACCCTGCAATCACAAAACTTTCTTTACTTCTTTTCCCTTTTGTGGTAACTATTCCATAGAGCAGTGACTAAATACAGGCTATTTAGAATAGCCTGTTCACACATTCCACTAATTTTTATCATAATATGGAGAAATTTCAGGATACAAATTCCTTATCAAGTAAAAATATACCGTTTCATAAGCATCTCAGTTACTTGGCTTAAGTTTAAAACATCCATCTGAGATCTCTGTTGCTGCTGTTCTTATAAGCACAATGTTTCATTTTCTGCCCCTGTAGTCTCTTTTTACCTTAAATCTACTCAATTTCTGACTGATCTGTCTTTGTTGTTTAGTTGCTAAGTCATGTCCAACTCTTTTGTGACCCCATGGACTGCAGCCCTCCAAGCTCCTCTGTCCACGGGATTTCCCAGGAAAGAATACTGGAGTGGGTTGCCATTTCCTTCTCCTGGGGATCTTCCCAACCCAAGGATGGAACCCCTGCCTCCTGAATTGGCAGGTGGATTCTTTACCACTGAGCCACCAGGGAAGCCCAACCTGTCTTTGTACATCTAAGCAAACATGATACTCAAGTAACTATAAACCCACAAAAACCAGAATGGTGACAAAGACTATTTGCAGTAATTAGTTTATACCCTTCCTATTTGCCCCCTTTCTAATTACCTTCCCTTCAATCTTGATTCCTGGCTCTGTTTCCCATTAATAAATCCTTCCCACTTCTATTCCTTGAAATGTGGTACTGGTTTTTAGAGTCTGTGGCTTGACGCTTAGCTTTTCCTCGATGGGAGGCCTTGTGATCTGATAGCCCAGATCTGGTCCAAGACTACTCTGCTTTCTCTTGAGCCCTGAGGACCCAACCCATAGCTCAGGTCAGTATTCCAGTTAAACTCACCTAGTTCCTCATGAAAAGACACATGTAGGTACAAGCTGAATTCTTTCTTCTTTCTCAGTTATATAAGTCCTTGAAGAAGCAGGGCCTTTTTGTCTGCCTGGATACCATGTTATCCTTTGACTTAATTTTGAACTACTTCCCTCATGGCTACTTGACTCAACTTGACTAATAGTGACATACATTATACGAGATTCCAGGGTGTTAACCAGGGAAGAGGAGAAAAAGAATCTGAGAGCCTTCAATTACATAGGCGGTATATGCTTCATAGAGGTATTTATATGTTGAAAATATGGCTGAATTACATAATGACTTTTTGGTATCTTTTTTCTTATTAAATCTCCCATAACCTAGAGATAATCAAGAGAGAAAAAGTATACTGTTACATAATAACAGCAGCTGAGTAAAGAGTGAAACAGAAAACTATTGTCCACTTAAGAAGATGGGATTCAAAAATCTTCCACTGAATTTTAACATTAGTGTAGGCCCAATGAAGGAATAGGAAAAGAAACACAAAAACACGATTTGTGAAGGTCAAGTTTCAAAATGGAGCTAACATTCATTCAAAAAGACATTAACTAAAAAACAATTCTGATATTTAGAGATTCTTCTGTTATCTTGGGCTGACTACTTTTCTGTTTTCTTCTACCAAAACTATGCTAAAGCAGCACAAGAAAAAAAGATTTGTATTGACATACCTATATTTCATGGAGAAGGAAATGGGAAACCGACTCCAGTATTCTCGCCTGAGAAGTCCCATGGACAGAGGAGCCTGGTGGGCTACAGTCCATGGGGTCGCAAAAGAGTTGGACATGACTTAGTGACTAAAAGATGACAATGACAACCTATATTTTAAACTATTGTACAAAATACAGTTGAAGTCTGCAACTAAAGATAATTCCCCCCCCCCCCTTTATTTTGGCTTTAATTTAACCTCAAGAACAAGCTCTGTACCCTGTTATCAACTATCACAGTTTTGTAGTAAAACACTCAGTGAATAGCATTATAAGCTAACAGACTAGAACAGCAAGACGAAACTGGCAGAAGTCTTTAGCATGTTGATATGATTTTAAAATTGGGTTTAATCTAACAGTCTGAGAGAACAGTGTTATGGGACTATAAAGAGCTTATCTAGAAAAAAAAGATAGAAAGTAGGCGAGATCCAGTTCCAGTTCCATTAACTGGAAAATATATTTGAGTTAGGTTTCTTTTACTTAATGACTAGTCAAATTAGCTTTGTTGTAGGTCTTCTGCTGGTCAACACTGTTTCTGAAACATTAGTTAAATGATGGTTTAGAGAGACAGGAACATTTTAAATCTTAGTTGGTCAAAGTAAAATTGTCAGCTCAATGTGTCCCAAACAATTTTCTTACGATTCTAATGAGAAGCAAAAAAGCCTTTCTAAAATCAGAGAGAGTTCCAAGATAACTAGTGAATTAAAAAACATGTCCTGGATGCCATAAAAAAGGGAATGCACCATCAAAAAGTAATACTAAAAATAGTGATGGTTAACATTCATTGAATGTTATAAGCACCAGGTACCATATTAAGTGTTTTATATGTACTAGCTCACTGGATCCTCACAAAAATCTTTGAGCTAAGTACTGACATTTCCCCCCATTTTACAGACAAAAAGACTAAGACTGGAGTGGCTAAGAGTCATTTTCAAACCCAAGACGTCAAAGATTCAAGCCCTTTCAATCGCTATTCTATTCTATACTGCTTCAAACAGAACTCTTTACTTTACCTTCATTTCTCTAACAAATATTTATTGTCCTATGTGTTACTAATGGCATGATTTAAGATCTTTTACCCAAGGTCAGGAAAGAAAAATATAAAATAGACTAGATTCTTATTTCGAATGAAAAGTTGTGATATGACAACACAACCATGCAGAGAGGGAAGGGGAATTGTTTATTTTCTGAAGATTTTTCCTTTATGGTATGAAAAAAAATCTTCCTTACTAATCAGTCTTTTCCAAGGCTGTGCACATGTTTCAATGACAGTACACTGCAGTTTGGTTCTAGTGAAATTCTTCTGAATCAAACTGGATAACTGGTTATTAGCGGCAGCAATTTTTAGGTTAATTTTTAGCAATATATGAGCTTTTCCTCCCTCACCATGATACAGTCACTATTCACTAAAGCAAACCTCATCTCTACTCAAAAATCAATTCATTGTTCCATGACGTTATCATCATCTAAGGTCAAGCCAAGGAATGCTGTATCCCATCTGTGGGTCAGGCCCTTGGCATCTGCTCATTATTAAACAGAAGTTCTCTTTATTGACTATTTACATCATGTTGGCAAAGAAATCCTTTATGGTGGTGGAGTCGAAGTCAACTGCTCACTGTAAAGCCCTAATACCATGGGCAAGAAAACCTTCAAAAGATAATTTTTAAAAATATAGGGATTTCTTAGCAGTCCAGTGGTTGAGACTCTAGGCTCTCAATGCAGAGGGCACGGGTTAGATCCCTGGTTGGGGAACCCTGCATGCTGTACTGGCAAAGTGGATCACAAATGGAATTTATATTTTAAAGTGTCTATTTTTCTTTTAAAATGAACAAAAAATAAGATTTCAGGCAAAGGAATTATAGTAGCCATTTCTAACTGCTTTCCATATGGTGAGATACAAATAAAGATACTAAAATTGGCTAGTGATTAAGTTTGGTTCTATTGTTTTAAAGGGAAAGCTAAAATGATAAAGAAACATAAGGAAATTTAAATTTAGTTACAGGACACAATTCTGTTTTTATTTCATAAGAGAACAAAATTCATCTTATTGAGAAAAATAAAAAGTTTTCCATAGGAATACTTCTATTAGGCCCACAGACCAACTCTAAACTGTTATTAGCAGTGTTGTTTAAAGAAAGTTGGTGAAGTTAAATAGATTATGAAGTATCTTTATAAAGGAATACTATTTAGTGATTTAATAGAATGAGTGTTTAGGTTCTAGTCTGGAACAGTCTCTGAGACACAAAGTTAGTGAAAAAGCAAAATGCAAAACTATGTGTACAATATGGTATCATCTGAATTTTTAAAAAGAGAGAGAAGGAAATATACACACTCACATAGGCTTGCACATACACAGAACAACAGTAAGGATGCAAGTGAAACTACTAACAGATTCAGTTTGTACTATTTATCTCTTTCATCAAATACTTATATAATCTATTTAAGAATTAAAACTTACACTAAACCATAATAGAAAAGAATATAAAAAAGTATATCTATATAAAACTGAATCACTTTCCTATACAGCAGAAGTTAACACAACACTGTAAATCAACTATATTTCAACAAATATTGATTAAAAACTAATTAGAATTTAATACAACTAAAAATAAAAGTCACCCTAAAAGTTCTTTGTGAAGATTTAAGAATACAGAGATAGAACTGCTGACAGAAGTACTTTTCATAAATATAAAGCAAATAGCATCTCTATGATTTTAAAAATAATGTTTACCAAGAGGAAATCTTGGTAAAGATTTTTAAAAAGTAAAAATCAGCAACTATAAATCACAGTAAAGGCTTTAGTATATATAACTAGAGCAACCACAGGTGGGTGAATTTGTTTCTTTCAATTGTATCATATCTTTAAAAAACTACGCTAAAGGACTTCCCTGGCGGTCCAATGGTTAAGAATCTGCCTGCCAATGCAGGGGATGCCAGCTGGATCCCTGGCTGTGGAACTAAGATCCCACACACTGTGCAGCAACTAAGCCCACGCACCACAACTAGAGAGGCCCCGCACCAAGGAAAGATCCCCAGTGCCACGGCTATGACCCAGGCTGTGGCTGTCCTTAGTCGCTCAGTTGTATCCGACTCTTTGCGACCCCATCGACTGCAGCCTGCCAGGCTCCTCTGTCCATGGAATTCTCCAGGCAAGAAGAATACTGGAGTGGGCTGCCATGCCCACCTCCAGGGGATTTTCCCAACCCAGGGATCAAACTGAGGTCTCCCACATTGCAGATGTATTCTTTACTGTCTGAGCTACCAGGGAAGCCCAAGGCAGCCAACAACAAAACCAAACCAAAAATTATGCTAAGAGGAAAGAAACTAACCTTTACAAAGCACCTATCATATGGGAAGCATTTTACATCTCACTGAATCCTGATAACAACCTAAAAGTTTGAAATCATTATCAAACTTTATGATAAGCTTGGGCAAAATAAGTAATTTTCCCAAAGAAATGTTGATACATAGAGACAGGATATAAGCCAAGACAGTCTGGCTGCAAACCCTGTGTTGCTTCCATTATACCATGCTGGCTTTATTTTATAAAGTACAACTGCAAGAGAGAAAGAGACTAGGATTTAGAATATAGGGTCCTATTAGTAAGGAAATGTGCTTCTTATAATAAATGGCTTAGAAACAGCCATTTCCCAAAGGACTCTCATTCCCAAGTTACTTACTGTTGGTGATACCACATTTTGTCACGTCTCAGGAACTTTGGAATTATCTCTGATTTGTTCTCTCTTGTTATCCTTATAGCCAATCTGTCCCTAAATTATTTTTTCCCTTTGATACTGTCTTTCACATTTGTCCTTCTGTACATTTTTACTACTATGAAGAGTTTTTTAAGCCTCCCTGGTTTTAATTTTTTCACCTCCAAAGCAACCTTATTAAATTTCCTAAAATACTACTTTCATCATATCAACTTCTACATAAGACTCTATGCTGGATCTCTTTGCCTATCTCAGCAAATACAAATTCCTCTCACAAGCATCTTCATAAACTAGCTCCTGTTTACCAATTCAATTTTATCTCCTATTTCTCTTCCACACCCACTCTCAACAGGTCATGCTGTTTATTATTTTTTTGCATACTTCTGCATCTTTGCTTTGCTGAAATCCTCCTCCAGATTCCATTCATTATTTACAGTCCATCTAAATATCACCTTCTCTAAGAAACTGTCCCTAATAACCTCAAATCTTACTATAGTCAGTACCACAACTTTGACTTAAACATTAACTTGAAATGCAGCCCAATTGTCTGATTATGTCGCTTTTCTGCTAAAATCCTCTGATAGCTCCTGTCATTTTAAGATTAAAGCCCAATCTCCTTCAGTGGCCATAACCAGGCCTTATGTATCCAGCACTAGCTACATTGAGTTAGTCTCTGTTCCCTTGGTTCTTTTCCTGAACATCTCCATGTCTGCATTCTCTCTGCTGAGAATTTCTTTTCTTGAAAAGTAATATCTTCTTCTCTAAGAAGCCACATCCTTACGGAAAACAGCTGTCCTTCCTCTGTATTTCCATATTCCTTTGTAATACCTCTAGTATAGCACTTATTGCATATATTATAACTCCTAGTTTAAACTTCTTTCTCCCTTATTAATATGTGAACTCTTTGAGGAAGAAGATAGTATTTTATTTATTTTTGTTCCTCTAGATACTCATTGTACTATGCACATGGAGCAGGCATTCACATGATTGTGGAATAAAAAGCAGATGCTCAATAGTATAAACTTCAGTTCAGTTGCTCAGTCACGTCCAACTCTTTGCGACCCTATGGACTGCAGCATGCCAAGCTTCCCTGTCCATCACCAACTCCCAGAGCTTGCTCAAACTCATGTCCATCGAGTTGGTGACGCCAGCATTTTAATAGATGTTGTATCTTTAAATCTTCCTAACAGTCCTGTGAGATACATATCATTATACCTATTTGACAAATAAGGAAAATAGCTAAGAAATTAAGCCAACAGCTCCAGGTCCCAAAGCCAGCAGTGGCATTTCAAACACTAAAATTTAGATCTTCTGATTTTAGTCTAGCATTCTTTCTAGTTGCCTGGGTTGCCCTCCTAAACACTTAGTTAATTGCCTGAACCCTTAGGGACTATACATTTTTTTCTTCTCCTGTGTCTCTTATCATCTATCTGTCTTGTGTGTGTGTTAGTCACTCAGTCATGTCCAGCTCTTTGGAACCCCATGGACTGTAACCCACTAGATTCCTCTGTCCATGGATTTTCCAGGCAATAGTGGAGTGGGTTGCCATTTCCTTTTCCAGGGGCTATCTTCCCCATCCAAAGATAGAACCTGGGTCTCCTGCAGTACAGGCAGATTCTTTATCATCTGAGCCACCAGGGAAGCCCATCTATCTTAAATAATACTAATTTGTGTTCCTGTCTCAACTCCTTGTTAGACTGTAGACTCCATGTTGGTTAAGAAGGATTACTTGCCTTCGTATCGCCTGCTCTGCTTGCCACAGTGGCTTACTACAGTAGGTGCTCATCAAATGGGACTGAATAGGTACCTGGAGAGCACTAGAATGGTCATTCTGACAGGCCAGTTCTTGCTCAACCTCTGAAACCTCCAGCAGATTCCGCTCACTGACCAGCCGAGACAGTTCTCCAACCACTGTCACATGCTTTGACACAGTCCCAGACATCTTCTTGAACTGTGGGTAATTCTCAACAAAGGCCTGCCATGAGAAAAACATCAATTGGGGGTTCTGTTATTTCTTCAGGACAGGCATGTATGAAGAAGAGAAAAAAAAAGGAAGGGATTATTCTTCTGCCCAGACTAAGGCATCTAAAACTTTCAATCACACAGCATTTTGTTATGCTTAAGAAGAGAAGGACTGGTATATGTCAGTAGATTGAGTAATTAAATAGTTCAAATATGACTGAAGAATGGAAAGAAGTTCATGGCTTACTATGAAGTTTTCACTATATTGTTTCCTAAAGAGACATAGAAAATAATCTTGAACCAAACAAAAGGATTTAAGGCAGAAATCAGACCCAGAATATTCCAGAAATGTTGCTTACATGAATAGTTCCAAAGTCTTGCATGTTAGTCATCCATGTACATGTTCAATTTACCTTCATGTCTGCTATTGATTCTAGTTTTTGCTGTTCTTTTGGTTTCTTCTTCTGAAAGTCTTCCATGAGATTCTTTATGTTGCTACCAATCTCAGCAAAGTTCAGGTACATATTCTGTGAAAAAGGAAGTTGGAAACACAGTTCTATCCACTAGGCTGACTTTCAGACAATTTAAAAGAAGTGAAAAAGAACAATGAATACAGTTAGAATTGAAGGGCAAGAAAATTTCATTGTAATTACCAAATCTGGATATTGTCCAGGACACTGGTGATGAATACCACTACTAATCTCACAAAGAGCTACGAACAGGAGGGCAGTAAATAAACTGGGTTCTAATCTTTAAAGTACAAAACTAAGTACAGGATTACTAAGAAAAAAGTATTGTTGAAGGGTTAGAAAAAACTCTTCTGTTTTCCCTTGAGATGCAGTTTATCTATAGGATGTCTCTCTCATCCTTCTACACGAAATCCCGCGCTTGCTCTCATTCTAACAAATCAGGATTAACCTCACACAGAAACATTTAAGAAGAACTTTAAACCACTTACGTTAGCATAGAACTCATCATTTTCAGCAGATAGGACCACCTCTCTCAAATCTTTACTGATTCCCGGAACTCTGGAAAGATCAATCCGATTGTTGTTTATACCCAGTAGTTCATGGACCATGGCCTGGTATGTCCACTAGATAAAGAATAATGACAAAAAAATTAGTAACTGATAATATGTGGAAATATTAATTGGCAGGAAAACAAAAACTGATAATATTCTTAGTAAACTAGTCTTTTTTACATGGAGGTTCTCTATTTAGCTCAAATTTTATTAATATTTTGTTCTATACTAAGCATTATGATTCTCATTTTAATTGGTTAAACATCCAAAAGTCAAAATACTTTTAGATTTCACACTTTTGGAAGAAGGGCAGCCAGATTAATATTCCTGATAAAAAGAAAACAAATTAGATCTATCATTAGCTCCAATTTTTGCCTGTGAATTAAGAGTATATTTTTGGCTTCACAGACAGGGCTATATTGGTGCTGCAGTTATAAGCTGTGCCATTTCCTGTATGCTTCTGTGGTTTTTCTGCAGCATGAGAAGTGTGTTCTTGCAGATCTGAGTAGTGCTATATTTATCCTGGGAACACTAATATTATCAGAAAAAACCTTGTAGGTTCATCAAAACATGCATATTTAGAAAGTTGCTTGTGAATCCATTTTATTTTATATTTTTACTCAATATGCATTGTGAAGAAGGATGGGCTTCCAGTTTTACAAAATGTGAACTTATTTGGTAAAACTGAAAAGGAGAAACCCCAAAATTTGCCTTCTCACCTTTTACGGAGAATAGGTTACTTTAGTAACTATTAGTAATAGTTTTAGACTTTAGTAATAGACTTTTAGTAATAGTCATAGGCCCATTAGAGAAAACAGTATTTTCCAGCAAATTACCCCCTAAATCTAGAGTCTAAAACTAAATATTTATCTATGTATAAGTGTATACATATATAAATAATCTAGATTTGTTATAATAATAGATTATAAAAGTAGGCACTTTATTTCCTAAAATATTTGCCAAGTGAATCCTTGAAAAAACAAGTTTCATTAGAGCATTTAAAATAAGTACAACAAAATGTTTTATGTTTCATACACAGCATCCTGTGCATGCTTTTGCCATTAGCACATACTTCATAATTAAAATGAACTGTTTACTTTCTCTTCATTGGATCATGAACTCTTTGAGAACAGAGACTGTATCTTTTAACCTTTTATCTCCAGTACTTAATACAGTACCTGGTACCTAACAGGTCCTCAGTGAAATTTGTTGAATGAATGATTGCTTTTCTTTGGGAAACAAATTATAGGCAAATATTTTTCTTTCTACTTTTTTACACTGTCAAAATTTCTTTAATTATTACTAAAAGTATATAAAATATATAATATATAAAATGTGTAAAGTTATATTACTTTGAATTTTAAGAATATAAGGCTATTGTATCATAGAGGAGTTGCACTCCACAGTCACAGATTTCCCCTAGCATTAACATTATTATAAGCTGAGCTGCAACTGAAATATAGACTGTGCCTTCTCCTACAAATTTAAAGTCACTATTAATAAAGTGTCTATAAACTGTAAGGCACTGCACTTGAATTCACAGAACCACCATTAGTAAGACATAATCTGCCTTGAAGGGATGTATAACCTAGGAGAATGTGAAAACAAAGATACCACATAGAAAGTGCAGTGTGAGACACGAGAGAAAAAGTTCTACAGTAATTCGAAGGAAAAAAAAAAATCATATCTGACCAAAGAGTAAAAGCTTCAAGGAGATGTTTCAAGTGGTTTTAAAAAGTAAGAATTTTAAGAGGTGAAGATGGGAAGAAAATGTATTCCAAACATTCCAGAGTTCAGATCTAGGTCACAACACGAATAAAATGACGGCAGAGAATAATGAGGCATATCTACACAGTAGTGAACTAAAGGTTTTCTATAAGGTTGAGCCCACATTATGAAGGATCATGGTGGTCAAGTTCAGGAGTCTGTATTTAATCCAGCAGGCAAATGGGAAACAGGTAAGATTTTTAAGTCAGGAGTAATAGGATAAGAGCTGTGAGCTTTAGTAAAAGTAATTTAATAACATTGTATCTGTGAGATACATTATAGTGGAAAGTAATTAAAAGAGGGAAATCAAGTAGATGACTATTTCAGAATTCCTATAACAGAGGGGCCCCCAACCCCTGGGCCGCAGACTGGTAGTGGTCCTTGGCCTGTTAGGAACCAGACTGCACAGCGGGAGGTGAGCCTTGGGTGAGCGAGTATAGCCAAGCTTCATCTGCCACTCCCCATAGATTGCATTACCTGAACACTACCATACAAGGCCAGAACACCACCCCTCTGGCTGCCCTCCCTCCGAGCCCTGTCCGTGGAGAAACTGTCTTCCATGAAACCTGTCCCTGGTGGCAAAAGGGCTGGGGACTACTGCTGTAAAAGATCAGTTACACCAAGATAAGGCAATAAATGGGAAAGAACAGACAGACACTGGAAAAGTAGAATCTACAGAACCTAGTGTGCATGCGTGGTCAGTTGTTTCAGTCATGTATGACTCTTTGTGACCCTGGCTCCTTTGTCCATGGGAGTCTCCATGCAAGAATACTGGAGTGGGTTGCCAGGCCCTCCTCCAGGGATCTTTCCAACCCAGGAAGTGAACCCGTGTCTCCTGCATTGCAGGCAGATTTTTCACTGCTAAGCCATCATGGAAACCAGAGAATCTAGAAGTTGCCTTAATTAGGAATGGTGGCAGAAAGAGACAGGAAGGAAGAGGGAGAAGCAAGAGCTGAAGATGACTGTGGCTAGAACACTGATACCAGAATACTAGGAAATACAAGGCAAAAACAAGAATAGCTGAAAATAAGGAGGCAAATAAATGGACCATGTTCATTTCCACATCTGCATTTTGATGAATACCACTTGAAATCATCCTTCCATTGTGCCAACAAAGGGCTCTGCACCTGGTTTAGCAATGGGGTGATGGCATCATCGCAGCGATCTAAAATAAGTAGCAGTGGAGGAACCTCAGTCCGCCGGAATTCAAACAGTTCATATTCTTTAGTTATCACTTGCTGTGGGTAAGACAGAAAGACGTTTGGTCAACCAATTGGGAGCAGATAGAGATGACATAAATAGAAAATTCATACATAAAAACCGCATTTACAATAGTTTTTTTGCACTTTCACAGGCCTCCCATAAAAGGATTCAAAAGCTTGACAAAATTTTAGTAGCATTCTGTTTAAGGAGTTAGGATTTGAAACTCTTATTTTGCAAGTAGTTTAACTGGATCAAAAGAAGTTAAGTAGCTTGCAAATGTTTCCTGAGTTAAACCTAAGAATCTTAGCTCTAATTTGTTGCCTTGGGTCTTAAAATATAATTCCTACCTCTTTGCCAATAAACCTAACATATCATCTCCTTGGTTTCAGAGAAAATATTCTTTTAGTTTCTGAAAAATGATAAGGAAATGAATGGTCTTGATGTTTTGGAACTGAGGATACAGAATGCCGTACCTTAACACATTCTGCAAGTCTCTTTGCTGCTTCTGATGAAAGCTGATAACGAATCATTGGACATTTCTTCAGAGATAAAAGGAGAGCTGTCAGTCCTTGAGTTGTTCTGGATAGTTGGACTGGATCCCAATTTCGACCCTTTTTGTTAAAAACATACATTCATAGATCATATTTGAATTTTTTCTTACAAGTCCAATTACTTACTGAATTAACTTCCATCTGATAAACAAACAAACAAAAACCTCCCTTCTTTCCATACCTGGCAGCAACCCAAAATATTGAGGGAAAACAAATGTGGATTCACAGCAATGTAATCACCATAAAATTCCTGCAAACAAAGCACCAAGATCAGTCAGTTATTCCACAAACTCCTAACTGTATCAGGCAATAATATTTTTCATATGTGATATAATACTACGTGATACAATCAAATGGAGGAAATGCAGGTATAAAAAAGAAAAATTGATCAATTAACAACTGAGTAACAATAGTCAATGTGAGGGAATTAATAAGACAATTACAGAATAGAAACAAAAATAAATCTTAAAAAAAAACCCCAATCAAAAACAAAAGTTGTATAAGTATACATATCATATTTGAGGAGACTTTTCAATTAGTAAAAATAAAACACTGCTAAAGATATACAGTGTTACACTCAGATGAGTAAGAACATTGCTATCCAGTGTATTCTCATGAGGGAGAATGTGACTTAAAATAGGTCATTCTTTTTTATTAATTTATCACCTAGCACATCCTTCTAAAAATCCAAAACTTGCTTATTTGCTCCCCTGAGGATGATATTCTTCACTGAGGTGATAAATATGTTTAAAACATTTGTGATAAATGTATTCAAGAACACTAAAGGGTTTAAGAAGGAAAAGGTAACATGAAATGTTCTAATGTGAGGTATTCCATATAGCATGTAGCATATTGAAGAGTTTCCAAGTTTTAACCTAATGACCAATCTGCTTCTTCCCAAAGCAAGATAATCACAAACAGAACTTTCACAAACCTCATTCATCCTTTAAGTCTTATTCTTTCCCAATCAGACATAAACTATAACTGCGTGGATGAACATTCTTATAGCATAGCTCATAAGACTACCTTTACAAAACATAACTGGCTCTGACTCCAACACTGTGAAACCCTCCCTACCAATCCAGTACATTCCAATCTCCTTATTCCCACCAACTTCTTTAATTCTATTCCCATTCAATTTGATACCTCTTCCAAACTTTCTATATATATATATATGAGTAGAGTGTGATGCAATGCACATTTATTGTGTCTGATCAATAGCCTCCTTTCTTAAGAGATAGCACTTTCCTTATTTATAGACTCAAATCTTTAGAAAGGGCCAATAAAAGAGATGTGTTAGAGGACCAATATATTTACCTGAACCTCAGCCACAACTTCCTGTTCATCAGCTTCAGCTAATGACTTCACATCACTCTTGCTTATCACATTACTGAAATCTGAAACAGACATCTAAGTTGTGGTTTATTCAGAGGAGATAATTTTTGTTACAAGTAGACACAAGGGGGCCTGACAGGTAAAGTCTAATGAATTAAGTGAAGTTTAGTATATGTGGTACTATACATTGTGGTATAAGTCAAACACCTTCACATTGGAATGAATAGCACAAATATGTTTAAATCTGTAAATTCATAATATTAAAAAAAAAAAGGAACCATCATCATAGGCATTGCAGGATGCCAAGGAACCAAATCATTATATTGAAAAGAGCAAATACTTAGAAAGAAATAAGTATTTGTCCTTTTATATCCCAACTGTACCACCAGATGGACACCTAGTCCCATCACTTCATGGGAAATAGATGGGGAAACAGTGGAAACAGTGTCTGACTTTATTTTTTTTCTTCCCAATTATTTTTATTAGTTGGAGGCTAATTACAATATTGTAGTGGTTTTTGCCATACATTGATACGAATCAGTCATGGATTTACATGTGTTCCCCATCCTGAACCCCCCTCCCACCTCCCTCCCCATCCCATCCCTCTGGGTCATCCCAGTGCACCAGCCCCGAGCACTTGTCTCATGCATCCAACCTGGGCTGGCGATCTATTTCACACTTGACAATACACATGTTTTAATGCTGTTCTCTCAGATCATCCCACCCTCGCCTTCTCCCACAGAGTCCAAAAGTCTGTTCTATACATTGTGTCTCTTTTTCTGTCTTGCATATAGGGTTATCGTTACCATCTTTCTAAATTCTATATATATGCGTTAGTATACTGTATTGGTCTTTATCTTTTTGGCTTACTTCACTCTGTATAATGGGCTCCAGTTTCATCCATCTCATTAGAACTGATTCAAATGAATTCTTTTTAATGGCTGAGTAATATTCCATGCTGTATATGTACCATAGCTTCCTTATCCATTCGTCTGCTGATGGGCATCTAGGTTGCTTCCATGTCCTGGCTATTATAAACACTGCTGCGATGAACACTGGGGTACACGTGTCTCTTTCAGATCTGGTTTCCTCAGTGTGTATGCCCAGGAGTGGGATTGCTGGGTCATATGGCAGTTCTATTTCCAGTTTTTTAAGGAATCTCCACACTGTTCTCCATAGTGGCTGTACTAGTTTGCATTCCCACCAACAGTGTAAGAGGGTTCCCTTTTCTCCACACCCTCTCCAGCATTTATTGCTTGTAGACTTTTGGATAGCAGCCATCCTGACTGGCGTGTAATGGTACCTCATTGAGGTTTTGATTTGCATTTCTCTGATAATGAGTGATGTTGAGCATCTTTTCATGTGTTTGTTAGTGTATGTCTTCTTTGGAGAAATGTCTGTTTAGATCTTTGGCCCATTTTTTGATTGGGTCATTTATTTTTCTGGAATTGAGCTGCAGGAGTTGCTTGTATATTTTTGAGATTAATCCTTTGTCTGTTTCTTCATTTGCTATTATTTTCTCCCATTTTCTCCCATTCTGAAGGCTGTCTTTTCACCTTGGTTATAGTTTTCTTTGCTGTGCAAAAGCTTTTAACTTTAATTAGGTCCCATTTGTTTATTTTTGCTTTTATTTCCAATATTCTGGGAGGTGGGTCATAGAGGATCTTGCTGTGATTTATGTCAGAGAGTGTTTTGCCTATGTTCTCCTCTAGGAGTTTTATAGTTTCTGATCTAGTGGCTGACTTTATTTTTCCTGGGCTCCAAAATCACTGCAGATGGTGACTGCAGCCATGAAATTAAAAGGCACTTACTCCTTGGAAGGAAAGTTATGACCAACCTAGACAGCATATTAAAAAGCAGAGACATTACTTTGCCAACAAAGGTCCGTCTAGTCAAGGCTATGGTTTTTCCGGTAGTCACGTATGGATGTGAGAGTTGGACTATAAAGAAAGCTGAGCACCGAAGAATTGATGCTTTTGAACTGTGGTGTTGGAGAAGACTCTTGAGAGTCCCTTGGACTGCAAGGAGATCCAACCAGTCCATCCTAAAGGAGATTAGTCCTGGGTGTTATTGGAAGGATTGATGTTGAAGCTGAAACTCCAATACTTTGGCCACCTGATGCAAAGAGCTGACTCATTTGAAAAGACCATGATGCTGGGAAAGACTGAGGGCAGGAGGAGAAGGGGACGACAGAGGATGAGATGGTTGGATGGCATCACCGACTCAACGGACATGAGTTTGGGTGGACTCCGGGAGTTGGTGATGGACAGGGAGGCCTGGCGTGCTGCAGTTCATGGGGTCGCAAAGAGTCGGACACAACCGAGTGACTGAACTGAACTGAACTGAACTGTACCATCAGATAACCAAATAGTATTAATAGACGAGGGGAAACTCTTTATAGCAATTTTCTAGCTAAAAAGCAAAGCAGGAATGCTAACGATAGAATTAAAACACCATTTTTTTCCTCCAACTCCTAATGAATCAATGGATGGAACTAAATATTGAGCATTAACCTTTGCTAGTACCACAGTAAGATAATCAACGGAAGCACACAACACTGCTGATGAAATATTCTTGTCAAAAAGAAATCAAATCTGAATTTAATTAAACCTGTGTATCCAAGTACCAATTTATAGGAACTGAAGGACAGAGGAACATTTTAAATTGCAAAGAACATGTTAAACTATCCCATGTGGATGTAATCAGCAAGATTCAGGCTGAAGGACACTAACCGAAGGAGGTGGTTTTGTGGTTTCTTCAATAAATAGCCTGTGTGGGGGTGAAGTTAGAGAGAGGAACTATAGAAGATTAAAGAAATTTCAACAATGTATGTTTCAGTAGCAATGTGTGGACCTTACTATGATCCTAATTCAAACAAACTGAGCAGGAAAAAAAAAGGCATGAAAGAATTTGAAATTTGAGCACTGAATGAATACTTGAATAAACAGAAATTACTTTTCATTGTTTGGATGTACTAATGGTATATTTTAAAAATGAGTCCTTATCATTTAAAGATGCACATGGAAATATTTATGGATGAAATCATACGATCTGTTAGATTTTCTTCAATATAATGTTGATGAGGGAGTAGATAGCAGTACAGCTAAAACAAGATTGGTCATGGTACAGTAAGTGTAGAAACTGGGTGATGGGTACATTGGGATTTATTAGGCTATTCTGTCTACTTTTGTACATATTTGAAAACTTCCACAATAAAGTTTTTTTTAAAGTAAAGGATGGCATACTAAGATAATTAGTATGCCACACAAGATATTTAGTAGACATAAGAATATACAACAATAAAATTATTAAAAAATGACATGAGCAGAAGGCCAGTTTAGTGCTGATATAAATTGTGCTGAAAGTCTATAAAGAATAAAATCATATATACTCATTTTAGTTTATTTCAATTAAATAAAACTGTGAAATTGCTCCACCCAAGACATTTCAACAGTCTATTTTTCCTAGGCTTAGTGCTAACTACTTTAACACATATAACTGTTTTCTTCAACTTCATAGATTCATGGCCTAAATCAATCTCTAGAACCAGAAGAGTAAGTACTAGATTGATTATTCATTATTAATCTTGGCTACTGCATCAGATAACTCTTCAGAGGAAAAAGAAGTCTTTTATCTCTATTCACTTTTTATCTATTCACTTTTTAGCTAAGAGACTTAGCAAAACAGTGATTCTATTAAATGTGCACATAGATTTGGCAGCATGGAGAATCAATCTCTTTCTATAAATGTGTGTGTGTGTGGCTGAATACAAAAGTTTCTATACTTTCCTATCCTAAGTGCCTAGCTTGTAATCAGACTAAAAAATTACTGAATGACTACATACGTATCAGAATGGCTAAAATGAAAACCAGGGACAACACTAAATCCTTGTTCGGATACAAAGAAATTAGATCGCCTGGATATTGCTACTGGAAATGTAAAATGGCACAGTCATTCCAGAAAACATTTAGTAGTTTTTAAAAACATTAAACATGCAGCTACCATATGACCCAGCAATTGATCCCTGGGAATTACGTATTACAGAGAAATAAAGACTTATGTTCACACAAAAACCTGTACACAAATATTTATAACAACTCTATTTGTATTAGCCCAGACTAGAAACAACTCAGATGTCCTTCATTATATGAATAGTTAAACAAATTGTGGTATAGTCATACCATGGAATAAATTAAAAAAAAAAAAATTTTTTTTTAAATCAAGTATTAATACACAACAACCTGGATGAATCATTAGAGAATTATGCTGAATGAAAAAAACAGCCAATTTCAGAAGGTTATATACTGCATGATTCCATTTACATAACATTATTGAAATGACAATTATACAAATGGAAAATAGGTTGGTGGTTGCCAGAGGTTACTGAGGAGGCTGGGATGTGAGGGATCCTAGGAAGATGGAAATGCTTTGCATCCTTACTATATCAATGTCAATATGGTATGATGTGATACCGAACTATAGTTATGTAAGATGCTTCGTTAGGGGACACTGAGTAAACAGTATATGGGATCTATGTATTATCTCTTACAACTGTATGTGAATCTACAATTATCTCAAAAGAAAAAGTTTAATTGAAAATGAAAACCTGTGATTATTAACCGAAAAGAAAACAATGACAAAAACAAAAGTAGGATAATAGATATGAATAAAATTGCCTATTTCTACCTCCTGAGGTTGTTTTAAAGGCTGAATAAAATAATATATGAGAGAGTTTTTATAAAATACAGTGTCTTATCACAAATGTTAATTTTTGGTACCATTATTAAATTGTAATATATCCTGAAAAAAGTATGTATGTCTCAGACTATAGTCTAAACCCAAAAACTCCAAAGCTTTTAAGTAAGCTACATTAATGTTATAAAGATCAATAATGACATCTAGAGGAGAAAAGATGTAACTTCCAAAGCAAAATGTATTAGATAAAAAAAAAACACCATATAAATTGTATGATTAAACAAATCATACAATAAACAAACCTAGTTTATTTCCAGGCCTCCACCTCTCTTTCCCTCCCCAAAAGTGGTGCAAATAGGACACACATATCTGATGACTTTTACTTTCAAGTATTACATAAAGTTGCAAAGAGAAGAAGAATGGTATGTAAAGTAAATCTCTGCTTTTCCAACAAACTCAACTATATCCTCCCTCCAAATAAATAAACTGGCTTCTATGCCTCAGTTCATAAGTGTAAAATAGGAATAAGTATATATACATTTTTTGGCAAAGATGGAATGTGAAAGTTAACTACTTACAACTTTTGACTTATAAAGAAATTTGAAAGGCAAGGTAAAGCTTACATTTTTTTTTTAACCTAAGCAGTCAATGATGAGTGGAAACCACATTCAGCTCTCAGAAACAGAATGTTGGTCCAACACTGGTAATTCTTTGAAAGACAAAACACCCACCAGACTCTTAGAGTGTTGGATTCAATTAATTTACTGATGATATGCAGTACCTAGTAGAACATATTAGCTAGGATTTAGTGATATGATTGAACAGGTGAAAAAATACTTACAAATAAAATATGTACTATATTTAGGTCTTCGGAGCTCCTGAATCAGATAATCCACATTCTCCTAGAAAAGAAAAGAACAAACAAACAAAATGAGGAAAACCACTTAAGTGATGAAGTAATAAATTATGTATCATCCATTGATTTTACTAAGAGTCTACTGTGCTGAGGTCTAGATTAAGTGTGCCTATGTTGGGAAGGGTGAGGACTGGGGATAAAAGAGATACATTAAATATAATGATCAAATCATATGTGATATAGCTGCACTGCTCTGGCCAAATTAGTATTAAAAAATACAAAGTACATAGATGTTGAAATACAACATAAAATAGATAATAATTATGCAAATTTGCCTCAAGTTATTTGTCTGTAAATTTGTATTCATCTGATCAAAATTCTTATTTTTTTGTAGAACGTCAAAATTTGTCTAGTCCTTTAAAAGCCAACATTCAAGAGAAAATATAGTTAATTATATTCACTTGGGTTTTTAACTTATTGGGACCAAAAGTGGCAGAACTACAGTATTTTTGAAGTATTTATAAACAGTAGGCTAAGGCATTTTGTATAATCACATTATTTAAAAATAAAACATGAAATTTAGAAATAAAAAACAACTGATTTTCAAATGGTCAAAACATAATTCCAATTATGTAAGATCATAATGCAGGTTTTATCTACTTTTGAAACTATAACATATGGCTAAATTTCAGTATAAAGTTGATCTCCAAACTATACATGATATAAAATATCATTTTTGAATGTTAAAAAACCATACATTTCCTTACAGAATGAAAAGTAATGTAAGCAATACATATTGCTTGTTAAATGGATAAAAGACCTTAAAAATTGTCATTTAAATTGTAAACCATATTAAAAATTAACTTTAAAAAATTAACTTTAAATGTAATCGTAAGGAAAAATTGTTTCTAAGTACACATTTTAAGCTTGAGAGAACATATACATAAGGCTGTGAAATAGCTTCTCTAATAAAAAAAAGTTTGGCAATGATGGACTAAATTATCTTTAAGACCCCTCTCAGAACCTAAATTTCATGAAACAATTGGAAACTACTATAACAAAAGAATTATACTTGATACATTAATTAACTCAGAATTACTTATTGAGTATCTGCTATGTGGTAGACACTGGGGACACAGTAGTGTGAAAATATGGACATCATCTCTGCTCTCCTGGAACTTACTGCTGGTACATGAGACATATTAATTAATCATACAAATCATATGAGACTTCAACCATGACAAGTAATAGGCCAGAGAAGATGGTGCTATAAGTATTTATAAGAGGGGGGTTTGACCTGGTCAGCAAGGCCAGGAAAGATTTGCTTGAGGGAGTGAAGACTGTCCAGGCAAACAGAGAAACCAGTGCAAAGGTCCTGCGGCATGATGGAATATAGCAGACTGAAAGAATAGTGTGGCTAAGACCAAACGGGGAATGGTTTGAAATGAGGCTATAGAAATAGTAGGAACTAGACCATACATGGCCTTGCAGGCCACACTTAAGAAGGAGTTGTGTGTTTATCATAAAAGCAATGAGAAATCATTCAACGATTTCAAGTGTGGTGAAACGGTCAGATTTGCATCTTGAAAAGTACATAATGTACAAGCACTGGAATTAAGAACATGAATATAAATCAAGAGAATATACAAAATAAGACAAATAGTAAAGGATTTTTAAAGGAGGATTCAAGTTAGATTTCGAAGATAATGGACGAAAACTGACAGAAGGCTAAAGAACCTTTAATTAGGAGAAAAGAATAAACAGGGCAGGAGTGAGCATGTAGAAGGATCATACAAAGGCCTATTTGGCGGCAGTGGAGGAGCAGAGACAGGACATACAAGCCTGAAAACATAAGCGCAGACCAGGACAGCTAGAGGAGAGCTCTGAGGGCTACTAAATATGTCAGGGAAGTAAAATTGAGCCATTAAAGATTCCTAAACATAGATATGAATAAAATGATAAAGACTCAAAACACTGACATAAGTATGTAAGATTAAATGGTAATGGTGTTCAGTGTGATAGGTGTGGAGTTTCATTCAGAATAAAGAGGTGTGGGTCTCAGGGCAGTTAGTGGCTTTGCAAGTAGCTGAGAACCTACATAACATCTTGAAGGAAATCTAGCTGTGAGGAGTGACTGAGATATGAAAAGGAGGAAAGTCATGGTTATAACTGATAAGCCAGTATAATTATGATGCCACAAATGATAATAGAAATTTATTTTGTCTTCATAATACTTCCAGATCATAGTGTGCCGTATTTGCCTAAGCAGATGGCAGCTGTTTATGTACTACCTTGGTAGGTCGAAGAAAACAAATTGCTTTCAGGTGTTTCATGATCTCTCGATTTTGAGAATCAATGCGTTCAAAAAGGTACACTTCCTTCTGGAGAATTTCCGATTGTGTGTATACCATACTCACTATGCCAGTCTGTAAAGAAAAAAATTAACTAATATTATGCTAGTCCAAAATAATAAAAACAAGCAGCAATACCTAAGAGTTAAAAAAAATTTTTTTTCATTAATACTATACTTACTGGGATAACTTAAATACTAACATATGTAATAACATTTACTGAGCATCTAAAATAATAAGTAATGTACCAGAATGAAATGCTCTCTCCGAACACGGACAACCCATAAATTGACAAATAAAAAGTTTCCCACCACCTTAAGTTTTTTTTTTTAATTTTGTGACCGATAAATAATAACCTGTCATCTCAGTTTGAGCTCTAATAGCTTTACTTTAAAAACACAACGCTGAGTGGAAATAACAGGACCATCCCAAAGTCTTCCCAGTGGTCTGTCTTATATATCATTTCTTGGCAGAGGCATTTAGAAAAGGATTTCTGATTTCAGTCAATTGTTTTGGGTACAAGAAGACTCTCTGGCAGTAGTGAGAATCATTCAGACTGAAAACCATCTAGGCAAGCTTTATAAAGCCTTTCAGTTCCATGATGAACTTACAAATCTTGAATTAAATGCTAAACCCTACAGTGGCATGGGACCAGTTACTGCAAAGGAGGAGGGTTCCCCCCGTCCCCCCCCCAAACACTGAGCAAAAGCAAACTCACCGTCTCTTTATCCATGAGAAGCACTTTCATGCCAGGTCCGCTGTCCTCTATCATTTTGGAAATGTATTGCTTTACAGCAAAAACCACGTTCATGGTGGCGAATTGACAGGTTAGCCCTAAAGCTCTTCCCACCCCCCGTTTTTCTTGCTAAATTAACCCCCGTCCTTTTGGCCGGGTCTCAGCAACTTCCTCCCCGGCCAGCTCTGGCTTCCGGAAGTCCGGGCAGCAGTGGTCACGGGAGTTGTAGTTCCGCTACGCGGTCCGGGGAACCCAGCTTCCCGACTGGATGCAAGAATTCAGCAGAGACACCCAGCCAATCCCGGACGTGATTCTCGATCCACCTCCAGCCCGGAGGTTTTTGAGGCTTCGATGCTCAGACCCCTCCCCGTCCTTAGCCTCGAGGCCTGGCCGCGGCTTGCCACCCCTCCTGCTGGCTTGGGGAGAAGGTGGCGCCTCGCGGTGTGGAGGAATTGGCCTAAGGCTGGCTCGGATGCACGCACGGCAGAGCTTCGCCGTGGTCGCTCTTTGCCATTAACGCTTTCTTGGGTGGTAGTGAAGGATGAAGGGAAGGGAGGAGGCTTTATGTTCCCCGCAGATGCCCGGCACTTGGAGGGACAGCGTTTGGTAATATCTGCTAAATAGCTCCCGACATTCGTCTTCCGCAGCTTCTTTGGGTCATTAACAAGGCGAGGACACTGCCCTGCAAAGTGAGGCCTGAAATGATTTTCCGAAGACTGAGGGGCATCGGAAGTTGAACACGTTTGTTGAACAAACGAACAAAAGGAACAGGATTTTCTGGGAGAGGTCTCAGGTCCCCTAGCAGAGCCTGGAGCTGTGGTCTGCCGCTGGAACTCGCAGACTGTGGGTCCAGCGGAGCCAGGAACCTTCCAGTTTTGGGGGCCCTGGGTTTTTGGACTCCGTGGGCTTCAACTCGCCCCGGATACCGGGGACCTGCGATGCTGAAACTGCGGGCAGGAGCAGTGAACAGGGTCAAAAATGGGTAGGGATCATGTACTTGGTTGGGCTAATGCAAAGAAGCGCTGGGATTTTAAGGAAAAACTCAAAAATTTTGTTTGAGAAATGACAAAAACTTAACAGAAAGAATCTTAAAGTCATCAACTTCCAAAAGTCTGCATTTGTGTTTATACCCTGCGAGTCTTCTCTTCATCATGCCATTTTTCGAAAAGGAGGGTAAATATTAGTTTTCTGCACCTTTGCGCTGGGGAATTGTAAAATCAGGAACATAACAAGAAACAACTGCAAGAAATCAGTGACTGTAATTGCTTGTAAATATTTCTACCAAAAAAGTAACCAGTGTTTATTGGGCTCACAGTTTAATCAATACATTCAACATCACCAAATCATTATTCTTTCATTCTATTGTGTGAAGTGTACAGTTAAAACTACACCCGGAGCACGCTAACATGAATCTGGCTGTTAAGCTTATTTTATAAAACTTTGTATACAATTTTCAAATCCTTTACAGATCAGAAACCGCTTGAAATACCATAGGTTTTTGTCCCCTCTGAAGTTTCTTTCCTTTTCAGCTTTTCTACCGCATAAATAAAACTTCCCTTTTGGCGTTCTTTTCTATTTTTGAGGTACATTTTGCAAGAAAAATTATATTAAAGTGAAAATATGAATCTTTAAATGGATACAAATGAGAAAAATCTTAATATCTAAAAATTCTGTTCTTTTTTAAAATGTTATTTGAATTTTTAGATATAATAAATATTTTACTTAAAGTATAATACAATTTAAAATATAGAAAACAGCAAACAATTGTTAATGAAAGAAGTAACTGCAGATCTTGTAAGTTATCAATAGTTGAAAATTCTCTCATGTCATTGGTTTTTGTTTTTTCTTATCTACAATTTGGGCTTCCTTGGTGGCTCATTGGTAAAGAATCCGCATACATGTGCAGGAGCTGTAGGTTCAATCCTTGGTCCAGGAAGATCCCCTGGAGGAGGAAATGGCAACCCACACCAGTATTCTTGCCTGGAAAATCCCACGGACAGAGGAGCCTAGCAGACTACAGTTCACCAGGTCACAAAGAGTCAGACACAACTTAGCAATTGGACAACAATAGCAACCTATAATTTGAATTTCAATGTGGTTTTAAGATTGTTTTCCATTTTATTCATTTTTCAGAAGAAACAGGGAGAGAAAGGCTTGTCTATGAACTTTGTGCTTTTTTTAGACAATTGTCAACATGGACACTGCATCCTTTTAAGTATTTAGACAATTATAACATTTTAGAGGGGGAGGAATATGCCTATTTTGACAAGACTTACTGACTCATTCCATTGCTCATGAAATTCCACTGATGTCACTGGCAGTGTTATTTTATATGTGGCTAAGATACAGTATTTAATAGAATGTAAACATTTTATGCAAGATATATATTTAGTGGATGTCGTGATGATCCTGAAATTTGGCAGCCTATTTTGAAGAAAACTAAAAAAGCCATTTTAACTGTCTCTAGATTAAGAACTTCTTTTGTATTCCCATCCCTCTAAAAATAGGACTGAAAGGAATGATCAAGTCTCCAGCATAAGCCCAGTGACTTGTTTTGTTGTAGGCAAGACATGGCAAATCCAGAAGCTAATATGAAGTACCTTGTGTGTGGACTAAGTTGCTTCAGTCCTCTCTGATTCGTCGCAACCCTAGCGACTGTAGCCCACCAGACTCTTCTGTCCATGGGATTTCCCAGGCAAGAATACTGGAGTGGATTGCCATGTCCTTCTCCAGGGGATCTTCCCCACTGAGGGATCGAACCCGTGTTTCTTGTATCTCATGCATTGGCAGGTAGGTTCTTTACCACTTGCGCCACCTGGGAAGCCCATGAAGTACCTTACTTCTATTTTAGCAATTGAGGGTGTAAATAAACCATAATAAGACATTTTTAATGATAAAAACTTCAAATTTGAAAAATAAATGCAACAGTCTTCAAATATAAATGATTATGTTAATTATAAACTTTCTGATGCAGTTATTTGAAATTTTTTTTTTTGCTAGATTCAAGGAATCAGAGCTTTAATGGTGGAAAACAGAACATCAAAAAATATGGTGTTTACAGATGTAAAGAATGGACTTTTGGACTCAGTGGGAGAAGGAGAAGGTGGGATGATTTGAGAGAATAGCATTGAAACATATATATTACCATATGTAAAATAGACAGCCAGTGGGAGTTTGATGTATGACGCAGGGCACCCAAAGCCAGTGCTCTGTGACACCTGGGGGGGCGGGCAGGAAAGTGGGAGGGGGCTTCAGGATGGGGGGGACACGTATACCTGTGGTCAGTTCGTATTGATGTATGGCAAAAACCGTCACAATATCATAAAGTATTCTCCAATTAAAATAAATTTTTAGAAACTTAAATATGGTGTTTATATGTGTACATTTTGTTTAGACTTGTAAATATGTGTGTAAATGAAATAATCAAGAATGATTACATGTGCTTCAGCTTCTTACAAAGTGTGTATTAGCTGAAGTTTAACTGCCCATTTTATATTTAATCAAAATCATGATTTTCCTCCATAAGAACTCAAAGTTTGATATAAAACAAAGGGTATGTAAATAAGTTCAGTGTAATTATGATAACAATATGGCCAACTCTTAGTCATCTTAGATTAGTAATTATTTACCATTCTTGTTGCTGTGTATTAACATACATCTGCCTAGGAGGAAAGTAAAGATAGAAGTCAATGAAACTCAAATTAATTAGATTTTCTTCTTGTTAGCAATTGAAAAAAATATTTAGAAAAAGAATGACAGTGTTGCTTGTGTCAGACAACCCATCCTTATACAATATTTTTAACCTTTGTAACCATTTACTCATCTGATAAGTGTTGGTAATATAATCAACCTCAGGAAATAGTGAGAATTAAATGAAATAATGTGCAGGAAAAAAACTGTGCCTGGTACATAGTAAAGACTCAATAAATATCAGCTTTAATTATTTGAAATCAAAAGATACACATACCTTTTATTTTTTGCTTATGGCATATTTCAGTTTCCTTGGTTAATAATATTTAAAAATAGAATGGATTTCAGAAGTTGTAAACTATAGCTTCCAAATATAATTTCCATAATAACTGTATCTTGCATTACTATATAATAATAGAAATATTAATGGGAATATTTGGGCTGTTTCATCATAAATTTCTTTAAAGGGTACAGTTTTCATGAAGACAGAACAGTAAAAATGCTTCAAGTGATTTTAGAGACTTAGTGCCTACCTTGTCACAAATCAAGCAGAATTTGTTAAGTTTTTGTCACAGTTGGTAGTTTAGTAGCAAACTTTATGGCAGCAAAAGTATTGAAGAGCTTTAAATCATTAAGTAAAAATTTTTTTAATGGAAGGTTCTGTCTGCACATTCAGTAATTACAGTGATTCTACCCTTCTGGCAGTGATGTTAACTTTGATTACTTTGTTTAGGTGGTGTCTGCTGGTTTCTCCACTGTAAATTTACTAATTTTTCTCCTTATATTTAATAAATACCATATAGAGAGATGCCTCGATTAGTTGCAAATATCCTATTCTTATCATTTACCTGTTAATTTTAACAGGTAATCCATCAACAGGAATCTGTTGATGGTTCTTGCTTGCAAAAGTTGGTGTTTACCTAATGGTAATTATTTTCCTCATTCCTTCTACAGTTATTTGGAATTCTTCTGTAAAAAAGCCATCCTTTCCCCTCATTTATTTATACAATCATTTATTTATGTCAGACTCATGGATATTTAGAGAATTGTCACTTTTCAGTAATAGATATATATAGAAGTTGAGAGCACTGACTCTGGAATCAGACAGCCTGGATTTGAGTCTGCTGTTGACTAGTTGCAGGACAGTGGTAAGTTACATAAGTGATTAGTGACTCAGTTTCCCCATTTGTTAAATGGAGAAAATAACACCTGTATCAGGTTATTGTGAGAATTAAGTGAGATGATACATGTAGTCTTTAGCCTAGCTTTAACTATTTTTTCTTAGTGAAAGTTTTATATTGTGCTTAGTTTTTTTAAAAAAACATTCACTTATTTATGGTTGCAAGCAGCTTTCTCTAGTTGCAGCGAGTGGGGTCAACTCTTCTTTGCCTTGCACGGGCTTCTCATTGTGGTGGCTTCTCTGTGGAGCACAGGCTCAAGGCGCAGGGGCTTCAGTAGTTGTCTCACACAGGCTCAGTAGTTGCAGCTCCAGGGCTCTAGAGTGCTGACTCAGTAGTTGGCTTAGTTGCCCTGGTATGTGGGATTTTCCCAGACCAAGGATCAAACCTGTGCCCCCTCCATTGGCAGGCGGATTCCTACCACCAGGGAAACCCTATACTGTGCTTAGTTTTACTGTTTGTTTCCCCACGTACAAACTGAATTAAAAAAAAAAAAATTGTTACATGCTTGCCCTCCCTGAGAAATTATTAAAATTCACAAAATAAATTTTAAGTGCTTTGTAATGTTAGCGAGATGTTTTCTAAGTTCTTATTTCTAAAAAGAAAAAGATTACACTAGAAATTGCTAAGATTCTTTTGATGACCATGATTCTGTTCTTGGGCTGCTTTTGTTAGAAATGTTCAGTTCAGTCGCTCAGTGATGTCCAACTCTTTGCGACCCCATGAACCGCAGCACGCCAGGCCTCCCTGTCCATCACCAGCTCCTGGAGTTTACCCAAACTCATGTCCATTGAGTCAGTGATGCCATCCAACCATCTCATCCTCTGCCATCCCCTTCTCCTCCTCCCTTCAATCTTTCCCAACATCAGGGTCTTTTTAAATGAGTCAGCTCTTTGCATCAGGTGGCCAAAATATTGGAGTTACAGCTTCAACATCAGTCCTTCCAATGAACACTCAGGACTGATCGCCTTTGGATGGACTGGTTGGATCTCCTTGCAGTCCAAGGGACCCTCAAGAGTCTTCTCCAACACCACAGTTCAAAAGCATCAATTCTTTGGCTCTCAGCTTTCTGTAGAGGACCGTAAAATGCAATGAATTATTTTTAAATTTTAAATATTTCAAGAGAATAGGCAAAGCATATGAACTAAGTACCAGAAAATGCGTGTTCTTACGAATCCTCAATTTTCTAAGTGGTAAAGGGGTCTTAATTACATTTTTATACTGAAATAATTCCTTTAGAAATGGCTAATTACTGATTTAATAAGCAACTCATCAGAATCACTTATTTTTCTTTACTAGAGAGGATAATGTTGAAAAAATAAAATAGAAAATATTTTGTTTACATATCTTTCCATTTGAAGCAAGTGAAATTTAATGTAGGATGCTATTATTTAAGATTTCTCTTAACATTAATAAATAAAAACAACCACCTTTTACCGAGCATTTACTATACGCTGAGTCCTTTGTGCATATTTCGGTTAACTTGCACAACTTTGCTTTGAGGTGGCCTTTATCTCCGTATTACAGATAAACTGAAGTTCACAGGAGTTGAATAACCTTTCCCAAGGTAACACAGAAAGCAAACTGAGAGAAGCTTGTCTTTTTCAATGCACATCTTACCCTGTATTTCTTTTTTCACATCCTTTTTAAAAAAGTAGATTGCCGTTTCTTTGAGGTTAAAGAACTGTTTTCCCCACCCTTTCACCTAGTCAGTGTCCTGTACACAGTGATACCCAATAAATATTTAATGTTGGTGATACACATTACTGGGTGAACTGCTACAGTGGCATGTTAAATAAAGTATAGACTTTTATGTAGACAGAACAAACAAAGAGATCAATATACTTATCTAGGTGATCCATGCCAACAATTATATTGAACTATGTGAAGTAAATTCTGGGGAAAAGAGCCTGGATTTTCTTTCCAATTCCCAGTAAATTAGAGAAATGTAAGACCTGAACATTCTGGTGCCCTTGTAAAGTGACATTTGTTTTTTCTGACAATATGCTAGCAGTGATTAAAGAGAAGATTAATTTCATAAAGTGTTAAGAATTTACTTGAAAAGCATCAGCTTAAAAAAAAAAAAAAGTATTTCATTTAGTGTAGAGTTATATTTTTACAGCTTCCAGCCAGAGGGCGCCCTTGAACCACTAAGAAGGTATGAATAACACTAGGATCTTTGTAACTGGGCGCTGGTTCTCTGAGTAATGGTTACACCAATGAAGGAAAACGCATCATTTTGGCCAGAATAGATCATGAAATGCTTTAATGTTGAGTTTAATCTGTTTTGGCTTTAAATCATACTGAACTGTTGCATGAATCTATTGCTTTATAATTTTTTTCATTTGGGGAAGAACTAGACAGAACTAATAGCTATAAAGTTTAAATAAACAGGCATTCAATTTGGAAAGTTATTTTAGTATAAAGTCTAAAATTTGAAGGGTGAGAATCCGATTATAATTTCTACTCATATCTGATTGCAATTGACAGTGCGTACGTGCGTGCTAAGTTGCTCGGTCGTGTCTGACTCTGTGCGACCCCATGGACAGTGGCCGCCAGGCTCCGATGTCCATGGGATTCTCCAGGCAAGAATACTGGAGTGGGTTGCCATTTCTTCCTCCAGGGCAATTGACAGTAGATGTGTCAATATACACATGTGTGTTTTATGCCATGTGTTGAGTACTTTTCATGCAATTGAATACAGCATATTGATTCTATTATTCTTTTTTTGTTGGGCCACAGGGCTTGCAGGATCTTAATTCCCCAACCGGGGATTGAATCTATACCCTTGGCAGTGAAAGCCCAGAGTCCTAACTACTAGATCACCAGGGTATTTTGTTACCCTCCTTTGGAAAATGAGAAAATTGAAGCTTAGAGAGATTAAGAAGATTTCTGGTAGAAAGTGACAAAACTGGGATTTGAACCTGGAGATGTGAACACCAAAATCTATGTTTATACCAGAACACTGTACTGCAAATGACAACTCCTTCCATTCATGACAGGAAATATGCAAATAACAGTGAAATTGTTTTTTTCCTTTAATTTCCAGTTACTATTGAAATATCCAGACTCACCACAACTTAATTTAGGCATAATGTTGAGAAATAAGACTTTTATTTCCTGGTGATGTAGTAATTTAAACTCAGCTACTCTAGAATTCCTGGTCAGAGGAACTCTCAAGTTTAGAGAGTACCATGATAGAATGAAAAGAATAATGAATTCG
Source organism: Cervus elaphus (assembly GCF_910594005.1). Taxonomy (NCBI): domain Eukaryota; kingdom Metazoa; phylum Chordata; class Mammalia; order Artiodactyla; family Cervidae; genus Cervus; species Cervus elaphus. Next base: position 43,412,606 of record NC_057834.1, read on the forward strand.
GAGCCAAGTCATCTGATTTATAGCATACTTCATTACTAATATTTTTTTCTTCATTTAAAAAAATTAATTAATTTATTTTTTCATTTATTTATATTAGTTGGAGGCTAATTACTTTACAATATTGTAGTGGTTTTTGCCATACATTGATATGAATCAGCCATGGATTTACACGTGTTCCCCATCCTGAACCCCCCTCCCACCTCCCTCCCCATCCCATCCCTCTAGGTCATCCTAGTGCCCCAGCCCTGAGCACTTGTCTCATGCATCAAACCTGGACTGGTGATCTGTTTCACAATTGATAATACACATGTTTCAATGCTATTCTCTCAGATCATCCCCCTCTCGCCTTCTCCCACAGAGTCCAAAAGTCTGTTCTATATACCTGTGACTCTTTTTCTGTCTTGCATATAGGGTTATCCTTACCATCTTTCTAAATTCCATATATATGCTTTAGTATACTGTATTGGTGTTTTTCTTTCTGGCTTACTTCACTCTGTATAATGGGCTCCAGTTTCATCCACCTCATTAGAACTGATTCAAATGCATTCTTTTTAATGGCTGAGTAATATTCCATTGTGTATATGTACCACAGCTTTCTTATCCATTTGTAAAAATATGGAACGCTTCACGAATTTGCGTGTCATCCTTGTGCAGGGGCCATGCTAATCTTCTCTGTATCGTTCCAATTTTAGTATATGTGCTGCCAAAGTGAGCACCATTATTAATATTTAGATGTGTTTCAGAGATGATTTAAGCTCACTAGACCTCTGTCTTTCAAATGAAGGAAACGGACTAGGAAAACTTCAATTTGCATATGGAAACCATTGTTTTATATCTTCATATTAAACATCTTACTTAATTCTTGGGAGCAGTGTACTCATAGAAATCTAACAGGGTCATGCATTTGCTTAACACTGGTATGGAGCCCCCAAAATGGCTCTGCATAGGCATCTAATTCTCAACACTGGTTACTAGAGGGTTTGTAGCGTGTATTCATTCTTTCGACAAGCATTTATTGGATACCTACTATGTGCTAGCTATGGAAATAAGCATTACAGGAAATCCCTGGCAGTCCAGTGCTTAGGACTCGGTGCTTTTACTGTGGTGGGCTACTGTTCAATCCATGGTAAGGGAAATCAGATCCTGTAAGCCACATGGTTTGGCCAAAAAAAGGGGAAATAAGCACTGAACAAAACAGACAAACATTCCTCATCTCATGGAATTACAGTCTAGTGAGGACCATCAGACAAACAAAATAAGTAAAATTTATGGTAGTTCAGTTCAGTTCAGTCGCTCATTCGTGTCCGACTCTTTGCGACCCCATGAACCACAGCACGCCAGGCCTCCCCGTCCATCACCAGCTCCCGGAGCTTACTCAAGCTCATGTCCATCGAGTCGGTGATGCCATCCAGCCATCTCATCCTCTGTCGTCTCCTTCTCCTCCTGCCCCCAATCCCTCCCAGCATCGGGTCTTTTCCAATGAGTCAACTCTTCGCATGAGGTGGCCAAAGTATTGGAGTTTCAGCTTCAGCATCAGTCCTTCCAATGAACACCCAGGACTGATCTCCTTTAGGATGGACTGGTTGGATCTCCTTGCAGTCCAAGGGACTCTCAAGAGTCTTCTTCAACACCACAGTTCAAAAGCATCAATTTTTCAGTGCTCAGCTTTCTTCACAGTCCAACTCTCACGTCCATACATGACCACTGGAAAAACCATAGCATCAGACAAACAAAATAAGTAAAATTTATGGTAGTTAGATGGTGATAAATTTCAGTCAGAAAGAAACAGTTTAAAGAAGGGAGATGGAAAAGTATTGGGGCGTATAAAGTTTGCAATTATAGATAGGGTGGTCAGGGAATCATTGACTAAGAAGTGGACATGAGCAAAAACCTTGAGGAGATGAAAGGAGTAAGCCATGTATTATCCAAAGAAAGAAAGTTCCAGGTATAAATCAACTATACTCCAATAACAATTTTTTAAGAAGATATTTTTTACTAAGTATAGAATTCTAAAAAAAAAAAAAAAAAGAGGAAAGAAAGAAACCCAGGTAAAAGGTAGAACAATTGCAAAATCCTGTTCATAAAAGAGCAAAGTGGAGGGAAGTTTGGGGGAGAATGAATAATTGCATATGTATAGCTGAGTCACTTTACTGTGCCCTGAAACCATCACAATCAGTTATACTCCAATATAAAATAAAAAGTTTTTTAAAAGAATAAAAAATAAAATCATTCAGGGAAAAGAAGAGCAAAGTAGCTAGTGTAGTTGGAATTGAGGCAGGGAGGGGGAAAGATGAATAATGGGGAACAGTGTGTGTCGGACCCTATCGTGAGGGCCTTGACTTTTATTTTGAATGAGATGGGAAGTCACTGGAGAGCTTTAGGGAGTAGATCAATCCAGCTGCTGAGTTGAGAATAAACTGCAGAGAGCAAAGGCAGAAAGCAGGGAGACTAGTTAGCCCCATTTACAGTAACCCAGGTGAAAAGTGGGAGGTCTTAACCAGGGAGATGGAAATGGTGAGGAAGTGGTTGGTTTCTGGAGACTGACAGAAATAGCTGATGATTTGGATGAAGGATATGTAAGACAGAGAGGAATTCCAGCAAGATACTAGGTTTTTCAGCCTGAACAACTAGCAGGATGAAGCTGCCATGAAGTGAGATGGAGGAAAGGCAGGTTTTGTGAGAGAAGAATTTCTCCCGTTGATTTCACTGTTACTATATCATTCACATGCCACACACTGGGAACTCTGCAACAACCAAATTTTAGCTTCTTCCTTTTTCAATCCACCCCGCATGCCACAGGAATTAAGATTAGGTTGTTTAGATTGGAGAAAAGCAAACGCTGAGTCAGTATCTAATGCATTTATTTTGTTTCTATAATAAGGATTTGCCTTTGTTTTTGAAGTTGTTTTCAATAGCTCAGTGACCTCTGAATAGAATTACAAGCAATATAATTGTTGACTCTGCTTTATTACAGATGCTTTGTGATCATGTTAATTATGTTTTAACTAAAAAAGCCTTGTATCTCTTATTTATAATTGATGTTTAGATCTTCTGTAAGATAAATATAAAGACTTTTGTTTACATTTTAACATTCTCGAGGACTTGCTGTAAGATTGCAAGGAGTTAAAAAATTGGCAGTGGAGTGGACGTGCGTTATTAGTTTGATCTTAATGTTGTGACATACCAATCTTGTAAAGTGAAAGTGAAAGCCGCTCAGTTGTAGCTGACTCTTTGGGACCAGGTGGACTATAGTCCATGGAATTCTCCAGGCTAGAATACTGGAGTGGGTAGCCTTCCCCTTCTCCAGGGGATCTTCCCAACCCAGGGATCAAACCCAGGTCTCCCACACTGATGCGGATTCTTTACCAGCTGAGCCACAAGAGAAGCCCAATTAAGTAAAATATGATCAATTTTTGTTATGTTATGCTATATGATATGTTTTTTTTTTTTCACATGCAGAACTATAACAGCATAAGCTAGAGAATATGATATAAAGTACAGGAAAGCAAGTAAATTACTATCTAACTAAACCGTTTAATTCTAATATTAGCAGAGTTCTCTAGAAAATAAGTGATCTTTCTTGATGCATTTTTGCCTTCTTTGTCCAAAAACTTCCCTCAACTCCGTAGGGTGACTGTTGAATAATACTTCTGATTTTAAGAGCTTAGTTTAAAAGCTTAGCTTAGTTTAAAAACAAATAAAATGTTACCTTTTTTTCAACTAGAACTTGAAATCTGAATCTATTAATGCTTGATACTGTTATGGATCCCCTTGGCACCACTGGACACCACTTCTGTTTAGGGACCTTGGCTACAACTACTACATAAATATAGTAGTATGTTTGTTATAAATAGTTTCTTAGCCACATTTCCTTGACTTTCAGGTAAGCAGTGAATGAGTTTATTTGGTCATTGCATACCCAATTTTGATAAGAGTTTTGTAGTTTTAGCTCTTAGGTTGGGATTAGCCATTTTATATATGAATCTGCAACATATATATATATCTATATTATATATATCTATCTATATTATATATGTATATTATATATACCTATATTATATATATATATACATTATATATATATCTATATTATATATATATATATATTCAACATCTCAGGTACAAAATAATCTAATCTGCTTGAACATGTCCAAATAGCAGTGAGTTTACTAATTCTCAAGAAGGGTATGCCATTTTTGAAAAGTTCAAGTTGTTAGAGATCTGTCTCCCTCTAATTTTTGTCCTTTGGATTTATCCACTGAAAGCAGTACAGAATATATTTAAAGTATCTTTCATATGAGAGCCACCTCTCTTGTTCTCTCCATCAAGTTCTTTTTTTCCCCTAGCTTTAAACATCCTAGGTTTCTTCAAAATTCTTTATATGCGTGGTTCCTAAGACCTTCCTATCTAGCAGACTTGCTCTGAACTTATTGAAGCTTATCAGGGTATCCTGTAAAGTTGAACTTCAGTGTGCTAGAATAGACTCACATGGGGTGTTTGTTAAAAATGTAGATTCCTGGACCCCTTTCCCAGAGATTCTGACTTAACGGATCTGAGATAGGGATCTAGAAACTCTATGTTTAATTAGTATCACCTGGTAATTCTGATATTCAAGGTCTCTGGGCCTCCCTTTGAGAACTACTGTTTCAAAATGTAGTGCAGAGAGATCTCTGAATTCCTTACCTAAAGGCCTCGGCTGGTAAGAAATGTGAATGTGTCAAATGACCCTCACAAGACAGAGCAGGGTGAAATGACTGGTGGGGATCACAGGCTGGAGAAAGCTTGCTGATCTTTACCCAAATTAATGGGGCCAGTCTTGAGGGCAGTCTTCACTGAAGAGGGTGCTGGTTCTCTGGGTGGATATGTATGAGGGTAGGGGTGGGAGGGAAAAATATATACTGCCAACAAGTAGCTAAAAAATAACTATCTGTTTGTAGGTTAATAAAAGCTCTTGTAATAAATAACTTTTGGATTGAAAAAAATTGAAATTGAAGACAATATTGCAAAACATAGCAAAACCTATAGCACGCAGAAATAGTATTAGAAAAGAAAACATATAGCTTTAGAAATGCACTTAGAAAACATGAAAGGTTGAAAATTGAAATGTTAAACTCAGTAAGCTAGACAAAGAACATCAACAACAACCCTAAAAAAAAGCAGAAGGATGGAATTAAGAGATAATGGAGTTGAAAATGAACAATAAAAAATTACACTTGACTAATATACCCAAAAACTGATTCTTTGAACAAAAGACCAATAAAATGGACAATCCTTGGTAAGTCTGATAAAAAGAAAGATGGAGGAAATACAAAAAAGCAACAAGCAACACTGGGAATGAACAGGGGACATAATCACAGAAAAAGTGAATGTCTAAAAAGCATAAGAATGTATTGTGTACTACATTATAGCAATAAATTTAAAATCTAAGTGAAACAAAAGAATTTCTAGGGAAATACAAACCAAAATGACTTGATAAGAGATGGAGAACTTAATAGCCCAATAACCATAGAAGCAACTGAAAAGGTAGTAAATATATTTAAAAAGGAAAAGAACAAAATAATGTGAATATACCTACCTCTATTGAAATGTACACTTTAAGATGGTTAAGACAGTAAATTTCATGTTTTTCATCACAATAAGAATAATTTTTTAAGAGGAAGACGCCAGGTCAAGGTGATTGTATGGTTATAGAAAACCTTTAAGGAAGAGATAAATTCATTTGTTAAGTATGCGATTCTATGGCATGGCAAATAGTGAAATACTTGCAATATATTTCTATAATCTAACTTTGACAAGGAAAGCAAAAAGTATAGCACAAAAAAGAAAAATTAACATCAACCTCACTTATAAATATTAAATACTTAATCAAATATTAACAATTTAAGTTCAGCAATAGGTTAAAAGAAAAATAGGTCATAGACATCTTAGTTTCCTGAGGAATTATTGTCAGTTTTCTAAAACATGCCAAGTGCCCAGAAAAGTGCTTGATATATATTAGATACATACATTTTTATTGTGTTAAATGAATTGAGTTAGCTAATAGGGTTAATTCCAGTAACGCAAGTGTGGTTGATATTAGGGAATATGTTCCTATACTGAAAGACTAAATTATATTAATAAAAAGGTAATCTTGTAAAATACTGAAACACTTTTATTAAATCAACTCTCATTTCTGATAAAAGTTATTATAAGCTAAGAAAAGGAAATTGCATTAATTTGATGAAGGTCATCTATTAAAAAACTTAATTGACCATCACACCTTATGAAACATTAGAAACTTTTTTGTGAATAAAACAATAATACTATCTGTTATAACTGCTGCTATTCAACAGTGTTCTAGATGTCTTAGCCAATGTATCAATGGAAGAAGAGAGCTAAGTACTGGAAAGGAGGAGACAAGAATTACATGCAGACAAAATGGTTGCCTATTTAGGTAATCTTGAGACAACCAATGAAACACTAACTAGAATTAATAAGAGAGTGCAATAAAATGGCTCAGTAAAAGATAAACAAAATCAATATCTACCTGTATGCCAATAATAACTAATGAAAAATTATAATGGAAAAAAATCTCATTTATAAAAATAACAAGAATATAAACCCAATATGAAATACATGGCTTATATGGAAAAAATTATAAATATTTCTGGAGAGATAACTCAAAACATTTTGAATAAGTAAAGAAAGAATAAAATCTTGGGTGGGGAAGTAAATATGATAACGATGTCATCAGTTTCGGTCTCACTTCAGTCACTCAGTCGTGTCTGACTCTTTGTGACGCCATGGACTGTAGCACATCAGGCCTCCCTGTCCATCACCAACTCCTGGAGTTTACTCAAACTCATGTCCATTAAGTCAGTGATGCCATCCAACCATCTCATCCTCTGTCGTCCCCTTCTCTGGCATTCAATCTTTCCTAGCATCAGGGTCTTTTCAAGTGAGTCAGTTCTTCAAATCAGATGGCCAAAGTATAGGAGTTTTAGCTTCAGCATCAGTCCTTGCAATGAATATTCAAGGTTGATTTCCTTTAGGATGGACTGGTTGGATCTCCTTACTATCCAAGAGACTCTCAAGAGTCTTCTCCAACACCACAGTTCAAAAGCATCAATTCTTCAGTGCTCAGCTTTCTTTATAGTCCAACTCTCACATCTATACATGACTACTGGAAAAACCATGGCTTTGACTAGACGGAACTTTGTTGGCAAAGTAATGTTTCTGATTTTTAATATGCTATCTCGTTTGGTCATAGCTTTTCTTCCAAGGAGCAAGCATCTTTTAATTTCATGGCTGCAGTAACTATCTGCTTTGATTTTGGAGCCCCCCAAAATAAAGTCTGTCACTGTATATCTCCTATTAATCTCTCAATTCAGCATAACCTCAGTCAAAACCCCAATGGGATTTTTTCAGACAGTAAGGACTTGACACATGAGAAGAGGATATGGACAAGAATAGACAATTGAGAAATTTATTTTTTTTCCTTTTACAGAGCGATGGGTAGTGGAAGGATTTGCCCTATTAAATATTAGACCATTAAGAGTAGTTCAGATAGTTTGATAATATATCTGGAGAGATAAACATATTGGAATAGAGTAAAATGCACAGAAATAGACCCACATTTAAATGGAAATGTACTTTGTGAGAAAGATCATATTTTAAATTAACACGGAAAAGATGAACAGTGTAAGAAGTGTTGAGACTATTAGCTATCCATTTGGAAAACAAATAAAGGTAGATTCCCTCCCTGAAGCTCTACACGGAAAGAACTGTAGATGAATTAACAACCAGAATATAAAAAACTATAAAATTGCTACAAGAAAATAAAGAACATTTTTATTCTTTAATAATAGGCTTTCTAAGCAAAATGTAAAATTCAAAAACCATAAAGCACCATAATGTGAACTTTGTAAATTAAGTATGCATAATAAATGTATACTAAAACATAATCTTCCCAATTTATGCATAATAAAACAATTAAGAATAACAATTTTTTAAAATGGAAAATGAATGTATAACTTAGAAACTAAAAACTGAGAGGAAGAAGGAAAAAAAAAAGCCCAGCCAATCCAATAGAGAGCAGGAAATGAGGAAGAAAAGACATGGAAAAGAAATCTAAAGAGCAAAAAAATAAGGTGGCGGAAAATAACCTAAATATAGCAGTATTCATGATAATCCGTATAAGTGCATTAAATGCACTAGTTTTAAACCATGTTGTTTTATGAGATTCGAAGAGGAGCTATATGCTGTGTGAGTTTCCCTGGGGGCTCGGTGGTCAAGTATCTGCTTGTGAAGGCAGGAGGCACAGGTTCCATCCCTGATTTGGGAAGATTCCATGTGCTGGGGAGCAACTAAGCCCGTGTGCCACAATCACTGAGCTGATGCGCTAGAACTGAGCTGCAACTCTGGAGGCTGGGTGCCCTAGAGCCCACGCTCCACAAGAAGGGCAGCAATGGCAAGGCAGCTGGAGAGTAGACCCCGTTCATTTCAGCTAGAGAAAAGCCCGAGCAGCAGTGAAGACCCAGCACAGTCAAAATGAATACATTTAGAAAATTATATTAAAAAAAACCTCCATACCGTCCAGATTATACCCAGAGTGCTGAGTTTTTATAATTAACAAATAGTCATGTAAGTTTTTAACTAGAAAAAGGTCTGAAGTTTGTGAAATAAGATTAAGTCTGTTAAAATAGATACTTATTATCCAGCTTTTCAAGATTTTGTTGCTGTTATCTTTGCCTTTATTCTATTTGTTCTGGAAGGCATATGTTTTTATTGCCATTTTAGTGGGGTTTACACAAGATAAATACTTGTTGAGTCCACTGTCTGTAAACAATCTTTTTCTCCAGATTGAAAAATGAGCAGTAACATAAGAAGCCTTTATTTTAAAAGGGGAGTGATAGTATTTTGTACTACTAACTGAAAATTTTGAGAGCTATTCCACCAAGACAGGCTTCCCTAGTAGCTCAGATGGTAAAGCTTCTGCCTGCAATGCAGGAAACCCTGGTTCAGGAAAATCCCCTGCAGAACGAAATGGCAACCCACTCCAGTATTCTTTCCTGGAGAATTCCATGGACAGAGGAACCTGGCCAGCTATAGTCCATGGGGTCACAAAAGAGTTGGACACAACTGAACAACTAACACACACACATTCTACCAAGACAACTAGCACATTTTCTTTGGAATTGATCTTTTAATATCACTTTCATTAGATAAAATGTTGAGTTGATTGGACCATATTGCAATAATAGTAGGTGCTTAATTAATGTTACCATTGTGTGCCAATTGGCACTGTGTGCTGATCTAATTTTTGCTAGCTCTTATTTTCTCATATATGCTTGAAAATACTTGTAAATAAAGAAAATACCTAATTTAAATGTTAACTAATGTATTTTGTGTCTTCAGGATGAATAAGAGCAGTGGAAGAGCAGTTTACCATTATTTTTTAAAGGCCTGAACAATAGAGCATTTTTGTTGCTTTAGTATAAATCTGCATGATGAATAATTCAATTTTAGGAATGAATTTAAAGATACATACATGAGCTCAAATAATTCAATTTTATGGCTCTTGTTGTTGCACTGTTTTTTGTTAAATAAGATATGAGAACTATTTTAATCAATATGAAAATCACCTTAAAATATATCTTAATTTCACAATATTTCTTTCTGGATTCATTCCCTTGTGGATCATTTCATTAAAACAATTTTTCTTATATGTACCATAGCTTTATCTATGATCATAAAAATTTCAACAATGGAAAAATGATTGATTGCATAATGATGACTGCCTTGGGATACTAAAGAGTCATAAAAGTTATGATGAAGAACATAGTAACACAGTAAATTCTCACAAGAGAACAGTGTGTGAGCAAGTAGCAGGCAAAGATAGTTCATGGGAGAGGCAATGTGATGTCATGAAAAGACACTGACTTTGAACTCAAAGCAAACAGGTTCTCAATTTCAGCTTAACCCCCTCACCAGTTGTGTGGCTTGGCTCCCTGGACCTGTGTCACTGTCTATCCAATGGGATATAATTAGCTACTCTGCACGTTTTTTATGAAGATGAGAATTAAACCCCTACTTAGCGCTGGTCCTTGGTACACAGTGGTAATATTAATTGAGCACCAACTACTACTGCAACCATGAAAAAAGACTTAACCCTAAGGGAGATAGTAGAATCGTACATATATGGTAACCCCAGTACTAGTGATATGGTTGACATGTTGTTTTCTCTTTGCTAGAAACTGAAACCCAGACAGTTGACAGTTCTATGTAAGAGGACATAGATTTTCTAAATGTCACTGCATTTTGTAAGTAAGGGCACTCATATCATCTGCACCCTGTGTTCCTTTCTCTTGAGGTTCTGGCCTCGGGGACTCAGGCTGCCTTTTCCTTTCCTGATACAACATCACTGGGCTCAATCTCTTCCAAGCCTAGCTCTGGATTGGAAGACTGTTAACCCAATTTATCATTCCTCCCAGGTCTTTTTCACTAAAAATTTTTTATTATGGACCACTTTCGGGAGTCACAAAGAGCAAACAGTGGGGAATTGCAAGATACATGAAAGTCTTTTAATAGTGGTATTACGCTATGGTATGCCTCTCTGTGAGGTGGTAACTCAAGTGTGGAGCTCACTAGAGTAAGCTGACCCCCTCCAAAAGACATCCTCATTAGGATTAGGATCCTGGGAACCTGTGAATAGGCCATGTTAGATGGCAAAGGGACATTAATGTTGCAGAAAGAATTAAGGTTGCTAATCAGCAGAACTTAAGTTAGCAAGAGCATTGCTAACAATTATAGTTGATGACTCTGGAGGAGGGCATGGCAACCCACTCCAGTATTCTTGCCTGGAGAATTCCATGGACAGAGGAGCATGGTGGTCTACAGTCCATAGGATCACTAAGAGTCAGACACGACTGAAGTGACTTAGCACACACACATACTTGGTGACTACGATAGTAGTGTAGTGGGCTTCCCTCGTAGCTCAGCTGGTAAAGAATCTGCCTGCTGTGTAGGAGAGCCTGGTTCAATTCCTGGGTCAGGAAGATCACCCGGAGGAGGGGTAGGCTACCCACTCCAGTATTCTTGTGCTCCCCTGGTGGTAAAGAATCAGCTTGCAATACAGGAGACCTGGGTTTGATCCCTCTCCAGTATTCTTGCCTGGAGAATCCCCATGGACAGAGGAGCCTGGTGGGCTCCAGTCCATGGAGTTGCAGATTTGGACCCTACTGAGTGACGAAGCACAGCACAACATAGTAGTGTAGTATATTGGTACCTATAGGAGTTGCAAGGTTAAACTATTTTCAAAAAATTTTAGACATGATTTACCTTTCCCCCTTCTGTTAATGTTATACTGATAGTGCAAAAGCAATTGTGAATAAAATGCTAGTCCCTTAGCACAAATTAAGCAGTGACACCAAACTATTAATATACTATTGGTAGGGACTGTATTTTTCACTGCCAGGCAATTGCAGAAATAAGGAGGAGAGAGGGGAGGAGAGGAGGGGAAGAGCAAGGAAAGGAGGGTGAGAAAGAAGAAAAAGGAAAGAGAAAGAAGGACGGGAGGGAGAGAGAAAGGAGGAAAGAAAGGAGAGGGGAAGAAAGAAAGGGAAAGAAGGAAATGCTAGTTTCACTTATATTGATGAAGCAGGAAAATTAATTTTATTAAATGTTGACTCCTGAGTACATTTGTTTTTGATATGCTGGGTGATGAAGTTGGTACACATAATCACTCCTGTTGTATTCCAAGGTATGAAGGTTGTTTTGTGGAAAAGCATTTGTGGAATTGTTTGAATTGTGAGTTGAACTAGCCATTTTTTTTGTCATGGAACACCATTTTACTTGAAAGAACGACAATCTGTGGATATTGAGACATAGGTAAATGGCAGGGGTTTTCTCAAAAATGAGCAAAGTGAGTCTAACACTTCAAGGAAAACAATTGACCAAATTTGTTGCCATTGATCAACTCTGGGCTTTCAAACAAACATAAGAATTCTGGGAGAATTATATCTGCCTTTGTGAACTTGACAACTTCCCACACTTAAAGATATTCTAATGAGGTTGTATTCGTAAACATAATATATTGATATTAAACAATGAAGTGTGTTAACATTCAGAAAGCCTGCATAATACAGTGGCTCAGTATTTCTCAAATGACCAGTACAAGATAAGTTCAAGATAAAGTAACGAATTTTAATGTAACAGAGTATGAAAAATTCATTGATATGCTGTCAGAATCCATATTTTGCAACTAATCTTTTAGAAACTGCTACTTGGTGAGTTTGGGTATAGTATCAAAGAAAAATATCCACAATTATTTGAAGAAGGCTTTGAAATATTCCTCTTTTTTATAATTATGCATCTGTGTGAAGCTGGATTTTCTTCAACTATTTCAATCTTTTAAAATTGAATGGAGGAAAAAAAATTGAATGGAGAGCAGATATGAGAAAGAATCCAGTTGTCTTCTTAATATATGGCTTAATGCCATATATTAAAGAGATTTGCAAAAATGTTAAGCAATGCCTTAGCAACTAAACAACAACAAAACAATGCCATCTTCTTACTAATTTCTTATTTTGAAAAATAAAGTTATTTTTCTTAAAACTTGTTGTATATTTAGTATATAATGGGTTTATTTTTAAATGAATTAATAAACAGTTTGAAAATATCTCAGTTTTGGGACTTCCCTGGTGGTGCATTTGCTAAGAGTCTATGCTCCCGATGCAAGGGCCTGGGTCTCAACTAAGAGTTCGTGCGCTGCAACTAAGACATTGTGCAGCAAAAAAAAAAGAAACTCAGATTTAATTTTTAATATGGCAAGTATCAATAGCTATAACTCACATAATTAAAAAAAGCTCTTTGAAGTCCTTAATAATTTTTTAGTGTAAAGGGTTCCTGGGACCAAAAAGATTGAGAACACTGAAACAGACGCTTAGTATAATCATTTTATTGTGTGTTGATCTTATGAAGAAAGTTGCTAACATTAAGGATGCAATGAACCTTGTTATTATTTTAGATCATATTGACATTTTTTAAAGGCCCCCTAAGTAATATAAAGTAACAGAACTGTGGTATTCAAAATATGCCATTTTGGACAAGTCAAAGCCTGTGTTTATGTTTATATTTTTGGCCTAATCTAATGCCATAACAGCCCCAAAATTTATAGTGAAAAAGCTCAGGAACTTTTAGACAAGCACTGGAAAACAGATTTCCAGATTGTTCTGACAGAGTCTTATTATGCTGAACGCCAGAGGGCTGAGCTGCTTCAAATGTTTGCAGAAATGATTTCTTTTTTAAAAGTAGCTCTGTCAGCGGGAGAACAGAAAAAGAACAAACTTGCTGAATGAGGATGGTTTGAAACTCCTGTCATAATTCTGTAATTGGCATTCCTGCTGCAGCTAGGAGAAGCCTAATTGTGTGTGAGATCTATAGGGCTGTCATCTACATCTAATTCAAAGTGCTGATGTGAGTCATTTTTAAGTTCCAGTGCAAGTATGGGGCTGGTTATGACCTTGTCTGTGTGCTAAATCTCTTCAGTCGTGTCCAAATCTGTGTGACCCCATGGACTGTAGCCCACCAGGCTCCTCTGTCCACGGGATTCTTCAGGCAAGAATACTGGAGTGGGTTGCCATGCCCTCTTCCAGGGGATCTTCTGACCCAGGGATCTAACACGCGTCTCTTATGTCTCCTGCATTGGCAGGCAAATTCTTTACCACTAGCACCACCTGGGAAGCCCTGATTATGATCTTGTTGGAGAGCAATGACCATGTGAGATGTTTTGTTTCTTCTTTCCTGCAACAGTCAGCCTCAGTTACCTAATCTGAGAACCGATCACAAGGCTACTTCATTATGTTCCACAAACTTATTGTCATCAGCACCAGACTACATGTATGAAATTCTTTGGAGAAATTAAAAGTATTTAATTAGATTTACTTTTTTATAACCATATTCTTAGACATTTTAGTATAGTGGTTTTGGAGTTAGACTAGTCCAGGCTTCAATTCTGGCTTTGCTGCTGATGATCATGTTAACTTGAAATGAGTTTCTTTAACCTGTGTGACCCTCAGTTTTATCTGTGGTAATACTTAAAATAATACTTATCTCCTGGGCTACCATGAGGATTACTGAAAGTAAAGAGCTTATTACAGCACCTTAACATAATAAGTATGTAGTAGATGATAGCTGCTGTTATTAACAATTACAATAATAATTACACTGATGGTAATTTTATACCTTAATGATAGAAGTTAGGAGAGACTGAAGCTATCCTATATCTTAGTCCCATTTACTAGCAAGTTCTTTGAGGCATAGAGACACTTGGGTAATGTTGGTATCATTTAAGGACATAGATAAGATTCTTGTCTTCTCTTGACCATTTCAGTTAGTTGTCTGAACAGCAAGGAAAAGAATGAGGTTGGACAGCTGGAGGGAAAAATATTGTGTCCTCAAAAGGCCATATTTAAAAGATGCTTATTTTTGTTTAGTAAACCTTTTCTGGGCAGTGTCAGCAGCTGTTCAAGGAAATGAGCCAGTGGAAATGTAAACTGGTACAATTTTTTTGTCAGGCAATTCAGCAATATATATTAAAGATCTTGAAAATATTCAATCTTTAACCCAGCATTTCTATTTTTTAGGAAATTTTTCTAAGGAAAAGATATAGGGATCTATAAAAAGATTTGTGTTTATGGATGTTTGTCACAGCATTATTTTTTTAATACAATAGTGAGTTAGAAACAAAAGCTTAACAATAGAAACTGCTTAAGTACAGTATGCCCTAGTTATAGAATGAAAGAATATTCAACTACTAAAAATCATGTTGGGTACAAAAAGCTTAGCCAGTAAACTAAATGTGTGAAGCTTCTGAGTAGAATACTATCAAGTGGTGAGGACTGTGATAAACTGGAAATTTTGTATAATACTCTATAGCATTAAAATTCAAATAATAAAACAACACTATTTGGTTTAAAAAAAAAAAGATGAAGTCTGAATTCTGCCCATACATTTACCAGCTTGAGATACCTATAGTTGAAGAATATCAAAATGTGGGAAAATATTCATGATATAGTTTAAAAAACCTTTTGTTATATTCAAGTATCATTGATTTACAATGTTGTGTCAACATCTGCTAAATGGCAAAGTGATTCAGTTGTACATGTATATATATGTGTGTGTGTATATATATATGTATATATATACTTTTTTCATATTCTTTACCATTACAGTTTATCACAGGATATTGAATATAGTTCCCTGTGTTGTACAGTAGGACCTTGTTGTTTATCCCATCTTTATGTAATAGTTTGCATCTGCTAGTCTCAAACTCTCAATCCCATTCATACACTGCCTCCCCTTTGGCAACCACTATTCTGTTCTCTATGTCTGTGAGTGTATTTCTGTTTCCTAGACAAGTTCATTTGTGCCATATTTTAGATTTCACATAAAGTGGTATTATATGGTATTTGTCTTTTTCTGACTTACTTCATTTAGTATGATCATCTCTAGGTCCATCCATGTTGCTGCAAATGGCATTATTTCAATGCATGGTATAATTTTAGGCAAAAACAAATAAGAAAAATAGTGTCGATAAGGATGATTCCAATTTCTTTTAAAAACATGTGTTTTTATAGACATATCGCTTTCCTGTCTGTTGGTTGGGCTCATCTATCTGGAAGAATATTTGCCAGAACAACAATAGCAAACAGTTACATAGACCTTACAATGTGCCAGTGATTGTTTTGAGTACCTTGTGCATGTTTAACTCATTTAACCTTCAGAGCAAAAATAGGTCCTATCACTACTCCTGTTTTACAGATGATAATGCTGAGGCACAGAGAGATTAAGTAACCTGTTCAAGGTCACACAGTTAGAAAGTAGTAGAGGTGGGATTCAAGCTGAAGCAATAGAATTTGGGCTCTTAACTGCTATGCTCTATTAACACAAAAAAGTTATCACTTCTCTGAGATTTGTGTGTGGTTTTTATTTTATTTTTTGATAGTTAAAATTTCTTCCATAATAAATATGTATTTTATAATCAGAAAAAGCACAATATTTTATTGAAAGTATACCTTTACTGCCTATGCGTGTGCTCCTTCTGGCTTCTCCAATTACTGTTCTCTACTAATGAAAATTAGTCTGTTTGATTTGCTGGCTGAAACCTTAGGCCCTGAGGAAATAAAAAATAGGACAGGTAAATTTTATGGAGGTGAAAGGAAAAGCATGTCAATAACAGGTTCTACGGGGCAGCAGAAGAGCGTTGAGCAAGAAAGAGTAAGATTAGGTTAACAAGGAGTGCAATGCAGGTGGCTATTGCTGGAGGAAAATTTTGCTTGGGCCTGCCTCTGTTACCTCATCTAAAACATGATGTTACATGGGGAATTCCCTGATGGTCCAGTGGTTGAGACTCGGAGCTCCACTGCAGGGGGCATGGGTTTAATCCTGGGACAGGGAAGTGAGATCCCCACACTCCCTGCCACAGGGCGAAAGGATAAACAAGAGATGTTACAGTGCTCTTCCATATCACTTGAAATTTTCATTGATGTATTTAACAGGAAGTCATTAGATCCTTTCTTGCTAGGCACAAAAAGCATATAAAGAGGACTTCCTGGTGGCACAGTGGATAAGAATCTGCCCGCCAATTCAGGGGACACCGGTTCTATCTGTGATCCAGGAAGATTCCACATGCTTCGGTGCATCTAAGCTGGCTCACCCCAACTACTGTGTCTGTGCTCTAGGGCCCAAGAGTCCCAACTACCAAGCCCACATGCTGCAACTGCTGAACCCCGGACACCTACAGCCTGAGCTCCTTCACAAGAGAAGCCACTGCAGTAAGACGCCTGAGTACCCCAAGGAAGAGTAGTTCCCACTCACCACAACTAGAGAAAGCCCGCACATGGCAACAAAAACCCAGTGCAACCAAAAATAAAATAAAAATAATAAATAAACAAAAAGAGTGCATAAGGAATCTATAACTTGGTAAGGGAGATTAAGGCATATAGTACTAGAAAATGGTCATTATAGTTTAGACACTATGAACCTTGAGAGGTCAAAGTGGGGAGAGTTTTATCATATTTTTCTAGCTTTATTGAGGTATAATTGATATATATTCATGTAAATTTAAGGAGTACAAGCTGATGACTTGATACACTTAAATGTTGCAAAATATTTACCACAATGAAGCTAGTTAACACCTCCATCACCTCATTTAATTACCATTTGTGTGGTGAGAACACTTAAGATCTACTCTCTTAGCAACTTTTACGCGTACAATACGGTATTGTTAACCATAGTCACCAAGCTATAGAGCTGTACATTAGATCTGCAGGGAGACCTTTATTTTTCAAAATCTTTTAGGGCCTCTGTGAGCTGTTAAGCACTGTTCTTGGTACTGGGAAGATTGTAAATGGTGAGAAAAAGCCAGTTCCTGCTCTCGCTCAGCTTACATTTCCACGTTGAAGACAAAAATAATTGTAACAGCCTAATATATAAAGGCACAGAAAATGAAAGAAAATGCTCTAGCTCACATTATAACCTGGCAAGTCAGAATATAAAAAACATATAAACTACCACCAGAAAGGAATAGTATCGATCATTTTTACTTATTAACATAGTGCAAAATCTTAAATATTAGCAAATAAAGCCAATAGTGTATTAAAAGAATAATCCATCATGACCAAGTAGGATTTATTCCAAGTATATAGAATAATTCAATATTAGGACATCTATAAATATAATTCACTAGATTAACATGCTAAATATGTATCTATTCAATAGATGGATAAAAAAGATTTGATAAAATTTAACAGCGATTCCTGAATAAATAATAAAAATTCTTAGCAAAATGGGAATTGAGAGAAAAATTCTTTTTAAAAAAGCTTATTTATTTTAATGCAGGATAATTGCTTTACAATATTGTGTTGGTTTCTGCCATACATCAACATGAATCGTATCATAGGTACACATATGTCCTCTCCCTTTTGAATCTCCCTCCCACCTCCCACCCCATCCCACCACTCTAGGTTGTCACAGAGCACCAGGCTGAGCTCCCTGTGTTAGATAGCAACTTAGCATTAGCGATCTATTTTACATAAGGTAACATATATGTTTCAATGCCACTCTCAATTTGTCCCACCCTCTCCTGTCCCCACTATGTTCATAAGTCTGTGGAATAGAGAGAAAAATTCTTAACTTGATAAAGAGTTCTTAGTACATGCAGAGACATTATACTTAATAGTGCAACTTCAGAAGAATTTCCAGACAAGGGAATTCATCGCTACTGTTCAACATTCATTGGAAGACAAATACGATAATGTGAGAATAATACGAGGGATACAACCTGTAAAAAAAATTGTTTTTATTTGAAGATGATATGATGATCCACATAGACAAGAAAGTAAATGGGCAAACTATTAAAAAATTTATTTTATTCAAGTATTGTTGTTGTTTAGTCACTAAGTCATATCCTACTCTTTGCAACCCAATGAACTGCAGCACACCAGGCTTCTCTGTCCATTACCATCTCCCTGAGTTTCCTCAAACTCATGTCCATTGAGTCAGTGATGCCATCCAACCATCTCATCCTCTGTCACCCCCTTCTCTTCTTGAGGTATAGTGGATTTACAATGTTGTGTTTGCTGCTATATAGTAAGTTATCAGTTTTATATATATATATATATATACACACATATACATACATACATACATACATATATATATATGTCTCACAGAAGGCAATGGCACCCCACTCCAGTACTCTTGCCTGGAAAATCCCACGGATGGAGGAGCCTGGTAGGCTGCAGTCCATGGGGTCATTAAGAGTCAGACACAACTGAGCGACTTCACTTTCACTTTTCACTTTCATGCATTGGAGGAAGAAATGACAACCCACTCCAGTGTTCTTGCCTGGAGAATCCCAGGGACGGGGGAGCCTGGTGGGCTGCCGTCTGTGGGGTTGCACAGTTGGACACGACTGAAGCAACGCAGCAGCAGCATGTATATATATACACACATTCTTTTTCTTGTTCTTTTCCATATAGTTTATCACAGGATATTGAATATAGTTCCCTGTGTTATATAGTAGGATCTTGTTTATTAGTTTGCATCTGCTAATTCCAAATTCCCAATTTATCTCTCCCACCTCTTCCTCCCCCTTGTCAGTTGCAAGTCTGTTTTCTTTATGTCTGTTTCTGTTTCATAGATAAGTTTTTTGTATTATATTTTAGATTCCACATGTAAGTGATATCATGTGATATTTGTCTTTTTCTTTCTGACTTCCTTCACTTACTATGATAATCTCTAGGTCTATCCATGTTGCTGCAAATGGCATTATTTCATTCCTTTTTATGGCTGAGTAGTACTTAAATAGGCAAACTACTGAAACCAGTCAGAGCTGGCTGACAAGATCAAACATGCAAAAATAATAAATGTTCCTCTAAACAAGTAGCAACCACTTCAAAAATTAAATAAGAAACAAAATTCCTTTCACACCAGAAATAAAGGTATTTAATATATAAAAATCCAATCAAATAAACTAAATCTATATAACATAATAATTTTAAGTGTGCAGTAAACACTATATTCAATGGCTCTTTCTCCTAATGTGGCTTCACCCAGGTACTCCTGGGAATCACAAAACTTTACACTAGGCCAGATGATCTTGTTAGGATTTACTCTGCTGGTTACTATAGTGCGAGCTGGGCTCTTTAGAACTTGCTGCTGCCTGCTTAGTTCCTTGTGCTTAGTTTCACAGTGTCTGTTGAATCAGGGACACAGTTGAAAACTGAATCCTAGAGTCTTGCCAAACCTGTTTGATTTAAACAAATAACTCTTTGAGCAGAATGCTTATGTACAATCATCTAATGAAAACACGAGTATCATTGAATATTACCTATTATCTAAAAACTTAATTTTTTAATCTAAAGGAATTCAAGTTAAATTTATGATTCAATTATTTGGATGTTTACATATTATTTTGGCTGCTTCAGAAAGCTTTTTTTTCTAGTATTTTCCCCTGTATTAAAAATGTCTGAGAAATTCTCCTGTCTTGGCTTATATTAATTGGCTTATATTATTATTAACCATTTTAATAATTTGAATTCACCAAATTAGTTGAAGAAGTTTCTTCGCTACTGAAATCTCTCATGATAGAATAGAATTTATATATTTCATAGTGAAAGTAAAAGTCATTCAGTCGTGTCTAACTCTTTGCAACCCCATGGATTATACAGTCCTTGGAATTCTCCAGGCCAGAATACTGGAATGGGGAGCCTTTCCCTTCTCTAGGGGATCTTCCCAACCCAGGCATTGAACTCAGGTCTCCCACATTGCAGATGGATTCTTTATCAGCTGAGCCACAAAGGAAGCCCATTGGGAAGAGATAAGGAAAAGAAATACTTATAATTTGAAATTTTAAGAAAATGCACTTTTTCTTAGCACTTATTCCTTCAGCACTGGAGTATACTAGTAGAGTGAGTGAGTGAGTGAAGTCACTCAGTCATGTTCGACTCTTTGCAACCCTGTGGACCTACCAGGCTCCTCCGTCCATGGGATTCTCCGGGCAAGAACACTGAAGTGGGTTGCCATTTCCATCTCCAGGGGATCTTCCCAACCCAGGGATCGAACCCAGGTCTCCCGCGCTGCAGGCAGATGCTTTAACCTCTGAGCCACCAGGGAAGCCCACCAATTACAAAGAATCTTCTTTGATGAAATTGGAAATGTCCAGCTGATCACTCCTTCCTTTGTACCACTGCCTACCTTTTACATATCTCTATACTATCACATGCTATCACAACTATTTATTTCCTCTGCCTCCCCTACAGAGGATAAGAATAATGACATACTATTATATTCCCAGAACCAACCTAACAGGGTGCCTATCACATATAGAAGGCACTCAGTACAGTACAATACATTTGACTTATGATACAACACAATATATTTGATTTACATTATCTGAAGCCTGAAAGTTAAAAGATTATTTTAGCAGGAGCACATCACATCATTAATGGCACACACTGTATATGCATACACTATAGCTTTTTTATAATTTTATAAAAATTATAAAATATTTTAAATGTAGATAACATTTGAATATGAATATACTTTTGACTACAATTTGCAGAAACCCAAATGGAATGAAGTTGAGCAAGACAGGAGGATGTGTTGGTTCATACTGCCAAAATGAAGAAAGGGCAGGAGCTGAGTTGTTCTCATAGCTGACTGGCTCCAAGAGCTTGGATATCATCCAGAATCTCCTTGTTTCTTTCTCTTCACTTTTTTACCTCTGCTTCTTTCTTTGGGTTGTCTTTAATCTTTTTTTTTTTTTTGTCTTTAATCTTTTAAGTTGCTGTCACCATATTTCAAACATTGCCTTAAGTAGCCTTTATGACCTCATAACCTGTGAAAAATCCAACTAAAAAATTCTAGGGAGGGAATTTGGGTTGTGTCCACTTTGTGTTAATCACTGAGGTCAAGGGGTATGTGATGTTATGTTTGAAACAACTTGGATCAGGAGTTCGTTTCTACGGCCAGCAAAGTGAAATACTATTATTGGCAAGTCCTTCCAATATCACTTGGTTGCAGTTGGAAAGAAAAGGTTTCTCAATGAAGATAAGTACTGCTATATTCAGACAAAAGAGTAAATAGTCATTGCATGGTCTATGACATACTTTTCTTCCACTATTCCTTCTGATCTTCTTCCTTAGTAAAAGAGTTTCTCATTTTAAGTTGGCAAATGGTCATCTAGAATAAATAATACATTTACATTTATGAACTTGCTTTGCAGCTAGGTGTGGTCATGTGACCAGGTCTGGCCAATAATGTAAGCCGAAATACTGTGCATGCATGCCTGCTAAGTCGATTCAGTCGTGTCCGACTCTTGCCGACCTTATGGACTGTAGCTCCTCTGTTCATGGGATTCTCCAGGCAAGAATGTTGGAGTGGGTTGCCTTGTCCTCCAAGCGATCTTCCCAGCTCAGGGATCAAATCTGCGTCCCTTGTTTCCCTTCCCTGGGAAGCCCATAGTTGCGTGCAATGCCTAAGAAATGTTCTAAACGTATGGAACATGTGCTTCTTCATTTTTTTCCCTCCTCCCTTTGGAGAAGGAAATGGCAACCCTCTCCAATGTTCTTGTCTGGAGAATCCCAGGGACAGAGAAGCCTGCCAGGCTACAGTTCATGGGATCTTAAGAGTCGGACACGACTTAGCGCGATCTTTCTTTCTTTGAGGAACACAGGAAAGTTTTCACACAAGGTCACAGTGCTCCAGAACTCTCCAGATCCCCTTGCAGCCCTATAGAACTCTCCCCCCTCTGCTTCCCCTATATTGGTTTGTTCCAAATATGAACACAAACCCCTGACCACATCTCCTTTTCCAATCACGTAATGTTTTTCCACCAAATAAGTTATTTTAATCATATTAACAAATAGCACCTAGAAGATTAAAATGATCTTTGAAACTATAACATAAATACTACAATATAGTAAAAATAAGACAAAATTAATAATTTAGCTGACATCATGTTTATCAGTACTTCTATTTTGACTGCATTGAATATCACAAATTTAACGAAGAGGGTAGTACTATACTAATTCCCTTTGATACAGAATTAATTTTTTGGTAATTTTTTATTGGAGTTTAGTTGCTTTACAATATTGTGTTAGTTTCTGCTGTACAGTAAAGTCAATCAGTTATAAATATATAGTATATATCCACTCTTTTTTAGATTTCCGATTTAGGTCACCACAGATCAAGTAGAATTTCCTGTGCTAAACAGTAGGTTCTCATTAGTTACCTATTTTATACATAGTGGTGTATATATGTCAATTCTAATCTCCCAATTCATCCCACTCCTTCTTACTGCCTTGATAATTTTAAGTTTGTTCTCTGTATCTGTGACTCTATTTCTGCTTTGCCAGTAAGTTCATCTGTTTCATTTTTCTAGATTCCACATATCAGCAACATTATATGATGTTTGTTTTTCTCTTTCTGACTTACTTCACTCTGTATGATAGTCTCTAGGTCCAGTCACATCTCTGCAAATAGCACTATATCATTTCTGTTTATGGCTGAGTAACATACCACTAAGAAGCTTCCCTTGTAGCTCAGTTGGTAAAGAATCTGCCTGCAATGCAGGAGACCTGGGTTCAGTTGCTTGGTTGGGAAGATCACCTGGAGAAGGAAATGGCAACCCACTCCAGTATTCTTGCCTGGAGAATCCCACGGACAGAGGAGCCTGGTGGGCTACAGGGCATGGGGTCGCAAGAGACGGACATGATTTAGAGACTAAACCACCACCAATATACCATTGAATATATGTACCACTTCTTCTTTATCCATTCCTGTCATAGATATTTAGGTTGCTTCCATGTCCTGCCTATTGTAAATAGTGCTGTAATGAACATCATACTGTTCATGGGGTTCTCAAGGCAAGAATACTGAAGTGGCTTGCCATTCCCTTCTCTGGTGGACCACATTTTGTCAGAACTCTCCACCATGACCTGTCCATCTTGGGTGGCCCTACACAGCATGGCTCATAGTTTTTTTCATTGAGTTAGACAAGGATGTGGTCCATGTGATCAGTTTGACAAAATGGGTGAGTCTGGATCAGTCTCTTGTGGGGTCAATGCTCCTTTCTCCTGGGTCCTGGTGCACACAAGACCTTCTAGAACTAACAGCCAAAAAAGATGTCCTTTTGGGACTGGAATGCAAAGGTAGGAAGTCAAGAGATTCCTGGAGTAACAGGCAAATTTGGCCTTGGAGTACAAAATGAAGTAGGGCAAAGGTCAACAGCATTTTGCCAAGAGAATGCACTGGGTCATAGCAAACACCCTCTTCCAACAACACAAGAGAAGATTCTATACATGGACATCAATGTATGGTCAATAAATGGTCAATATAGAAATCAGATTGATTATATTCTTTGCAGCGAAGGATGGAGAAGCTCTTACAGTCAGCAAAAACAAGACTGACAGTTGACTGTGGCTCAGATTGAAGAAGGAATTCACAGGGCCTGGACTCCATCTCAGGCCTGTCCATGCTGGTCGTGCGCGGCCACCTCTCCAGTGGACTCTGAACTCTGCGCTTAGCACCTGTGGGAATGGCAATGGAAGGATAAAACCCCCTCTGGGCAGGGGAATCTTGAAGATCACATCACTAATCACCCCTGCCTCCAGACAGTATCTATCTGAATGTAACCACAGGCTTATCAGTTATTAACTGGTTGGAATGTAACCGCGGGCTTATTGATTATTAACTGTTTGAACACATAACACGTGAATGATGGGGTTGTTGTGATTGTATTTACCCTTCCTTTGTAAGCCTCAAGGGATTTGGGCTGGTGGGTTTGGACATGTACACATGGGGTATAAAAGATTTTCACAAATGCTGGTCAGGGTCCTTGGCTAAGAGGAGACTCTGCCTTGGGCCCGCCGGTGTAATAAACTGCACTCCACTATCTGCATTGTCCTTCTGAGTGAGTTTGTTTCCCGGAAAGCGTATCTATAACATTTGGTGCATGGGCCGGGAAACTCCTCACTTTGAGGAGACAGGTCTCATTTGAGGCCACCCCGAGGCTTTGTAGCTTGAATATCCTAGGGGGGGAAGGCACCTTGCCCCTCTGGAAGGATTCTGCTTCTCAACGCCCGGACCTTTCACGTCAGCAGGTAGTGGAGGGCAGCAGCTGAACTGAGCGCTCAGGTGAGGAGGAACCCACCCAGCAGGGTGGAAGAGGGGGCCTGATCACCCCCCTGGGAGGGACTAGAAGGAGCAGGGACCCACCGGAGCCTGGAATAGGCAGGCGGCGATTGCTTGGTACACAGGTCGACAAGCATGCTAGGGTTTAGGAAGGAAATTTGTGAAGGTCATTTAGGAGGTGTGTCCACGCCGTCTCGGGGAAAATTATTACCAAGCGATCGCCAGGGGATTTTTAGGATAGGAAACTGGTCCTTGTATGCTCGTATTCTGCCCTCCCCCAGGAGGTGTCCTGTCTGCTGTGAAATTCTTGACCCCCTCGGAATTGTTAGGCTAGAAGGAGGGGGATACAGAAGTGAGTATGAATTGGCTTTTCCGGAGATGGCCTGGGACATGGGATATTTAACCCATCTGTGTTTTCATCCGCACCTGATCAAGCCCACCAAGGCAGAACGGACTTTAAGGGAGAAACAGTCTTGGACCATGTGATGTTCTGGTTCAGCTGTGCTGACCGGCAGGTGGACACGCGGATCCCCCTTCTCCCTCTGGGATCTGGCAGGTAAGGCTCTTCTCACCCCAATTAGGAAGGAGGCAGGATGGCAATTTAAATGTCACTGAGTGGAAATATCAGAAGTACATAGGGTACTGAGAACTTCGTAGACAGAATGAAAAGGAAAAGTAGAAGAAGGTCTGAGAAGGTAAGCAAGATGGGGGGAAGTGAATCTAAGCAACATGATTAAAAATTTAAAGAAGGGATTAGGAGGAGACTATGGGGTGAAGATGAAGCCTAACTGCCTCCACAAACTCTGTGAGGTCGAATGGACCCCTATGGGAGCAGGATGGCCACCAGAGAACACCGTGAACTTAAACACAGGAGAGCCAGGACACCTGGATCAATATCCATCTATTGACTCATGGCTAGGGTTAGCTTGAGACCCTCCTACTTGGACAAGGTTCTGGATCCAGAAGGGAAAGGGAAAAATATTAATGGCACAAAAATTGACTGATGATAAAAAAGGAAATTCTACAGGACATGCCTGCCTCCCAGTGCTTCACCAGGATCGGAGCTCGCCTTAATGCCCGATCCAGGGCCAGGTGAAGTTTCTGCAACAGCCACTGCTCCTCCGCCAGCTTTCCCGGAGTTCGTAGAGCCGCCATTTGGGCAGGCTCCGATCCCGGTGACAGAAGCCTCTGGCCAACACTTCCAGGATCCGGCTCCAACCAAACCGCCCAAGCTATACCCGCCTCTCCCAGTGAGTACTGACAACGGAGGGAATGAAAGAGAACAGACAAGAGACTTACAGTGCAAGCTGCTGCTCTGGGAAAGTCTATCTCGGGCCCTCCGGAAAACCTCATCTGCCCCGGGGACAGGACAGTCCTTCAACCGGTCCCAAGGGAGGCCCCAGCCTGTTACAGCCAAACCAGTGTGCCGAGGTTTTGGCCACTGGAAGAATGAATGCCCTAAGGCAAGGAAGGAAGAGGAAGCTCCCGCAATTGTGGGGCTTGCTGACTTGGAAATTAACTAGGGCTGCCAGGGCTCAGAGATATCAGGTCCCTGAGAGCCCATGGTAACCGTAAAAGTGGGGGACCAAAACATTGACTTCATGGTGGATACAGGAGCAGAACTGTCGGTAGTAACAAAACCTGTGGCACCACTGTCCAAAAGACTACTGACGTAACTGGGGTATCAGGAGAAGAGATGATTGAATCGTTTTGCCAGCCCAGAAAATGTCAGATGGGGGTGGAGGGCACCAAGTGATTCATGAACATTCCTGAGTGCCCAGTACCCCTGTTGGGAAGAGACTTGCTCTCCAAACTAGCAGCACAAGTGACTTTCTCCCCTGAGGAGAGGCCCACCTTCTGGATGGACTATGACTTATTTGCCCTCTCTCTCAGTGCCAATCCAAGATGAGTGGAGGTTGCATGAGCCTCTGAAGGCAGAACCGGGTGGGCCAGAAAAGCATGAGAGAGCTAACTCAACTATTCCCTGAGGTCTGGGTGGAAGACAACCCCCCCCCCCCCCCCAGGCTGGCTGAACATCACGCCCCAGTGATAATGGAACTCAAACCAGGCACCATCCCGGTTAGAGGGCGCCAGTACCGCTATGGATGGAGGCCTGAACCAGCATATTGCCCGACATCAATCAATTGAAACAAGCAGGCATTCTAGTAGAGTGCCAGTGGGCTTGGAATATGCCAATCCTGCCAGTCAAAAGGGAAGGAGGACAGGACTATAGGACTGTACAAGATCTCAGGCTAGTCAACAAGGCTACTGTGACTTTACACTCCACTGTTCCAAACCCCTATACCTTACTTAGCCTCCTCCCACTGAGGACTAAAGTTTACACTTGCCTAGATCTCAAGGATGCCTTCTTCTGCATACGCCTCGCCCCAGCGTCACAGCCCATCATTGTCTTTGAATGGGAAGATCCAGTGGGGAGCACCAAACAACAGCTCATCTGGACTCCCCTACAAGGGTTCTTAAACTCCACAGCCATCTTTGGGGAAGCCTTGGCTTCTGATCTGGACTCATTCCATCCGGTAGAGCATGGATGTCAGCTCCTACAATACGGGGATGACCTGCTGCTGGCTGCCTGAGACCAAGGAAAAATGCTGGAAAGGAATAAATGCACTGCTCCAGCTGTTGATGGAAGCAGGTTACCCGGTGTCGAAGAAGAAGGCACAGATCTACAAAGAGGAGGTAAGGTATCTGGGGTTTGTTTTAAAGAAGGGCTCAAGGTTCCAGACCCTAACTGGATCCTATATACTGATGGCACTAGCCTGATAAAACAGGGACAACTGCTGTCAGGTTAGCCAAAGAGGAAGGGGCCAAGACTGAAAAGAGATGGTGGGAATTGCCAAGTGGAGCGACCCACCTAGGCCATGCTGCCTGCTCACAGGTTAATGCTGCCTCTCGGGTATTCAGACAAAAACCTCTGGGTATTCAGCTGAAAGGCACACTGCCCGTTGAACACCTGGGAGTGGACTTCACTGAAATGAAACCTCACCGACACTACCTTTACCTGCTGGTCATGGTATGTACATTCTTGAGATGGGTAAAAGCTTTTCCTACCTGGACTGAAAGAGCATCAGAAGTAGCCCGGTGCCTGCTTAGGGAAATAGTCCTACCAGCATTGGATCAGGCAATGGCCCAGCTTTTGTAGCTGATTTAGTACAACAAGTAAGCAAAACTTTAAAATGGAAACTGCACACTGCATATAGGCCCAGAGTTCTGAGATGGTGGAATGAACCAACCGGACACTTAAAGAGACTCTCCAAGTGGATCAGAGAGACTGACTGCTCCTGAGTGGACTTGCTTCCAATGGCTCTGCTCAGGCTCAGGATGACCCCACAGTCCCAAGGCTATTCTCCATACGAAATTGTGTATGGGAGGCCTCCTCCCATAATAAAACAGGCGTCAACAAATTTGCCTCAGGTAAGGGGGGATAGGATTTCACAGCAGATGGAACTGGGTAAGGTAATAAATCAGGTAACTTAAGTTTGTACAAGAAAGGGTGCCGTTCCCCTTGGGGAACAGATTCATGAGTTTACACTTGGTGACCAAATGTAAAGACTGGAAACATGATTTGCTAGCCCTTTGGTGAAAGGGCCCTTTCGTTATTCTAACTACCCCTACTGCAGTTAAAGTTGCAGGTATTGTCCCTTGATCCATCACACCAGAGCGAAGAAGGCATACCACGCTGACCCGGAGGACGCCGAGTGGACCACCCAGAAGGGCCCCACCGACCCACGGGAAACCAAGATCATTCTGAGGAGGAAGAAGAAAACGAGGTCCCGGACGAGCCCTCTACAGGATGGAGCTGGGTAAACAACTCCTGCTGCTCAGCCTCACCAATGCAGTTCTGAACCTGACCACTGCTCCTGCACAGGACAACGTCTTCATCTCATGGGCACATTCTTACGCGAACTTCCACAACTCCAACTGTTGGGTATGTGGGGCTATGCCCTTGTCAGTAACGGACAGACTCCCCTGGTGGGTATCGCCACTCTGTTCCTCTCTCTCACCGACCATAACCTTTCTTTGCTCTCCTGCTGTAAGAAGAAGCCATCAATGGGCCAGGGACATAGGGTTACATTTAACATGAACACCAGCCTTACAGAGATAACAAAGGCTTATACCTCATATATTTAAATTAAAGAGGAAAAGGGCTCTCTTACAAAAGGGGGACAGGCCTCCCGGTACCTTGAGCAATACTACCAGGTTTGGGATGAATATTTCTGGATGACTCCTGAGAAAGGACAGTTGATTGCCCCTGCTACTATTTGCTGGGAACAAAAAGAACAGAAAGTTGGATTTGGAGACTGTCCCCTAGACTCAAAAGAATTAAAATATATGGGTTATTTGTCCCCTGAACAATGTAAACAAATCTTGGAAGTTACCTATCACCCCAATCAGTCTGCTCAGTGGCCCGGTTCCGACTGGAAATATAATCCTGGAATCCACTGGGTAGCCCCCAATGGGACCCATTGGCTCTGTGGGCTTAATTTATGGCCATGGTTACCAGTTGGCTGGGTGGGGCATTGCACATTAGGATTTGCTTTCGCCCATGGCAGTATTAAGACTAGCCTACACCAGCTTCCAGTAAACCTGTCTTATCTGCATGCAAGATGGACATGATCCATGTTCCAATGGTATCACTATCTTGCTGCCTTGTTTGTACCCTCTGTAGGGACAACGGATATCATGGTTAAGGTAGAGGCCTTAACTAATTTCACTAAACAGGCCCTCTTAGACAGTACTAAAGCCATTCAAGCTTTGAATGAACAGATTCAGATGAGGAAGGCAGTAATTCAAAATAGGATGGCATTAGACATACTCACAGCAGCCCAAGGAGGGACTTGCGCCATAATTAAAGTCAAATGTTGTGTGTACATCCCTGACCTGTCTGAAAATGTATCTACTGCCTTGGAGAATATGCAAAATCAAGTGAAAGCCATGTCTAATGAAAATATTCCCTTTTGGACTTCAGTCCTCTCCTGGGTAAAGGGAGACTGGTGGAAAACCATTGTAACTGTTGTTATAGTAATCTTGATCATACTGCTTTGTGGGCCCTGCTTCCTACAATGCCTTGTGAATTTTGTAACCCAGAGGTTGATAGCATTCTCTCATGTGGGTGGCAGGAGGGCTAAGGTACAATATATTCCTATGAATGATGCTCATTATGGAAACTAAGAGCATCAAGAGGGGGAAATGAAGAAGGAATTCATAGGGCCTGGACTCCATCTCAGGCCTGTCCGTGCTGGTCGTGCGCGGCCACCTCTCCAGTGGACTCTGAACTCTGTGCTTAGCACCTGTGGGAATGGCAATGGAAGGATAAAACCCCCTCTGGGCAGGGGAATCTTGAAGATCACATCACTAATCACCCCTGCCTCCAGACAGTATCTATCGGAATGTAACCACAGGCTTATCAGTTATTAACTGGTTGGAATGTAACTGCGGGCTTATGATTATTAACTGTTTGAACACATAACACGTGAATGATGGGGTTGTTGTGATTGTATTTACCCTTCCTTTGTAAGCCTCAAGGGATTTGGGGTGGTGGGTTTGGACATGTACACATGGGGTATAAAAGATTTTCACAAATGCTGGTCAGGGTCCTTGGCTAAGAGGAGACTCTGCCTTGGGCCCGCCGGTGTAATAAACTGCACTCCACTATCTGCATTGTCCTTCTGAATGAGTTTGTTTCCCGGAAAGCATGGCTATAACAAGATCATGAACTCCTTATTACCAAATTCAGACTTAAATTGAAGAAAGTAACAAAAACCACTGGACCATTCAGGTATGAGCTAAATCAAATCCCTTACAATTATACAGTGGAAGTGAGAACTAGATTCAAGGGATTAGATCTGATAGACAGAGTGCCTGAAAAACCATGGATGGAGGTTCATGTCATCATATAGGAGGCAGTGATCAAGACCATCCCAAAGAAACAGAAATGCAAAAAAGCAAAATGGTTGTCTGAAGAGGCCTTACAAATAGCTGTGAAAAGAAGAGAAGTGAAAAGCAAAGGAGAAAAGGACATACCCATCTGAATGCAGAATTCCAAAGAATAGCAAGGAAAGATAAGAAAGCCTTCCTCAGTGGTCAGTGCAAAGAAATAGAGGAAAGCAACAGAATGGGAAAGACTAGAGATCTATTCAAGAAAATTAGAGATTCCAAGGGAACATTTCATGCAAAGATGGGCACAATAAAGGACAGAAATGGTATAGACCTAAAGAAGCAGAAGATATTAAGAAGAGGTGGCAAGAATACACAGAAGAACTATACAAAAAAGATCTTCATGACCCAGATAACCACGATGGTGTGATCACTCACCTAGAGCCAGACATCCTGGAATGTGAAGTCAAGTGGGTCTTAGGAAGCATCACTATGAACAAAGCTAGTGGAGGTGAGGGAATTCCAGTTGAGCTATTTCAAATCCTAAAAGCTGATGCTGTGAAAGTGCTGCACTCAATATGCCAGCAAATTTGGAAAACTCACCAGTGACCACAGGACTGGAAAAGGTCAGTTTTCATTCCAATCCCAGAGAAAGGCAATGCCAAAGACTGTTCTAACTACCACACAATTGCACTCATCTCACATGGTAGTAAAGTAGTGCTTAAAATTCTCCAAGCCAGGCTTCAACAGTACATGAACCATGAACTTCCAAATGTTCAAGCTGGTTTCAGAAAAGGCAGAGGAACCAGAGATCAAATTGCCAGCATCTGCTAGATCATCAAAGAAGCAAGAGTTCCAGAAAAACATCTATTTCTGCTTTATTGACTATGCCAAAGCCTTTGACTCTGTGGATCACAACAAACTGTGGAAAATTCTGAAGGAGATGGGAATACCAGACCACCTGACCTGCCTCCTAAGAAACGTGTATGCAGGTCAAGAAGCAACAGTTAGAACTGGACATGGAACAACAGACTGGTTCCAAATTGGGAAAGGAGTATGTCAAGGCTGTATATTGTCACCCTGCTTATTTAACTTCTGTGCAGAGTACATCATGAGAAACGCTGGGCTGGATGAAACACAAGCTGGAATCAAGATTGCTGGGAGAAATATAAATAACCTCAGATATGCGGATGACACCACCCTTATGGCAGAAAGTGAAGAAGAACTAAAAAGCCTCTTGATGAAAGTGAAAGAGGAGAGTGAAAAAGTTGGCTTAAAACTCAACATTCAGAAAACTAAGATCATGGCATCTGGTCCCACCACTTCATGGCAAATAGATGGGGAAACAATGGAAACAGTGAGAGACTTCATTTTTTTGGGCTCCAAAATCACTGCTGATGGTGACTGAAAACCATGAAATTAAAAGATGCTTGCTCCTTGGAAGAGAAGCTATGACCAACCTAGATAGCATATTAAAAAGCAGAGACATTACTTTGCCAGCAAATGTCCATCTAGTCAAAGCTATGATTTTTCTGGTAGTCATGTGTGGATGTGAGAGTTGGACTATAAAGAAAT
This sequence comes from Cervus elaphus, assembly GCF_910594005.1. NCBI lineage: Eukaryota > Metazoa > Chordata > Mammalia > Artiodactyla > Cervidae > Cervus > Cervus elaphus. Next base: position 43,444,754 of record NC_057834.1, read on the forward strand.
CTGAGTGCCGAAGAATTGATGCTTTTGAACTATGGTGTTGGAGAAGACTCTTGAGAGTCTCTTGGACTGCAAGGAGATCCAACCAGTGAATCCCAAAGGAAATCAACCCTGAATATTCATTGGAAGAACTGATGCTGAAGCTAAAACTCCAGTTTTTTTGCCACCTGATGTGAAGGTCTCACTCATTGGAAAAGATTCTGATGCTGGGAAAGATCGAAGGTGGGAGAAGGGAGCGACAGAGGATGAGATGGTTGGATGGCATCACCAACTCAATGGAAATGAGTTTCGGTAAGCTCCTTGAGCTGTAGACGGACAGGGAAGCTTGGCATGCTGCAGTCCACGGGGTCGCAAAGAGTCAGACATGACTGAGTGACTGAACTGAGTGAACTGAATGAACATCAGGGTGAATACCCCTTTTCAAATTATAGTTTTCTCTGGATATGTGCCCAGGAGTGGTATTGCTGGGTCACATAGTAGTTCCATTTTTAGTTTTTTAAATGAACTTCCATACTGTTTTCTATACTGGCAGTACCAATTTACATTCCCATCAACAATGTAGGAGGGTTCCCTTTTCTCCACACGCTCTCCAGGATTTATTGTTGTAGATTTTTTGATGAAGGCCATACTGACTGGTTTGAGGTGATACTTCGCTGTAGTTTTCATTTGCATTTCTCTGATAATTAGTGATGTTGAGCATCTTTCCATGTGTTTTTTGGCCATTTCTGTATGTCTTCTTTGGAGAAATGTCTATTTACATCTCCCCCATTTTTTGACTGAGTTATTTGTTTTCTGATATTGAGTTGGGTGAGCTGTTTGTGTATTTTGGAAATTAATCCCTTGTCAGTTGCTTTGTTTGCAAATATCTGCTCCCATTCTGAGGGCTGTCATTTTGTTTTGTTTCTGGTTTCCTTTGCTATGCAAAAGCTTTTAAGTTTAATTAGATCCAGTTTATTTATTTAATTTTTCATTACTTTAGGAGGTGGATCCAAAAAAGATCTTGCATGATTAATGTCAAACATTGTTCTGTTCGTTTTCCTCTACTAGTCATGTAATTCTAAAGGAGGCTTCCATGTTCTTTCTTGCTTGCTTTTTGGGCTGGGCTGAGTGGTGTGCTGCAGGATCTTTGTTTCTGATCAGAGATGGAGCAGTCATTCCCCTGCAGTGGAAGCTCAGAGTCCTAACCATTGGACCAACAGGGAAGTTGCCTTCCATATTCTTATATGACTCCATATCACTGGCCACACTCTGGTCTAGGCCGGACATGTGACGCAAACATATTTCACCATCCCCAACAATAGACATAATTCATTGATCTGATGATGGGCACCAGACCCACTGCATGCTTCAAGAAGAACTATTTGCCCAGATTTTTTTTAACTTGGACAGAGAAAGCTGGTCTCCACCTTCTCTGGTGGTGAGCACTGTGAGACATGAGGCTTTGGAGTTGTTATTCCCTCTTGGGTGAAAGAAGTCAGTCTGTGCTGGGATAGAATAAAGCTCAAATGAAGAAAGAAATTTCAGTTTAGTTCAGTTCAGTTGCTCAGTTGTGTCCGACTCTTTGCAACTCCATGGACTGTGGCACGCCAGGCCTGCCTGTCCATCACCAACTCCTGGAGTCTACCCAAACTCATGTCCATTGAGTTGGTGATGCCACCCAACCATCTCATCCTCTATCATCCCCTTCTCCTCCTGCCTTCAATCTTTCCCAGCATCAGTGTCTTTTCAAATGAGTCAGCTCTTCGCATCAGGTGGCCAAAGTATTGGAGTTTTAGCTTCAGCATCAGTCCTTCCAATGAACACCCAGGACTGATCTCCTTTAGGATGGACTGGTTGGATCTCCTTGCAGTCCAAGGGACTCTCAAGAGTCTTCTCCAACACCATAGTTCAAAAGCATCAATTCTTCGGCACTCAGATTTCTTTATAGTCCAACTCTCACATCCACACATGACTACTGGAAAAACCATAGCTTTGACTAGATGGACATTTGCTGGCAAAGTAATGTCTCTGCTTTTTAATATGCTATCTAGGTTGGTCATAACTTCTCTTCCAAGGAGCAAGCATCTTTTAATTTCATGGCTGCAGTCACCATCCGCAGTGATTTTGGAGCCCAAAAAAATGAAGTCTCTCACTGTTTCCATTGTTTCCCCATCTATTTGCCATGAAGTGGTGGGACCAGATGCCATGATCTTAGTTTTCTGAATGTTGAGTTTTAAGCCAACTTTTTCACTCTCCTCTTTCACTTTCATCAAGAGGCTCTTTAGTTCTTCACTTTCTGCCATAAGGGTGGTGTCATCTGCATATCTGAGGTTATTGATATTTCTCCCAGCAATCTTGATTCCAGCTTGTGTTTCATCCAGCCCAGCGTTTCTCATGATGTACTCTGCACAGAAGTTAAATAAGCAGGGTGACAATATACAGCCTTGACATACTCCTTTTCCTATTTGGAACCAGTCTGTTGTTCCATGTCCGGTTCTAACTATTGCTTTCTGACCTGCATACACATTTCTTAGGAGGCAGGTCAGGTGGTCTGGTATTCCCATCTCCTTCAGAATTTTCCACAGTTTGTTGTGATCCACAGAGTCAAAGGCTTTGGCATAGTCAATAAAGCAGAAATAGATGTTTTTCTGGAACTCTTGCTTCTTTGATGATCTAGCAGATGCTGGCAATTTGATCTCTGGTTCCTCTGCCTTTTCTGAAACCAGCTTGAACATTTGGAAGTTCATGGTTCATGTACTGTTGAAGCCTGGCTTGGAGAATTTTAAGCACTACTTTACTACCATGTGAGATGAGTGCAATTGTGTGGTAGTTAGAACAGTCTTTGGCATTGCCTTTCTCTGGGATTGGAATGAAAACTGACCTTTTCCAGTCCTGTGGTCACTGGTGAGTTTTCCAAATTTGCTGGCATATTGAGTGCAGCACTTTCACAGCATCAGCTTTTAGGATTTGAAATAGCTCAACTGGAATTCCCTCACCTCCACTAGCTTTGTTCATAGTGATGCTTCCTAAGACCCACTTGACTTCACATTCCAGGATGTCTGGCTCTAGGTGAGTGATCACACCATCGTGGTTATCTGGGTCATGAAGATCTTTTTTGTATAGTTCTTCTGTGTATTCTTGCCACCTCTTCTTAATATCTTCTGCTTCTTTAGGTCTATACCATTTCTGTCCTTTATTGTGCCCATCTTTGCATGAAATGTTCCCTTGGAATCTCTAATTTTCTTGAATAGATCTCTAGTCTTTCCCATTCTGTTGCTTTCCTCTATTTCTTTGCACTGACCACTGAGGAAGGCTTTCTTATCTTTCCTTGCTATTCTTTGGAATTCTGCATTCAGATGGGTATGTCCTTTTCTCCTTTGCTTTTCACTTCTCTTCTTTTCACAGCTATTTGTAAGGCCTCTTCAGACAACCATTTTGCTTTTTTGCATTTCTGTTTCTTTGGGATGGTCTTGACCCCTGTCTCCTGTACAATGTCACGAACCTCCCTCCATCAGGCACTCTGTCTATCAGATCTAGTCCCTTAAATCTAGTTCTCACTTCCAGTGTATAATGGTAAGGGATTTGATTTAGGTCACACTGGAATGGTCTAGTGGTTTTCCCTATTTTCTTCATTCGTAACAAAGGCTGTAGACAGTCCTGAAGACATGTGAGTCCCTGATTCCAGTCAGTTCTTCTTGAGGTCACACATATAGTGTACTGTCCACACCTCAGCTCAGATCAGGTCGTGGTGTCTTATAAAACTTCACTGAAGACTCATAATTAAAAGAAGAATTGCTAAGAGGATTAAGTAAGAAAAGCATCATCAGTCCTTTAGCTTTCTATGCCTGGCATGTAATACACTCTAAAATGATAACTGCAATTATTGCTATTTACTGAGATATTTGTTCTCAACAGCTATATTTATGTCAGTACAATTCTTGTCATATAATGTCTCTCAGGCTAAGCTCCTAAAAGATCAAAAATAATTTTTCTAGTTATTGTGAAGAACATGGAAAGCAGCATAGGAACTGATATCTTTAGTCTTCTTCAGTGTTCTTCATCAAGCCATCTGTTCCTAGGCTTTATCACCTTGTACTCAAATCCCTTATCCTCTTTATCATTCCCCTCCTATTTAAGCTAATGTTCCCTCATAAGCCTGTGAGATCCTTTATTCCCCAGTGTGCAGAGGCAATAATCAGGGACAAGCTCCTAGCAGAAATACTGTTACCTCAGACATTATTGTTTGCTATGGTCTCATCCTTGACAACAAAAATGAAAATGGCTGTTTGAAGGGACACATAATTTGTGATCTAAAATAGATCATAGGTGCTTAGAAAAACTAAGCAAGGACTAGATTTGACTTGTGGAAAGGAATACTTATTCCATTGCCTTATGCAAATAAATGCTTGGAAAGTATTTTATTGTGTGTTCATTTTATGCTAAGTGTGGTGCTCCATTGAGAAATTATTACCTTTCGTGTCCCTAGAACTGCTGTAACTGATGTGTTCCAACTAGGAAGGAGGTAGTTCTCGGCTAAAAGTTAAATCCTATCATCAGTCACTGACATCTGTAGGAATAAGCAGGAAGTATGTCTGTCATTAGGTCAGGTCACTGCACCTTTCTGTATTTCTGTCAATAGTCCCTCCTGATTCTGCTTTTAGACTATACACCAGGTAAGAGGCATCTCTTTGTCTTTTCTACTGTCTAGTTTCCCACTGCCAGCTATCATTTAACCGTGATAAACCTCTTGCCACAAAAATGGCAAATAATAAAATCTTATTGGATTCTAATATTCCTTAGCTGGAGGAAAAGACCGTGATGCTGGGAAAGACTGAAGGCAGCAGAAGGGGGAGGCAGAGCATGAGATGATTGAATGGCATCACCAACTTAATGGACATGAATCTGAGCAAACTCCAATAGACAGTGAAGGACAGGGAAGCCTGGCGTGCTGCAGTCCACGGGATCACAAAGAGTTGGACACGACTTCGCAACTGAACAGCAATGAAAATTCTTTAGCTGAGGCTGCTGATCCTGAGGATAATGTTCTGGCCTTTTAGGAAAGAGATTCTTCAAAGTTTATAGTAATTGGGTGCTTTGAGATTTTTTTTTTCTCTTGGGTCTTAAAAACATAGCTACTATTGAACTTAAGATGAATCCAGTGAGATAATAGAGGGCTTAATAAAACTGAAGGTAAAAAAACAAACAAACAAAAAAACTGAAGGTAAATGGAGAGCGACTCCTCACTGACCTGCCCAGGGGATAGACTCCCATGTGCTGTTTGTGATTTGCAGAGCCTGTTTTAGAGACATGGTGATAAGCTGTCATTATATGGCCTGTGAAATCTCTCTATGCCCACAGGTCTATTTCAAATGAATTTCCAGGTCAGACCAGTCTGAGAACCACATGAAGTACACGCTCTAGTCACATGAGCACGTGTGGACAGGGACCAAGGGCTGGAATTGCTCCCTCAGTCAGATCAGCTGCTTTGGAATTAGGCAGGAGATTTTATGGTATTTGTTACAGATGAAGACTGTGGAACTAACCCTGACTCATCACTGCTTCCATTCCAAGTTCCAGACGCTTGGGTAGGGAAGCAGGAAGAATCATTTTTTTTTAAAAAGAGACAGATCTGCTAGATTGTTCTTCATTTTGGAAGAAGAAGCTGTTTTTTCTTTTTTTTTTAACAACAGTTGAAACTGTTGAAATGCCTGGGTGAGATGTTGCATTTGGTGGCAAGAGAAAGTCGAGAGTAGCCACTGTGTCTGCAATGTTAGCGAACTTTAAATGTCCACGTTCATACCTGTTTTTTCCCTTCCGCCTCTCTTCAGGAAAGCTACGGACTTACATAAGCATATTCTCATACAACTTATATATTCTTCATACATATTATTGACTAGTTAATAAGCAATTTCATCATCTGAAAAATATTCACTGAATACCAGAGCCTGGATTCCTTTGGGCTGCTGCTGTTACGTCTTTTTCACTAAGCCGGACCTGGGCTTAGCCCTTGTTTTCTCCACAACAGGGAGCTCTGGGGCTCAGTCTGTTTCATTCTATAGTGGACTCTTTCACCTCATACCTGCCTTAATCATGGAACTTAAGTTTACCGAGTTCTTGATCTCTGACTTCATCTTCTATTTTTGGCTCTCAATTTGCCCCTTGGACTTGATGACAAGGTTTGGCTTCTCCAGATTAATAATTAACCCCTGCCAGACCTCCCTAGTATAGTTTTACACTTACCCTCTGGCTTCATTCCCTCCCAGCTGCTGTGAGTAAATACCTTACTCAAGTCCTCCAAGCCTCTGGGACCTTGCCCAAGGCTGCCTGCCTTCCTCCTTAACCCAACTGGAAAGAAATCAGACATCAAAACACTTACAGTACCTTATTAGATACAGCAAAATAGAGTGCTTCCTACTAAAAGTATATGACCCAAAGGGGGAAAAACCTGACTCACTTAAAAAGATTGCAAATTATTTTTTCTTTTGAGAGAAAGGAATATAAAAGTCTATTCATTTACTATTGACTAAAAAGTCTTTTAATCTATGTACTTTAAAAATATGTGACTTTTGTTTCATTCGGAGGCTGATGGAAGTGGAAGGAGGGGGACTAAGCCCAAGCAGATGAGAAGAAGTGGAGGGGCTTCCCCAGGAGAGACCCCAGCAGGGTCAGAGTAGGCAGACTAGAGATCCAAGCCCTTGTTTGGAAACTAAGAAATCAACAAGTGCCCATAATTATTTTGTTACCCCAAACATGTTTAGTGAAAAGGTAATATTTAGATACAGAAATTATTTGATAGGGGTCTACTTCACTTTAGAGGAAAATTTCCAGATAAATCAGTCAGTAGCTGTAAATAAAAATCTAGGTTTGTAGCTAAGCTTTTAATCAATAGCAGGGAAGAAAATATGCTCTTAAATTTTCTCTTAAATATTTTCTCTTAAATACACAGTTTTCAGTCCCAAGCACTTTATTTAAAATTTTTTTTTTTCTTATTTTTTAGTCTTTGCTGCACTGGGTCTTAGCAGCAAGCAGGGGCTACTCTCTAGTTTCAGTACCCAAGCTTCTCATTGCAGTGGCTTCTCTTGTTGCAGAAAATGGTTTCAATAGTTGCAGCTTGCCGGCTCCAGAACACAGGCTCAGTAGTTGTGCCGCCCAGGCTTAGATTCCCTACAGCATATGGAATCTTTCAGACCAGGGATCAAACCCATGTCCCCTGCATTAGCAGGCAGATTCTTTACCACTGGACCACCAAGGAAGTCCTAGCACTGCATTTTAAATAGGGTCACCCTTAACATTTGTAGGCATGGGGCAAGAATATCAGTAGAGGCCCATATACTATATGTCTAAATATTTAAAACATAAAACTAACAAGTTTTTAGATAAAATATGTTTTATGCTCCTAACTCCACAAATATATTTTCATTATAACTTGGAAGGCCAGGTTCCAATTTAAAATTACTGGACTCTTGGGGTTATGGCCTGGGATGTAGCAGGGTGGGTGGAGTTAGCCAATTGATGATCATCCTTAAGAATCTGGACCCAGAAAAGAGGCCCACACAGTCCCTGGAAGCAGACTCAGGACATGTGGGCTGAGAATTCCGAATTCCCAGGCACCCAGAAGTGGGTCCCAGGGTCCTGATATCTATGTCTCCTGATTCTACAGACTCCTCATCCGCTCATCCATTCTAGCCAGAGAAAGGCTGAAATACCTTTTCAAGTTCAGGTCTCAAAGCAGAAACCCCTTGCATGGGCCTGATGGTTGGTGTGATTTGTCACCTGGAAACCACCCTTTATAATTTCTGTGTGTGTGCTAACTCATTTCAGTCGTGTCCAACTCTTTGTGACCCTATGGACTGTAGCCCACCAGGCTCCTCTGTCCAAGGGATTTTCCAGGCAAGAATGTCCATGCAGTGGGTAGCCATGCTACCAGGGGATCTTCCCGACCGAGGTATCAAACCCAGGTCTCCAGCATTGCAGGTGGATTCTTTACGGTCTGAGCCACCAGGGAAACCCCTTTATAATTCCCACTCTACTGCAAAGCCTCTGTCTTTTGCTTCTTCTCTTGTCTACTGTCTTCTTTCCAAACACACAGAAGCTACCGATTGTTCTACTTAGATCCTAGTTTTACTAAATAGGACACAAGGATGGTATCTTCCACTATTTTTCTCTTTGATTCCAATTCCCTTTACCAAATATCTGGGACCTTTCTTATTAGCAAAATTTACCTGGAGGCCTCTCCAGGAAGAAAGAGTGTGGGTGGCAGTAAGTCTGGGGAAGAGACATGGAGTTTTCTTCTTTTTTTTTTTGGAGTTTTCTTCTCACTGAGGAGAAGGCCTTAAGAATATTGCCGTTTTCAGGGTCCGTGGCAGATTTCACCCCTGGGGAGAGGGGCAGTGGCCTCAGCAGCACTCACATGGGAGGGAGGGAACCCTTCTTGTGAACACAGATGGAGGAGCAGAAAGTGCATGATGGACCAGGCCTCTGAGCAAACCATTTTACACAAAAGGACAATGAAACAGAAATGTCAACACTATTATCAGATAGGTATCTATTCAGTACTCATGTGGGCTTCCCTGATGGCTCAGCAGGTGACGAATCCCCCTGCAATGCAGGAGACACGGAAGACTGGGGTTCCATCTTTGGGTCGGGAAGATTCCCTGGAGCAGGATGTGGCAGCCCACTCCAGTATTCTTGACTGGGAAATCCTACGGACAGAGGAGCCTGGCGGGCTTCAGTCCGTGGGGTCGCATAGTCGGACACAACGGAAGGACTGAGCACAGAGGGGTGGTGGGCACAGAGCCCCACAAAGAACAGGGGTAAAGGGCAGTACACACTGCTCATCACGTCGTAACCCACATCTCTGCGAAGCGTCCAGTGCTTTTGTACAGGTGGCAGGGAGATTCAGATGAAACTGCCTTAAGCTCATTCTCCTGCACAATAAGAGCCTTCAGTCTCCCCTGCAATTAAGACCAGGGTGTGTGTGGGGGGGTGTCTTATGGCTTTCCTGGGTACTGATTGGTTCAATGGATGGATCGGTTCACCATCTCTAATTGCTGTTGCTGTTTTGTACTGCATAGCCCCAAGATGTGCAATACCCACTTTCATTTTTCCCCCAAAATACTCCTCACACAGGGTATTTGTGTATGTGTTAAGCTTTGCTGGAGATTGGAGGCAATAAAGAAGTTTTATATTGCTCAGTCCTTTCTCTTCCTTTAAAAGACTCCTTATTTTCTTGACCCCCTTCCATGGGGCTCCCTTTAGATAATTTTATTTTCTTTGATGAGTTATAGCCAAGGACTTAGTGGGCTTCCCAGGTGGCACTAGTGGCAAAGAATCTGTCTGCCAATGCAGGAGACATAAGAGATTTAGATTTGATCCTTGGGTCAGGAAGATCCCCAACAGAGGAGACTCGTGGCCTACAGTCCATAGTGTCACAAAGAGTCAGACACGACGGAAGCAACTTAGCATGCATATACGCAAGGACTCAGTAATGTGTTGTGCTAATTTGTGAATCACCTGTTCCAGTTCCCATCCTGAGAATCAGAAGGACTAACTGAGGCTGGCAAAGGCCACCACTCCCTTCTTATAGTTCTGTGAGGGAAACAGGCAGTGTGAATTAAGTTTTTCTTTGCTATATGAATTACATCACTGCCTTTAAAAGGCAGCAGTTGTAGTCAATTTTGGTTTTAAGTAACATTACATATTTTCTTTCTCAGTTTACACAATTATCCCAAAGCAGTCTACAAGCTCTTTGAATTCCTTTAGCCCTTCAGGGATGTATAGTGCCAACCACATTGACCAAAAAAACTTACTCTAAGTATAAGATAATAATATAATATATGTAATATAGTTATAATATTTAATTTTATATCTATAATAATAATTATTATCATTATTATTATTTTCTTTGAGGACAATTGAAGGCTTTTGAACAGGGGAATGATGTGACTAGACCTTAGGTTCAGACAGAGCATGAAGGATAATAGGAGAAGAGAGATTAAAGACAAGAGACTAACTATGGGGTTTTGTACATTGGTTTAGGTCAGAGGTAAGGTGCTAGGATTATGGCAGTAGGAATTGGGAGAAAGGAATAGATTTAATGATTTGATGTAGAGGTACTGACAATAGATTCAGACATTAAAAGAAAACTCACCTGGGTTTTAAGCAGGGACACAGAGTCTGTGTATTTCTACAGTAAATCTACAGTAAAAATCACTGTAGATTTTTGTATGTCCAGCACTAGGGCTACCCCTCAGAATAGGCAGAATGACACCAACTCGCTGGGCTGTGCTTCAGTGTTAAGAAGTAACCACTATGGGATCTCCCTGGTGGTCCAGTGGCTAAAACTCCCCGCTCCCAATGCAGGGGGTCTGGGTTCAACATGTGGTCAGGGAAGTAGATCCCACATGCTGCAATGACGATGGAAGATCCCAGGTTCTGAGTACTGCACTAAAATCTGGGGCAGCCAAATAAATAAATAGATAAATGTTAAAAAAAAAAAAAAGAAGTAACATGCTCTGGGTATTAGAAGGAGTTTGCCACGAAAGGGCCATATAAATACTATTCTCTAGAGAAGGAGGGGAAGAGGAAACTAAAGATCAAAAGGAAAGTCTTATAGGAAGCAGATAATAAATGACAGAATGTACTGTATGGGCAGTGAGAATTGGCCCTTTCAGCTTCTTTTAGGAATGGATGTCTGTAATCAAAGGCCATATTGTCCTTCCATAGTCTACATCACCTTCCTTTTTTTCTTTTCTTTTCTTTTTTTTTCTGGATTAGGTGAAGGATATACGTTAAACAGAAAAGGATTTGGACTTCCAGTGCCTGGTCTTGCTCATGAAATCTCCTTAAGGGCTATGATTGTGTTTTTGCATTCCTTACACACGGTGGGTGCCTAAAAATATCAACAGAATTCATGGGTGGTATTAATTCCCATTTTGCTGCTCCTGTAGAGGATCTAAATAAGGAGGCAAGCATTCTCGTGCTATATTCAGTATCATTTATTGGCCCGTAAGAGCAGAGCGGCCACTTGTGTGTGATCTCCCGCCCAGGGGAGGAGCCTAAGGTCACTGCTTAGGGGAAACTGGCCCATTTAAACGTGGCTGCAGGGGCAGCACCTCTGTTTAGCATTTGTAACCTTCTTCTTTGTTGTTGTTCAGTCGCTGAGTTGTGTCCAACTCTTGTGACCATATGGACTATAACTCACCAGGCTCCTCTGTCCACAGGGTTTCCCAGGCAAAAGTGCTAGAGTTGAGTTGTCATTTCCTTCTCACAGGGATCTTCCTGACCCAGGAATCAAACCCACATCTCCTTCATTGGCAGGTGGATTCTTTACCACTGAGCCACCAGTGAAGCCTACCTCCTTCAAGCAGGCCTCAATTATCAGCCCCTCAGTTTTCTTTCCTTTATTTTCCCATAGTCAATACTTTCTCATAGTCAAGGTCCCTCTGGTCTTACACTTTTCTCTTGGGTGTTCCTGGAGTAATTTACTCACTCATGGATCTCCCTAGTTCTTGGTCTTGTTCTGATTTCTTCTAATCTCAGGGTTTGATCTCTTCTTAAACTAGGAAGTTTACCTGACATGCTAGGGGAAGTGTAACCTAAGGTAATCTTGTGATATTTTTTCAGACCCAGATTTTGTTTTTCCCAGCTGGAAGAACTATCATCTGTTTACCTCTCTATGAGGAGTTGCTATGATCGGCAGGCTTGTCTACAGACCACGAGCAACATGGGAACAAACCTAATACTGATTAGCTCAGTAACCTGGAAAGCGACAGTCAGAGGGCACATCACAAGAGAGGTTCTAGTGGATGCCAATTACATAGAGTCACTCAACTGTACCACTTATAGCTGGATGGTAGCTCTCCAAGGCAGGATAGAAGCACGTATTTCTAATTTAGAAAACATTCCTAATGTGCAGTACCCATAGAGCTCAATGTGGGCCATTTGTCACATTAAAAAAGAGTTTGGTACAGTCTCACATCTCCTGTTCCCTGAATGCTCTATCAGTTTCCAGTAGCCTGAATTTGGCCTGCCTCCCAGTGCTGACCTAGTCAGGGGTAGTCACTCTGTTCCCTGACCTCTCCTCATTGTGTCGGTCAATGTGTTAGCAGTTGAAATATTTGCTTTTCCTCCAAATATGAGGGTGTGTCACCTGTGAAGTGGAGATGAAGCTGACATGAATGGCATTCCAATCAGGTAAGGTAGCACTTACTATCTTCAAAGCCTCAGGAACTGGCTTCTCTTTCTTTATCTACCTGTTGCTAGGTCCCTGATGGCCTTAAATGCCCATTCTTTCCTCCTCAGGGGATTTGTCAGGATCAGAAGAGGAACAAGCCCAAATCTTGCCAACAGCCCTGTAGCTAATGTCCTAACATAGCTCTCCTGGGGACCAGCACTTGAAATAATGGAGAACTGATAAGTCCTATTTACAACATTCCTTCCAGTGATCTTTAGTTCTCCTAGGGCCTGGAGGCAGGATTTTCTGTTTAGTATTTCCCTTAATGGGCTTCCCTGGTGGCTCAGACCACAAAAAAATCTGCCTGCACTGTGGCAGACATGAGTTTGATCCCTGGGTCGGGAAGATCCCCCAGAGGAGGGCATGGAAACCACTTCAGTATTCTTGCCTGGAGAATACCCATGGACAGAGGAGGCTGGCAGGCTACAGTCCATATAGTCACAAAGAGTCAGACATGACTGAGCGACTTAGCACAGCACAGTTCCCTTAATGCCTAACCTTAGGAACCCCCTAGAAGATGTGGGAAAGTGAATGCTATCACTGAACTCTTCCCTCTTGCTGTTTTGTTACTCCTAGGTTCTTTCTTATTTTTAAGATTTATTTATTTAATTTTTTGGCTGTGGCGCGTCTTCACTGCTACACTTAGGCTTTCTCTAGTTGCGGTGAGCAGGGGCTATTCTTCGTTGTGGTGCACAGGCTTCTATTGCTGTGACCTGTCTTGTGGAGCACAGGCTCTAGATATGTGGACTTCAGTAGTTGCCGCCCATAGGCTCAGGAGTTTCAGCTCAAGGGGCTCTAGAGAGCTGACTCAATAGTTGTGCACGGGCTTAGTTGCTCTGCAGCATGTGAGATCTTCCTGGACCAGGGATCAGACTGGTGTCCCTTGCATTGCAAATTCTTAACCACTGAACCACCAGGGAAGCCCACTCCTAGGTTCTTAACTTAATTGACTAAATAGTTGACAGATGAGTAAATGCTTGTGAAGACTAACAGTTCAAGGCAATTACTGGATTCCAGTTGACTGGTGTTGACTAGTGAAGACATTTATAATTTAAGATTTTATAGGATGTCTTTAAAAGTGCATGATACAGGTTAAGCCTTGAACTCCAGTGAGAAAACTTATAGACAGAGGAGAGGAAGGTGGGTAGTAGCGTGGTAGAGTGCTCTTACTTGCTTGCTAGTTGGCTAGTTGGTTGCGTGTCTCTCCCCAAGTCTGTGTTCAGTGACATCACATTAGCAGCATGAAATTAATCAGAGCAGGAATATTTACACCATGGAAATTGGTAAATGCTATAAATCAGGGCCTTGTCCACCTGGAGAGCTGGTTGTTAATATTTACCACTGGTGGTAAAGAAAGCAGAACACAAATGGAGAGATGGAAGTTAACAAGCCACTTTCTGGAGTTAGTACTAGACTGGGATCAGGTTATATAGGATCTTACAGGGCAGACTGAGGAACTCTGGCTTCATTTTATAGATACTAAGGAGTTGTTGATGGCTATATTAGCTGAGATGCTTTTCATTGCAAGCAATAGAAAAACTAAGTTCAATGTAGCTTAAACAATAAGGAGGATGTATTCTTACATAATAAGAATTTCAAGGAGGATGGTTGAGGGTTGGCTAATTTAGCAGTTCACCCAAGACCCAGATTCTTTGCATTTTTTTGCTCTGCCATCCTTAGTATGTAACCTTGTCCTCCAAACAGAACAGCAGCTCCAAATCCAGCCACACTCAGCAGCAGAAAAGAATCATTTCTTATTTCTCTTTCTTTGTCTCTTTGTAAGAGCAAGGAAGTCTAGTCGACTTCCTCAGATCTCACTTTGGAGAGAATGTTATCATATTCTTAAGCCAGGCACTGGCAAGGGCAATGATCCCCGTGATTGGTTTAGATCCATCAGTGTTTCACCCATCTCCCTCCCACTTAGTCCCCACCCTCCACTGGAGTCAACCTCCCTGAAGTCCATGGCCACACTGAAAACGACGGCTGCTTAAACGTGATCAGGATTCTATAAGCAAAGAGAGAGAAGGGGAATGGATACTGGTTAAGTGGCCAACATGCTGCTACAGCTTTTGAAAAGAAAGGAAAATAGCGATGAAACATTTTAGGAAGCATAATCTAGCTAAGGTATGCAAGCAAATAGAAGGCCAGGAAATAGACCCAGTTATATTATTCTAAGTCTAGATGTGACTCTAGTATAAATAGAGTCTGATATTTGCTACCAAAGCAATGGGTCTCAGCTGTCAGTTTCTTCATTCATTCATTCATTCACTCAATAGATATCTAATGAAACACTGCCATGGCTTAAGCAGTATGCCAGGTACTATAATTAAAAAATGGTGAACATTTGCAATCTAATGGATGAAAAAATGTAAATTTATAATTTAATTGTTATGAAGGAACCCAAGATTTTTTTCTATTTTTTTAAATTGAGGTAACGTTCACACTGTGAAATGTGCAGATCTTCAGTACACAATTTGACATACATGTGTAACAGCGATCACTGTCAAGATACAGAACATGTCTATCAGCTCAAAAAGTTCCCTTGTGTCCCCTTTCTATTCAATCCCTACCTCCACCAATATGCAACTATAACTCTGATTTCTGTCATCAAGGTTACTTTCGCCTGTTCTCGAATTCATATAAATGGCTCCTTTTCCCTCAACAAATGATTTTGAGATTTATCCATTTGGTGGTGTTTAAATGGGGTTCATTTTTTAAAGATTGCATTCCGTTTTTTGACTAGTGTATTTGTCATTTTTCCATTGGTAGACATCTGAAATATTTCCTGTTTGGACCTGTTACGAATAATGCTGTTATGAACATTTACATAAAAGCTTTTTGTGAACATGTTTTCATTTCTATTGAGTAAATACCTAGGAGTGGAATTGCTCGGTCATTTGCTTCCCTGGTGGCTCAGTGGTAAAGAATCTGCCTGCAATGCAGGAGACGTGCGTTTGACACCTAGTTTGAGAAGATCCCCTGGAGAAGGAAATGGCAACCTACTCTAGTATTCTTGCCTGGGAAATCCCATGGACAGAGGAGCAAGGTGGGCTACAGTCCATGGGGTCACAAGAGTTGGACATGATTTAGTGACTAAACCGCCAGTCACCGCAGGGTAGGAAAACATTTCACTTTATAAGAACTGTGGATATTTTTAAAAAATATAGATTCATGGTCCTCAGTCCCAAGAGTTCTGAGTTAGTCCTCTGAGGTTCCCAGGCACAAACAATATGTAGTTTTTAAAACTCCACATAACCACTGGCTAAATTATAGTGATAGTAGTGAAAAGGAAGTTATTTTGGTTTGGTTTTCTTTTCTACCACAAAACCATATAAATGCAAACAATTGCTGTTTTTTTTTTTTTTTTTCCTGGTTAGCTGCAAAATAGCTTTCTCTGAACATTTCCCTCTAGTCTATCCATTAGCCCCAGTGTTGAAATAATTTCTCCTTTTAGTTCCTCCGCAGAAAAGGCAAAGCTCTTTTTTTCTGTTCCTGCATAAAGTGAAGTGAAAGCTCTTTTAACTCCTTGGAGCAGCCCTTAGAATCACAGAAACAAGCCTTTAGGGAGGAGAAGAACTTTGTACTGAATGGCAGATAAGCGTGTGTGGCCCTGGGAACACAGGTAGGGCTTTCTCTGCTGTTTTTTACTTTCTTTCCTTGCTATTCTTCTGTCAGAAAAAATAACCAACTGTGTTCTGGCTGCTGACAATGACACCGGACAGCTGCTTCCGAGAGTTTAGCACAGTGGCAGCCTGAGGGACCACATCACTACAAAAGAGGTCCCCTGATCCTAGGCAGAGAAACTGACACGTAAGAATAGGGAGTCCCTTAATGGATCAGGGGCTGGCTGAGCTGGGACCAGAACCCAGGTGGCCTGGCTCCCAGCCCAGCTGACCACACTGCTACCCACACAGCCTGGGCTAGCCCAAAACAAGCAGTCCATTGAGCAACTGCACAAACAATGAGTGATGGATGGTCAGAGCAAGAAACAGGCACACAGCAACTGCAGCTCCCTCACTTCCTGGCCCCTACATTTCCAGACAAGCCTGTAAAGTGTGGTCACTTAAATGAGTTTGACCAGCAACTTGGCCCAGCTTTCAAGTTTGGAAACTTTTCATAGTCACTGCCAAAAAGTAAAATTAGGCCTTGTACTGAGGGTGGAGCGTGCCTTTGAATGTCATACCTGATCCTAATAAGTCTGTAGTAGTGGAGTCAAGACTAGAAAGACATAGTTAACAGATGGGCATAATCTGGTCCTGGGAGGGCCTTAGTGAAACAAGACAGCTTTAGATTTTTGACTGCTCATCTGTGGACCTTTCCTCCTACTTCAGGTTTAGCTGGCAAAGAGGGTGGGTGTGACCTTAGTCTGGTCCCAGGCTCAAAATCTTCAACTCTAAACTCAGGGTATTACCAAGAGATATAGCTGTCTAGGAAGTTTCCTGTTTCAGGTGTCAATTTTCTGGTCTTGAGTTGGATAATTCTCAAGTGTCTATGCTCCTCTCCTTTCCTTTAGAATCTGAGGACTTCAGAAAGTAGTCAGGGGACAGAAAAGTCAACTATTTGTTTTTAAATAGGCCTAATGGGCACAACATTTTGAAAATGCAAACCAGTTGCCACAATGTTAGGAATCTGAATTAAAATTCACCATTTCTTTGGCCCTATTTTGTGTTTGTCATAAACAGGTTGTTTTTAAACGGCTCTTCTTACTTAAAACAGTCAACGTTTGTCTAATATTTTATTCACTCAACAAATATGAAAAGTCTGCTATGTGCCAGGCAAGGCTTATGTTCTCATAGCCATAGGTCCTCCTAACTCACACAGCACTTAACGTGAGTTCTGCTTTATATAATATGGGCTTCTTTTGTGGCTCAGATCGTAAAGAATCTGCCTGCAACACGGTTCAATCCCTGGGTGGAGAAGATTTCCCCTGGAGAAGGGAATGGCTACTCACTTGCCTGGAGCGTTCCATGGACAGAGGGGCCTGGTGAGCTACAGTCCATGGCATTGCAAAAAGCTGGACATCACTGAGTGACTAACACTTTCACTTTATGTGTTTTACTAAAGTGTAAGGCCCTTGATGCCTGGAATTACGTCTTATTCATTTTTGTGATCCTGATTATCAATGAGCACAATGCCTTGTACACAGCAGGGAGTCAGTATTTGTGAATTGAACAATGCGATAGCATAGTTTAAAGGCATTACCATAGTTTAAAAGGCATTACCAAAAAAGCACAACAAAACTTGTTTTGATTACGCTGTCTAAAGTAGATATGTCAAGAGGGTATAATTGTTATGCAAGTAAATAAATATTGAGTGTTTACAGAGAAAAGCATGTTCACTACATGAGTGAAGGAGAGAGAGTGGATAACTGGGTGGAGACAGATCTAGAAGAAGCGTTGTTAATTTTCCTCCAGTTAGTCCAGAATGACCGAGTAGGGTAACTAGAATTTCAGTCTTCTGGTTCTCTGAGAATTTTCATCCCTCTCACCTCTCTAGAACTATCCCGCCTCTTTCTGCTTCTTCCCAAAGGGCTGTGTCCAACTGACTACACCTCAAAGTCTCAAGAGTCCACCCAGTGCCCATCTAGCTCCGGCTCAAGAACTCTCCAGACCAGGGATTTTAGGAACACCAGCCAGGAAAACACGGGTTCACGAGCAGGGCAAGCGCCAAACTGGTCGCAGCCAGGGGAGCGGCGCTCAGGGCGGGGCTGTTACGGGGCGGGGCCGGGCCGGGCCGGGCCGGGCGGGGCGGGAGGAGCCTCTGGGGCCGCTTGGGTGTCACCACCAACCAGCTCCGGCCGGAAACTGGCGCTTGTTTCCGGCCGGACGGCCGAAAACCACCGATCCTGAACCAGCAGCCGGGAGTCCGAGTGGCGACCGAGTGGGGAGCAGGCAAAAAGCCACTCGGGAAGCCAGTCTAGATCAGTCCTGTCTGGCTCCAGCTCCTGATCCTGTGCGGAGCAACAGCCGCGGTCTCAGTCTCAGCCAACGCCTCCGCCTCCATCGTCGACGGGGGAGGGGCCGGCCGGACCCCTGGGTCACAGCCGAGGAATGAGGAGAGGCAGCCGGGCCCCGCGCTCCGCCCCGGCCTAGGGCCTTGCCCCAGGAGCCGCGAGGGTAACGGAGCCCCCGCATTGTCACCCTCCCCCGTCTGTTCCCGCCCCTCCCGCCTCTTCAGACTCCCAAACTCTGACCCTCTGATCGCCACTGTCCCTCTTCTCCTTTCTGATTGTATTTCACCCGGAGCCGTCTCTTCTCGGCACCCCCTCCTCGCCCTGACTGTTCCTTGCTTGGTCCCAACCTTTCTCCCGTTACTCCTCCCTTTCACCTGCGTCCCACCTTCCCAGCCCCCTTCCCCGTTCGTGGCCTCCCTTCCTCAGCTGTGCTGGGCAGTTTGGACGGTTCTCCTTATCAGCTAGACTTTCGGGGAGGGATGGTGGAATTTTAAGGTGGCCAGGAGTGCCGGCTACTACTCTCATAGTACGATAAAGTTCATTTTAAAGTCTCAAAAGTAAAATGAGCAGAAACCAAACTGTTCTGCCATATCGGTAGTTAAACTGAGGTGCGTCCAGTAATGGAGGAAGGGAGCGAAAAAGAAATGTGTATATGAGAAAGAGTGATAGAGAGATTGATTCTATGGTAGGCTTATGAACTTTGGAAAAAAGAAAAGTTGCCATGAGCCGATGGAAACTTTAGAAGCTGATGATGAGTAAGCCGGGGGCTGCGTGATCTCACTCCTCTTCTCATAATTACTAGGTTAACGGTGTGGCTCCGGTCTGGATGGAATGGGATTTGTTTACTGGGCCGGCGTATTTTTAGCTTGTCGGCTCACAAGGAGCAGCGCTCTGAGTCTCTCTCTCCCCCTCTCTGTCCCTCTTCCTCTCTTTTTCTCACTCTTCTCTCCCTCTGTGTATAGGTAGTCTGTCTCTGGAACCTAGGTGGCCTCTCTGGGCACAATAAATATAAAAATTAAACTAAAATAGCTTTTATATAAAAGATTCTCCCCAGCTCTTGAGGGAGTTTTCATGAATGCAAAGGCAAAAATTAGTTGACTTGTAGTTCATATATGTATAAAATACTTTCTATAAAATCAGAAACGGGTAATTGTTTAGTCTTTGACTCATCATCCTGTGTATTTAGATGTTAGAGGACGCTGGAACCCTTTGTCTTTCAACCTATTTCTAAAGTGAGAAAAGACAGAGGGAAGAAGTAGTAGGAAGGTGGGTCCATAAGGGTAGCTAGTCTTAAATCTTTTAAAAACATTTTCTATACTACGTAACTTTAAAAAGAGAGAAAATTTCCTTCCTAATAAATGAGGTTGCATTCTTGATGGAGAAGACAGTAGGGACTTAGGTTGGGTGGCTAGGGAGAATCAGACTTGTAATTAAACATTTGCTGTGCATAATTTACAAATGAATACATTATGGGCAAACAATTATACTCTTTGTCCTCATTGTTTTTCCCAGCTTTTCTTTTGAAGGTTAATAACCAACCTGCTGTGCTAGTCTATTGATATTTTGAAGGCTGGACAGAACTGTAAAATAAATGAAATTGATGATGTTCACAGGGAAGCCGAATACCAGTCTGTTCTAATTTCTACTGGCTACTCGGCGTGCCTCGGAGCACTTGCCTAAGTTGGTGGCCAGTTACTATGTACTTAGAGATTAGAAATGAATACACATATTAGGTCATGCTAGGAGTAATTGAGAAGTTAAACGTACTGAAAAGATTTTCCAAAACGGAAATAGATTATTTTTTGATTTTTTCCATTTTGGATTATCAGCACCTTTCTACTGATAGTCATCCATTAACATGAATGAATAATTTAGAATTGAACAGATACCCACTTTGGACAGTACGCATTGAAGCAGGAAAGAAAGAAGGAAAATAGTTTCCAAACTATCATTTTTGTTGTTGTTGTTGATGCCTACTTTGACTTATCCCTTTCATTTAATGCCAAAGACTTCCTTGTAAAAAAAAAAAGGGTGAACCTTTGCTAAAGGAAGGTCTATATACTGACTTGTATAAGGCAGGCTGACCAGTAATGGATTTTAATTATTAGTTGGACTTTGATGCAGTTATGTTGCCAGTAACTTGGAAATTTTCCTGACACTTTTTTCCCTTAATCTCTTTGTTTGGGGCTCCTATTGAAATGATTTAATTTGGAGGGTAATATCTAATTTTTCAAAATTACACACACAGTCCCGGAATCTTTTGACTATCAATAATTGTTTTAATTTGTGAGTTAGTTGGTGCCATTATTAGTGATGATATGTGGCAAATTCAGCTTATATCTGTATTTAGCAACTTCCCCTAGTTGAACTGCCTGTGTTATTCCCAGGGTTAGGGTTAGGGGTGGGGATTGAAGGGGTGAATAAAATTTAAGAATAAGTGTAGGGCAACCCAACAGCCCATCACTATTTTCAGTTCTCAGCAGGCTTTGTTGGTAATTTGGAGTGTCAATATACGTTACCAAATGAATTATGATGGAATAACTCAGTATTAAAAATAAGTTTTCAGATTGTCATGGGGCCACTTGTTAAAGTTTTAGAGCTCCTGAATGTCTCAAGCATGCTAAGTATGCTGGAAGAGGGCATTGTAAGGGAGCACTCTTTCTCCTTACTCCAGACACTCATCCCACCAGGGAAAAAATCCTGAAACAATGCTTTGAAGTATGACTTCAGCAGTATCTTTCCTATGCAAGCTTAGGAGCTGTGGAGTGGCAGCCTGGAATCCACTCAGCAGCGCCTGATAAGTGAGATAATTAAAATCTGTGTAACTAGAATATAGATGGTGTAACTAGAATATAGATGGTGTAACTAGAATATAGATGCAGAACAGCTTTTTCATGAATGCTTGAAATTAGTTGATTTTTCAGTATGATAGAAGGAAGTTGATTTTTTTAAAGTAATAAATCCTTACTGAATAATGATTGAACACTCCTATGGATAAGACAGTCTCCAAGCTTCAGTGACAGGCTTTGGGGAGATACAAAAGATGTAAAAAACAGGTGTTCTTGCCCTTGGGAGAAGGGTGATGTTGGGGAAGGCAGTATATAAGTGAGAAGGCAGACTGTTATTATAAGCTTTAACATTTAGGAAAAAGCGTGTAAGCAAAACCATGTTTAATGTGCTACAAATGGGATATGTGAAGACTAGAAAATTTTAAGTAAAGTATGAATGAGGTAAATTAGAGAAGATTTGAATTAGGAAAATTTGAAATGGACTTGGGAAGTTATGGATTAGAGTCATAATGATGCGTGGGGTATGAAATTAGGTGGATCTTGGTTCAAATTGTGGTTCTTCTGTGACCTTGGACAATTTACTTCTCCATCTTTATATAATATATGTGAGCAAGTAAGTGAAATAGTTATTTTGTGTTGGGAGTAAAAGGAAATAGATCTTCTGGGCAGAAAGTATAGAATGTACAGTGTGCAGTTATGGTATGAATGACTAAGTTGTGTTTGTGGGGAGAATAAATAAGAATGACTAGAGAAAATGTGGGTTGCTCAAGTCATGGGTAGAGCAGGGGAGAGGGTGGAGGGGACTCAGAGGCCAGACTCTGTTGGGTGTTGAAGAAAGGGTCAATAGAGTCATTGTAGGTCCTTGAACAAAGGATGGATTTAGTGAGAAGTGAGCCCTCTGGTCCAGGAACTCAGGGACAAGGAGTGAAGCACCAATACATTGTGACTCTCCTTCTTTTCTGGACTATCCAGGCCTAAAGAGGTCAGCCAGGAGACCTAAGATTCCTTGTAGAAGTCTTTGTATTCACGCACCTTACTCACTATGTTGAACTCTGCTTGTTACTGTCTCACATTGTACCAGCCTGTGAGGCAGTCGTGCGACTGTGGTTGGATTCTCTTCAAGCTTATGGTAAGGACAGTGTTGTGTTTCAAGTGCCTTTGACTTTCAGTTACCTCTGCTATTGTAGGGAGCACTAGTTTAGGTAATTCAGAGCTTAAGAAATTTCTTGTTTTAAAAATCATACTTACTTTAGTGTTTGGGGATCATACTGATAGAATGAATTTGCAGTTCTGTTTCTTTTTTTTTTTTTTTTTGGGAGCAAATAATTTTTATTTTTTACAAATACACCAAAGAATCATGCAATGCTGCCAGCATTGGATGCAATCCTGGGCCACAAGTCTGCACATTCCTTTGCAACTGGTCCTGTGATGGCAGAACCTTTCATCTCGCCTTTATTGTTTACTATGACCCCTGCATTATCTTCAAAATAAAGAAACACACCATCTTTTCTCCGGTATGACTTTCGTTGTCGAATTACCACCGCTGGATGTACCTTCTTTCTGAGCTCTGGTTTGCCTTTCTTGACTGTGGCCATCACCATGTCACCCACACCAGCAGCAGGAAGTCTATTCAATCGTCCCTTGATCCCCTTTACAGAGATGATATACAGATTTTTGGCTCCTGTGTTGTCAGCACAGTTGATCACGGCTCCAACCGGAAGACCTAAGGAAATCCGGAATTTCGCACCAGAGGACCCACCACGTCCTCGCTTCGACATCTTGAAGGCCGGAAAGGGACAAAAAGCTGCAGTTCTGTTTCTAAACCTGAATTACCTGATAGGAAAATATACTGATAGTCAAGAAACATCAGTCTTGAATTAAAAATTTTGCCTCAGAAATCCATAAAATGAACAGTCCATATGAGGATAATTAAGACTGGGCTACACTGAGTCTGTTAATGAAAACCAGTTTCTTTTCAAAATCTGTGTGGGTCCAATGCGGCCTCAGGCTGTCTGCTTTATTCCTAAGAGCGATTGGTAGAAGATGCCTATGTTGCATTCTGAATAAGTCTTTACGCACAGTATCTGGAGGAGTCCTGTTGCATCATACTACATTGTTGAAGATTAAGCTGGCCTTTTCAAAGGATTTGAGCTAGAGGCTCTGCAGGTATTAGCTCCTTTGAAAAATCTATTAGATTTTTCCTCCTGAAGTAAACTTGTTGAAAATATGGCCAATTTAAGAAAAAAGAGAAAAAGGAAGGAGATGTGTCCACACTTAAGAAGTAAACAAACAAACAAAAAACTCACACAGCTGTTCTTCCATCCTTGTCCTTTCAGTTGGCTTGTTTTCCTTCATCCTTGCCTCCCCCAGCCTTCTCATAATCATTACCAGACTATGTGCTTGTGATGTCATGGGCACAGGATTATTATTTACCACTGAAGTCAGGAGATTGTATTTCTGAGCTAAAATTCAGAGGTGGAAAAATCAGGCATTTTCATTTATGCAGTTTTGTCCAGGATTATTTGTAACTGTGTTTTTTAGAATTATGTCTTATACCTTAGACTTTAAGAAATAGTTTTGCATAGGAGAGACCACTAAACTATTATTTTTTGTGACTTGCTGTGAAATTGGTTCTATCAGGTGGTATGGAGGATCAGGAAAAATGACAGTTTTGTGCCCTTGAGGAATTTACAGTCCAGTTGGGAGTAAGGGGAGTTGCTTCGAAGAGGTGAATACCTATTGAGCCTCTTTATACCAGAGAAAATTTTAAAATGTGAAAGTATATTATCAATTGCATAATACAGATCTCAAACCATAAGTATTTTGGGAGAAGAATACTCAGGTAATTATGAGTGATCTCACAGAGGAATTGTAGTTTACTACAGATCTTTAGAAAATTGTATTAGGTGCAGGAAATGAAGATGAAGCAAATAACAAAAAAAAATCATTTCATTTTGGAGCTTGGAGGGATCAAGCAAAAACTTGGAAACAGGAATGTACTTGGGGTGTTCTTGGGGCAGTGATGAGACTGACCTGAGTTGAAGTGAATAGTCATAAAACAAAGGTGGTTAGGTTGGTTTGGAGCTGTGGTTTTTAGAGGGTCTTAAAAGTCAGGCTTGTAAGTTTAGATTTTAAATAATGGAAAACAGCTAACCACTGAGAATTTTTTATTAGGATCATAATATGATGATAACAGGAAATAGATTTGTTTGGAGGGAAGGGAAGCGAGCACCTGGGGTGTTTGCGGTGATGAGACCTGAGTTAGGGTTGTGGAGGGGAAAGAGTGAAAAAAAAGATTATGAAGGGAAAATCAAAATCAGGGAGGACTGGATGTGGAAGATGAGGGAGGGTGATTGATCAAACGTGAATATGGCATTTTAAGCCTGGGTTTCTGAGACATTGACTGGAGTAAAGAAGTCGGGGAGGTTTCCTCATTTCTTAGGGAAATATGAGCTCAATTGTAAATGTTTTGGACTTAAAAAGTGGCAACGAAATGTCCAAATGAAAGCTGTTCCAGTTGTTAGAGATGAGCCTTAGCTGGTGGAGAGGTGGGGGTAAATAATGCTTGAAAGTATGGTTTTGGAGTTCATTAACATTACTGTTACAGCTGTAGCCAAGAAAATGAATAAGCTCTCTAAAGACTAGAGCTTCGGAAAAGAGTGGAAGGCCACAGATAGTGGTACTGATAAGCACTACTATTGTCTACTCTTCAGGCCATTTTAATCAAGTTTTTCCTTCTCTTTTCATCTTTTCCATTCCTGTCTTCCCTACCCCATCAAATATCCTTTGAATGGGTCTTACCTTGTAAGCACTGTCTTAGGCACTGAGGAAGCGGATAAGTTAGACAAGGTCTCTGCCTCCAGGGAGGTTATGGGTCTAGTGGGAGATAGATGTGTCAATATATAGATGAAGTGAAGTGTGATTGATGTTATGATAAAGGTATGTAGGGGGCAGTTCTGCCTTGGACGTTCAGAGGTTGGGAAGTGCCTCCCAGAGGAGATGATATTTGAGCTGAGTCTTGAAAGATGAGTTAAGGATGTACCCTACAGATGAGAGAGACATACACTTGAGGCCGAGAAAACAGCATGAGTAAATGCTTAAAGGCACGAAACGGCCAGACTTCTCCAGGTAACGTTTAAGTACTTATTAATATTATGGTTGGAGGATAGGGTTGGAGGTCAGGGATGAGGCTGGAGAAGTAGGTAAGGCTGATCATGGACAGTTTTATCTTGTGCTGCATGAAATGATAAGCCATTTAAGGGTTTTTAAACATTGGTTGATAAAGTTTCATGTTCTAGAAAGATTATTTTGTCAGTGGTATAGAGTAGATTGGAGAGGAACAGAGCAAAAGACTTTTGAAATAACTTACTAATACATTTTTTGTCGAGTTATCATGTTTGTAGAAATAGAATCAGAGAACAAGAGGGACTGTTCCCCTTTCTTTGTCTCCTTCATTGATTTTCAGATAGAATACCTGAGATTTACTCTGGATCACAGAAGTAGTGAAGTGATGGCTTAGTCTGAAATTCAGTATTCATGGCTGTAATGTAGTGGGTGATTAATAATTGTTAGCTCACCTCTCTAATTCCCTCACAAGTCCTGTTGCAATGTTTGTTCCATTCTGCCACGCTGCATTGTGCTTGAAGACAGAAGGACTTCTGTCATTTCATTCCATCGTCCTTTTTTCTAGTTGAGAGTGAACAGTGCTATTTTCCCGGGTCTGACTGAGGAATATTTGCCCCAAGAGTGCCATGGGGATTTGGGGCTTTGGCCTGGGGCAGTTGGATGCCCTGGAGTGGAGTGACTAGGGTGTTAGAGTTCTTCAGTGATTCAAGAGATTCAGATGTGGAGGGATGTCAAGGTATTTGTTTTATTGTGTGTGCAGATGTATTTATCTCTCCTGCTAAGTTCCCTTCTAGTTTTCTTTTAAACTTAGTTTTAAGCTGTATCAATGAAACTTTGATAAAAGAAATAAGTTATGATAAATTGGGTACCAGCAAAAAGTATATCTAAAAAAAAAAGATTTGTCATTATTCTTGGATTCTACCTCTTTCTTCCCCATGTTTTTAATGTCATTGGGTTTTTGTGAAGGTAAATTGTTTGGGTTTAAAGTGCAAAGTAAGAGTTTGGATTTTGTGTTTTACGTCTTTTTTTGCTGGAGAACAGAATAGGATAGAAGACCTCTTAGAGGTCCTTGGGTTCCCCTGGGAAAGTTGGAACATGAGGGGGATGTGGAAGGATGGATATCTTCCATTGACAAGCCTTCATCAAAACTTAACTGATTTATGAGCTCCTTACTCCTTCCTCTGGGCTCTGTCAACATCTTCTCTAGAGAAGGGCCTTGGATTGGATACTGTCCACTTTAGCAGAGCTGCCAATTCTTAATTCTTTCTCAAGTGGGCAAGGGTACATTTTGTTTTTGTTTGTGAGTGTTTGGGGGAGGGGTGGAGAGAGAGGAGGCACAGAATAGCTACTCATAGTGAGTCTTTATCTGAATTCCTATGTAACTGGAAGTTTCCTTGGCTTTGTTTTAGGGGAGATGACTTGGTTACGCCGGCATTTAAGTTACGTGGGAAGGTGGTTCTCACTCCCTTCAGTTATCTGATCTAGGATGGCAATAAATACTTCTTTCTTGTCCATATTTGTCAGCCCCCCGCCCCCGACTTTGCTCCCAGTGCCTTTTCTGCACATTGGCTGAGGGATGTGAAGGGTCCTCTTCAGTCTCAGCTGAGCTTATCAAGGGTCCTCTTCAAGTTTAGGGGAACCTAAACCAGCTCCTGATTATTCTTGTGTGAATGACTCCCCTATTCTTCCAGTCTCCCGGCCCTTTCTTAATTTTAACATTTTGAATAATAAGATATTTTAGATATTTTGATAAGTTCAGGGGAAAAAATCCTAACATGATTTTGAGCCCACAACCCAGATTTAATGGATATTAACATTTTGTCAGGTTTATTTTAGATTTCTCACTGTCTTTAAGATATAAACTGTTAAGTATTAGATATAGCCAAAGTCCTACTCTGCATCCTTATCCCCTTCCTCGTTCCTGGGAAATGAATACTGGCCTAAATTGGTATGTATCATTGCATTTTATCTTTTATACTTTTAAAAAAATGTGTAATGTAGGCACAAGCAACATATAGTTTTCTTTTGAAATCATAAATAGAATCACACTGCAGGTATTTTTTGCAACCCTGTCTCTCAGTGGTGTTTTTCAGAATTATTTTCATGTAGATCTAGTTCATTTAACCACCTAATCTTTAAGCGTGTTTCCTCTACTGCTCTCCCCACTTGCCTTGTGAAATAGTCTACCATCAAAGTCCCAGTTTAAACCCTATCTTCCATGAAAACTTTGCTGATTTTTTTTTCTCCTGCAAGCCGTGATCTTTCCTATTTCTGAAGCTGCCTATCATTTTATTGATACTGATCTGGTCGTAGTTATGAATTTTTGTGTTTTAGTTTATTTATGCCCTTGGCTTGCCGCTCCTTGAAAGCAGATAAGTTTCTTTTATCTTTGTATCCCTCATGGCACTTGCCACAGTAACATAAACATATTAGGCATTTAGTCACTATTAGTTACTAAATGGTTAATTAATGAATAAAACAATAAAAACAGTCCTCTGAGTTGGTGAGCTGTGTAATTATGAGCAATATAGTGTGGCCTTTATGAAAATAAAGCTTATAAAGAAACAGCACTGGAAATTATATAAAAATGTACATAAATGTTGAGTACATTCAAGACTGACTTCCTGTGGGAGATGAGAGCAAACATTCCTGAGAAATGAAATGAAAATTGATTGGTGATATCATCCCAGGGAGGAAACTCCTGGGAATTGATCCTGATGGCATTTGAGGCAGTGTACTTCTGTGGCCAGACTCATTTCACTAGCTATCAAATTCTGCTATTGTCATCAAGGTCTTGATACCTTCACTGGAGATTTACATTGGTGGTGAGAAAAAGCAGCCTATCTGTTCACTTAATAAATACTGCTGAGAAACAGGAATTCTTTGGCCTCTAAAAAAGAAAGCCTAATAAATGTACACATTTGTGTGTATATGTACATGTATTTTTAACAGCACCATTTTAATCAACGAGACCAGATTGTACCTCAGCAAAATATTCTTAAGCTTTTAATTCTGGAATGTGTAGTACCAACATAACGTTGTTTAGGCCTCCCCAAAGCCCTTCCCTCCCCAGCCAGGAAGAAATTAAATGTTAAGTTGAACTATAATGAAATTGCAATTTTATAGATAAAATAAGTCATATTACCAATGGTTATTCTTTAAACTTATATTTAGGTTGTTAGGTTTAATGGTTATTGTGTTAAATGGTTATTGCTTAAGCTTGTATTTAATGGTCATTGCTTAAACTGTGGTTAAACTTAATAGGTCAGGTCTTGATTTCCTGTTGGAGTTCTAAAGAACATTATCATAGACCTTTTTGAAGTGAATAATTCCAACTCTATTTATAATTCTAAAATGCACTTCTGAACTTTGCAACAGATTTTCTTTTTGTAGTTATCTTTAGCTCCAATTTTTGATAAAACGTTCTTATTTCTCAGCAGATGTTTAGTATATTTGGGAAGGTTGTGGGGGAATGTGTGAGGGTTTTAGGGCACACAACCTCACCTCAGGAAAATGAGCCTGAGATGAAAACTCTTGCTGTCAGTAGCTATAATACATGTAATTGATTGAGTTGATTTTAATGAACTTACAACCTTTGAGTAAATGACTCCCCCACTATCGTTTCCTGCCACCCTCTCATGTCTTTTCTCTAGTCTTGATAAGGGAGATCTGGAGTGGTGGGGAAAACCATGGAAGAGAAAATTTCTTGTCACCATTGACTTTATCTGGAGACTTAACAGGGAAGAGTGTAAGAGCCCTAACTCCTGGCACCAGATTCCTACCTGTGGTTCCCCCAACAGTTCTTAGGTTAAAAGGGAAGAGGAATGCAGATGTCAGGGGAAAGAGCAAAGAAACAGTGTAGAGAGCGGGAGTTAACAGATATCATAGAATAGGACTGAGGAACAGGGGATATGCATACAAATTTAAAGAGGTTCTATTTCCTCCTGTCATTCCAAACCTGGCTTAGAATTCTTTATAAACCTTGTACCTTAACTATACCAAAGGTGTATCGAGGAGGCCACATCAGCTTTGAAAGCATCATCTTTGTGTTCTAAAATCATTCTTTGAAACGTCAGGTCACTTTAAATGAGGTGGTCTACTAGCGCGTTTGGAATCATTAATAGCCAACTTTAAAAGAAAAGAATTCATCTGAGGCTTTAGAACTAATCAGTCTTGATATTTACATGAAGATAGTCCCATGTGAGGAACTGAGGCAAGATAATGGGAACATATAATAATGCTAACAAAAATATTTTAGTATGCTCTCATTTCTTTTAAAAACTTTCCTGCTCTTTTGAGTTTCTTTGTGGGTATTTGCTTTCATTGTTGAACTGGGAGCTCACCTGGCTGAGTGTTTAGACTCTTCATTTTCTGAAAATTTCCCTTAGTACTAGGGGCAAGATTATCTAATATGAGGAATACTTGGTCCCTGTTTACTGACCTGGGATAAAGACTTCCCAGATTCCTCAGAAGTCTGCAAATAGAATTTGAGAGTTAGACTTAAGATTTGCTGCATCCTAACTTCTTTGGATGCCTAAAGTAGATTCCTAGCTATTTGACACAAGGTGACCTCTCATTTTAACGTTAAGTTCCTTCTGTCACACATCTTTGTAATTGTTTGTAGTATTCTAGTTCATGATGGAAATTTAGATTGAAAAAAGTCATGTGCAGAATTCCCTTGATGTTTGCTTCCTGGCTGAGATGATAGATTCCTTTTTACTGAACACGTGCTGTGTACTGGAATTTGGACAAGATGCTCTAAGGAGATGCCAAGGTTATGTTACCTACTAAATAAACTAAACAAGTATTAGGAGAATTGGCTCCTTGGGAATTTATATTCTGGGTTAAAATAGGATACACACACAAAGACACATTTAGAAAAAAGAAAAACAGACTGCATAGTATTATGTATAATCTCACATAGTATTTTAGAATGGAAAAGGAATTTACATATTGTCATCATTTTCTAGGTGAGGAAAATGAGGCCCAGAATATTTAAATGACTTGTTCAAGGTAGTTACCCTTACCAACAAACATTTTATTGGATATCTGCCCTCTGAAAAGTTAGGCCTCAGGTATAGAAAGATTAAAGTCATGAAGAACTTAATAATTAGTTATGAAGACTGAATGTTTGCATAAAAAGATAACTAGTAATACAAAGTCATGGGTATTAAGTGTCAGTACCCATTGACACTGCATATACTCTCCAACCCCCAGTTTTGAAGATAAAATAGTCCTTCCCCCTGCTTGTAGGTAGGTTGCTCTGGTTACAAACTGTAGGTGAAGTAGCCTCAAAGGCTGCATTAGTCTTTTTGGGGTAAAGGGATAAAGATATATAGTTATACAGAAGTCTAGAGAGAGTGGATAGGGAAAATTTGTACCCTTAGGATAATCTAGGCCTCAGAGAGGAGAGAAGACTGGGTAAGTGTAGAGGGGAAACATTCAAGGTGTGAGAACAGGGGGCTGAGCCTGTCTTGTTTGCGGGGGGCAGAACAAGTAGACACAGTGTTTCATCTAGGAGAGCAATGAGGTTAATAAAGCTGGAGGGTTAGATGAATTGGAGAGGACCTTAAATCCCATGTAGAGGATTTCAGTTTATCTTTACAACAAAAAATCCTTGAACAGGGAATTATGTATGTAAATCAGCATTTTCGGAAAATTGTTTCAGCCATGTGGTATGAAATGAAAGAAGAGAGAGCAGTTAGAAGACTATTAAATTCTGGGAAAGGAGTCTTTACAGGGCCGATGGGAATGGAGAAAGGGGAGAGATTCAAGTGATTTGAAGAAAACTAAACACCATTTGGTAACTGCTTTTATAGGAAAGGGATAGATAAGAACAATGCACATGTTTTTAATCTGGGTTATAGCAGTAGGGGAGCTGGTTGGTTTCTAATACATTTATTCTCCAAAGGAATGCCTTGGTGGAAAAAAGCAGAGTCTAGCCCAACATTCAGATAATACTGAGCACAGAGTTTAAGTGACTGGTTTGCATGCCTCGTAAGTATTGGAACTTGGTGTAAGCCCATGCTTTTGACTGTTGTCCAGTGCTATTTCTATTATATACAGCTTACAAGGGGGTGGGTCAAGTGGTTAAAAACACAGAGCCTAGAAGTGAAATGGGAAGTTGAAGACCACATTATGATGAGGTTTAACCACAAGCTGTTTCAGTTCTACATAGGTTTTCCTTGTAAATGTGTATAGTTCTCTCAGGCTCACAATGTTACAATGACCTGGGTTTCTTAGAACTATCTTCTGAGTTTCACTTCCTCACAGTCAAGGAAAAAACTTCCCTTTAGATTTTGGACTTAATTGCATATACTCTCTGACCCCCAGTTTTGAAGATAAAATAGTCCTTTCCCCTACTTGTAGGTCGGTTGCTTTGCTTACAAACTATGGATGAAGTAACCTCAAAGGCCACCTTAGTCTTTTTGGAGTAAAGTGAGGAGAGTTCTGGACCCAAATCTTTCAAGCTTATTTACTCTGTCAGCAGTTAGGAACAGTCTCCTTACACAGATCTTATTACCTAAAAAGGGCTGTAAATTGTATGGATCAATATGGTATTTTTGCTAATGGTATGTTTTTAGAGAATCAAATGGCCTTGTGAAAAATCATTTATATTTTGTTTTTAAATATGTAGTCAGGTATATTTAAGGTGGGACTCTTTCTTACACCTTTTTTCCTTTTCTTTTCTTTCCCTTTCTTCCAGGGTTTTACCAGGTGTGGTAACAGATACCTGCAGACTCAAAATAGCATTTTCTGGATCAGCTAACACTTACTATATATCTGCTGTAAGGGTCTAACACTGTTATGTAATTTCATTAGCCAAGATTAACTATTTCTAGATTTTATGCTAAGTCCCTACTAGCCAGTGTATTCCAATGTTTGGCTTCTACAATTCTTATCCTATCTTAATCCTTGCCATGACGCTGCTTCTGTAACTTTTTCTTGGTATGTAATTTTATTTATTTATTATTCAGGCTGTGCTGGGTCTTCGTTGCCGCCTTCCTCTAGTTGTGGAGAGCAGGGTCTGCTCTAGCTGCGGTGCGCGGCTTCTCATCGCGGTGGCCTCTCTGGTTGCAGAGCATGGGCTCTAGGGCGCGCAGGCTTCGGGAGCTGTGGCTGTGGGCTCAGGAGTTGTGCATAGGCTTGGTTGCTCCACAGTACGTGGGGTTTTCCCAGATCAGGATCTGCCTTGTATTCTACGTTGGCAGGCAGATTACTGAGCCCTTCTTTTATAAAAAAAGGGAAGCCCTTCTTTTATAACTTTTGCCCTGGCTAGGGAATAAAGGGGAGAAAACTTTACTATTTATTAGTGAAGACCCTACGCTGAGTTATACTAAGGGCTTTATATTACCACCTTATTTAGTACTAATAACAATTCCGTAGGTTAGATATTCTTATACCTGCTTGCAGATAATTCATCCAGAGCATTTATTACTATGGTAATATTAATTCACCAGGATATTTCGGCACAGTGTAAGGTGCTGAGGGATATCACAGTGAATATCAGATAAGGTCCCTGCTAAGGCATAGAGAAGTTAAATAGCTTGCGCAAGGTGACATAGCAAGAAAGTGGCAGAGCTAGGATTTAAATATAGATCTGATGGATTCCAAAGGGAATGTCTGCAACAGTTATTATAATATGCTGCCATTTACATATATTACATGTTCTCTGTAACTGCACATATCAAGTTGTAAAAACAGGTGAGTTCCCCCAGTATTTCCTTTTTAAAGGGCTCTTGATGAGTCCAAGAGAGAAATCTGCCTTGGTGCTGCCAAGGGCAGCTGCACAGTTCTTTTCCTCTCTTCCCCCCCTCTCCCCACTCTGTCTGAACCCACTCATACCTGGCTTTAAACTGGACAGCCTGACCTGCTTTGGCATTTGGATGTGTTTGTGCTTTGAGGACTTTGTTTCTTTGACTTCCTTGCCCACTTGCAAGTTCTTTCTTGTAGCACAATGATGAGTAATATGTTGTTAACATTGTAATGTGGTCATGCCAGTTGGAATTTTTTTTTTTTCTTTTTCCCTTGGTTCTTTCTGATGAGTGTGTGACTCTTGGGTCAAACTTGCTTTCTACAGCTCATTCAAACAGAGAAGACTTTCTGTATTCAGAGGACTAGAAAATAGTCTCGAGATTGGGAGGACTATTAAAATTCAGTGTCTTCTGCCCAGCTGAAATTCAATTTTGTTAGCATTTTGGGTTTATTCTTTAGCAAGTGTGATCCAAGAGAGTACTTGTTAGATTAAGGCCATTATTACCATGTGCCATATTTGGAATGAGCAGTGTTCTGGAGTTAGGAGCTTAAAAATAGGCACAGGTTTTTTTTTTCATGAGCATTACATAGTAGAAAGCATTAAAAGATGCTTAAATCTGTGAGAGTGATGTGCTGAATTCCAGTAGGAACTGTATTCTAAGAACTAATAAGGTGGGATCAAGGTTGTAAGTGTTAAAACTAGTATTGGGGATCCAGTCAATTTAGCATTTTGATTCCAGGAATTTCTGGGCATCACTCATGAGGTTAATGAGGTGATTTATGTGCATGTGTCTAGCCTAGTGCTTGCTACTTATTTGGTGCACAATAAATGTTAGTTAAATCTTTAAAAGATACTTGAATACGGAGTGTTGTCAGTTTGTTTTTCTAGAGCAGCTTCTTCATCATTAAGTATTCCTTCTTTTGAAGAATATTTGTTGAGCCTTTAACTGTGGGTAAAGCATTTGGGACAGATTTATAATAGCAGATTCTTACTGAGTCTGTGATCTTAACATTTATAAATTGAATCAGTTAGGCCTAGTGTTTAATGGGGAATTTGTGATTTTACTTTGCTAGAGTCAGTCCTTTGCTTTTTTGATAGAAATAACTTCTTGACTCTTTGGTGGAGTTAAAAATGCTTGCTTTTTAATTCCAGTTAAACTGGGTTTGATTTTTTTGATATTTGAGATAGTTGCCTATGATGTTCCCTTTTATCCTTTCTTCATTTTTTTCAGTAAATAAGACAATATATTTGAAAAATGTATTGTGAATTGCAAAGCTAGTGGTTGTTATCTCCACAACTGCCAGTACTAATGTTACGGATTAGTAATGAATAGGATTCATTCTTAACAGGGGTTAGTTTCCATGATTAATTTCAAGGAGAAAAACTCAGAGGACAATGGGATATTTGCCATATGATTTGTGTACTAATTGATGATACCTTTTGTACTTTTTGTGGAAGGGAGAAGGAGAAGCAGAGACTTGTCACCCTGAAAACTTGGCCTGGTGGTCTGTCATTGTGAAGGGTTGCCTTATACTATTTTGCTGTGCTCTGTAGTGGCAAGAAAATTAAGCAGGATTTATTGTCTGTTAGAAGCTTATAGTACATTTTACTGGAAGCATCTGTCTACACAGGAAACAGTTCATCCCAGTTTGTTGGTAAGATCAACCGCATTCCTACATTATAGACCTTATAATGAATAACAAAGTTAAGTTGGTCAGTCCGGGGTAGTATCTGCCTGGCCTCACAGTGTAGGAAGATTGAGGAGACAGTGCCATTGGCCAAAATATTTGGTTAGCTGTTATCATCAAAAGCCTTTGCAGTCAACTTCTGATGACTGGCATTTTTGGAGAACATGTGATTTTTATAATCCAAAATAAGTTATTTGGTAAATTTTGAAAAGACTACTTACTTTTCAAAATTTCCTTTTCATCTTTTTCCATCTTTTGTCCCTCTCCCTTAGTAAATCTTTGTCCAATAAAGGAATTTCGCTGATACATATCTGGCGTTTTCTGTGGAACCAGCCCATTAGATGAACATATAGAAAGCAGGGATACTGTCTCATAGCTCAGTTAGTAAAGAATCTGCCTCCAATGCAGGAGACCCTGGTTCGATTCCTGGGTTGGGAAGATCCACTGGAGAAGGGATAGGCTACCCACTCCTGTATTCCTGGGCTTCCCTTGTGGCTCAGCTCATAAAGAATCCATCTGCAATGTGGGAGACCTGGGTTCAGTCCCTGGGTTGGGAAGATCTCCTTGAGAAGGGAAAGAGTATCCACTCCAGTATTCTGGCCCGGAGAATTCCGTGGACTGTATATAGCCCATGAGGTCGCAAAGAGTCCGACCTGACTGAATGACTTTCACTTTCAGTTGATGCATGGTGTGTTCTCTTCACTCAGCAGGCTGCCTGGCATTGAGTGGGTCCTTAATAAGTGCTTACTGAATGACCGAGTCCGGAGGCTAAGGTTTTCATTGGGGAGAACTGTATGACTCTCAGTGCTACTGTGCTGATAATGGCCCTTTCTAAGAGGACGAAGCAATGTAGCTTTCTTGAAAATAAATGTGAATGCAAGGAAAGTTTTTGCTTTGATATTTGCAGGCATTTTACATTTTTGGACAAGGAGAAGTAATATGTTAACGGTTTGTGCTTTCTCTCTTGATTTTTGTGTTTTATTCTATTCAAAGTTTAATTATTGCTATGATATTTTAATAATGTATGAGAAGCATAGCTTCATACTATCAATAGAAAAGAAAAAGAAAAATCTCTATCTCACACATAATTTTATAAAACTTCAGACCTGAGGAATGTAAGTCTAGAAGAATATCGTATCTCAAATCCAATTTATATTTTTAGTGTTGTTGAGCAAAACAAAAATGATGATTTGATTTGAATGTGTCTTTGTGATTTTCTTTATAAATGACTTTCCTTTTTTAATATGGTTTACTTAAGTAATTAAATTTCCCAGGTACACATTTTTTTCTTTGATATACATCTGTAGAAGTAAGAGATTTAGCTGGGTAGCAGGAGGAGATGGAATTTTCATAGATAAATCCACAAAGTGGATTACATGGAGAATTGAAAGTTAGCAGTATATGTGAAGTCAAGTGAAGATTTCTGGAATAGGAGTTAACCAACTTATGTTCTACACAGTTTTCTCACTAGTTAGCTTTGGGCAAGTCACTTAATCTTGCTAGTCAATTAATCTCACTCACCTGGTTCTCATTGTTCTAATCTGTCACTTGAGGGTATGGAATGAAATGATCTCTGATACCCTGGTTCTAAAGTCCGTAATTCTAAAGGGCCAAATAAAGAAAATAGACTGACTTTTGGTCCCTTACCACCAGCCTTGTTCCACATAAGTTCTGAATGTGACATGCTGATTCTGTAAATAATAGAAGTGTATAACCTATATTCCCAGGCAGACTAGACTTGTCAGATTGTGTTATATGCTCATAATTGATTTTATGTGCATAAATATAAGAGGCTTGCTTGCTTTTAAAGGAGCAATTATTACCACAAAAGGCACAACCTAGGAGGCGCTAGTGGTCAAGAACCCGCCTGCCAATGCAGGAGACATAGAGCTGCGGGTTTGATCCCTGGGTTGGGAAGAGACCCTGCAGAAGGAAATAGCAACCCACTCCATTATTCTTCCCTGGGAAATCCATGGACAGAGGAGCCTGCCAGGCTACAGTCGATGGGGTCACAAAAAATCGAACACAGCTGAAGCAACTTAGCATGCACATGCATACAAATGAAAGGGACCCCAATAATGCTCAAGATACCCTGGGTTGGAGTTTCTGCTTCTTACCTGTAACCTGGAAATAGGAATATGTTTGTGTTGGCAGGCTTGGTGGAGGGCAGGAGAGGGTTGTGGTGGCTAGCAGACAGTGTGGGTGAATGTGGATAGTAGTTATAAAAGCAAAATATTCAAGAGTTCTCCAACCTGTGGACTTTGCATGGCTAGACTGATTTGACTGTGCTATAAATCCCTGGGGAACTGATATGAACCCTGTGTTGTATTCAAATTCAGAATACGTAGGTCCAGGCTCCTTGCTGTCTGGGTAGCACTTAAGCTTTGTAAGCTGCTCTGTGTGTATGTGTTTTCCATCAGAAAACGGGGGATAAAAGTCTCAATGGGTATTTTTAAAATTTTTATTAAATGAGGCCATATTTGTGAAAATGCTTTTAAAACAAATAAATTACAGCAAAAGAGAAGCTATTCTCGTGAACAGGAAGCTGTACAAATACATTTATTCATTTAGATCTTGATTATGCATATCTGTGGGTTGAATGGTGACATTTAATAATTCAGAAGACTATTTTAGGTATTTTTTTAGGTATAGATTAGCTCTCGATTATCCACATACATGTACTAGCATGAATAATTTAGAACCACAAATATTTGTTAGGCATCTGCTATCTGCCAGGCAATTTATTAGGCCTGTTTAGAATTTTTTAAAGTACAAAATAAAGGTGCCAACCTCAAGGATCTTAGTCCTACCTAGAATGCATCTTGTTTTTCCGTCTCATGAGCTCTTACACATCCTAAAGCCTCAGTTTGAGAAACTTCCCTAACCCATCCAGGTAAACTAGTTGCTTCTTATACTTCTTACCCCACTGGGCACTAGAAACATGTTTAGATTTCTCACACCAAACTGGAGTCCCTTGAAGGTAGGACTGTGGCTTCTCCCTTTGTATCCTCAGGCTGTGGTGGACCCAGCTTGGTAAATTTTGAATGAATGACTGATAGATTGGTGAGATAAATGTCAGGAAGGCCAACTAATATGACAAGGTAGTATATGGTATCAGCAAGTGCCAGTGAGCGTTTCACACATTGTACCTATAGGGGTTCAAATGAGGTTTAGATATAGCCAGGAAAGGTGGTTCCATGGAACTGCATTTGAAGAATTAAAAAAAATAATAGTGATTAAAGTATCTTTCTTTGAACTGAATTATATAATTTAAAAAAAGAAAAATTTCTTTTTCCAGTTGTTTGAGGCTTTTATAAAAATTAGTAATCGTATGGCGAAGGAAGTTAATTTATCAGAAGAAATTTACAAAGTGAATTAATTTCATGTGGGTAACTAATCTCAGATGGGATAGTCATTGTAATTTTTTTTCCTTCTGCTATTTCTTCCCTTAAATGGAAGTTCTGTAATTGACAGTGAAATGACCATTAATTAGGAATCAATAAGGGGAGAGAAGGTTGTCAACTACTGAATATTTGAGGGTTGATTCTAGAGAAATGGTGTGTTATTAAACTAGCCTGTGTGGTTTCATAGTATTTATTTTTCTCTCATGTCAAAAGTTCAGTAATTAGAATATTTTTAAGGGCTCGTAGAACTTTTGTTTGTTTGTTTTACAGGTTTTTCTTCTAAAAGTTGAACTTATTGGTAGTTGAACCTTGGTCTACCCTTGACCCTAACTGAAAGAAAAAAAAAAAAAAATCATTGTGTGGGCAAATAGGCATACTGGTCTGGATCTAAAAAAAAAAAAGTAAACACTAACATGGTTTCTGTTTCTATTCAAGTTACTCTTGTTGTGCCAATAATATAATAATAGACCTTCTTTGTGACTCTCTCTACCCTTATTTTTCCAAAGGTCACTTCCATTGTACAAGCCTTCCAAATTATTAAATTTCCCAAATAACTATAACCCAGGGAGCCTTTTATCAGTAGCACTGAATAGACATGCCAGTTCATAAGGAGTTCTCTGTGAGCTTCTCCCTCATCTGTATATTAGCATTTGGCTGTTGATGGGATTTGTCCTTTAGGAATTCATTTTGCTGTTTGTAGCCTGATTTTAAAAAAAATAAACTAGAAACTTTTGGAAAAAAAAATAGTTAAATCTTGTTCTGACACATACCAGTGGTAGTGATAAAGCCAGAGGGCCAATTCTTGAATCTTCACTAGTGTGTTTCCACAATAGCCTATGATATACTGATAAATTGTTTTGGGGGTGGTAAATTATATGATCGGGTTCAGTTTTTTTGTCTTAAGTTTGTTTCTGGGGGAGAAAATAGACATTTGGAATGAGTAGGATAGTAAGGGTTAAGGGTAGGGAAGTAGGGCTGGTAGATTAAGGCATGAGAATTTTGGTCAATATGTGGGAAATTGCTGTTCCTGGAGATCTGGGGATAAATGAACTATTTAATTGTGCCAGTGCAGGAGACGCAATAGACACGGGTTCAATCCTTGGGTTGGAACGATCCCCTGGAGGAGCAAATGGCAACCCACTCTAGAATTCTTGCCTGGAAAATCCCATGGACAGAGGAGCCTGGCAGCCTACAGTCCATGGGGTTGTAAGGAGTCGAACACCACTGAGAGGCCGAGCACACACACAGTGAGCTATGCATGTACCTCTGGGAGAGGACAGACTTTTTTTTTTTGCTTTTTTTTGAGGGACTATCTGGGAGAAGATACAACTAAGGGACTCTCTTTATGACATTTTCTTGAGGACTTGGAAGACACTGGAATGGGAGTGATAGAATAGGTACTGTGTTTATGTGTCAAGACTGTGCCAAGAAATGGTTGTAGGACTGGAGGGTTTGTTTGCAAGAGTAGAGGGAGCTTCTGAAGGAGAGAGACAAAGGCTGTGTTGGACACCAGTGGAGTGAGGCAGAGCTTGTGGGAGGGACTTAGGTGCAAAGAAGGCAACTGACATGTTTTGAAGACTTACTGAATGCTAGGCACTGTCCTAAAAGCTTTTCATATCTTACATTATTTAATCCTAACAGGAAGTCTGAAGTGTAGATAATTCCCCCAGTTTATACATGAAGGAACAGAGGCACTAAACAGCCTTATTGCTTACCCATGATTGCATAGCTGTTAGTAGTAGATAAGGGATTTGAACCTAGATCTGTCTGAATCCAGAGCCTATTCTGTCTCTCCAGGTGGAGTTGAAAGGAGTTGAGGCAGTGAGGGTGGACTTGCACATGGCAGACTGCCCATGTTTCCTCAGTTTTCCTCCCTGGACTAAGTGGGGTTTAGTACTTGGGAGTCAGATTGGCTGGACTTAGAAAAATCCTGGTCCTACCACTTTTTACTGTGGATTATAGCATTTAGTGATACATCAGGCTTCCCTAGTGACTCAGAGGGCAAAGAACCGCCTGCCAGTGCAGGAAACATAAGGGATGCAGGTTTGGTCCCTGGGTCGGGAAGATCCCCTGGAGAAGGAAGTGACTACCCACACCAGTATTCTTACCTGGAGAATCCCATGGACAGAGAAGCCTGGTGATATATAGTCCATGGAGTTGCAAACAGTCAGACTTGACTGAGTGACTAACACTGTAACATTTAGTGGTACATAGGTCTTTTTAGCATAGAATTTAGTCAAATTTTTCTTTTTTTTTCTAAGAAGGTAATATTCTGTTTCTTTCACTTGGAAGGACACACATTAACTAAAAACAATCTGCCAAGATAGTCTTTCATCTCTCCCACCCACCTAGTCATCAACTGTGTGAAATTCTAAGGGTTTCCGTCCTTTCTCTTTTTCCTTGTCTGGATTCCTTGGAACTGACATCACAGACATGGAGGAGTCACTGACCTTTGAAAATTCTTGACGGTCTTGAATGTTGTGGTTTTCCAGTGAGTTTGGGGAGGAGTTGGAGAGTACT
Source organism: Cervus elaphus (assembly GCF_910594005.1). NCBI lineage: Eukaryota > Metazoa > Chordata > Mammalia > Artiodactyla > Cervidae > Cervus > Cervus elaphus. The sequence goes on from NC_057834.1 coordinate 43,485,200, forward strand.
CAGACACAGCTGTAATGCATCAGTGGACCAGGAGAGTGGGTATAGTGTGAGAATGTGGACACTTTGGGGGATATTTTAGATGAGAGAATGTAGGGTCAGTAGTTTCTCACGCATTTCAACATAACTGTATTATCTACAGCTATGTATTATCTGTAGCTATGTTAAATATCAGTTAGTATTTAATTTTGAGTCACTTTTCTCTGTTACTAAACAGTTGGGCACTCATGAAGACTGATTTTAATATTAGTCTGAGCTAAACAGCGTTTCGGGAGAGAAATCTGTTGCAAATAAGATCATATAACAATCTTAAGCAAATGTATTTGAGATGCCCACTGTTTAAAAGATGGTGAACACTTTCAGATGCCTGTTTATAACACTGAATATCTGGTTATTGTCAATACTAGAGGGGTGTGTGTGTAGTGGGATACTGTACAAATAGAATTCAGTTTATCTGAATGAAAACTAAGTACTTACCAGGTGCTTGGATGCTAGGAATACAGGACGAACAAAACAGGATTCCTGCCCTCAAATTGTTCATGGTTTAGTGGGGAGACAGACATGTAAATAAACACAAATACTGTGCAGTATAATATGCTAGAGGAAGAGTACAAGATGAAACACCAAGGAGGAAGTGGGCACTTTAACTTGGGAAGCCAGGGGAGGTTTTGCAGATGAGGTAGTACTTACAGTAGCCTTAAAGACAAAATAGGAATTCGCTTGCTAGACCAGGAGCCAGAGGGAACAACATTCACAAAGGAACTGAAATTTGAAGCCTGTAATATACTTGGGGAACTATCAGTACAAGGAGGGGAAAGGTGGGATGTAGATAAGGCCAGAGGATTGGGTAGAGCTGAATCATGAAGGGCCTCATTTGTCTTGAGTAGGAATTTATATATTAAGCTCTAGTCACTGAGGATCCATTGAGCAGTGGGATATAATACTATCATATCTGTGTTTTAGATTGATCAGCCTCTACAAGCAACCACTGTGAAAAATGGCTGGAAAAAGGAAGAGGGAGAAATCAGGAAGTGATTTCCTGGGGTCCAGGTTTTGAACACCTGAGAGAAGATAAAAGAGATGTAGCCTGTAGAAGATGTTGGATGGATCTGAGAATTCTTTAAGATTAAAATTACTAAACTTTAGTAAAGGACAATTTGTGAGTGAGGATAAGGCGAGAGAGAAATCCAGGGTGGCTCCCAGGCTTGTGACTTAAGTGATAGGAGGGATGATGGTGCTACTTGCTAGAAAAGGCAATTCTAGAAGAAAAATAGCTTGAACAGGTGGAGGGATAGTGCTGAGTCTGAAGTGCCTGTGGGATTCCTGGTTGAGTTGGAAAGAGTTGGGGACAGCAGATGCCTTTTGAGTCATTGACATTTGGGTGCTCAGGGGCATGAATGAAGTTCTTCAAGGGGATGATATAAAATGAGAAAGTGGAAGGCTTGAGGTTAGAACTGTGGGTGAACTAACCTTTGGTGCAGGCACAGAAAGAAAAATTCACCAAGGTGACCAAGGCACAGAACGAGAGAGGCAGGAAGAGTGGTTCGTGTGTCTCAAATGCTATAAAGAGACACTCTAGATAAGCAGTAAGCAGGATGGTGATGGTCTTCTGTTTAAGACAATGGTGTCATTGTCTTTCTGTTGAAGCCAGTTTTAGTCTGTCGAGGGCTGACCATCAGGTGAGAAAGTACCATCAGTGCATATAGTCTAATTTAAAGAATTTTGCAGGGAAGATGAGAATAACAGCCAGCCGATAAGGCAGGAGGAAAATCTGAAGGAACACCTCTTGCTTTGTTTCATAATTTTTTCTGTGAAGTCGGAGGAAAGGTCATCTACTGGGAGCAAGGGAGATGATAAGGATTTGGTGGGAGGCTCAGGGTGAATGGTGAAGGGATAGGATAGTAGCTGAGAAGACTGGTTAGGTACTAAAGTCAAGCAAAAGACAGCAGTGTCTCATTGAAAGGAATGAGACAGAACATGATACATCTGTGGTCATATTACTCTGTATTATTGTGGGCTCTTGTCTTGTACAATAGCCTCATTTAGTAGTGGAGAAGTTAAATGTGAGGTCTATCCAGATTGGGCAGATGAAAGGATAAGGGAACTAGGTTTTTGCGGGAACATAAAGTGATCATTCATTATGTTTATGTTTAGGTAGGCAAGAAAGGATAAAGTGGAATCTAACGATTTTTCTCGTCTTCTCTGCTCTCATCCTAGTCTAGCTCACTGTCATCTCATTTTACTGTGGTTTTCTAAACAGTTCTCCCTAAATCCACTTGTGCTCCTTGTAAAGCATTCTTCCCACTGCAGCTGGAGTGATCTTGTAATATTTTCAACCTGATTCTGTCCTGTCCCTGCCTGTAACTCTTCAAAGGCTTCTCCTTACTTTTAGGATGTTAATAAGATCTCAGTCTTCAATAGGGTCCACTGGGCCCTCCCTTTGTCCTCATTTTTCACCATTTTCACCTGTCTGTACCTCCTTGCCACAGAACATTGATATGTTTCCTCCGCTCAGAGCATTCTTTCTTTCCCAATTTGTCTCCAGTTCCTACTCATTTTTCAGTTCTTAGATGTAATATCACTTCCTTGGGAAAGCTTTTCTTGGTTCCCCATATGCTATAATGCCCCTCCCCCTATTGTAATCACAGTTGTTTGTGAAATTTTGTGTTTTTTACTCTATACTAGAAGCTTTATGAAGATAGAGATTATGTCTAGTTCATGGTTATGTTCCTATTCCTGACCATAGGGTCTAGCCCAGAGTAGGCACTCCATTAATTTTTGTTGAATTAATGAATAAGATGATTAAAGAATTGGATGGCTTAGTCTTGAGGTAAAAATGTCCTGAGGTGAGATAGCAGGTTTAGTAGTAGAGAGAAACAGCTGGAGGGAGATGAGGTTGTAGCCAGAGTAAGATGTTGGGAGTTGAAGATTTAGAGGTAGAACGGTTTCAGGGCATGGTGGGTCTGAGTTGCTGAGGTAGAGATGGAGGTCTTGGAATTTGATGAGTTTATGAAACTTTAAGGCAGAAATGTTGGATAGATTATGCAGGTGGGTGTTGAAATTGTTCAGGAAGGTGATAGGATTTGAACTGAGGAAAATATAAGGCAGAGTCATGAATCATTAATAAACATGAGAGATGGGCAGAGCCCTTTCCTGTGGCAAAAGAATTAAATGGCTAAAAATCAGTGCAGTTCTGGAAACCAGTAATGACTGTCCCTAGAGGTGGCACTAGTGGTAAAGAACCCACCTGCCAATGCAGGAGACATAAGAGACTGGGGTTTGATCCCTGGGTTGGGAAGATCCCCTGGAGGAGGAAATGCCAACCAACTCTAGTATTCTTGCCTGAAAAATCCCGTGGAGAGAAGAGCTTGGTGGGCTACAGTCTTTGACCCTACAGTCGGACACGACTGAAGGGACTTAGCAGACACACTTGGAAGCAGTATGGTACAGTAGAGAGAGCATGTGTTCAAAGTGTCTGGGTTCAGATTTTAGGTAACCCACCTGACTTTTCAAGCCTTATTCCTTTCTGTGTAAACTGAGAATAATAAGCCTGCTGCAGGAGTTTTGTTGTTAATGAATAAGAAGTGTTTTTGAAAGTGCTTATTATTAACTTGTTATTCTTTTTAAATTATTCATTTATTTTTACCTACATGCAGGCTTCTCTCTCTAGTTGTGTCAAGTTGGGGCTACTCTTTGGTTTTGTTGCACGGGCTTCTCATTGTGGTGACTTCTCTGGTTGAAAAGCACAGGCTTCAGTAGTTGCGGCTTGCAGATTCTAGAGTTTGGGCTCAGTAGTTGTGGCACACAAGCCTAGTTGCTCTAGAGCATGTGGGATCTTCCCGGATCAGGGATTAAACCCATGTCCCCTGCACTGATAGGCAAATTCTTAACCACTAGACCACCAGGGAAGCCCTGACTTATTTTCTTGATTACTATCCTCACTTCAAGAGAGCATGGAATTGGCAGTAGGGATGAGAAGCAAAGATAGTAGCAGAAGTGAACTTTGAACAAGGAGTACACGTCTTCATTTATTCTACTTGTTGAGTTTGTAATATAGGGTCAGCATAAACATTTATGCATGAATACAGGTAATGGCAAGTACTGATATAAGGAAGAATTTTGTAAAAGAAAAAAAGAGGCCACTGGCTGGCTCATGATAACATTGCAGTGTTGACCTACCACAAATTTTTATGGAAAGAAATGCTTTATATAATCATTTTCCATGGAAATTCCATCATTCCTGGAAGTAGATCAAGCACCATTATTATGAGAAGAAATCAAGCACCATTATGCAAAAGAGAGAGGGGGGCTGGTGATTTAGTTAAGAAAAGCATTTTCTAACAATTAGAGCTGTCCAACAATAAAATGGACATTGTAGCAAAGAACTGAGTCTTCATCAGAACTTGTATTCTTGTGGAGACTGGATGATTTATCTGTCAAAGAGGCAGTAGAAGTATTCTTGTGTGGAGGCTGACATTTATTAAATTATTGCTTCAGTCCCTTTTTGCTGAAGAAGTTCAACTTCATGTTTCAACTTGAAAACTTCCTGTAACTTGCAGTAAGTGTTAGTGATTTCTACACTAGCGGGAAAAGTTAGAAGAGTTGCTTACCAGTCCAGATTAGTGGTTTAAAAACTATGGGAGATTCACAGTCCTGGGTGTTCATTGGAAGGACTGATGTTGAAGCTGAAACTCCAGTACTTTCGCCGCCTAATGTGAAGAGCTGACTCATTTAAAAAGACCTCGATGCTGGGAAAGATTGAGGGCGGGAGGAGAAGGGGACGACAGAGGATGAAATGGTTGGATGGCATCACTGACTCAATGGACATGGATTTGGGTGGACTCCGGGAGTTGGTGATGGACAGGGAGGCCTGGCGTGCTGGTTCATGGGGTCGCAAAGAGTCAGACACAACTGAGTGACTGAACTGAAGTGAATATCCAAGAATTGGCTTTGTAGGTGGCACAGTGATAAAGAATCTGCCTGCCAATGTAGGAGATGGAAGAGATGCAGTTTCGATCTTTGGGTCAGGAAGATTCCCTGGAGTAGGAAATGGCAACCTGCTCCAGTATTCTTGCCTGAAAAATTCCATGGACAGAGGAACCTGGCGGGCTGCAGCCCATGGGGTCATAAAGAGGTGGACATGACTGAGTGACAGCACGCACACACCAAGTCCCTCTGATTGGAAGATTGGAGGATTGGACTCCAATTTAGATTTGTCTAAACACCATTCAGTCAACTAATATTTGAGTGCCTCTTCTGTTTCATTTGAAAGTTTGAAAGCCAGTGTTTTCTTTTTTTCCTTCCTGTGTGCTGAGAACCAAGGACTGTGAGTCTTTGTCATCACCTTGGATAGTCCCAGTTGGAATTTGAGAAGCTCAAGCCAGGTGTTGGTAGTGGTGAAAAAAAGGCTGCAGTCCTCACCTGTTGGGTAGGGAGAGGGTGGAGTCCATGGCATGCACCTTGGAGACATCAAATGTAAGAATGTGCTGCCAAGAAAGTTTGGTTTAGTGCTTTGAATCTTTGAGCAAGTCATTCTAGATAATGTTGGACCTTGAAATTATTCTTAAAAACTGTTTGGAAAAGAATGACATACTGTGTTGGCATGTGAGGTCTGAGATGCCATGATGTTGATGGTTTTCATTGGCTTCTCTCAGAAGCCTCTGGCTGGCTTGGAAATTGCCTATGAGCCTGTGGCTTAATCAGCTTCTCTCTTCTGCTGAGCACCTTTTTGTTGATTGTTAAGGAAATGGCATCTCACTCCAGTATTCTTGCCTGGAGAATCCATTGAGCAGAGAAGCCTGGCAGGCTACTGTCCATAGGGTTGCAAGAGTCAGACATGACTTGGTGACTAAACCACCACCACCATTTGTGTGCCTGTTGTGTATTTCCCACATTGTTTCAGAAAGTTATTAAAGTGGCTTTACCTAGTTCCTTTACTTTTTTTTTTTTTTTTTTAAGAGAGAAGGTTGAGATTCATTTAGCAGCTATGCTCTTGGTTTTGGATTATTCATGTGTTTTAAGTTATTTGGACTGCCAGCATCTCCTGGGACCTAAGATGGTGTCTAAAATGGGCTTGGGGAAGGAATCTTGTCTGAATTAGAAGAGGGGGAAACCACTCATTCACCTGTGAATTTTGAAGTAATTCAATTCTTAAGCATTTAATCTAAGGAACTAATTTATTTAATAACTTAGCATTTTGAATTTGAGGTTCAGTTCAGTTCAGTTCAGTCGCTCAATCATATCCGACTCTTTGTAACCCAATGGACTGCAACACGCCAGGCCTCCCTGTCCATCACCAACTCCCAGAGTTTACCCAAACTCATGTCCATTGAGTCAGTGATGCCATCCAACCATCTCATCCTCTGTCATCCTCTTCTGCTCCTCCCTTCAATCTTTTCCAGCATCAGTGTCTTTTCAAATGAGTCAGCTCTTCGCATCAGGTGGCCAAAGTATTAGAGTTTCAGCTTCAACATCAGTCCTTCCAATGAACACCCAGGACTGATCTCCTTTAGGATGGACTGGTTGGATCTCCTTGCAGTCCAAGGGACTCTCAAGAGTCTTCTCCAACACCACAGTTCCAAAGCATCAATTCTTCAGTGCTCAGCTTTCTTTACAGTCCAACTCTCACATCCATACATGACTACTGGAAAAACCATAGCCTTGACTAGATGGACCTTTATTGGCAAAGTAATGTCTCTGCTTTTTAATATGCTGTCAGGTTGATCATAACTTTCCTTCCAAGGAGTAAGTGTCTTTTAATTTCATGGCAGCAGTCACCATCTGCAGTGATTTTGGAGCCCAAAAAAATGAAGTCTCTCACTGTTTCCATTGTTTCCCCATCTATTTGCCATGAAGCAATGGGACCAGATGCCATGACCTTAGTTTTCTGAATGTTGAGCTTTAAGCCAATTTTTTCACTCTCCTCTTTCACTTTCATCAAGAGGCTCTTTGGTTCTTCTTCAGTTTCTGCCATAAGGGTGGTGTCATCTGCATATCTGAGGTTATTGATATTTCTCCCAGCAATCTTGATTCCAGCTTGTGCTTCCTCCAGCCCAGCGTTTCTCATGATGTGCTCTACACAGAAGTTAAATAAGCAGGGTGACAATATACAGCCTTGACGTGCTCCTTTTCCTATTTGGAACCAGTCTGTTGTTCCATGTCCAGTTCTAACTGTTGCTTCCTGACCTGCATACACATTTCTTAGGAGGCAGGTCAGGTGGTCTGGTATTCCCATCTCCTTCAGAATTTTCCATAGTTTATTGTGATCCACAGAGTCAAAGGCTTTAGCATAAAGCAGGAATAGATATTTTTCTGGAACTCTCTTGCTTTTTTGATAATCCAGCGGATGTTGGCAATTTGATCTCTGGTTCCTCTGCCTTTTCTAAATCTAGCCTGAGCATCTGGAAGTTCACGGTTCATGTATTGTTGAAGCCTGGCTTGGAGAATTTTGAGCATTACTTTGCTAGCTTGTGAGATGAGTGCAATTGTGTGGTAGTTTGAGCATTCTTTGGCATTGCCTTTCCTTGGGATTGGAATGAAAACTGACCTTTTCCAGTTCCATGGCCACTGCTGAGTTTTCCAAATTTGCTGGCATATTGAGTGCAGCACTTTCACAGCATCAGCTTTTAGGATTTGAAATAGCTCAACTGCAATTCCATCACCTCCACTAGCTTTGTTTGTAGTGATGCTTCCTAAGGCCCACTTGACTTCACATTCCAGGATGTCTGGCTCTAGCTGAGTGATCACACCATCGTGATTATCTGGGTCATGAAGATCTTTTCCGTACAGTTCTTCTGTGTATTCTTGCCACCTCTTCTTAATATCTTTTGCTTCTGTTAGGTCCATACCATTTCTATCCTTTATTGAACCCATCTTTGTGTGAAATGTTCCCTTGGTATCTCTGATTTTCTTGAAGAGATCTCTAGTCTTTCCCATTCTATTATTTTCCTCTATTTCTTGCACTGATCACTGAGGAAGGCTTTCTTATCTCTCCTTGTTATTTGGAACTCTGCATTCAAATGGGTATATCTTTCCTTTTCTCCTATGCTTTTCGCTTCTCTCCTTTTCACGGCCAAAAGTTCTTTATGTATTGGTAGACTTTTCTGACAATTGTGATATTGAAATGGAAGTAAATTAGACATTGATAATAAGCAGAGCAAAAGAGAATGTAAGGATCATAATTTATGACGCTTTAGGGAACTGAAGTTATTTCTTTAAACCTGGAAATCATCTTGGAAGTCATCAAATCCAAGTCTAGGACATACAGGAGGCAACTGAGACCCTGTAAGTAATTTGACCAAAGTCACCCAGCTAATATATATAGGTGTAAGTAAAGTCATATGATATGAGGGTAGTAGAAATAATGACAATATGTTAATATCTCTTTAGATAGGAGACCTTGTAAAACTTTGAGAGATGGATTGAGACTGGAACAGACCATTAGAAATAGAGGGGTGATGTGAAAGATCAATTACTTTTGAATTTCTGATCTGAATTTTAAACCTTTAATTGATTGGTTTGGTGGTGGCTGATGTGGAGGTTCAGTTAGTCATTTAATCATTTATTCATCAGGCATTTATTGACTGTCTTCAATATTGTAGATTCTTAGCTAGATATTGGGGCTACAGATATGAATTAAACATGTCCTTCTACTCCTGGACTTCTTGTCCTCCTGGAATAGAACCAGAAAGAATACTTTCTATTTTGTCTTGTCTCTCCCTCTCAAAAAAAAAACAACCTACTTGGTTATACAAATCACTGCTGTTTCTTTGCCTTACTATTTCTATGGAATGCAGAAAATTAGGATCTGATCACACCAATAAGTAAGTTGTGTCTTGGGGTCTGGGGAGGTGTGATGAGAAAGTACCTGAGAATCATCCTTGGCGTTTAGGTTGTTTAGAAGGAGTTGTTTCTGGAGAGAGAGTCCGCCGAGCCCCCGCTGCTAGCCTTGGGAACTCCACTTTGGCATTCCCCCAGAGCAGGGCTGGTGGGTGTGCTGGGGCAGGTGTGTGCCTGGTGGCTTTGTGAACAAGCCCTCTTCTGCAGAGAACTGGAAACTGTCGGAAGCGGCAACTTTTGGTGAGAAGTTGTTCTTCTCTTGGTTATGCTTTCTCAGCTGGGACTGCTAACTTTAGAGGAATGTGGATTGGTGCCAGGCTGACGGGTCGAGGACATAGTTCCTGCCAAAGTCAAGTCTGAAGAAGAGACCTTTTTCAGGTGAACTTACTTGGCAGTCATTTGTCCTGAATGGAGAAAAGCATGTTTCCTGGGTTCATGAAGTTAGTGGACAAAGATTGACCTTTGTTACGAACTCTTGGCATCTCTACCCTGCTTTGCGTAATTGCAGAGTGCTTTATTTTGAGTGGTTTCAGGTATCTGTTTGCTCCTCCCATTTCCTCAGCTAGCATGAGAATACCAGTCAACTCGAAAGTTACTCAGTGTGTAGTGTTCATTGATTCAGCAAATGTTTACTGAGGGCTGGGTGCCAAGGACTGTGCCAAGGGGTACATGCTGGGGATCCATTAGTGAATAAGACACACAAGCTCTGTACTTTCAAGAAACTTGTGTATTGGAGGAGGAGGCTAGACAGCAACTAATTAAAATAATTTCAAAGTATATTGAGTGCCTGGAAAGAAATAAACCAGGTGCTATGTTAGGGAATAATGCAGGTGGGAAATTCTTTAGGATGGGAGTTTGCTGCTGCCTTCCATTAGTTTGGACAAGCAAACTGAGGAATAGAAATGGAATACTCTAGAATGGCAGAGGAGCATTATATAGGGGGAATGGTGAACTGTATGTAATGAATGGATGATAACTAGACTTGTGATGGTGATCACTGTAGTGTTTATAGATGTTGAACTATATTGCTGGGCACTTGAAACTTATGTAATAAAAGGGAAAACAACTAACGTTAATAAGGAATTAGGAAACCATATTACTCTTTATAGTAAATTCAGCTGATATGAATGAGCTGGAATAGTTTCCCCATTTGGTTAGGAAGCTGCTGATACTGGGCTATGATCATCCCGTTCCACTGTGAGTTAGGCCTTATGTGTTTATTCCCTCCTCAGGTGGAGGCTTGACTTTTGATCTATGTCCTCCCTACATCAGCTGCCTGAAAGTACTGAATGATCACATGACCCTGGACATGGATGCTGTCCTGTCGGATTTTGTCCGTTCCACAGGAGCAGAACCAGGATTGGCCCGAGATCTTCTGGAAGGTAAGGAGTCTGGGGGAGAATGAGAAGAGAGAAAGTAAAATGTGATATTTATTGTTAGGATAATTTGGAATGTAACATGATCAGAAAGATACTTTGTGTATGGTAGGCCTTACATTTAAGTTACTGCTAATAATCTATTTTTGTGTGACCCCCCCCCCATAATTTTAAAATGCAAAATTCCTTTTTCACCTTGAATTTTTGGGTAGCTTTTCACCACTGTCAATTTATGCTTAGGTAATACAAGTGAAATTTGAGATTAGTTCACTAAAAGCTTAATTTTAGGTCTGTAAGACTTCCTTTTTGTATATAAATGACTTTGGATTTTCATATTTGGGATCATCCATATTTGTTTTTTTCTTTCCTTCCCTAACTTATATGGATCATTCTATATAGAGTGGATTAATTTAATGTTTTCGTTTTGCTGCTTTTGTTTACTTATATCTGTATATACACGAAGTGTGAATATTCTAAATTTTAAGATCATTTAAGCTTGGCATCGTGTCAGCAGGATTCTTTGTTTGGAGTCATAGTTAAAAGATGCTTTTTGATGATGAAAATACATAGTGACACAGTTAGGTAAACATGTTGGAGGATGGGCCAGTTCTTAGTATACACAGGTAATTTTTTAGATTGTCAGTCCTTAGTAAGGTGTGGCAGTTTGACATTTACGTAGCTACCTGTGAGACTAGTGTTGATTTGGAAATGGAAGATCAGGGTTTAAATGGCTTTGCCCTTAATTTACATTTGCAGTTTCATCTCCTGCTACTGTTTGCTACAGTGCCCGTGCTCCAGCCAGGCCTGACTTGTCACCTTTTCCTGATCATATTAAATTGTCTCCTAAGTCTGCAGTGTCCCTTCATTCATTATTCTCCTGAAATTCTCATCCTTCTGGATTCAACTCATATGCCTTCTCTTCTACTTGTAGCATGTGTTGAACACTTCTATGTGTTTAGTATGTGTGAGCTACTTGAAATATTTTATTTTCACAACCATTCTGCAAAATAGGTTTTATTTTTCCAGTATTCCAGTTTTAAAAAACCTGAGGTCCAAGAAGTGAAGGAGAGTTTGAACCTATGTGATCTGGTTTCAGAGTTGGGCTCTTAACAAGTATGTTACAAGTTAATGTTTGCATGCTGTCTCTCTTTCTGTTGCATACACATCCATACATCCATGTACACGCACATTCATGCTGTGAAAGAAAAGTTGAGGGTTGAAAGAAAAGTTGAGGGTGCTGTGGAAGTTTAAGAGAGAAACCTAATTTAGATAGAGAGTGCAGAAAGGCTTTTTCTGAAGAAGTGACATGTGAACTGAACCCAAAAGGATGCATAGGAATAGCAAGACAAAGTAGCTTATACAGGGACCCTAAAGTGAAAGAGTTTGGCACTGATAGTGATTGAAGTAGGAAGAGTAGTACAAGAAGGTGGTAGGTAGCTGGTTAGATAAGTGGAAAGCAGAATACAGAGAGCCTTTGTAGGCTAAGGTAAGGGTTGTGCATTTCAGTGTATGTTCAGTGGGAAGCTTGTGGAAAATTTTAATCAGGGGAGTGAAATGACTGGATTTAAGTTTTTGAACAGGATACTGATTAAAGATAATGGAACTGACTGGAAGGTGGCCAGAAATGAAGTGGTAAAATCAGTTAAGAATATTGTCATAATTAAGGTGAGTGGTGATGGTGACTTGGACTACAGTGGTAATAGCAAAGTGAGAAGTGGGTGGATTTAAGATATAATTTAGAAAGGGAACCAAAGGACCTGATCCTCATTTTCTGTCTCTTCCTGTCTTTCGCTTTTTCTTTTGAAGTTAACTCCGGTTATAGTGTAAAGAACAATTTATAGTGGGGAGGGACTAGCAGTAGAGAGACCAGAGAGCCACCTCCCAGAAGACCAAAGACTGGGTGACAATATGAGGACTTGAATTGGGGCAGTGATGATAAAAATGGACAAGAAAGAATAGATTTGAGAGATATTTTAGGGGTACAAACAACCCTGAGAATTGAATAGATAGTGAGGGAAGAGGAAAAGTAGGGTCTGAGGAATGGTGAAGAGCTAAAATGACTCTAGTTTCTGGCCTGGAGGGGTTGAGATGCCATTCCTGATTCAGGGAATATAGGAGAAGAAGCACGCTTTAGGAAGGAAGATGATGGACATTCAGGTTTAGTCATACTGACTGTTAGGAGGACTTGATTTTAAGCAGTTTAGCAGGCAGTTGGAAATAATGATCCATTGCTCAAGACAGATCATTTATTCATTCATTTATTCATTCATTCAATGGAGGACAAAAGTCCTCCATTCTTCAACAGATATTTTTTGAGTACCTATTATGTGCCAAGTTCTAGATGCTTGAATAAAACAAAACAAAAATCTCTGCCTTTACATTCTAGAACAAGAGTCAGTAAACAATAAACTTGATAACCAAGTAAATTGTAAAGTTCAGTTCAGTTCAGTTCAGTAGCTCAGTTGTGTCCGACTCTTTGTGACCCTGTGAATCGCAGCACGCCAGGCCTCCCTGTCCATTACCAACTCCTGGAGTTTACCCAAACTCATGCCCATCAACTTCGGTGATGCCATCCAGCCATCTCATCCTCTGTCGTCCCCTTCTCCTCCTGCTCCCAATCCCTCCCAGCTTCAGGGTCTTTTCCAATGAGTCAACTCTTCGCATGAGGTGGCCAAAGTAATGGAGTTTCAGCTTCAGCATCAGTCCTTCCAATGAACACCCAGGACTGATCTCCTTTAGGATGGACTGGTTGGATCTCCTTGCAGTCCAAGGAACTCTCAAGAGTCATCTCCAACACCACAGTTCAAAAGCATCAGTTCTTCGGCGCTCAGCTTTCTTCACATGTATGGATATACATGACCACTGGAAAAACCATAGCCTTGACTAGATGGACCTTTGTTGGCAAAGTAATGTCTCTGCTTTTTAATATGCTATCTAGGTTGGTCATAACTTTCCTTCCAAGGAGTAAGCGTCTTTTAATTTACTATATTATAAAGTGTTAGGTGCTATGGAAAATGGTCGGGAATGGTGAGGCAGGTTGTGATTTTTAATTGGGTAGTCAGGGTAGGCCTTATTAACTTATTAAGAGTGTGACATTTGAGCAAATACCTAAAGGAGTTAAGGAATTGACTGTGTAGATATAATGGAGATAGAGCCTTCTAGACAGTGGGGATAGTTGGTGAAAGGCTGTAAGTGGGAGCAGTCTTAGCAAGTTTCTGGGACCAGCAAAGAGGCCAGTATGACTGATGCAGAGTGAGTGAAAGGAGTTGGAGCAGATGGTGAATCTGAAGGTTCAGAAGTAAATTCATCCAGCATGGATGATTAATACGGCTTAACTGGAGAATTATAATTACAAGAAGCATAACAGCAATGTCAGTAAATACATGTATAGTGCTTTCCGTGTGCCAAACATTGTTTTAAGTGCTTTCAATTAATTTAATCTTAATAACAGCTCTATGTGGAATCATCTCCACTTTCATAGCCAGGGAACTTGAAGCACAGAGGAAAGATTAGAAAAGTAGGCCAGGTCATAGAAAGCCTTGAATGTCAAACAAAAGAGCCTCAGCTTTATTCTGTAGGCAATGGTGTATGCCACTAAAAAAATTTGATTATGGAACTGAAATGATCAGAATTGTTCTATAGAAAGATTAATCTCATGGGATCCTTCAGAATAGATTGGAGGTGGGCAGTAGGTGACACAGGAATTGAATTAAGGTGGTGACGAGTGAAATAGAGCAGAAAGAGGTGTGAATAGTTACTTGTTTATTAGCTAGTTTAACTGGAGAAAGCAATTTTAAAAGTCAGTGGTAACAGATCTATCATTTGAGTCTACTGATAGTCCCTCCCCTCTATAATTTGTTCTTTACACTACAACCAGAGTTAACTTTCAAAGGAAAAAGATTAGTGATTCTTAAGTTTGAGGGGAATTAACAATTCCCTTGGATAGCCTGATGGCAGCTATCAGCTCTTTCTTTAGAAAAATACACATACCTGTAACTTTGTGTACAACTTCAGGTGACTTAGGACACCCCAGAGCACATCTAAGCTCAGAACTCTCTGGATCTCAGAACTAGGAGACCTGGGCTTGTGTCCTGCTGAGGCCCTGGTGCAAACTAGCTGTGACTTAGGGCAAGTAACTCTACTTCTTAAGACTTGCTTTGTCTGTAAAATGACATTACTAGGTCTCCAAGGGCCTTTTCAGTTCAGAGAGACCAATGTTCTGTGCTCATGGAGCTTTCTTAGGAAACAAACAGCAAGTAAATAAAGAAATTGCGGTATTTCAGGCTGAAGTGTGTTGAAGGCAATTAGAGTAGGGGAAGGAAAAGGAAGACCGGAGTGTGCATGAATGTATGCTTGCTAGTTTCGGTAAGATGCTTAGAATGATGGTTCTGTGTCTTTCCTCAATTTTCCTGTACTCTCAGCACCCAATTCACTTTTTGTTTTGTGTCCTGACAGGAAAGAATTGGGATGTGAGTGCCGCCCTCAGTGATTTCGAGCAGCTACGTCAGGTCCATGCTGGGAACCTGCCCCCACCCTTTAGTGAAGGGAGTGGTGGCTCCAGGACCCCTGAGAAAGGGTTTTCTGATCGAGAGTCTACTCGCCCTCCCCGGCCCACCCTACAGCGGCAGGATGACATCATTCAAGGTATTGGGGTACCGAGGGCTGTTTCTTATATGGAGTAGGAAGGAAGGGAGACAGCTGCTAACCAGTCAGAATTTTGTGATCTTTGGAAATGATTCCTTTCTTCTTCCATCTCCCCAGTCAAATGATCAGAGGTGACCTCAGTCCTCCAGCTGCTGGAACCCCTCATTGTTTGTATCTGGAGTACTGTCCAGGATAAAAGCTTTCTTCAGATACTATGAGAGAGAGAGAAGAAGGGTAACAATCTCATTGTCAAGATAAAGTACACAGAAAGATAGAATTCAAAGGATCACTATCACCTACCCTTTTGGAGGGCATTTTGTTAATATTTATTAGTATCTGTCAAAATTTTTAAATGCATGTATACTCTGTCTCAGCAATTTTGTTTCTAGGAAGATTTTATCATGTGTATGTGTGTGTATCTGTGTGTGTGTATCCTTTTAAATAAATACATACATAATTCATAAGTAGACACAAAGACATGTAGTGTAAAGCTTGAAAGTTAAAGCCTGAAAACAACTTTTAATACCCATTAGTAAAGGAGTGGTTAAATAAATGGTAATCATCCATATTGTGGAATACTTTGCAGCCATTAGAAAGAATTAAGTAGAACGTGATGGAACCTGTTTAGAAAAATCTCTTTAATCTATTGAGAAAGGTAAGATGCAGAACAGTATAGTATATTCCTGTTTATGTTTTAAAAATTATTATAAAAGCTATGTGCACTTCTATGTGCATAAAAAAATTGTACAAGGATACAGAAAGTCCCCTTTAGGGAGGGGATCAGGAATTTTGAATGACAGGGAGATTTCTTTTTAACACTTTAAACCTTTTGGTAGTATTTTTTATTTTTTACATGGGCATGCGGTACTTTTAAAACACCTTAAAAAAGAGCTTAAAAAACAACATCACTATAGAATAGCATTAGATTGACTCCTTACTTACTTTGTGCATCATCCCTGGCAAATACTAGATTAAAATCTGCTATGCAATATGATTTTTAGGTCTTTTGATAGTCTTTATATAACTTAGGCCATGCAAATGAATTGTAATACTATACTGAGCAAGTTACAATCACAATGGAATATCTGCTGGAGAATTATAAGTGCCATGTATTCAAAACAAATAATTTGGGGGGCACTGTCTGTATTACTGCCTTCCTCTGTTAAGTAAGAAATGACTATACCTGTAAATTTCTGATAAATGTATCAAGAAAAGTTGTAGTAAATAGTGAAAGTAAATGTTACTGATGGTAGATAAGAAAGTTCCTGAATGTGTAAGATTTGTCATTAATTTTTTGTTTTTAAAAATTTATTTAATTTTTAAAATTTATTTAATTTTTTAAATAAAATTTATTTATTTAAAAATTTTTTTCATTTATTTTTAATTGGAGAATAATTGCTTTACAATGTTGTGTTGGGTTTTGCTGTACAATGTGAATCAGCTATAAGTATACATATGTCATTAATTTTCTATAATGGAAATCCTTTTTCTACATTCTCCAAGACCTTGAAAATTATCAGCAAGATTATTTGACTCAGTCTGTTGATAGCCAAATGGAATTCTGTTTCTCTTATTCCTTCTTCCTCTCACCAAACAATGACCAAGTTGCCAAATGAATAGGTCCCTATTATGTTGTGAAATGGAAACGGAAGAAGACAGTGTCATGGGGAGAAGAAGTTCAGACAAATTCCAAAAAGGGTAGAAAGAGGAATGTATATTTGGTGCTAATGTGAGTGCCTGAGAAAATGCCACTTTGTATATTAAACAATTACATTTGGCATGAGAAAGAGGGTCGTGAAATTTGGTAGCCAGTTAGACTTACAGTTTTTCCCTGAGTGGAAGCCTTGTCAAGAGGTAACCATCACCACATGAGCGGAAAGTTCTTTGAGTGGGTTTTGTATGTTCTAAGGTGACTCCCATTTCTCATTGCAGAAAAACGCCTGTCTAGGGGCATCTCCCACGCCAGCTCCAGCCTTGTTTCCCTGGCCCGGTCCCATGTCTCCTCCAATGGTGGGGGTGGGGGGAGCAGTGAGCACCCCCTGGAAATGCCCATCTGTGCCTTCCAGCTTCCAGATCTCACTGTGTACAATGAAGACTTTCGCAGCTTCATAGAGAGAGACCTCATCGAGCAGTCCATGCTGGTTGCCTTGGAGCAGGCAGGTCAGTGAGCGCTTCCTTCCCCGTGCTCCTCCACCCCTCTGCCGAGGGGCCGGGCCTGACCAGCAGCTTCCAGTCTAAGCCTGTGATCTGACTGATGGCAGTCACACTCAGTGGTCAGTCAGAGAGACATGTGCTGAGCTAGGCACTTCTTCAAGTTAAAGAAAGGACACAAACAGGATACTTGGCTCTGGAAATTTCCTGTTTGATGGAAGGGAAACCAGATACACATGTGAAAGGCCTAGGAATCAATACCTAAAAATCAATACATTAAAAAAAAAAAACAAGTGAATTATAATTGGCTCTGGAGCACCATGTGAACAGAAAGAACCAGTGTTGTAGACGATACACAGTGGTGATTAACTAAGTCACATTTATTTATATAAACCTTTCCCAAAAGATTTATTTACCTTTACAATTATGTTTGTCTTAAATTATTGTTAAAATTAGTTGGTATAATGGATGAGGCAGCTGAGATTTCTGGGAAACCTAGTCAGGTATTAACTCCCATGGAAGAAGGACTGGGGGATGGGAGTTGGGGGCATGGAAAGGAAGCTGTTATTTTTCATTTTGTGCCCTTCCATACTAATCATGCACATCTATTTATAATTTTTAAGTAGTTAGCCATTTGTCTGGTATGATTATAGGCCAGTTTTTCTTTCAGTAGACTTTTCAGTAATTGAAGAACATTTTTAAGCATCATTCATACAATATTTTCCTTATGTAAGTAACAGATTGACAATTGTAGGATGACTGCAGAACTGAGACTCATTTTCTTAGGTGTTTTAAGTACTTCTTCTTATTGCTTCTGTCTTTAAAATCATACCACATGCATGCTGACATGCTTACTGTGATATATGCAGATGATACTTGCATGACACTTTGAATATATGTGTTGGGTTGATTTTCTTTTACTGATGATTGATTTGTACTGATCTTTATTGCTGCAGTGTTTGCTGGTCTTCTGACCAGAGTGAAGGAATCAGAGCCAAACTAGGTAGCCAACACAAATTTCAGTCTATGACCTTGGCCTCATCATCCATCCCAGGGTTGTTCAATCTTAGCACTATTGACATCTAAGACCAGATGATTCTTTGTTGTGTGAGCTGCCTTGTGTATTATGTTTAGCAGCCTTTCTGGCCTCTGTTTACTCGATGTCAGTAACATACCCCTCACCAATTGGGACAACCAAACCTATTTCAGGATGTTGCCATATATCCCTTTGGGGACAAAATTGGCCCCACTTAAGAACCTCTAATCTAACCAATTATACCCACCAGATTCTGATGAACCAGATATAAGTGAAGAAGATACACAGAGTAATAGAGTGGTGGTTTGATTCTAGGTAGGCTTTCTAGAAGAGGCAAGCTTGGAGTCTTGTATTAGAAGTAAAAAAGTAGAGAGCTTTATGGATAATCTGCTCATCTCCCTTTCCTCATGTTTCTGTAGGGCGTTTGAACTGGTGGGTGAGTGTGGACCCCACCTGTCAAAGGCTCCTTCCTTTGGCAACTACTGGAGATGGAAACTGCCTCCTGCACGCAGCCTCTCTTGGTGAGTTATGAGAATGGCCCTTGATTCCCTCACAGAAAGGAAGCAATAGTTAAATCGCATGTGAAGGACTTGAGCCAACCAACCTTGATCTTAGAAATGATGGCTCAGAGCAAGGTTGTGTGTGTGTGTGTGTGTGTGTGTGTGTGCTGGTGCAGGAGAAGAGAAAAGAGAGCCCTGTCCTGGTTGTTCAGTCTTGTTGAGAAATTGTATGGAGAGCACAGGATTTAGCGTAAGTCCCACTCAGAGAACTGACCCCTAAAAGTAATGAACAGCAGAAAGCAAGTAGTATACTGTTTGTGTATGGATATAATTCTACTTAATATTCATTCTTTTGGTATATAAAAAAGATATGTTTTCATCAGACCCCTATGAAACTTGTTTATTTTAATATTATTTTTAATTAACCTTTATTTAATGTACCTTTAATTTTTAATTTTTACTTAGAGGATAATTGCTTTACAATATTGTATTGGTTTCTGCTGTACATCAACATGAATCAGCCATAGGTATATGTATGTCCCCTCCCTCTTGAACCTCCCTCCCACTTGCCACCCCATCCCAGCCCTCTAGGTTGTGTATGTCTAATCTGGAATAATGTATTTTTCTTTTTCTTTCTTTTTTTTCCACTTCCAGCTGTATTGATGTAATTGACATACAGCACTGTATAAGTTTTAAGATATACAGTATAGTGATTTGACCTGCACACATCATGAGATGATTACAGTAAATTTAGTGAACATCCATCATCTCATACAAAATTAAAGAAATAGAAAAGAAAATTATTTTTTCCTCATGATGACAACTTTTAGGATTTACTGTCTTAACTTTCATGTATAATGTACAGCAGTGTTAATTGTATGTATCATGTTGTACATTACATCCTTAGTACTTAGTAGCCTTAGTCTTGTATATATGGAACTTTGTACCTTTTAACTACCTTCATCCAATTCTCCCTGCTCCCACCCCCTGCCCTTGGTAACCACAAATCTGATGTCTTTTTCTGTGAGTTTGTTTTTGAAGTATAATTGACCTATAACACTTGTATCCTGGCACACAGTGTGGCGATTCAAATATTTCTATACATTTCAAAATAATCACTGTGTTAAGTCTAGTTACCGTCTGTCACCATACAAAGATATTGCATTGTTATTGACTTGTTTACTTTAAATTGTTATGTCTGTTTAAAATTGCCTTCGTTTTTTAAAAAAGTGTCCCCATTTTCCAGCCATTCCTCAAGCTTTGATGCTGATTGCCATGTGCCAGACCCATCTTGTCTGCTGCTACTCTGTGTTTTATTTATTTTTTAGCTTTTTAAAAAAATTGTCTGAGCCATGTGGCTTACAAGATTTTAGTTCCCCATCAAGGAATTGAACCCAGGCTCTCAGCAATGAGAGTGTGGGGCAGTGAGAATATGGAGTTCTTAACCACTGGACTGCCAGGGAATTCCTACTCTGTATTTTAATTTGTTAGACTTGGTATCAAGAGTAAAGGCTTTCTGGGACTTCCTGTTGGCCCAGTGGTTAAAGACTTCC
The DNA here is from genome assembly GCF_910594005.1 of Cervus elaphus. Lineage (NCBI taxonomy): Eukaryota > Metazoa > Chordata > Mammalia > Artiodactyla > Cervidae > Cervus > Cervus elaphus. The sequence goes on from NC_057834.1 coordinate 43,505,295, forward strand.
CCTCCCATTGCAGGGGGTGCAGGTTCGATCCCTGGTTGGGGAGCTAAGATCCCACATGCATCATGGCCAAAAAACCAAAACAAAACAGAAGCAATGTTGTAGTGAGTTCAGTAAAGACTTAAAAAAGTCTTCTTGTCAGGAGTTCGTAGGATGTGGTCTATCCTCTGCTTTTAGGCTCTCAAAAGTTTCTGAGCCTCTAGAATAGGAACATCTTTTCTTTCCTGATCACCTTTCTCCTGAGTTATAGGGAGTTTCTTTGAACCTGGGCTGCAGGCCTGATATCCTTCATGCCAGAATCTGTATATCATAATTAATAAGTGGAGTTGAGTCAAGGTAAGGTGTCTTGAAAGTGAAAGTGTTTGTCACTCAATTGTGTCCGACTCTTTGTGACCCCATGGACTATAGCCCACCAGGCTCTTCTGTCCATGGATTTCTCCAGGCAAGAATACTTGAGTGGATTGCCATTTCCTTCTCCAGGGGATCTTCCCGTCTCAGGGATTGAATCCATGTCTCCCGCATTGCAGGCCGACTCTTTACCAACTGAGCCACCAGGGAAGCAATGCAAAAGGTGTCTTAACCATTATGTTTTCTTGCCATAGGGATGTGGGGTTTCCATGATCGGGACTTGGTGTTGCGGAAAGCTTTGTATGCACTGATGGATAAGGGAGCTGAGAAGGAAGCATTAAAACGGCGCTGGAGGTGGCAGCAAACTCAGCAGAATAAAGAGGTCAGGAAGCTTGGGTGGGAGCACCTTGTTTCCCAAAGTTATGTAAGGGAATGCTCAGTGCCTGCCATAGGAAATGTCTCCTGTTTAGGTGCTCTTAGATCAGTGTTACTCTTAATCCTTTTGAAAATTCAGATACCACCAGAGGGTACATGCCTTCTGATAAGAGTTACGAGAACTGGTGTGGCGAAGTGGGGACCTGTAGAGGAGGTATCTAATGCTGTGCTTTTCCTGATAAGGCACTCAGTAAGCCTTTGGTGACTGTCTTTTGCAAAATGAAATACAAGCTTGTAGGATTTTTGTATTGTTTTGGTTTTTTACTTATAATAAGACTAGACCAATTTTTAAGGACTTATGTTTTCAACTCTTATTAATATAAATGTGTAAAAAAATTTGGGGCTGTATATACCATTTGTTTTTTGTAAATTCAGTTTACTTGTTAAAAAACTGTAAAAGGATGAGTTTGAATGTTTTATTATTATTAGAATTTCATGTTCTGAAGATTTAAAACATGGAAATAGAATGTCTTATGTTTCTCAAAAATGAACTCAATTGTTAAAATTAAGATGCTATTAAGATCAGAATCTGGTCTTTGATCAGCCAGTCTGCCCCAGAAGATTCCTGAGGGAAATGAATGTGCAGGGTCAAGGCCAAGTAAACAGCATTCTTTATTGACACCAAACCCCCTGGCTTTCTGGTGAGCTGAGCGGGACTTTGTGGAGTTTGTTTGGTTTTTTTTTTTTTTGTCTGAGCTAGAGCCAGTCTTGAGTTTGTCGTCTTCACTGTTGAATTCACACTATACCTGAACCTTAGATTTGACTACTTCAGACAGGAAAAGGCCAAACCAGATCCTGCCGTTTAGTTAAGCAGACAGCCACAGTCAGAGAATAGATACCAATTCCAGCTATATTAAGCTATTTATAGTTATTATTTTAAAGGTGGGGTTAGGAGCTTCCCTGGTGGCTCGGTGGTAAAGAATCTGCCTGCCAATGCAGGAGACACAGGTTCGATCCCTGCTCTGGGAAGAGTCCACATGCCTCAGAGCAACTGAGTTCATGAGCCACAACTACTAAGCCAGCACTCTAGAGCCCAGGAGCAGCAACTACTGAAGCCCACGTGCCCTTGAGTCAGTGCTTTGCAACAAGAGAAGCCACCACCGTGAGAAACCTGTGTACCACAACTAGAGAGTAGCCCCCGTCACTGCAACTAGAGAAGGCCCACACAGCATCAGAGACCCAGCACAGGCAAAAAAATAAAATAAAGGTGGGTTTAGATGATGATGATAGTTAGCCAGGAGCCTCAGAAATTCCGAAATTCTCTTCTTGGTCAGCCACCTTTTCCCTCTCAAAGTCTCCAAATGGAAATACATGCCTCGTGAATAGTAGATATTGAAAGAGTAGTCTTTTTACTCCTTTTGCTCAGCACGTTGAAAGTTCCATATGGAAATGAGCTAATTCTTTTAGCTCAGACGATTTATAGCACTATAGTGGGGGTGGGGAAATGGAGATGGGCTGGGGAGCTACTTTTAGCCAGTACCAAACACCAAACAAATTAAATTGGTTTTGATTTCCTAGGCCTCCCTGTTTTGTTGTTGAAAATGGTGGTAAAACCCAGTAAGAACATTTTCAGCCTAGAAGGATACACCACCTAGTGGCTGTGTGTATAAAAACAGCAAGCGAGAATAGGTGAGAGGAAGAAGGAGACAGTCTCATGAATGTGTATCAGGGACCTCTTATCAGAGTGAATAGAGCACCCCATATATATAAACTGTGCATTCTTCTTACTTTGAGTTGAAAGAAAAAGTTACAGAATTATACAAATTGAAAATAGCTTTGTTGTGTTTTTGTTGTTGTTTTTATTATTAACGTATGCTCACAATAGCTCTTTAATTCCTTTTACATTTGTTCTGATACTTCTCATGTTTCTAGTGTCATTATTTCTACTCTGTCAATGTGTGTTTAAAGCGTAAACTTGGGACTTCTCTGGTGGTGCAGTGGCTAAGACTTCGAGCTCACAATGCAGGGGCCCCGGGTTTGATCCCAGGTCAGGGAACTAGATCCCATGTGCCCCAACCAAGAGTCTGCATGCTGCAATGAAGATCAAAGATCTTGAGTGCTGCAACTAAGACCCAGTGTAGCCAAATATAAATAAATAAATATTTTTTAAAAATAGTATAAACTTTTTTAAACACTTGGCCAAATACAATTAACAAGATAGACTTTCTTCCAAACCATCATATACATCCTAAAGCCAATATAATATTTTAAGATTATTTGTGCTATTTCTTCCACTCCTTTGATAAAAATTATAGTTTTACTGAGCATGTATTTATTGATTATTGATCACATGGTAAGTACTAAGCATATTGCTTAAAACATGGTCCTGGCTTTTCAGAGTGGTAGTGGGAGATGGACATGTAAGTATATGATTACAGCAAAGTAACCGGTTATGACTTCTGTGATAGAAGTCTATGTAGCAGTCCAGCAGGGAGGGCACAAAGGAAGAAGTGAGTGGGTGATGGACCAGGGCGATTTAGGAAAGGCTTCATAGAGGAATGGTACTTGAGATCTTTCCTGACAGTTGAGAGATTATTCACCAGGTGGATATGGAGTGGGCTGTCTCTGGCAGAAGGCTGTCGAGGCAAAACGTAGACAAAAGCTCAGAAGTATAAAAGGACATGGTGCATTCAAGGAAGTATAACTAATTAAATGATGTTAGAGGGGTAGGTCACAGCCCAGGAAGTGGAGTCTTTATGCTGTGCTTAAAGAGTTTGCACTATTTTTTTTTTTTTTAATATCTATTACATTTTATTGTGTCTCTCAGTGATAGATTCTTTTTTTTTTTTAGTGGGTTTTGTCATACATTGATATGAATCAGCCATAGATTTACACGTATTCCCCATCCCGATCCCCCCTCCCACCTCCCTCTCCACCCGATTCCTCTGGGTCTTCCCAGTGCACCAGGCCCGAGCACTTGTCTCATGCATCCCACCTGGGCTGGTGATCTGTTTCACCATAGATAGTATACATGCTGTTCTTTTGAAATATCCCACCCTCACATTCTCCCACAGAGTTCAAAAGTCTGTTTTGTATTTCTTTGTCTCTTTTTCTGTTTTGCATATAGGGTTATCGTTACCATCTTTCTAAATTCCATATGTATGTGTTAGTATGCTGTAATGTTCTTTATCTTTCTGGCTTACTTCACTCTGTATAAGGGGCTCCAGTTTCATCCATCTCATTAGGACTGGTTCAAATGAATTCTTTTTAACGGCTGAGTAATATTCCATGGTGTATATGTACCACAGCTTCCTTATCCATTCATCTGCTGATGGGCATCTAGGTTGCTTCCATGTCCTGGCTATTATAAACAGAAGAGTTTGCACTATTATCTAATAGATAATAACAATTCTTAAAAGAATTTGTAGCAGGAAGCAAACATCATCAGATTTTAATTTTAGAAAAATCTTTCTGGTAGCATTGTAGAAAATGGATCATAACAATGTATGACTAGAAGTAGTGAAACCAGCATCTATTACAATAGCTCATGCTTAATAATTACTGACTAAAGGGATCCAGGTGTGGGATGGGTGAAAGGAGAGGAGTCATCAGTAACTCCCTGGTAGTTCTAATTGGGTGTTTGAGTGATAGTGTTGCTTACAAAGGTTGGAAAACAGGAAGAGTAAGTTTTAGAAGAGGTAGAAGTTCCAGAGTGTAAGGTAGTCATGGGCAGGTGACAGCCTTCAGTAGGCTGCTGGATGTGAACATAGAAATGAACAGGAAGTCTGGGCTGGAGAGGAGGATAGCTGAGTCCTGAGCATGTAGATAGAAGTAGATGAGATTATAATAGTAGAAGAGATAACCTGGATAGAACAGGGCTAAAATTATTTGACACAACATCAATATTTTTAAGACAGAGTTCAGAAAGTAGTGTTTTGTGAGCTGAAGGAAAAGAAGGTTTAAGGGGGAGATAAATGCACATGAATGCTGAGAAAGATGAGAACTGAAGAGTTCACTGAATTTGGCCAATTAGAAGGTCACTGTCTTTAGCCAGAGTCAGTTAGGGGAAGTAGTGTGTAGGGGTAAGGGGCATAGGCTGGAGGGCAGAAACAAGCTGGATTACAGTGGGCTGGAAAAGAATGGAAGAAGCGTGAGGGTGATCATAGACTATTCTTTCATGAATCTTGACTATAAAAGGGAGAAGAGACTGGACTTTGTAGTACAAATTGTAAGAAAAGTGCTTACAAATTATAAGACAGGAGCATAGAGTGGAATAACATGAGTGAGTTGGAGTGGCTATTTCCTTTTGAACTTAGCCTCTAACTGCTTAATATACCTTGCCTGTCTTTCACACAGTCAGGGCTGGTATACACAGAGGACGAGTGGCAGAAGGAATGGAATGAACTGATCAAGCTAGCCTCAAGTGAACCCCGCATGCATCTGGGTACCAATGGAGCCAGCTGTGGTGGGTAAGTATATCTAACTGGAGGAGGAGAAAGTAATCTTTGCTGAGTCCTCAGTGTCCAGAGAGTTCTGTCCTAAGAGGGTGTTAAACAGAAAGACAGGAGAGAAGCCATGACAAGGACAAAGAAGGGTGTGACAGCATGGTATGCTCTAGGAACCACAGGTAGTTCAGTATTGCCAGAATACAGAATATGTGATGCTGAATGATTGATGAACTAGGCAGTCCAGATTTTTGTGTGCCATACTGAGGAATTGAAATTGTACTGTATCCAGACTTTGGGAAACTGCAGGACAAGTGACTTGGTTTCCTCAATAAACAAAGGCAAAGAAAAGAGAAAGAACCTAAGTTTAAAGACACCTAAGAGTCGCATCAACCTGTTGGAATGTATGGATATGTATAAGACAATTGGGGAAATGTGAATAATGTCTACATTACTGTTAGGTTTTTAAAGTGTGATATTGATGGGATTATGGTAGTTTTTAAATTGTGATATTGATGGTATTGTGGACATCTTTAAAAATAGTCTTTATTTTTTAGAGATTGAAGCTGAAATATTCACGGATGAAATTATGTGACATCTAGGATTTGCTCCAGAATAATCTGGTGGGGTGGAGTGGGTGTAGGGGCTGATCCCTAGGGAAATATATCAAGGTCTAGGCGTTGAACAAGATTGACCATGTATTTATGATTATTGAGGTTGAATGATGGATATATGAGAGTTTAGTGTACTATTCCTTCTAGTTTGAGTATGTTTAAAATTAAAAAATTTTTCTAAAGTAAAAAGTTAAAAAATATAACCTATCCAAACTTTATTGTGTATAAGCGTAATTTGGGCAGTCTATTTAAAATGCAGAATTTTGGACCTCCACCCTAGGGAAGTATGGTTGCGTTGCCCAGAAATCTGCATTTGTAGCAAGCACCCAATGTTGAATGAGATTGGTTTTGGGGGCAGGAAGCCACTCAATTGTGAGTGTGTGAGTGACAGGAGCAAATTGATGTATTTGAGCACAGTGGCAGCCAAATGGCTGATGAAGTGGAGGGGGGTAGTAGTGATCCAGGAAAGAGGGGACGCGGGTGTGAGCACGAGGGGCGGCTGCAGATGTGCCAGGGGAGACACTTAAAAGATGGGATTGGTCGGGCCAGGTGATTAACTGAAGATGCGATATAAAGAACAGTAAATATTTCACAGATTTCTGATTAAGCTACTAAGTATTAGCCAAGAGATGGGTGAGGCTGTTCTTCTTCAAGTAAGGGAACATCAAGAAGGGATTTTTGTTCTCTTTCCTTTTTTGTTTTTCTTTTTTGATAGGACATGATGAATGTGATATGTGGGTGGTTGTGGTGGGTCAGGTAATAAGCAGAATGAGGCTACACAGTTGTATATTGAACTACTGGATAAAGAGAGTTGGGGAAGGTTGTTGAACCAGGTAGTTATTAAGAGGGGTTACTTCCCAATTCTGAGCACTACTTTAACCCTCAAACCTTCACATTTCTTTTCTTGAATTTCCCAGTCTGTGAAATGGAGGTGGAAATAGCCACGCTAGCATAAAATAATCAGCTGTGTCTATGGCAGCCTTCAGAATGGAAAATAGGAAATGGACATTTTTTTTCCTCTTTGCAGAACTGGTCTTCAGAGGTCTCTTGATTTGTTTTCTTCCCTCTCCCTTCCACTGCATCCCTTCCATTCTCTCCCCTCCTACAACTCTAGGGTGGAGAGTTCAGAAGAGCCCGTGTATGAGAGTCTAGAAGAATTCCACGTCTTCGTCCTTGCCCATGTGCTTAGGAGGCCCATAGTCGTCGTGGCGGACACCATGCTGAGGGACTCTGGTGGGGAAGGTGAGCCAAGCAGTCCTCACTCTACCATGAGCAGCCCTGTCTGCACCGGGGATAAATGACCCTCGGGGAAAAACACAGTGTAAATTAGAACAATGCACAGTTCTCACAGAGTCAGAGTAAAGCTGCTGCTGCTAAGTCACTTCAGTCGTGTCCGACTCTGTGCGACCCCATAGACGGCAGCCCACCAGGCTCTGCCGTCCCTGGGATTCTCCAGGCAAGAGTACTGGAGTGGGTTGCCATTGCCTTCTCTGCGAGTAAAGCAGTTGAGGTTAATTGATGAAACTTCTTAGGAAAGAATTATTAAACACAGGTTGGACTGAAAGGGGGGCTCAATTGACAGAGTTGGATGGAGAGATTTCCCACTAGGCAAGAATATAGCCATAATAATAATCTGTGATTTCCTGCAGCATTCGCCCCTATTCCCTTTGGGGGAATCTACCTGCCCTTGGAGGTTCCAGCCAGCCAGTGTCACCGCTCCCCTCTGGTGCTCGCCTACGATCAGGCCCACTTTTCTGCACTTGTGTCCATGGAGCAGAAGGAGAATGCCAAGGAACAAGGTACAGAATGCAGTGTCTGGGTCTCTGGTGTCTTTTGGTCTGCTTTATTTTCACTTAGAAGAACTGAAATGAGAGAGGATGGAGGAGGAAAGAACTGAATGACATGCAAGCCCAGACAGAGCATGTTGATGCTGTTTTCTTAAGCTCTAAGATAAACAGAGTTTTGTTTTGTTTTTTAAAAAAAAAGGCTCGGGGGGAAACTCAGCCTGTGTTCCCTGATCTGGAGTAAAGAAGCTTATACATTAAGGTCAAGAACTTTCCAAATGATGCTTTGCTCTATTTTCCTTAATAATGACTTTGAATTCCCTGAATTCACTTTAATTGGCAGGAACATCATGGGTGCTAGCTGACTGGTGGGAAGTCATGGAGATAAGTGGCCTAAATTGTGTTCTGAGTAATAAGGGAAACCCTGCCTGTTATTTTTTTCTGCTAAGACAATTCATCATTAAGAACTGAGATGTGACTACAGTTAGAGACCTTTGGTATGATTCAGCTGCCTTTTTCCTGGAGTCAGTCTGTGTTCAGTTGCCTTCATCTTTCCTCAAGAAGACTCCTTGATCGTATGTGTGTTTCCTCCCCAGCTGTGATCCCACTTACAGATTCAGAGCATAAGCTGCTGCCTTTGCACTTTGCTGTGGACCCTGGAAAGGGCTGGGAGTGGGGCAAAGATGACAATGACAATGTCCGATTGGCGAGGTGAGGCACGCCTAGCCTTTCCATCTGCTTTGTAGCTTCGATCTCTTCCACATGCAGCGTCCGTCTCCCGGGGATTTTCCTCAGCTCAGGGGTGGAGATGGCCACATCCTAGTTCCAGTGTCTTCAGGAAGATGGAGAGGTGGGAGACATATTGGGCACCTGGACTCTTGCCGCTGCTTTTTCTTCCCATGAAACGGAAGGGAATCCTGGGATCTGTTTATAGCGTGAGGCGCATTCTCACAGAATCCCCAGAACAGTGGTCAGGGAATCGAGATGATCAGATCACACTTCTCCCAGCCCAAATGAGAAGGGTTTTAAATAGCTGATCAAAATCATTTGCTCTAGACTTTTGCATTTTTGGGGGAACTTAAATGGCAAGAAAAATATGTTCTCCCCACCACCACCCCGATTTCCCTGAAGTTGGCTTCCTCCTACTTCCAGAGCTTTCTGTGAAGAGCTTAGGAGCGTAAAAGCTCCTGAGCTTTCTGTGAAGAGCTTAGGAGTGTAAAAGCTCCTTTCTCACCTCTTATCCAGTGCTGCCTTCTTTGGGCTCCTGAAACTGGAGCCAACTGGGAAGATTGTGTTTAAAAAAAAAAAAAGAGTTTATGACTTTTTAAGTAAGTTCTCACCTAATTGTCAGAAGCGCCTTCTAAGTAATAAAGCAACAATAATAGTGGGTACTGTTTAGTAAGTATTTCCTATTTTCCAGGCCCTGAGCTGGGCCCTTTCTCAGTACTATTTTAATCTTCACAACAGCCCTACAGGATAGATACTATTATCTATACTCATTATCAACCCCTACTGAGTTTCAGGGAGGTTGAAGTGACTTGCTCAAGATTATAAAGCTTAGTAACTGGTGCAGCCATAATTCAAATCAGCCCTGAGTTCTCAGCCATATAGGCTTCTCCCACCCTGCCTCCCAACTGGATCACACTGCTTTGCTGTTTAAAGGCCAGAGTTCTTTGAAATTCTTTTTTTTCTCCTTTTCACAGTGTAATCCTATCCCTAGAGGTCAAATTGCATTTGCTGCATGGCTACATGAACGTGAAGTGGATCCCAGTGTCCTCCGATGCACAGGTGAGGCTTCTCCCACTCCACCCTGGCATGTCCTCCTTTTCATGTCAGGGAGAACAAGGAAATTTGGTGGTGGTCTCCTTCCGAGTCTCTTCGGGATAGTGGCTTACGATTCAATATCAGGAGTAACTGGAAAATACCAGAGAAATTCCAAAAGAGACTTTTCCTGCCTTTCTGCCTGTTAGTGCCCTTTGTTTTCTACATCTTCTCACCAACCAGGCTCTGCTTTCTGATGCTAAACACATTCTTCAGGAGAAGTTTTCTTGAACTTGAGATTGTTATTACTTTATTCTAAGCCCTCTGTACATAGACCTCTGTGTTGGGCACTGGAAGAGATAGAATAGCTTAAAGAGCTCCTGATCTAGTAGGTTCTGAGGATGTCATTATCCATAGAACAGGAACACAGGAGCAAGGGCCAACTGATGGACTCTGGTGCTGAATGTCTGAAAGTGGATGCAGAATGGTTAAGACTTGGGGTGTTTATTCAAAACTTCCTTGAGATTAACTTTGGGCAGAATCTGGCATAGAGAAATTTATAATAAACGCCATTCTAGTGTCTACAGAATATTCTCCCACCTTACCCAGAGGCTATGTATTTGTATAGTTGCACATTGTTCTAGAAGAGCAAAATCTAGTCTTCATTTTGCTTCCTTATTACAGAAGGGCATCACGTTGCAGGGGGGGAGATAAAAGCTAGACATTAGATACACTTTTCCCTGGTTCATGGGGGAGCTGGTGAGCTGGGGAAGGACAGTGCCCTCCTGGGTGATCCTTCCCCTCATGAGAGCAGCGCTTTTCTGGAACCTGGCAGTCATTCCAAGGAAGGAGTTCATTGGGGTGTTACCACCCCTCTCCACATGGTTAATTCCTATAGCAACAGCTGCAGAAGGCCCCATGAGCCAGGTGGATGGGCCGGAGGTTCCTGGGGGCTTCCTTCAACCTAGGCCAATGGAATAACTGTCAGCCATTTTTTTTAATTTAATTTTTTTTATTAAAGTATAGTTGATTTACAGTGTTGTGCCAATCTCCACTGTACAGCAGAGTGACTCAGTTATACACATATAGACATTCTTTTTTTAGATATTCATTTCCATTATGGTTTATCACAGGATCTTTTCCATTATGGTTTATCACAGGATATTGAATGTATTTCCCTGCGCCATACAGAAAGACCTTGTTTATCTGTTCTGTATCTGTCAACCATCTTGTCTCTTCCAGGCTCCACTGGCCCAGCCTGAGTCCCCGACAGCCTCAGCTGGAGATGAGCCCCGGTCCACTCCTGAGTCTGGGGAATCAGACAAAGAGTCAGTTGGCAGCAGCTCTGCCAGCAATGAGGGCAGCAAGAGGAAAGAGAAGTCAAAGCGAGATCGGGAAAAGGACAAGAAGAGAGCAGATTCTGTGGCTAACAAACTGGGCAGCTTTGGCAAAACCTTGGGCAGCAAGCTCAAGAAGAACATGGGAGGCCTGATGCACGGCAAGGGTTCTAAGCCTGGAGGGGTGGGAGCAGGGTCGGGGGTAAGCAGTGGCACTGAGACGCTGGAGAAGAAGAAGAAAAACTCACTGAAGAGTTGGAAGGGTGGCAAGGAGGAGGCAGCTGGGGATGGGCCTGTATCTGAGAAGCCCACATCTGAGTCTGTTGGTAATGGAGGGAGCAGGTATAGCCAGGAGGTGATGCAAAGCCTGAGCATTATGAGGATTGCAATGCAAGGGGAGGGGAAGTTTATTTTTGTTGGCACCCTGAAGATGGGTCACCGCCACCAGTATCAGGAGGAGATGATCCAGCGCTACCTCACTGATGCTGAGGAGAGATTCCTGGCAGAGCAGAAGCAGAAGGAGGCAGAGAGGAAGATCATGAATGGAGGGGTAGGGAGTGGGCCGCCTCCAGCCAAAAAGCCAGAGCCAGATGGTGGGGAGGAGCTGCTGACTGCCCCTCCAGCAGAATCCAAGGCAGTGGCATTCTCTACCGGCTACCCTGGTGGCTTTACTATCCCTCGGCCTTCTGGGGGTGGAGTCCACTGCCAGGAACCCCGGAGGCAGTTGGCAGGGGGGCCATGTGGGGGGGGCCTACCACCATATGCCACCTTCCCCAGACAGTGCCCTCCTGGGCGACCCTACCCCCACCAGGACAGCATCCCTTCTCTGGAGCCAGGCAGTCACTCCAAGGATGGAGCTCACAGGGGTGCACCGTTAGCACCCCACTTCCGCGTGGCTGATTCCTATAGCAACGGCTACAGAGAGCCCCCTGAGCCAGATGGATGGGCTGGAGGTCCCCGGGGGCTTCCCCCAACCCAGACCAAGTGCAAACAACCGAACTGCAGCTTCTACGGACACCCTGAAACAAACAACTTCTGCTCCTGCTGTTACAGGGAAGAACTGAGGAGAAGGGAACGGGAACCGGGTGGGGAGCTGCTGGTGCACAGGTTCTGAACGGGAAACCTTGGAGGGCAAGGGGGCTAAACAAAGAACGTTAAGTCAATTAATTGGCTCATAAGACCCAGCTCCCATGTTGATGGGGCGAATGCAGTAATGTTGGTGTGAATCTGGCTGGAAACTCTTAAGTGTATATACTCTGAAGAGCTGCCAGGCTGGCAAGAGCAGGTCAGGGCTGCATGGTGCCTCGAGGGCTATACTGGTCCTTTGCCGATCTTGACTTGATGGTACTGAGGAGGTACAAGGGGAGAAAGATGATAATTGTGTGTCATAACCCCTTGGGTCCATCCCAGGCCTAAGGGAAAGTGTAAGGGAAGATTCGGTGTGGGGGTGGGTAGGTGGGCAGAAGTCTGGGGGAGGAACTGGCAAAGGAGGTTCTCAGTCAATAAAAGAAAAAACAGACCAAAGTTCTTTTAGGTTGGAAAAAAGCACACGGTGGTGGAGTTGGGAGTGTGGAGGGAAACTGGGAAATTAGATTTACTATTGACTTGAATTAAAGTAGATGTTTAGTGTTGGATAAATTTTTCCTTTTGAAGGATCTGGAAAGACAGGCAGAAATGTGTGCTTCTGGGTGCTTATTAGGAGGGGGATGGCTTAAATCGGTTTAGTGAGATGGCAAAGGCAAGAACTTAAAGGGGGAATCTTTTTCCTCTGAAGTTTGATTTCCTTCTAAACAGCCATATGTCATCCCTTCTAGTTCGAGAGGAGATTACCGATTGCCCCCTATCTTTTCCTCATCCTTTTTGAGGGCTGAGCTCAGCTAAATTAAGAAGGTTGTGATTTTTTTTAAGACTTTAATTTTATTAAAAAAAAAAAAAAACACACAAAAAATGTTCCCTCTGGGGAAGGCAAGAGAATGATAAGAACAGCTGTGTATGTTGAATTTTTTCCAGGTGAATTGGTGCAGAGGTGATCTTTTTTTAACTACTAGCAATAACCACACATTTGAGTGCGCCTTGGGAGGGGGTGGGAGGAGGACAGACTTTTGGCCAGACTGTTTCAAACAAAACCAAAAACCTAAATAGAGCACTACCATCCTCTGCTGCTGCATTTCTGTAGAAAGCAACTTATTTTTTGGATTTTTTTTTTTTTTTTAAGAAAAGAAACAAAAAGACCCTAGCAAGCAAAAAACATTTTAAAAAATTAGTTTTTCCCCTCCTATTTAAGTGATTCTTTCTCCTTCGTCTCTACTTTTGGAGAATGAACTTAACATCCCGGCTTCTTTTGTTAAGCCATAGCTGACCTTAATCTGTGGTTAGTTTATTAAAATAATTAAAAAAATACTTTGTAAGAAGAGATATTTTTGATAATAGGACTGATGTCAAAACTTGGGATAGGGGTTAGGGGCAATTTATAAAGAGGTAGTTAGAGAAATATATATTTTAGTGAACTATAACCACAGATCACAGATTACTCCCAATGAGCTGATCTGTCATTGGATCTTCCTCCTCTCCCCAAACCATCCTTTTCCCCAGGGGGTGGGAGTGGGAGTGGGTCTGTGGACACAGTAGTGGGGGAGCTCCTTTGCATTTTGCACAAAGCACAAGTCTGGACAGCCTATGCTCTGGCCAGCACCATTTCTAAGAGCTTTAAACTGGAGGACCTATCCTGGGCCACTTTTCCCTTGTCTTTAAATTATTTCTTTCTGGGGGAAAAAAAAAATCAACTATGCAATTGTATACACTCCTGGGTGCATATGAAGAAGGGAAATAAGTGTACTTAAATGTGTCTAGAGTGTTAATTGGGGCTATTTTTGTGTATTTGGATTTCTCTTTTGAGGTGTGTACTCTTAAACCATCCTGTGGAATGTAATCCTCATATTGATCCAAGGCAGACATGGGTTGGGGGTGTGCGTTGGGGGGACTTGTGTTTGCCATATGTTGCTTCTGCCCAATCAGGAAGGTTGTCATCCCACCTCCCCCTTGATAACAAAGTCAGCCAAGACTGTCCTCTTCATTGGAACTTCTCACAATTTAGAAGTTTCCTTTCTCCTCAACAAACTCGAAAAGCCACTTATTTTCTAAATCTGATTGTCTGTTGATTTAATAATTTCCATGGCTATTAATTCTTAGGCTTTTATTTGGAAATGGATGTGTTAAGGAAGCAATGAGATCAAAGGAGATAGGTTCCAAAGGAGGGTATGTTTGTATTCCCAGGCAGGACTGGGGCTGGTGTGAGAGGAGCATTCCCTTCAGGGTCAAAACTTAAGGAGATGCCAGAAGCTCACTAATCAAGAAAAATACTGTTTTAATGCAGCATTTAAGAAAATTAATGCAAAAAATCCATCATGAGCAAAATATCAAAATCTTTAAAACAGACAGGATCCATCGGAACTGGGGTTAGAGTGAGGGAAGAAAAGCTGAATTGAGCAAGGAGGGGTTGAATCTTGTCTTCATTTAAAATTTTGATAACTTTATTCATTGTGGCTCTTTTTATATTAGTTTTGATTTTCAGAATATATTGTGTGAAAATAGCATCTTGGTCACTGGCTTTTGAGGCATCCTTAAATTTTGTGCCCAAAGTGAGTGCCTTGCTCACCTCACCCCATGTCTGGGCTTAGAACAACACTGGTGACACCACCACCATATGAACTTCTGTCCCCTAATATGCACCCAAACAGCAAGTGACTCAAACTCACACCTAGAATTTGCACAGCTCACCTAGCTTTCCCGTAGGCATCCATCTATATCATAGGATTTTGGCCTGGACCAATAGGAATGGAAACAGACCAGGGATTTTCCCAGAGAATAAAACCAGGAAACTTAATTCTCCACTGGACTGCTGTGTTTGGATTTGATCTATTAGTCTAGTTAATATTTTTGTTTTTAAAAACTGAGGACAAATGAACAAAAATGGAAACCTTGTGTCATGTTTGCTTTTGTTTTGATTTATAAACTGACCAACCCCAATCCCTTTTGACTTCTTCAAATAAAAAGGTGGAAATTCTGAGGGGTGCCCAAGGGGGTGAAAATGGTGAAAAAAGGCGGTGGGGCGGGGGGGAGGTTATTTAGGCCCTATAGCTTTTTCACTAAGAATTTTTTGTTTTTAATTTGGGAAGGTAACTTTATTGAGGCGTTAAGAAAAAAAAAATAACCTCTCCATTCTAAAAATGAGGGACCCTGAGTCAATGGATATTTTTCCGTAGGGATGAGTAAAGTCTGTTCTGCTTTATATTTTGAGACGGCTGTAGGATGGGAAGGTGGTGAAAAATTGCCTGGGAAATGACAGTATTTGGGGAGGGAGAAGAGGCAACCTCGTGCAATTACTGTGTTGTGGGGAAGGGAGGAGAGGGGTATGTGACATGCACTCCAAGGGAGCCAAATTCCTTAGTTGAGGGTGTGATTGAAGGGGGGGGGGGCGGGGGCAGGCCCTTCAATCCTAATTGAGGGATATCATCTCTCAGGCTTAAATAAGTGCACTTAGTTATTTTAACCCAAGGCACTGGGGTACCTACTGAGGTGGTTATTGGAGAGGGGAGATTTTCAGGGCTCCTATTTTTCCCTTTTTGATTTCAGACAGTGCTACCGCCTCTACCCACCCTAGGTTCTCCATCTCAGCACTGATGGAGCAAATAGGTCTATAGGACATGCCTCCAGATTCCTCCTTTTAATTTATGCTGATGTTTGATTGAGAGTTACAAGACTTAACCAAACATTTTCCCCTCACACTGGATTCTACAGCAAAATAAAATGATGATATTAAAAGGGTTTTTTTTTTTTTTTTTTTTTTTTAAGATTCAGTCTATGGAGTGGGATGGTGTTCAACTCAGTGCTCTCTGGGGCCTGGATGGAAGTTCCTTCCCTCTGCTGTTAGCTGTTTCTTCTCAAGTGAAACTAAAGCTCACAGACCAACTAAACAAAAATCAGCAATGACTTTTTAGTGTATGTTTGGGAGTGATGCTGAGCTGGAAAGGATGGAGCTGGTTCTGAATGACCTCTGAGAACCTAGCATTTGCTATTCTTACCACTTGCTATACAGCCACATGTCCAAAGTTCCAATCACATTTTATCTTTCCCAATAAAGGAGTTTCAAAAATAATTGTCCCCAAGTTACTCCAACACCTCTGGACTCTGCATTCTCTTCTTTCTCCAAGGAGTCAGTGTCCCAGACCCACCACCACAGGTGAGAAGACAGAATTAGTAGTCCCTTCTCGTCCTGGAATCACCTGCACCACAGATTTTTCTAATTTCCTTTTCCCTCCAGGCCCTTCAACTACAGATTCAGTGACTCATACAGGCAGTCTGTTTCTTTCACTGTGTAGAAATCACAGGCTGTTTTGCCCCCTGAACTTAAGTGGATTAACAAAATATTAGGATACCCTCCATGGAGACTTTCTCCACAATCCCTCCCTTTACTGGCCACTTGGGTAAGGGTTGCTAGAAAAGAGGAAGGGAAGCTGGCTGCCAGTAGCGCAGAGAGGAGCAGGGTGGGGAGGACCTTGGCCTCTTTCTGTGCTTATAACTGGATCTATGATTCATCTTGTGAGTCACTCAGCTCCACCTCCTTCCTCTAGCTGCCCCTCCCGGCAGCCTTCACTCCTGGCACAAACCTGCAACCAGACCAGGATTCTGAAAATGGAAAAATCTGATACAGACACTTGCCTCTCCACCATTCCTTTCATCCCCTAAACATCCACTGGGGGTGTGGGGGGTGGTCAGAGGCGGGGTGGGGTGGGGGTCCTCCTGTTACTTAACACTCAGCTGCTGTCCCCTTTGCATTCCTGGTTAGATGCTGATCCAAGTCACCCGTCTTTTTTCTGGCTCTGACCTTCCCCCATCCCCCCTCATGTTTTCTCTATTCTCCTGCTGTTCTACACCTCAAGTATTAAAGAATAGAATGAGGCTCTTGACTGAAGGGTGGTGGGGAGAAGGAAAGTGGATAATGGATTTTTAAATTGTGGTACACACCTTTTTCTATTGCCACAGACCTTGGGAAATATTTTCTTCCCGCGAGGGATTGAGGCTGATGGAATGCAGGTGGGGGTGGGGAATGTAGCAGCTCTTAGGACTTGTAGAATCAGGCTTCTGGGACGCCTTCCTAGCAGGTGTATGCCTCTTTGTTCCAGATGGACTCCCTGTCTCACGATATCTTCACTATTTCCACAGTTGCAGCCAAGACAGGGAACTTTTCAAAACTGAGGCCGGAAGGGTGTGTGTGCTGGGGGGAGGAGAGTTGAGTGTCACTCTGGAAAACTGGGGACCCCACCTAAGGACTGCTGCCTCTGTACAAACTCAAAATCAATAAAACAGCAGCTCAGTAATTTCTTATTTTGTATCTTGTCTTTTTCATATCTAAAGGTAGATTTTTGCATACCTACCCTAGTTAATGTTCCTTTACTTCTCTCCTACAGCCTTCCCCACCCATCTTTGCTTCTTGGGTTTCAAGGGGGAGGGTTGGGGGATGGGACTGTTGCACTGAACAGAGGGTTCCAGCCCTCAGCTTTCAAAGTCCTCAACATGAATCATTAATTTGGAGATCTGATGTCTGGGTTGGAGGGAGGGCTCCTGTACCTGGAATGGGCTCTAGTTTCCAATTGTTTGGATGGGGTGTGTGTGTGTGTGTGTTTCTTGTGTGTGTGTGTGTGTTTCTTTGGGCCTCCCACCCCCAGCCGTAGAACTTGCATGTACCCGTACCTGTGTCAGCATCCTGCAGATATTTCAGTTTCTCTCCCCACTTTTCCACTGCACCCTTCACATGAGATATGTTTCACGCTCTCTGGAGAAGAATATACAAAAACACTTCCACTTGCCCCCACCCCAATTCTTGGGCTTCCCCAGGCAAAAATCCCGACGGCCAATTTCCATTTATTTCTTCTCAACCACTTTAGTTCAGACTGTCAGGAGAGGTGGTAAGGAGACCTGAAGTACTTCTAATCATTCCTCGCATCCCCTTAAAGAAGACAAAAACAGCTTCCCAGGGAAGCCATCAGTGAGAGTCCAGGGAAGTGGCCCAAATGATTCCAGTTTAATACTTGTCATTACTGCTTCACTCAAATAGTCCCCAAAGCTCATGAACAGAAAGAGGGTAGGATCTGGGTTTGGAGTAAAGAAGGGAATGTGGTTATTTTCTCAGTTCCCCAATTTTCCCTCACCTTTCTTAGGCTCCTCCACTTTCCACTTTTCCAAAATTGTGTGTCTTCTCCTTTAAGGGGCTGGGCATCTCTTCCGCCCTCTCCAGAGTCGACTGAAGTTTCCGTGGAGCTTTCTCTAGCTGGACTGGACACACCTTTCAAAAGACCCCAAATCGTGCTCCTTGCACCTCAAATGCTCCTTTCCCTTGAATCTTTCTCCTGCCCCTCTCCCTGACTTCCCTCCTGCTAGCCACAGGATTCAGCCTCTCCTCAAGGGGCTTGAGCATCCTCGAGGTTTTCCACCCTTGACTGCTCCATCCCCGGATGGAGCCAGAAAAATGTGGTGGGGGGGCCGGGGCCAGAGTTTCAACATCGCCCCCCAGAAGGAGGAGCCAGAGATGGGGGTAAGGAGAGGAAAACGGCTTGGGGGAAGGGTTTGTCATATAGAGGGTGCGAATGGGGGTGATGTGGAGAAAAAGAAAAGAATCTAGAGGCGGAGGGTATGTCTCATATCAACCTCTGGTTGATGGTGCTTGGTCTTTTTTGCAGTCTCAAGTTCATTGTCTCATTATCCATTAACCAGCCCCTCCCTTCCTTAACTCTCTGCTGACGCCTGTCCTGAGCTCTCCACAGCCACTGATCGCAGTGTCTCCTGAGAGTCTGAGTGTAGGCCTCCAGGGTGGCTGCTGAAGTAAGCCCAGACTCCAGGACCAGAGAAGCTTGGGGATTAACCCTACACCCTTCACAGCTCTCTGGACCGAAGTCTGTGCAGGGGACTGGGATGCCAGAGCCCAGGAGTCGTCAGCTGGGCAGCTGCCTGGCCTCTGGAGGCCTCCCAGGTAATAATGCCTTCCCAATACTTTTGATTTCCAGACTGTTCCAAATTTCACACTCCTCAAACCCTGTTTCAAACCTCACTAAAGATACCTCTGTATTCCTCTTCTGGCTCAAAGTGCTTTTGCCTAAAGTTTGCTCTATTCTCTGCCCAGGGCTGGCTAGGAGCTTGATGGTCCCTCTGTTTTCTTGACGTTACTCCTCCTCTCATTAACTTATTCAAAAATATTTGAGGGCCTAAAATCTCTCCTCTTAAGCTTTCATTCTTGTGGGGTTAGGGAGGAATCTTGGTCTTTCCTCTTTAGATTCCCCTGTTGCAGAAAAACTGGCCTCTGTTCACCTACACTGAATAGAAAGAGGTTTAAAGGAGAGAGAGCTTTAAAGGAGTAGAAAAGAAAAGAAAAAAAAAAAAAAAAGAGTAGAAAAGAGTAGCTTTATTACTTTGCCAGGCAAACGGGGCCACAGCAAGCTAACGCTCTCAAGACTGTGCCCTTTCCCTTCCTGGGAAGTTGGAAGAGGTCTTATAGTTTTAGGGTGGGAAATGGGACTGAAGATAAGGATAAGGGTTGATGTAGACTTGCATTCTTCTCCTCTTGGAGTCACTGGAATCATTAGAGCTGGCTTGGGGCCATTCCAGAACAGGTTCTGGTGGTCCTCAAGGTCATTGTCCTATGACATTCCTTCTGGAAAGAAGAAAGCTCCCAAGGAAAGGGAAAGCTTCCAAGGGAAGGTTGTCTTGGAGGGGTAAACATCAAGTAGCCAGAAGGCAATCATTTTCAGAGTGCAATTAAGCAAGAAAGAGAGGGAGAACAAACATGGCTAGGTTGAGTGAGTGGAGAGAATAAGGGCTGCCTAAGGGCTAACCTTCTCCAAGGCTTCTTCCTTGGAGATGGAAATAGCAACCCACTCCAGTAGTCTTGTCTGGAGAATCCCATGGAGGGAGGAGCCTGGTAGGCTACAGTCCATGGGGGAAAAGAGTCGGACACGACTGAGCGACTTCACTCACTCACTCACTCAAGGGCTAACATAATGGAGTGACTCAACTAGTTTCTGCTACAGAATGTCTGAGAGGAGTGTGTGTATACGAGTGGGGGCAACACTGCGAACAGTCATAACCTGGCTTCCCTTCTTGCCCTGCAGGGGAGCGGATTCTAGCATGGGCCCCAGGGGTGAGGAAGGGGCTGGAACCTGAAATGCCTGGAACCCTGATCTGCAGCAACTTGAGGGTCACCTTCCAGCCCTGTGGATGGCAGCGGAGTCAGGTGAGGAGGTTACGGCAGTGGAAAGGACGACTAGTGGCAAGTGGAAAGGGAGTCTAGAAGATTTAGACAAACATTATAGAAGTGAGAGAGTTATGCTTAAAGGGCTGTCTTCTAAGAGTATCAAGGATTGTTGTTGGGAAGCATCTCTAGGGAGGTTAGGGCTGTCAAGATAGGACAATGAATGAGACTTCACATGTCTTTAGCATCAGTCATGTGCTTCTTCTAGGAGACTCCCCTGAGCAGTGAGTATGATTTTTCCCTGGCCAACATTGGGCGATTAGAAGCTGGTAAGTGTGGCGGTTTGGTGAAAGGGCTCACTGTGGGTGCTGGAACCCTTCCTCATCCTTCCTGTATTCTCAGAGGACAGACTGAGTGGATGGAGTGGGATGGGCTAGAAGAGTTCCTCCTAGAGGGACCCTGATTCATGGCTATACCACTCTTTAACTCTTGACTTCAGTGAATGGCCCTTCCCGAGTCCAGCTCCTCCGACCAGGGTCCCTGCTTAAATTTATCCCTGAGGAGATTCTGATTCATGGCCAAGACTTCCGGCTACTCAGAGTCGGTTTTGAGGCTGGAGGACTAGAGCCTCAGGCCTTTCAGGTAAGAGGTCTTCAACCCAAGAATCCCTCCTCCCCTTAGAATCTTGGGATCCTTTCCCTCGCAATCCCCAATAGTCCCATCTCTCAAGATCCCTCTCATCATTCTCTCTGCTTCTCTCCTCTAGGAAAGACTAAAATGAGAGTATGGTGAGAGTAAAGGCCTGAGGAGTGTAACTGTGGATGAGTGTCTTCCTTTGAAAAACAGGGAGGGTTGGACAAGATTATTCCCAAGATTCCTCCCAGCACTACCATTCTGTCATTTTGTGGTTCTAAATGTGTTTTCCTGACTCCAGTGTTCATGACCAGTGGAGGCTCCCTTTGTTAGGGACAGTCTTCACTTTTCTTCTCTATTAGTGGCCAAGACAGTGAAACAACATATGAGCCTTATTGCCTCCTTTTTACTTTAGTCTGAGGCAAAGGATGGGCTGTCCTTTCTTCCACAGGTGACCATGGCCATTGTCCAAGCCAGAGCTCAGAACAGTCTAGCCCAACAGTATGCAGGGATAACCCTGAGCAAGGCTGGTGAGTGAGGGTGCTTTGGGGGTAAGGAAAGGGTAGAGTCTGAAAAGCAGAAGCTGGCTGGAGACAGAAGAGCTAAGCTGTCTCTGGTTCGTCTTCCTCCTCCTCTTGTGCTGACCTCCTGCCCTAGGCCAGAGTTCTGACTCCAGAAAACCACCTATTCCCCTCTTGGAGACAATAGAAGACTGGGAGACTGAGCGGAAAAAGCAGGCAGCCAGGGGCTGGAGAGTCAGCACTGTCAATGAGAGGTTCGACGTAGCCACCAGGTGATGCCCCAGTCCACCCAACCCCGTGCTGCCCCATCAATCTTCCCACGCTACTCTGATCTTCTAGAACTTGGCACTTCCCACAAACTCCAGCCTCCAAGGATGTCCACAAAGCCAGCCCCCTTATCTTCTAGATCTCTAAACCTGAGGTCCTTCAGAATGATGCCTCCTAAGCAACTTCCTTGTAACGACAGGTTTGCATTGTATTGAAGTACTGGGCCAGGCTGTGACATAACTCTCAATTTCACAGCCTCCCCCGTTACTTCTGGGTCCCTAACCGAACTCTGGACAGTGAGGTCAGGAGAGCATTTGGCCACTTCCATCAGGGCCGTGGACCGGTCAGTGTGGGGATGATGGTAATATTGGGGGATTAGAGGGTCATGGGGTGTTAGGGGTCATTGTGAAGGGAGGGGATCCTTGAGGTCAGTGCTGGGGCAAGGGTAGGGTGGGGCTAGGAGTTTCTCCCTCAGTGATCCTTCTCTCATCCATGTGAAGCGCCTGTCCTGGCATCACCCTGGGGGCAGTGATCTTCTTCGTTGTGGGGGCTTCTATACAGCCAGTGACCCCAACAAGGAGGATATCAGGTGAGGGGAGGTTTGATAAGCAGAATCGAGGGTTAGATGTGAGGGGCAGACACCTTCTCTTACTTTCTGATTCCCTTCCCTCCAGAGCAGTGGAGTCCATGCTTCAGGCTGGGCATTCAGACGTTGTCCTGGTAGACACCATGGATGAGCTGCCTAGTCTTGCAGATGTCCAACTTGCCCACCTGAGGCTGAGGGCCCTCTGCCTGCCTGGTGAGATAAACTTTGACCCCTCACCCCACCTCTAGGTCTGTTGACCCTAACCTGGTTTGCCCTTTTGCCTGATATGGATGAGTACTCCTTCAGCCCAATAATCCTTCGTTTTCCACTCAACTCCCAATTCCCACAGACCCATTGATTTCCTATCTTCCTGATCCCAACATTTTTTTTTTAAGGCAGCTTTATTGAAATATAATTTACATACCATAAAATTCACCCTTCACCCATCTTGAGTGTACAATTCAATGCATTTCATTGTATTTACAATGTTGTACAACCATCACAACTTAATTGTAGAAACCTCATGGCCATTTATAGTTACTTCTCATTCCTTTCCCCATAAGCAACAACTACCCAACTTATTACCCCTTAATTCTGGACCCTGAATCCCCAGTTCTCCTTATCTCTTTGCCCTTCTGACTCCTCTGCACTCTCTCAGATTCATCTGTGGCTGAGGATAAATGGCTCTCAGCTCTGGAAGGAACACGATGGTTGGACTACACCAGGTGCTCCATCTTTTTCTGGCATGATTTATAATTCAAACTTCTGTTAACCTGGACTCCTCAGTCTTCCATTAACTCTCCTTGGTTCCCCAAGAAGACTGTTATTTGTTGCTCCTTAGAAGGTGGGGCAGGGCGGCAGGAATTGGGAGTCCGCCTCCATAGTATCCCATGACCCATCACTCCCTTCCTCTAGGCCTATTCTCTTCTCTTCCTCGCCCACCCTCCAGGTCTTGTCTTCGAAAGGCCAGTGACATCTCAGTCTTAGTGACATCCAGGGTTCGCTCTGTAGTACTTCAAGGTGAGTTTCTTGGGCCAACCCACTCCATTCCTTGCCATTTTTCTTTACTCACCTGACTGGATTCTGCTCAGGAAGGGAGATCTAGAAAGTTTCCTTGTCCCCTTCCAGTGCTGGCATCCTCCTCTCATTTTGCTAGGCACTACTCGTGGGAAGATCCTCTGGAGAAGGAAATGGCAACCCACTCCAGTATCTTGCCTGGAAAATCCCATGGATGGAGGAACCTGGTAGGCTTACAGTCCACAAGGTCGCAAAGAGTCGGACACGACTGAGCGACTTCACTTTCACTCGTGTTTCAGTGCTACTTCTGCCTCCCCATTAAGCTTGTGGTTCCTAACAGAGAGGTTCTCAGCCTTCTGTTCTTGTCCTTCCATCAGTGGATGGGGACTGGGATTGGGGGCGGGGGAAGGAAAATGAGGAAAACTGGTTTGGCATTTGATTCTGCTTCCTACATGTGAAGCTGGGTATTTCTATCTTGGTGGAGTATATGAAGTGAATCACTCAAGGTCTTTGTTTTCTCTTCACTTTTATGTGCCCTCTCAATCCTACCTACCCAAAACTTTCCCCCTCTGTGCCTCTTACTTCCTCTTGCCATGTTTTCTTTTCTCACTCTCTTCTGCCCTAGTTTCTTGGCCTTTCTTTCTTTGTCCCTTATCCCTCTTTATCACCCAGAGCGCGGTGATCGTGATTTCAATGGCCTCCTCTCTTCACTCGTCCAGCTGCTTTCAGCCCCTGAAGCCCGAACACTGCTTGGCTTCCAGTCACTAGTGCAACGAGAGTGGGTGGCAGCTGGACATCCTTTCCTGACCCGACTTGGGGGATCTGGGGCCAGTGAAGAGGTGAGAATGTTTGGGGAGGGTATTAAGAAGTACAGGGATGAGGAAATGACATACTAAAATCCATAGGAGGTGAATTAGGTCCAAATTGGGTCTGAGGTTGGGCTGAGCTTGAAAGGAGATCCAGATGAGGGACCACAACCCCCCACCTCAACTAATTTCCACTCCCTGACCACCTTAGTGTCCCCATTCCCACGTCACTCATCCTCCCCATTTAAGTCCCCACAACCCCTTCCAACCTCTTAAATTTCCCTCTTCTCAGGCCCCAGTGTTTCTCCTCTTCCTTGATTGCGTCTGGCAGCTCCTCCAGCAGTTTCCAGCTGAGTTTGAATTTTCTGAGTTCTTCCTTCTTGCTCTTCATGACAGTGTCAGAGTTCCTGACACCCTTACATTCTTGAGAGACACTCCCTGGGAGCGTGGAAAGCAGAGTGGACAGGTCAGCGACTTGCATTTTTGGCTTTCCCCCACCCATTAAGTACTCTCTGGGAGTCTCCTGGTGGGCTAGTGGTTAGGATTCTGGGCATTCACTGCCATGGCCCAGGTTCAATTACTGGTCGGGGAACTGGGATCCCACAAGCTGTGCAGTATGGCCAACAAAAGAACTACTCTCTGAAGTTTACTCTTGAATATGAAAAGTGGTCTGTGGGTGGGAAAGGGGAAGGAGACTGGTGCTTTCTTTCAGGACCGGACTTTCACCCTACATCTGATTTGTTTCTTTGTGTGTGGCTGTGCTGGGTCCTCATTGCTGAGTGGGCTCTTTAGTTGCAGCGACTGGGGAGTGGGGGCATATTCTCCAGGTGTGGTGCATGGAGTTCTCATTGCGGTGGCTTCTCTTGTTGCGGAGCATGGGGCTCTAAGGTGTGTTGGCTTCAGCAGTTGTGGCATGTAGGCTCAGTAGTTGTGACTCCCAAGCTCTAAATCACAGGCTCAATGGTCGTGGTGCTCAGGCTTAGTTGCTCCAAGGTAGATGAGATCTTTCCGGACCAGGGATCCAACCTGTGCCTCTTGTACTGGCAGGTGGATTCTTTACCACTGAGCCACCAGGGAAGCCTTACATCTGATTCTTAGAGTAACAGATGAGTTTCACGATTTATCTCTAAACTGGGGAGGATTATATATTTTTGTTTAACCTTCCTCTTCTTGTTTCCTCCATCTAGTTCAACAACTATACACAAGTCTATACTGCTGGGTACTCCCAGCCCCTGGCTGGGAACTCTATTAACCCACAGCTATCTGTCTGGGACTGGAATTTACGCTACAGCAATAAACAAATACTACAATTCCATAATCCTGGCTATGACCC
This sequence comes from Cervus elaphus, assembly GCF_910594005.1. Taxonomy (NCBI): domain Eukaryota; kingdom Metazoa; phylum Chordata; class Mammalia; order Artiodactyla; family Cervidae; genus Cervus; species Cervus elaphus. The sequence continues at coordinate 43,530,360 of NC_057834.1, forward strand.
AGAACACTGCCCAGATTCCTGGCTCCCTAGACAGCAGGTAAGGTGTCCAAAGTTCCTAAATTCCTTTGATTTTTCTCACAGGCTCATCCTACTAGATGAGGAGAAGTGATAGTGTCTGAGTTCCTCATTCCCCTTCTGTTAGTTGCCATTTATAGTCCTAACTGTCCCCAGGAAGACAGAAATCCTAGAAATCACAAACGGCATCTTTTTTTATCCTCCTCATTCTTATTAGTCTTCCTGTCTCATGCACACATTTTTATGTTTTCCTAAAATCAACTTTAATCAGTCCTGAGGCCTAGTTTGAAGTATAATCAGGAGAGCAGATAAAGTGTTCTCAGGGGGAGGCTTGTACTTTGATCACCGGTGCAGTGTGCAGTGTGACAGCTGGACATTACTTCATGACCCAGGTTGGAGAAACTGGGGTCATCAGGTTTCTAGGTTGCCAGTTGATTTCCCTTTCCTCCTTAGCCAAGCTTCATGGTTCCGGGCCCCCCCAGTTCTGTGTGGCTCTTCTCTAGAGGGGCCCTGACACCCCTGAATCAACTCTGTCCTTGGCGGGACAGTCCCTCCCTGCTGGCAGTCTCTTCTCGTTGGCTCCCTCGACCTGCTATTTCTTCTGAAAGCCTGGCTGATCAGGAGTGGGGGCTCCCCTCACATTGGGGTGCTTGCCCTTTACCCCCGGGACTGCTGCTGCCTGGATGTCTGGGACCCCAGATCAGGCTCTGGAGACGCTGCTACCTGAGGGGAAGGCCTGAGGTCCAGGTGCGAAGGGAAGACAAAAATTGGGAGTGGGAGAAGGGGTCTGACTGCTGAACCAGATATTCTAGGAGAAACCAGATGTTTCCAGGAGGCAGAAGGGCAAGGGTTTGGGGGACTGGGAAGTGAGATACCATTCCTATTGGTATCAAAGTGGATAGATTTGGGAGTGTGGGAAAACTGCTTCTGGCTTATATCAAGTGGAACCTAGGGCAGAGTTGGAGGGGGAAAGGGAACTAAGAATTAAGGATCCTCTCTGCCTCTCTTCACCCTCTTCCCAGATGGGCCTCTCAGCTCCCACAATCTCTGGTCTCCAGGAGGAGCTATCCCACCTTCAGGAGTTATTAAGGAAATGGACACCACGGATATCTCCCGAGGATCACTCCAAGAAAAGAAACCCAAATACCATTCTCTCCCAATCCTGTTGAAATTGGCTTTCTCACGGGGCAGGACAGAAGGTGGTCTGGGGTGAGGGAGAGTTTTGTCTAATCCTTCGGTTTTTCTTGGACTTCTTGGTGTCTCAGACGGTAAAGGGTCTGCCTACAATGCAGGAGACCAGGGTTCCATCCCTGGGTCGGGAAGATCCCCTGGAGAAGGAAATGGCAACCCACTGCAGTACTTTTGCCTGGAGAATCCCATGAACGGAGGATCTTGTTAGGCTACAGTCCATGAGGTCGCAAAGAGTCGGACACGACTGAGCGACTTCACTTCGGTTTTTCTTACCTCGTCTTGCTGCCTCGGCTTTCATAAACATCACTGACCTGAGTTTCTATTGCAGATAAGCGGTGCTAACCTTATCCAACTCTTACCCTGCCTTGTTTGGTTTAAATAGTTCTTGTCATTTGAAGAATTAAGAAACAAAAACAATCCAGAACACTTCTTTTTTCAGGGCAAGTCCATGCCTTTGGGATGGAAATTTTGGATATCGCGCTGGTAAATTGTGATAATCAGGTATACTGTTTATCAGTGCTAACAAGATGGCCTACAGGCCTCCTTCTCACCTCCTCTTGCTGCTTCTTTAATTCCAATTTCTATTTCTTCCCTTATAGTTTTCAATGGGTATGGAGTATACATGGGACACCCCATCTCTTCCAATTATATATTTTCGTGGTGACATTTCTATTTAAGGAGTTCATTAAAGCACAATATTTATACACGCCGCTGGCATTATTTGTGTCTGATTAAAGGAACCTTAAGTAAGGAAGTGGTGGGAGAGGAGGGAAGGGAATGTGACCCACGCATCGACCATACTACTGCTAAGGAAGTAAGGGGCTGGGTTGCGTGAGGCGCTGCAGGATTCACAATTTAAGGTCCTCTCTTCCGTGCAGACGGGGCAAAGGCACACCCAGATGTTGCTGGGGTTCAGGGTGTGCTCTAGAGGTCGAGGTCGAGGCCTCTGGGCTTCAGTATCAAATCCCCGTCAGCTTCGGTACCACCCCACCTCCGAGCCTCAGGTTCCCCTCACCCTCTATGCAGTGACTAGGCGAGCTCAGACATTCCATAATTCCCTCCCTGAGGAAAAAGGAAATACCTCAAGCCCAGGCCTGGGCTGTGAGGCCGCATCTGTTCAAGGACTGCGGACTGGAGTGGACGGTTGTCCCCACGCCCTGCGTTGAGGGGTTCCTCTGCACACCCTCCTAAGAGGGGAAAAAAGGCTACAAAACACATGAAAACAAAAGTTTTGTTCTCCCAGCTTCTGAAGTGACACTTTCGGGAGCAGTGTGACCCTTTCACTTCTAACATTGCCTTAAAAGACACAGAACCTTTCCTTTTCACGTTCCCCGCCCTATCCGCTCACAGCAGCACTTCTGCACAGGACCGTGGACTGAAGTGCACCACTGCCTCAGCCGCTTCCAGTCCCAGCGTTTTCTAAGATGGCCGAGGCCGCTTCCGGCTCCTCCCCTGCCGCGGCCCCGCCCACCACCTCACGCCAGCCTTCGCCTCGGAAGTAGAAGTAGTGACTGAGGTCAGGGGGCGGGATCGCTGCCTGGAGACGGCGGGAGCGCTTTCGCCATGGCGGCCGGGCCGATCTCCGAGCGAAACCAGGGTGACTGGAGGGGACAAACCCAGAATGGACTCTGGGGGTTTGGGGGACCTCGTAGCAATGTTTCCGCTGGGGCGGGAGATTTTACCTTTCCGAAGGGCGCGAGACTGGTCCCGATGCCTTATGGGGACGGGATGGACAGGCTTGAGGCCTGTAGTTGTGATGCTGTGTCCTAGCCTCTGCTGCCTTCCCACTCAGGAAAAAAAAAAAAAAGAAAGACAAAGAAAAGTTACAGAGTGAACTTGCACCGTAACTCTAAATTAGACTTAAGAATGTCTATTTTCTGAAAAGGAGGAGCTTCTAAAAGCTTAATCTAACGCCTTTTTTTTTTTTCTTACTCTTTGCTCTTCTACCCCATCTCCACCCCCACTTCCTCTGCCTGGGTTCCATCTTCATGTTACCGCTACCTCCTTATTTCCCCTCATCTCTGTCCTCACCTCCTAATCCTGTCCTCCAGATGCCACTGTGTACGTGGGCGGCCTCGATGAGAAGGTTAGCGAACCACTGCTGTGGGAACTATTTCTCCAGGCAGGGCCAGTAGTGAACACGCACATGCCAAAAGATAGAGTCACTGGTCAGCACCAAGGTGAGTACACGGCAAAAAGTGCAGTTATGAATAAGAGGGGACAGACTGCTCCTGGAGGTCCCCAGTGGTGTTAACTGTTTTGGAGTGAGCAAACTAAAGACTTTGTTTCTGGAACTATTCTCAATTGAAGTTGGGATTCTTATTTCTTATCCTTTGTGCTTTAGAAGGCAAATGAGTTATAAACTCGTTTTTAATCACTTCAGTTGCTAACTTCTTCTTTTCCATTTCCCCAGGCTATGGCTTTGTGGAATTCTTGAGTGAGGAAGATGCTGACTATGCCATTAAGATCATGAACATGATCAAACTCTATGGGAAGCCAATCCGGGTGAACAAGGCATCAGCTCACAACAAAAACCTGGATGTGGGGGCCAACATTTTTATTGGGAACCTGGACCCAGAGATTGATGAGAAGTTGCTTTATGATACTTTTAGCGCCTTTGGGGTCATCTTACAAACCCCCAAGATTATGCGGGACCCTGACACAGGCAACTCCAAAGGTTATGCTTTTATTAATTTTGCTTCATTTGATGCTTCGGATGCAGCGATTGAGGCCATGAATGGGCAGTACCTCTGTAACCGCCCAATCACTGTGTCCTATGCATTCAAGAAGGACTCCAAGGGTGAGCGCCATGGCTCAGCCGCTGAAAGACTTCTGGCAGCACAGAACCCACTCTCCCAGGCTGACCGCCCGCATCAGCTGTTTGCAGATGCACCCCCTCCACCATCTGCTCCCAATCCTGTGGTATCATCATTGGGATCTGGGCTTCCTCCACCAGGTAAAGCTTTTGATAAAAAATGTTTGTCTTGGGTTGGGAAGGGTGGGGCCAGGAAGAAGGAAAAAGAACCTGGCAAGGAGGGGACATTGACTCATTAGGTGATGAGAAAGGGGTTGAGGGATGATGATTGTGGTGGGAAGAAAGTTGTTGAGTTTCTCCAGAAGGTGGTTGTTCGAGTCATTTAATGTTGCTTCTGACTTTAGAGAGCTGGGAGGAGGGGAAAAGAGCTCATTCTGCCTGGAGAGGCCAGGATGGAACAGGCTTTCTAAAGGCACTCTCTGCTCACTATCTTTAACTGTTTTTCCGTTTTCTCTATAGGCATGCCTCCTCCTGGCTCCTTTCCACCTCCAGTACCGCCTCCTGGAGCCCTTCCTCCTGGGATACCCCCAGCCATGCCACCACCACCTATGCCTCCTGGGGCTGGAGGACATGGCCCCCCATCAGCGGGAACCCCAGGGGCTGGACATCCTGGACACGGACACTCACATCCTCACCCATTCCCACCGGGTGGGATGCCCCATCCAGGTGGGTGTTCTTTGCTGGGAAGGAGAGGGAAGAGCTTGGTGGAAGAGCTCTGTCAGTACTTAATGCTGCTGTTCTTTGTCCTTTAACAATATTAGATAGTGCCCAAGCTCTCCTTTCTTTCAGACATTCTTTTATGAAAATAAACGCAAGCTACTTTACTGTTTATTTTAACAACCATCATGCTGTCTTCATTTCTTGTTTAAGTTTTACCAAAGAGAACAACAGGCTCTTCTGCATTGGTAGGTGGGTTCTTTACCACTAGCGCCACCTGAGAAGCCCAGGATCTCCTATCCTCATTATTTCACACCTAATTTATTTTAGTAATATCCTAACTGACACTTTGACTCTAGTTATCTCTACTTTGATTGACTATCTTAGAGTAATTTTTCTTAAATACAGATATTCACACACCTTTGCTCATAATTCTACTGTTGTTCCCTTTTACTTACAGAATGAAACCCAAACTCGCTATCATAGCATTCTAGGCGTTGCATGATCTGGCTCCTGCAGCTTACTCCATAACTGCAAGCTGTTTTACTGGTTTTCCTTTAACATACTGTGCTGTTGATCACATTCATGCTTTGCACCTGCTGATTTTTTTCTGCCTGGAATGTTCTTTTCCCACTCTGTTGTCCACCTGAAAAATTCCTGTTCATCCTTAAGAATTAGATCTTTGCTGTGACGGTGTCTCTGTTGTCTTCCCAGATTCTATTCAGTAGAATAATCACGCCATTCTGCAGCACTGTTACAGTGCCTAAATCATGGAAGGAGGGAACGGGCTTCAGGGAGTAGGGAGCGTTGGGTAGTTGGTTGATTTAGTCTCTTGGGATGGAGTCAAGGATAAGGGCACTTTTTACCAGCTTTAATTTCTGTATTCTATCTGATGTCACTTTGTTCATTTTCTTCTCTGTCTTGTTTTCTTTGCCCTCCTGTCTAACTTTCTTTTGTCTCCTTTCTCATTGTGTCTTGTGTCCTCATAGGTATGTCTCAGATGCAGCTGGCCCACCATGGCCCTCATGGCTTAGGGCACCCCCACGCTGGGCCCCCTGGCTCTGGGGGACAGCCACCACCCCGACCACCACCTGGAATGCCTCATCCTGGACCTCCTCCAATGGGCATGCCCCCCCGAGGGCCTCCATTTGGCTCTCCCATGGGTGAGTAGTCTTTAGCCACCTCCCTGATCCTCACATTTTGTTCTTGCAGCTTCTTTTGTCACACCTCTTATCCCCTGCACTTTCTTTTCTTTCTTCTATTTCTTTTCACTGTCTCCCTGTGTATCCTCTCCCTACATTGTCCCAATATGAACTGTCTTCTATTCCTTGTTTTTACTAAGTTTTCCTTTTTTACCTGCAGGTCACCCAGGTCCTATGCCTCCGCATGGTATGCGTGGACCTCCTCCACTGATGCCTCCTCATGGATACACTGGCCCTCCACGACCTCCACCCTACGGCTACCAGCGGGGGCCTCTCCCTCCACCCAGACCCACTCCCCGACCTCCAGTTCCCCCTCGAGGCCCACTTCGAGGCCCTCTCCCTCAGTGATTTCTCATTGTTTTTCCTCCTGTCGTAGCCTCCCAATATCTATTCACTTCCTTGGACCAATCAGAGTTGCTATAGCTCGGAGGGGCTAAGGCGCTAATCCCTCTCAGGCCTTTCTTTTGTAAGTGTAATTTTTTCACAGGAGGCTTCATTATTATTATTTTTTCTATGTTGGCCCTAAGTGTTTTACAAATACCCAGAGAAAATTAAACTAAACTCCTTGTTTATCGTTTGTGGTGCTTAACTTGACAGAATAACTTCTTTTTCTCTGAGAAGAGATGTCAGTATATTGGGAGAAGAACGGTAAGGTAGGAGTGAGGGTGTTTATTCCAAGTTTTAAAGACTTACTCTATAATGTGCTATTGCAAGTGCTGGACTGCTCTGTACTGCAGCACTTGATTCATTACATCAAAGTTATACATAAGATGAAGACCCAGTGTCTGTGGCATAGAGTTATTGTGAGGATTAAGTGAGAAGAGAAGTAAGTTCCTGGAAATAAGATGGCAAAAATAGGAAGTAACATGCACAAAGCTATTCATTGCAGCACTATTTGTAATAACAGATTGGAAACAATTCTCATATCAGTCAGTAGGGAACTGGTTGAATAAACTGGTAAATTTATACAATAGAGTACTAAGCAGCAGTAAAAAGGAATGAGGGAGACTACACACTGATTGAAGAGATCACGAGGCTATATTAAGTGAAGAAAGTAGCATGTAGAACAGAGTGTGTAATGTGTTTTCCTATCTAAAGGGTGACACATAATGTATATTATACATTTGTCTCCATTTTAAAACTGGAAGGCTAGGGCTGCCCTGGAGCTCCAGAGGTTAAGACTGTGCTTCCACTGCAAGGACCACAGATCCAGTCCCTAGTCGGGGAGTTAAGATCCCACATGCTACACAGCCAGAAAAAGGAAGGATAAACCATAAACTAATGGAAATTGATACCCACTGGGGAAAGGGATATGGAGGGAAACTGGATTTCTCAAGCATACTATGTTACTGTGGAACAGTTTATCTTAAATGGTAGCAAAGCAATTGCAATGGGACTAGGAATTCAGTAATCCTTCATTTTCTTTTGTTCTTTATACTGCCAAATATCTTGGGTAAGGGATTTGTATCTTATTCCTATTTCTTTTCTCCTCAATCCTTCCAAACCTGATTTCCATCATATTTAAATCTGTGCTCAGACTTTTAAGTAACTAGATCAAATCCAGTGGCCTATTCTGTCCTTTGCCACATTTAATCCTGTTATATCATCCTCATCTCCAAAGCTCTTTTTGGCTTATGTAACCACGGACTTTCTTACACTCTAGGCAAGAAAAGGTAAGCCTGGCCCTCTTGTTCTTTTGCATCATTCTCATTCAGGTAATGAAGTACACACAAGGGCTCTGCTGGTGGCCGCTGAAGATACAAAGATGAGCAGGGCAGTTCTGCTGTCTGATCATTACCAGGGGGGTGTGAAAGTGTTAGTCACTCAGTTGTGTCTGACTCTTTGTGTCCCCACGGATCATAGCCCACAAGGCTTCTCCGTCCATGGAATTCTCCAGGCAAGAACACGGGAGTGGGTTGCCATTTCCTTCTTGGGCATCTTCCCAATCCAGGGATCAAACCTGGGTCTCCCACATTGCAGGCAGTCTCTACCAGTCTGAGCCACCAGGGCAGTAGACTGATACGTAAGAGATTACTTTGAAACAAAATACTTGGAGAGCGTAAGGAAGGGTATCCAACCTGCCCTGAAAGTCCCAAGAAAATTTCCTGGGAGAATGACAGTTGAATGATCTTGAAGGTTAGAAGCTTCTCAGACAAAGATGAAGGGAAGCTCATTTCAGATCTGTGGGATGCTTTTGAGCAGAAGTAAGAGACCGATAAGTAACAGTGTTTAATGTGCTAAAGCTAAAGCTGTTCAGTGCTGGAGGCAGGGTGAGGTCAGAACCAGTCAGGGAGTGCCCAAAGATTAGTTCTCAGCCCTTCTCACATTGTGGCACAGAGAACATTTCAAACAGCACACAGATAGGATGCTTCAGGCTTTAGACTATTGACTTAAGAATTCTAGCTATCCCAGGCTCTGCCTAGCAGTCCAAAATGCTGAGGGAATTAACATCATTGTCAAGACACGCTGGCTAGGAAGCTGCTCCATGATGGGAAGCCACAGTGGGGATTTAAGCAAGGAGATGGCAGATTTGGTGTTTTAGAATCATGGTTGCACCATAGAGGGTAGATTTGGGGGAGACAAAGACTGTTAGGCTATGCATCTGGCAACAGCTCAGGTGAGAGAGTGTGTGTGTGTGCTCAGATGCTCAGTTGTGTCCGACTTGGCGACCCCATGGACTGTAGCCTGCCAGGCTCCTCTGTCCATGGGATTTCCCAGGCAAGCATACTGGAGTGGGTTGTCATTTCCTCCTCCAGGGGATCTTCCTGACCCAGGGATTGAACCAGCATCTCCTGTGTCTCCTGCATTGGCAGGTGGACTCTGCCACTTTACCATTGGGAAGCCTCTGGTGGGGAGATACTTAAAAAGCAAGTTAGGACTTGGTATCAGATTGGGTACAATTAATAAAGGGAAGAGCGGAATCAAAGATGAGAGTATGCAGCAGGAAGAACTTGGGGAAGCAGGATAAAAATGATAAGCACAATTTTGGGTATGTTGACTTTGAAGTGTGTTGGAAGCTGTGCAGGTTGAGTCATATAGTGGATGTCTGATTACATATGCCAAAAGTTTGAGGGAAGGACTTCTCTGGCGGTTCAGGGGTTAAGACTCTGTGCTTCCCCTGCAGGGTATACAGGTTTCATCCCTGCTCCTGGAACTGAGAGCCTGCATGCAGCACTTACATTGACCAAATGAAAAATTTGGGGGAAGATTAGACATGGTATTTCACATCATGACTGGAGGCCAGGCTTCTGAGTAACAAGGGGACGAACTGACCACCTTAATTTCAAGCAGAGTTCTGCTATATGTGGTCATAAGCTGAGGTCCCAGAAACGCTTGGAACCTGGCATAGCCAGCAGCTGGATCCTGGCCCCACACACCAGAGGCCAACACTGGAGCATCCCCAGGTGTTGGGAAGCTTTGTCTCAGTCTCTGTGTGCTTTCTGCCTTCAGGTTACCTATCAAATGAATGGATTCTTCTGAGATCTCACTTCCTTGACTGGAGATTGAACCTGGGCTGTGGCAGTGAAAACCTGGAATCCTAACCACTAGGCCACCAGGGAACTCCTATGAGGCATTTCTGGCTGTTTTCTGATATCATGTTGATGAATTCACACTGTCATAGAGTAAATTAGTGCCTTTGCTGAATTCCCTACTGTCTTTATTCAAACCACTGTTTTCTCGGGCATTTATTCTCAGAATCATCTCTGAGCTTTTATTCATTCAATGATTCCCGAGTGCCTCCTCTAGTTATCAAGTTTGACTCCCCTAAACTCTCCTTTATCTCTCCACCCTCTGGTTCTTTCAGACTCTAGTGCTCAGCAATTATCTGAACAGAGTACGCCTTGCTACTTCAGTTCACACATCTGTTTGTCTTTTAGTTTTTAGTCTTTTAGTACACCCTCTGACATTTTTTGTAATTGCCCTCCCCCATGCATGAAATTTTAATATCACCAATATGCTATTGTATCTGTATACATACTATGGCCCTTTGGAAGGACACAAACAATTTAACATCTAAGATTCTCATCCCTGTATCAATTTTTGACTTCTTGGGAGGGGGCAATACTACTCCCATTGACAATGCAGGCTCTAGACCATGGGGCCTTAATGTTTGTAGGCCATGGGACAGTCCTTTGAGAATATGACAAAAACTCTGGACCCTACCCAAGAAAAAAATGCATGCATGCATATTTACCCAATATCCTGAAGCAAAAATTCCAGAAGATTCATGGATCCCAATCTAACTATCTCTGCACTAAACTGAATCCCTTAAGAATTCTTAATCATTTTCATTCTATTAATCTGTGTCCCCTGAGAGTGTTGAAAGCTGCCTAATATATATAATAATTGTAAAAATGGTGGTGGTGGTTTAGTTGTTAATTCATGTCCAACTCCTGTGTTCCCATGGACTGTAACCTGCCATGGGATTTCCATGGGATTCCCCAAGCAGGAATACTGAAGTGGGTTACCATTTCCTTCTCCAGGGGATCTTCCTGATCCAGGGATTGAACCCTAGTCTCCATCATTGCAGGCAAATTCTTTACTGACTGAGCCACTAGGGAAGTTCCAACTGTAAGAATAATAATAGCTAACATTTACTGAACTCTTACTACATGCCAGGTACTGAACTGTTTTATATGCACTATCTCAATTAATCCTTAAAACAATGCCTTAGATAGATTTTACTTTTACGATTTTTAGATTTTGCTTTTACACCAATTTTAAGATGGGGAAGCTGACATTAAGTTCCTTGACCAAGATCACATGCTAAGAAGTGGTAGATGTAGTAAATGAAATAAGATCTGTCTGTATGCAGGTCAAGAAGCAACAATTAGAACTGGACATGGAAGAACAGACTGGTTCCAAATAGGAAAAGGAGTACGTCAAGGCTGTATATTGTCACCCTGCTTATTTAACTTATATGCAGAGTACATCATGAGAAATGCTGGGCTGGAAGAAGTACAAGCTGGAATCAAGATTGCCGGGAGAAATATCAATAACCTCAGATACCCAAATGACATCACCCTTATGGCAGAAAGTGAAGAAGAACTAAAGAGCCTCTTGATGAAAGTGAGAGGAGAGTGAAAAAGTTGGCTTAAAGCTCAACATTCAGAAAACTAAGATCATGGCATCTGGTCCCATCATTTCATGGCAAATAGATGGGGAACAGTGGGTTGACTTTATTTTTCTGGGCTCCAAAATCACTGCAGATGGTGATTGCAGCCATGAAATGAAAAGATACTCCTTGGAAGGAAAGTTATGACCAATCTAGACAGCATATTAAAAAGCAGAGACATTACTTTGTCAACAAAGGTCGGTCTAGTCAAGGCTATGGTTTTTCCAGTGGTCATGTATGGATGTGAGAGTTGGACTATAAAGAAAGCTGAATGCCGAAGAATTGATGCTTTTGAACTGTGGTACTGGAGAAGACTCTTGAGAGTCCCTTGGACTGCAAGTAGATTGAACCAGTCCATCCTAAAGGAGATCAGTCTTGGGTGTTCATTGGAAGGACTGATGTTGAAGCTGAAACTCCAATACTTTGGCCACCTGATGCGAAGAGCTGACTCATTTGAAAAGACCCTGATGCTGGGAAAGATTGAAGGGAGGAGGAGGAGGGGACAACAGAGGATGAGATGGTTGGATGGCATCACCAACTTGATGGACACGGGTTTGGGTAGACTCCGGGAGTTGGTGATGGACAGGGAGGCCTGGTGTGCTGTGGTTCAGGGGGTCGCAAAGCATTGGACACGACTGAGCGACTGAACTGAACTGAACTGAACTTCGTAGCCAATTGCTTAGTCACATTATACGATTGTATTTACTGAATAAATACTTGTTGAATGAATGTTTTGCTTTGTGACTTATTGGCTTTCTATATAAGCTATCCCCTCTCTAATTGGATTAAAAGTTCCTTGGGGATAGGAATTTTGATGCTTCACTTGTTAGCATCTCTCACTGGAACTTTATGGTATCTTAGAGAGGCTGTTATTGACCCTCTTATATCCCTCTTTATGCTCCCCATCCTGACAATCTCATGTGTGTGAAGTGGAGGTGGGTGCCTGGTGTTGAGGAGTAGTCAATATTAAAAAATATTTTTTTGGCATGCTATGTGCTTGGCATGCAGGATCTTTAGTTCCCAACCAAGGATAAATTCATGGCCCCTGCGGTGGCAGTGCAGAGTCTTAACCACTGGACCACCAGGGAAGTCCTGAAGAAGAGCCAATTTGATGGGTAAGTGGTGAAAGAAGTTACACAAGAAAGTAGTATAAGGTCGTGATTAAAAACCTTGGAAAGCTCTGAAACCCAGAGCTATCAAGCCAGAGACCTATATACTGTGTGAACCTACATATATGAAGCTCTAGAACAGACAAGTCTATGGTGACAGAAAGGAGATCAGTGGTTGCCAAGGATAGGGAAATTAACTTCAGAATGGCCCAAGGGAACATTTAGGGGCAATGTTCTTTATCTTGATCAGAAGGATGCTTACAGGGAAATATACATTTGTTAAAACACATGGAACTATACACCTAAGATGGATACAAAGAACTCTGCATCTATACTGCCTTTGTTCAAATCCTAGTTTTGCCATTTCTGAGTTGTGTGATTAATCAAGTTACTACTTAACTAATCAGTGCCTCAATGTCATCTGTAAATGGTGATCATTTCATAGGTTAATAGGGGTGAGTTAATTGTTGTAAAGTGGTCAGAAAAGTGCCCAAGTCAGGTAATTCCTCTAACAATGTCAGCCATCATTACTATACACCCATTTATCACCTCCTGCTCCATAGTCTTATTTCCCACACCCAACATAGGCCATTTGTGGAGAAGAGTGGTCTGAGGGGTAGGAACAAGTCTAGACTAAAAGACTTCCCTGGTAGTCCTGTAGCTTAGACTCTGTACTCCCAGTGCAGAGGGCCCGAGGTTCAATCCCAGGTCAGGAACTAGATCCCACATGCCGCAACTAAAAGTTCACATGCCACAACTAAAGATCCCGCATGCTGCAACGAAGATCTAAGATCCCGCATGCCGCAAATAAGACTCGGCACAGCTAAATAAATAAATCAGAGATAAACATTAAAAAAGAAAGACACACACAAAAATCTTCAATATTTTTACTTAAGAAATACTTAGCAGTAGTAGTGTTAGTCGCTCAGTCGTGTCTGACTCTCTGCAACCCCACAGACTATAACCCACCAGACTCCTCTGCCCATTTAATTCTCCAGCAAGAATACTGGCGTGGGTTGCCATTCCCTTCTCCAGAGCATCTTCCCCACCCAGGGATCAAACTTCAGGTCTCTTGCATTGCAGGCAGATTCTTTACTGTCTGAGTTACACAGATCCATAAACAAACAAAACAAATTATTTAAGTATTTCTGTTAAGTATTTCTTAAGTATTTTTACATATACATGTACCTTTTCCACTGCCATTTAGATTACAATGTAGCACATTCCCACCATGTGACCACTATTTTTTTTTCACTGTTTAAGTTGCTTTTTCTTGAACTTTATGTAAATGGAATCATATAGTGTGTACTCTATTTTTTGGGGGGGGGGTTGAGTCTGGCTTCTGTGCTTAGTAGTGAGAGTGCTTGTGAGATCTTTTTATGTAGCTGTATACTACTTTATGCAGCTATATACCCATGGGGTCGCAAAGAGTCAGACACGACTCAGCGACTGAACAACAAATACAGTAGTTCAGTCTTTTAAAGTAGTATTTCCTGTATGGGTCTTCCCCACTGGTTCAGCAGTAAAGAATCCACCTACAATGCAGGAGACATGGGTTTGATCCCTGGGAAGATTTCCTGATGGCAACCCCCTTCAGTACTTTCACCTGGAGAATCCCATGGAGAGAGACGCCTGGCGGGCTACAGTCCATGGGGTCACAAAGAGTGGGACATGATTGAAGCGACTGAGCATGCACTCGTTTGCTATATGAATATGCCACAATTGGTTTATCCAAGTTTTACCATTCTTTGGCTGACAGACATTTGAAGTTTTTGACTATTACAGATAGAGCTGCTGTGGAAAATCTTGTACTATCTTTTTTGTAGGACATATGCACTCATTTCTCTTGGGAGAGTATTTGTTGGATCAGATTTGACTTGTTTTTAAAGGATCACTCTGACTGCTGAGAATAATGGGTTTTAAGTAAGCAAGATTGGAAGTAGGGGAGCCAGTTAGGCTGTTGCAGTATTGAGGTAAGAGATGATGGTGGCTTAGACTAGGGGGCAGGGGTGGAGATGTGGTTGACACAGAATATATTTTAAAGGTAGGGCCAACAAGACTTGCTGATATAGGGATAAGGGAAAGAAAGGAAACAAGGATAACTGTAAGGTTTTTGGCACCTTGGTGAAGAGATGGGAAAGAACTCATTCAGAAGTTTAAGGATATGTTAAGTTTTGAGATGCTTGTTAGATATTCATATGGTTGAATTGAGAGATGTTGAACTGACAGATGATGATTTTGAGTTTGGGCTTGGTGGAAAGGTCTGGACCTTTGGAGATAAAAATGTGGGAATTAATATCATACAGACAGCATTAAGGTCAAGGATCTACTTGAGGTGATCACAAAGAGAGTAGGTGGAAGCAGAGAAAGGCCCTGGACTGAGCCCCTAGGAAACTTAATGTTAATGGACCCAGAAAAGGGGCCCATGAAGGAGTAGCTGGTGAGGTGCATGGGTCCTTGGTTCTAGGGAGAAATGATAAAGTCTTTCCTTAGAACTTGAAAAATATATCCACCCTTTCCCTCTAAGAGTACAAGATTTCTATTTTAGAAATGGATAAGTAATGGATAAGTAGAGAGTATGCAGTTACCTTAAAGAGAAGACATGGCTCCCTGCCAGCAGAATTTGGCTATGACCTAATTGAAAATATTTATATATTTAAATGAAGAATATGTCAACCTGAAGAGAAGTCAGCAGTGAATGCTAGTAAAGGGAGAGTCCCTCAGTCCCATGTCGGCACAGCCTTTCCAAGAGCCATCCTGGAAAGAGTGCTTTAACCAGCAGAGTTAGAGTAGTCCAGGAGCATTGGCAAGACTGCCCACAGCGTAGAGATGGGGGTGGAGAATCGTAGCCAAGAAGAGTTTTCTGAACCCATTGGCACGACTTCTTGCTGGGGATGGCCAGATGCCATTAAAGATACAACTCCTCCTCTTTGGTTATATCAGTGTGCATTTATATGTTGACATTATTGTTGACTTGGTTTAAAGGGAGAGAATGTGCTGGACATGCAGACATGCGTTTTCCTTCAGTGTGAGTGACAGTTAAATTTCTTGTTGTAAATTAACGCTTATGTATTATGACTTTATGTTTTAGTAAATTGTAAACCTTGTTGGCACAGAACAGTATTTCCAAGATGTAGCTTTGTGAAACTCCAGAGACCCACATCTTTGTCAGTGGTAAATTCAATGCCACCTGTGAGGTTGGGGACACACAGCCTGCCAGCCCTCTTCATGTAACGTATCCCAACATTTTGAAACCTCTGTGCTTAACAGAAAAGAATCACACATTATTAAATATAAAAGAGGTCCAATGCAGCATCTACTCTAAGCCCCTCATTTTCCAGATGAGAAAACTGGGGTTCAGAGAGACAGAAAACTTGACCAAGGGCCCACAGCTTATTGGAAGTGAGAACCCTGGTCAGTGCTCTGTCCAAATAACCCCAGGCCTTACCTTGAATAGGTAGACCCACATTCAGTATGAGCATCTCCAAAGCACCCTGCTTCCCTCATCTCTGAAGCAAATATGTTCACCAAGTGGTATGTGTTGGATCTCTAAGCCCAGGTTACTGATACAGAGGCAAAGGAAAGATAAAGGAAAGAATTAAAACCAGTTCACCTCATTCTTGCCCTGGAAGCAGAAGTGTGTGTGTGTGTGTGTGTGTGTGTGTGTGTGTGTGTTAAGAGAAAGTGGGGAAGAGTACTGTGGGAGTTTTTTGGTTTTTTTTTCAGTCATTGTAACAAATACCTAGGGCTTCCCTGGTGGCTCAGTGGTAAAGAATCCACCTGCCAATGAAGGAGATGCAGGAGATCCCTGGGGTCAGGAAGATCTTCTGGAAAAGGAAATGGCAACCCACTCCAGTCTTGCCTGGGAAACCCCATGGACAGAGGAGCTTGGCCAGTTAGTCTATGGAGGTGATAAAGAGTAGATATGACTTACGGACTAAACAACAACAATAAGAAGCAAATAATTGGAAGGGGAGATGCCCAATTGGTCATGCCCCTAAAACCCCTGCATCTTCTCCAACCTCTACTGTCACCAGCAGAACGGAGGACAAGGAGGTCTGATTGGAAATAAATAGTCTGGACTATCTCTGGAAAGAGATAACAAGGATCCAGGAGTTTCCTTCTCCTGCAGTTCAGGATAAAAACCACATGTTGTTATTCTTGCTTCCTGAGACAGCCAGGTAAACTTGGAGTGGGAGCAGTCCAGATTTGGGAGTTTGGCTGGGAACAGTGAGGAAGGGAAAGGGGCGCGATTTGAAGGCAGAGCGAGTCCCTAAAATTCGTGGGTCTTCCCATTCTGGGACTGAGGCGCTGAGGAAGGGGCCGCCTCGTTCACCATCTCCCTTTCTGTCTTCCCACTCGCCTTCCTGACATCAGTATTACTTTCCTTAGATCCTTTAGTCTTTAACTAGGAGGGGCTGGTGTCATCTCCAGCGGCCCCTGTGACAGCCCCCCCAGCTCCCTCACCACCTCTCCCCGGAGCCCCGAGTCCCTCCCCATCCTCTTTTTTCTTCCACCCCCCACCCCCCAACAATGGTCTCTCCCGAAGCTCACTGTGCGGGGGGGCGGGGGAGGGCGGGGGGAGGGCGGAGGCGGGGCCGGAGCCTGTGGGGGGGCAGGTCTGCATTGCTGCTTCCCCCGGTACCCAGAGCAGACGCCGCTGCCGCCTGCCCCGCTGCCGGGACCCCCGCCCTCACCCGGACTCCCTTATCTGGGGGACTCAGCCCAGGTGAGACCCCTCTCTCAGTTTCTCAGCTTCACCCCGCCCCGGGGCAGAAGCAGCCTCGCCTTGCCTTGCAGCCATTTTATCCTCCGATGCTTTGCTTGTGGGGAGGGTGACCGTCCCTCATCAGGGGTGAGGGGATTGCTGGTGGTTTGAATGGACATTTATGGCGGTTGCTGTGCTGATCAGAGAAGGAAATATATATATATATATTTATACATATGTATGGAGGAGGGGTGTTTTTCTCTACCTTAACCAAGTCCATACTACTCTCCTCAGATTTTAACGGGGGTGGGGGCTTGTAAGGTGGAATAGGGTTCCCTCAAACTCCAATTCCCAACTCATCTTCCCCGCCTCCCCCCGCACCGCGTGATAGATGACCTTGGCTGGGGCGGGAGAATATACGCTGCCTCAGTCTGTGCGCCTGGACTTGGGTTGCGGGGTGGGGGGGGGCGGTTGGGTTTGTGGGGGGTGTGTGGGGGGGTTGGTGGAGGAAGGGCAGATGAAGGAGGGAAGGAAGGGAATGGTGAACGGAAGTGTTGGGTAGATAGAGGTGGTGAACAACCAGGCTTGGGGGCACGGTTGGGGGTGGGGCTGGAGGCAGGCAGTCGCTCCGGGGCGGGGGGGGGGGGGGGGGGGTGTTGAGTGCTGATGGGCACCAGTCCAGCAGCAGAATCTAGGGTGAGGGGAGGCGCTGGGAGAATGGGTTCAGTTAGTTCTAGGGGCTCCGCTCTTATACCAGAGTAGGGCAGGATGGGGAGGGTCGCCGCGGATGCTGGCAGGGGCGGTCTCTATGCCTGTACGCGTGAAGGTCTCCCCTTGCATTCTGGTTCCTGCCTCTCCGAATTCCTCCTTGGACGTTCTCGGCTGACACCTTGATCTTTTCCCGTCAGAAGTGTGGAGACTCCATCTTCCAAACCGTAGGGTAGCATGAAGGCAGGGGTGGTGCAGCCTTGGCTGTC
The DNA here is from genome assembly GCF_910594005.1 of Cervus elaphus. Lineage (NCBI taxonomy): Eukaryota > Metazoa > Chordata > Mammalia > Artiodactyla > Cervidae > Cervus > Cervus elaphus. The sequence continues at coordinate 43,548,150 of NC_057834.1, forward strand.
CTGGGGTGGGGATCGAGGCTCAATTACCCAGCAGTGATAGGGAGGGTGCTCCAGCACCTCTCTCCCCCACATCCATGGATGTTTTGGTAAGTGATTGTTTCTAACGACCTTGTCACCTGGGCTAGGGTGGGTTGGGAAATCCAGGTGGCTTCTAAAGTCAGGGGCTTTGATGGAGGTGAGGGGTTCTGGACTTCCCCACCCCACAACCAATCCTGGGCTGAGTTATCCTGAGAGGAAGCCTTTGCTCAGAGTCTTCCGCCTCCCCCCACCCTCTGAAGAAAATCTCCCGGGCATGTTTTCCCATCAGGTGAAGACAGCCGACCTTAAAGGGCCCTGTAACCCTGAATCTTGTCTCCTTTAACCTCTACCTCTCTGAGTCTGTCTCCCTCCCACAAGCTTAGCCACCCTGTGCTGCTTTGGGGGCTAAAAATAGCACCACTTCCTCACCGGCTTGAAGAATTTGTGTTCCTTCTCTCCCTCCTGACCTCCTGGGTTTGTTGGCCCTGGGGGAGCTGGCTGTTGAGCCATCACATCCTGCTGTGGCTCTGGGGCCCTTCTGTACCCTTCCCGTTCCTCTCAGGGGTGAAGAGTGTAAACAAACGCAGGGCATGGCTCCTGCTGGGTCCATCTGCCTGCGTCAGGGTTTGGGTGGAGATCCTAATTGGGAAGGAAAGGTGAGGCAAGCAAATTGCATGCAGAAAGGGGATCCCACTGTTCCCTCTCTTTAATGGGGGATGGTTTGGGCCTTGAACCACAAGGAAAGGAGGTGACATAGGGGTCACTGGTTCTGGGTATCGTGGTCCACTGCTCACATCTGACCTGAGGGGGTAGGGCTCTGCTTTGCCAGTGCTTCTTTCTGAACTACATAGCATTACTTACCCTTTCTGCCTGGGCCACTGTGTGTGTGTGTGCGTGTGTGTGTAAGTGTATGTGTGACATTTAATGAAGGCCCTGGATGGGTGGGAACAGAATGAAGCAGGATATTTTTAGGGGAATGCTCTCTGATCAGAATCTAGTCCTGCTTCCTCTGCTTCTATGAAGGAAGAGGAGCTTCTCCCATGCTTGCCTCTGGAGGATGTCTTTTGTGGGGGAGGGGAGGTCCAAGCCCCCTTCATTCTATATCAGCTCCTACGCAATGCGGTATTTATGGACTCTCTTTTCCTTGACTCCTGGAGGAGGAGCAGAAAGGATTAAGGGGGATTAGAAAGGGAGGCCATGGAGGAAGGAGGTACAACTATAGACCTTAGACGCCCATGTTGGAAATGTATGTGTTTGATTTTCCAACCCTACCCCCGCCAGTGAAAGGGGGTCCATTTATGACATCCTGAAGGAAGGTGGCAAGCCAGTCATCACCTCTTTTTTAGAGTTTGGTCTGCCCTTTTTCCGCATGATCTCAGATTCCAGGTCTCCCTTTTTGCGAGTCTTACATTGTTTGTCTGGAGCATACAATATGGGTCCAGCTGCTGGCATTTGCTTGAAAACAGACAGAGGGGTCTTGGGACTCTGTATTGGGAGGTTACAACAGCATCCAAATGTGACCCCCCCTGCTTTGCCCTTGCTGCTTCTTTCACAGTTTTCAATCTAATAGGAAGCAAAGAAACTAATAGAAGGTCTGTTGTGAGATTAAATTATCACATCAACTTGGAGAAATAGAGATTATTATCCCCAGTTTAAATATAAGGACTCTGAGGCTTAGAGGTGTTCAGGAACCTGCTCAAGATCAGTTAGTAAATGGCAGAGCTGGAATTTCAATTTATGTCATCTGATTGTCATGCGCTTTGCACTGAACCAGCTCTCCTTGCCAGTATCCCTTTCTGCCATTCACCCTAAAGAGCATCCACAGGTGGCTTTTGTTCTAATGTCTTGTGAGGGAGTGGAGGTCATCTTACCACATCACTATCACCATGAAGAGTAATAACTAATATTTATTCATCAGTTGTTATGTGCCAGGCACTATGGTAAAGAGCTTATACTTATTATGTTATTTAATCCTTACTTCCCCCTCTTAAATGAGAGGGAACTAATGCTTTGAGGATCAGAGACATGCTCATGGTCACTTAGTAAGCTTTTGAAGCAGGAAGTCAAATCTAAGTCTGTCTGACTCTGGAAGCTGAGCTTTCACCCACTGAGCTATGTTGGGAGAAGATTCCACCTTATGAAGCCTACAAACATGGAACCTGAGGAAGGACCATGAAAGTCCCATCTTCAGATGCCATCAGTGGTCTGAAGGCAACAGATTGAAGGATTCAGTTGTCCTTCTATAGGTTCCCCCCAAGCTCTGCTCCCAGTAAGAAACCCAGACCAGACTAGAGAAGGGACTTTTGGTTTCTCTATTTCCTCTTTTATCCTTGGCAGACGGTGGTAAAGCAAAGGTCTGATCTTGAAGTGGGGCCAGGGATCAGGAGATGGGCTCGGGTAGGTGATCGTGACTTTGGAGCAAATCCCATGGGTCTAGTCTCCAAGGTCAAAGTAAGGGACGTATACTGAATGGCCCATAGCAGGCCCAGACAGTCATCCTTTTTTCCTGAGGTGGGCTTGAGGCCAGCAGGCCATCTCTGTAACACAAGGCCCAGGTGGGGCTCTGGGTCGGCAGGAGCTCTATATTGGCCTTCTTCAGTGTTTTAAACCTCACAACCTCCTTTTTTCTCCCTCTTATCTTTTTCTAGATCTCCAGAGGCTCCTGGAAGAGAAGTGGCAGCTTTTTCTGAGTTATCCTGGCTCCCCAGCTTAGCCTCCCCAACCTGGCTCCCCCTCCCCTCCCGGTCCCCCCGGTCCCCCTCTTCCTTCCCAATGCACCCAACTGAACTGGGTGTGGGCCAAAGCTCTTCCCTCCCTTCCCCTCCTAGACACTCACTGGCCAGATCCTATATTCTATTCTGTGCCCAGAGTTACTCAAACACACTTTATCTAAGTAACTCCGGGAAGTGGTCTTTCTGACTCCACGAGCCTTTGCGCAGAATCAAAATAAGGAAGGCGGGGGAGATTCAGTGAGGTAGTCCCAAAGCCCCATCATGGAAGAGGGCTTCAGAGACCGGGCAGCTTTCATCCGTGGGGCCAAAGACATTGCCAAGGAAGTCAAGAAGCATGCAGCCAAGAAGGTGGTGAAGGGCCTGGACAGAGTCCAGGACGAATATTCCCGGAGATCCTACTCTCGTTTTGAGGAGGAGGACGATGATGATGACTTCCCTGCCCCTGCTGATGGCTATTACCGCGGGGAAGGGGCCCAGGATGAGGAGGAAGGCGGCGCATCTAGCGATGCCACGGAGGGCCACGATGAGGATGATGAGATCTACGAGGGGGAATATCAGGGCATCCCCCGGGCAGAGTCTGGGGGCAAAGGCGAGCGGATGGCAGATGGGGCGCCCCTGGCTGGAGTGAGGGGGGGCTTGGGTGATGGGGAGGGTCCTCCGGGAGGGCGGGGAGAAGCACAGCGGCGGAAAGAACGGGAAGAGCTAGCCCAGCAGTATGAAGCCATACTGCGGGAGTGCGGCCACGGCCGCTTCCAGTGGACACTGTACTTCGTGCTTGGTCTGGCGCTGATGGCCGACGGCGTCGAGGTCTTTGTGGTGGGGTTCGTGCTGCCCAGTGCTGAGAAAGACATGTGCCTGTCTGACTCCAACAAAGGCATGCTGGGTAAGGCACGCTGCGCTCCGGCGCATCCCGCCCCGAACTCTGCAAAACAGTTCTCTGTACCCGAGAACTGCTCCTGTCCTCACCACTGCATTCCTGGGGACTCTGGTCCCAAGATGTACCCGGGAGGGCTCAGGGTTCCTCTGACCTGCTCTCCGCCTCCCCTCCCCCGACCCTGACACCCTCCTCTGGAGGTTGGGTCATGGTGAGGTTGCTTGTGCAAGAGAAAAGGCAGCTGGGCTGGGGCTGGGGCCTGTAGTTGGGGGGTGGTCTGCTTAGTTCTGTAGGAGACGGCTGTGGTGGGATGGACCCCCATTTAGTGTTTCTTCCAAGTATTTCCTCTTGTTATCCTGATTCCTTCCCCTTTTGGGGGGTACAAGAAGGCAGTATCCAAACTCCCTGATTTAAATGAGGAGAGTCAGTTTGGGGTGGTGGGGGGCTGGGGAGAATCCAGCCAGAGAAGCTGGTCACACTTGTTCTTGGTTAGCATTGGGAATGTTCAGGGGCCAGCGAGTGATCTTTAATGGCCCTTCCTGATGGAGATCCCAAGGGAGGAAATTCCCTAAAAGGGAATCCCTCAGAAGGGATCAGGTCTTGCTCTGTCACCAAGTTGCCACGAGATCTTGGCCAGTTTCCTTCTCCCTCGGGCTGGGCTTGGGCCTGGGTAAAATGCAGAGTTTGGAGTAGATAACTTTTAAGACCAATTCCAACTCTGATTTTATGAAGGAAGAAAGGAACAGGGGAGTTTTGGGACCAGAAGTATTGGAACTGGAAGGAATAAAAAATGGATTTATATGTGGGCTTCCGTGGTGGCTCTGTAAAGAATCTGCCTGTAATGCAGGAGACTGGGGTTTGATCCCTGGGTCGGGAAGTTACCCTGGAGAAGGAAATGGCAACCCACTCCAGTGTTCTTTCCTGGAGAATTTCAGGGACAGAAGAGCCTGTGGGCTACAGTCCATGGGGTCGCAAAGAGTTGGACACAACTGAGTGATTTTCACTTTCACTTTTGTGTGTGTGTGATTTCCTGGGAGGATTGAAGGAACGGAGCCTCTTTCCCAAGGAACATGAGAGACACCTCCTGCAGCTTGGAGGGCATCAAGTCAGAGAGGCTAGAGGGGATCCTGGGAGGGTCTGGGAATCTAGGCAGATCCACTTCTCATTCCAGGCAAGCTAGAGATGGGGGTATTGTGTATGCATGTGTGTGTGTGTGTGTGTGTCTGTGAGGCAGCAAGAGAGTGTGAGCGAGCAAGAAGGAATGAGAGGGAAAGAAAGGAGAATTCTAGGGTTGTCCCCTGTCTGCATCTCTGCCTTTGAACCTCCAGGCTGCAGAGATGACCTTCCATCTTTGCTCATGTAATGCATCCTCTCTCACTTGATCTCATCTCTGGGTAGACTTAGCTCCTACAAGTCCTTCAGATCCTCTGTCCATGCTGCTGTAGTTTCAGCTCATTTAAATGTCTGGCGAGTGGGAGAACCTTGGTGTGTCTGCTCATACCCCTCCTGCCTCTGTTCTTCTCCTTCAGGCCTCATTGTCTACCTGGGCATGATGGTGGGAGCCTTCCTCTGGGGAGGGCTGGCTGATCGGCTGGGTCGGAGACAGTGTCTGCTCATCTCACTCTCAGTCAACAGTGTCTTCGCCTTTTTCTCATCTTTCGTCCAGGGTTATGGCACTTTCCTTTTCTGCCGTCTCCTTTCTGGGGTTGGGTGAGTGTTCCCCTCATGAGCCCCTGGAAGGCAGGGCTGCGCCTTGGTTGCTGTTATACCTCTAGGGCCCTGCATACTGCCAGGCACACCAGCTATACCTCAAATATGTGTGAGCTGAATGAATGAACTCCCCTCCCTTCAGGCCAGTTTCTCCCTGTCCAGGACCTGTCTACTGTCTGTCCAGATTGCCATTCCATATCTGGTTCACTCCTGAGTCTGCCACCCTACCTTTCAGTTCTATTCTGAGTCTGGTTCCCTCAAGAGACCCAGTGGGGCTCAACTTCACCCCTGGGTATCTGTGGTTATCCCCTTCCCAGAGTATAAATATTTCCTGCATTCAACAACAAACCTTGTTCATACCCATACCTGCCAGAACTCTGAAGTCTTGAGCCACCCAACTTCTACACTTCCTCTGCCACCTGCATGTACCCTCTGCATTGTCTCCCAGCTCTCTTCTGGCTTGCTTCCTCAGAATCCTCTTGTTCTTCCTTTGGGGATTTTCCCTCTTTCCTGTGAGTATCAGCTCTCCCTTCCAACTCTGTAGTCATCTTCAAGATTCAATGTTTGTTCCTTACCATTCCCTGAGAACTGCCTGACTGTTTCCCAGGGTCCCAAGGATGGGTGCCTGATGGCTGGTGGTGAGGGAGCTTATAGTGCATGTTGTGAGGAGTAGTTTCTCTTTAAAAGGTTCAGAAGATGAAAGGGACTTGGGGATCCAGAGCAGTGGGGTATGGGATCAGGAATATGGCCATTTTCTAATGCTGAAATTCTTGCAATGCCCTCCAGGATTGGAGGGTCCATCCCCATCGTCTTCTCCTATTTCTCGGAGTTTCTGGCACAGGAGAAACGTGGGGAGCATTTGAGCTGGCTCTGCATGTTTTGGATGATTGGTGGAGTGTACGCAGCTGCTATGGCCTGGGCCATCATCCCCCACTATGGTGAGCAGCCCCCAGAAGATGCACCCCAGACTCTCTCTCCTCTCCTGTGCTCCCTATGGTAGGACCCTACAGCCTTTAGCCTCTCTGCTGACACTGTGACTCTGTCCTTGCCAGGATGGAGCTTTCAGATGGGGTCTGCTTACCAGTTCCACAGCTGGAGGGTCTTTGTCCTCGTCTGCGCTTTCCCTTCTGTGTTTGCCATTGGGGCTCTGACCACACAGCCTGAAAGCCCCCGTTTCTTCCTGGAGGTGATTGGGGCTGGGGCTGGGCTGGGGGGAGGGCAGCAGGGGCTCCTGCGTTCAAACACCCACCATGGGCTGGGTCTGGTCCACGTGGCAGCCTTCCTTTCTCAGGGTCCAAGGTCTGGGGGGCCTTGATTTCACTTCCTTTGTCTTAGAATATGTTTCCAGGGGAGTTCCGTGGGTGTTAAAACCAGAGGACCTGCTTCACCACGGGTGGCTTAGGGTTTTGCAGGCAGGGGTCCTGATCCTGGCCCTGACGTTATGGTTCAAAAGAGGATCCTCCAGCCCACTCATCGCCCCTCCACTTTATCCTGACCCAGCAGGGTGAGGATGCTCCTCCTGCTCTGACTACATACTTGCCCAGCATCTTCATTTCCCCCTTTTCAGTTTCTCTTTCCATTGTGCCAGGGGATCCCCGACTCTTGCCCAAGCCTGGTTATCTCTTGCTGTGCTCCCCCTTGGGCTCTTTCGGAGTGGTTGGTGGATGTGTCCCTAGGTCAGGTTGTGGGAGAGGGATCTGTAGCCCTGGGTCAGGAAGGGGCTGACCCAGATATGGGGATTGTTTCTGTGGCTCTAGAATGGGAAGCATGATGAGGCCTGGATGGTACTGAAGCAGGTCCATGACACCAACATGCGCGCCAAGGGGCATCCTGAGCGAGTCTTCTCGGTAAGCCACAGTCCTCCCCTCAGTCCTCCGAGTGCCCACACCTGGCCCCTCCCTGGACTCCTCCCCTCACTCACATCCACCTTCCTAGGCCACACTGAGATCTCAGTGGGATCTCTTAGGGTATCATGTCTCCCTCCCATCTCCCACTTTGCTACCGCAGGAGAAACTGGGGTACTTGGAAGGGCTGGAAAGTACAGACTAAGTGACTGCTCACTCCTTCTTTTGACCCCAGGTAACCCACATTAAGACAATTCATCAGGAGGATGAGTTGATTGAAATCCAGTCAGACACAGGGACCTGGTACCAGCGCTGGGGGGTCCGGGCCTTGAGCCTGGGAGGGCAGGTAATGGGGGAAGGGATGGTGGAGAGATGGAGAGGAAGGCAGGGCTGGAGCCTGGGTGTGGGGGTGATGGGTGAACTGGAGGGAGGTGGTAGGGCAGAAAAATGAGGATCTGGAGGTGCTAGAACTACTGGCTGGCAGCCGCTGTATGACTTTGTCCTATTCCACCTAGGTCTGGGGGAATTTTCTCTCTTGTTTTGGCCCAGAATACCGCCGCATCACTCTGATGATGATGGGTGTGTGGTTCACCATGTCATTCAGGTGAGGAGCTGGGTGGGGTGGGTCGGAAGTGCTGGATGTGATGGTCTGTGGGTTGGGAGAGAGGTGGAGAAAATGGAAATGAAGGGGATGAATGATGAGGGAAGGTGCTGTTTGGATCCCCTCTGATACTCCACCCGGCTCGTCTACCTCACTCCTTAATCCAACAAACTTATAGGCAGAACAGTATTAAGTTTCTATTCTGTGCCACGTACTCTGCTGGGATGGAATAGATGTGGTCTCAGTCCTCACGGAGATTACATTTTGGTCTAGGAGCCAGACAAACTAGCTGTAATGAGGAGTGCCACGGTGGGGGATGTGCACTGGGAACAGGCGAACGGGCTTCCCGGCCCAGATCGCTGGTAGGCTGGAGAGGGGATGTAAGTCCTGAGGGATGAATAGGAGTTAGGCTGAGGGTGGGATGGGGAAGACTGTTTTATTTAAACAGAAGGTAGAGCAAATGCCTGGGAGGTAAGAATAGGCGGGAAGGTTAGAAAAACATGAAGTCCCCCAGAACCACAGCAGTTGGTGAAAGATGAGATGAGGTGAGAGATGAGGTTGGGGAGATGAGCACGGTCCTAACATGGGCTGACTCCTCTGTTTCTTTCTCCTTCTGGATTGTGTGGTTCTAATCCATGAGCCCTGATTCCATTGCCCTTGACGCTTCAGCTACTATGGCCTGACTGTCTGGTTTCCCGACATGATCCGCCATCTCCAAGCGGTGGACTATGCAGCCCGCACCAAAGTGTTTCCTGGGGAACGCGTGGAACATGTGACTTTTAACTTCACCTTGGAGAATCAGATCCACCGAGGGGGACAGTACTTCAATGACAAGTATGTGGGGATCTTTGGGCTTCACCCCTTCCATCCCTCCTACCCTTTGCCTTTTTTGTGAGCCTGGGGGTTCAGAGACAAGGTGTTTGGGGGCAAAGACCTGTGGTTCTTCTCAATCCTGCAGCTTCCTGTCTTACTTCACTGTTACTTCATGAGTGTTGGAGGAGGGTATAAGAATGAAGGGAAGGTGGCTTTCATCATCCTGGCTTTACAGGTTCATTGGGCTACGTCTGAAGTCAGTGTCCTTTGAGGACTCCCTATTTGAGGAGTGTTACTTCGAGGATGTCACATCCAGCAACACATTTTTCCGCAACTGCACATTCATCAACACCGTGTTCTATAACACTGGTAAGGTGGGATGGCTAGAGGCTGACAGACCAAAGGATTGGGTGGACCCTGAGCTGGAGAAAGGGAACCTTCTTCATTCCCTAACTCAGAGTTCTCAAGCTGAGCTCTTCAGAGCCTTGGAGGTGATAGGGGGGCCTGTTAGTTACTACCAGCAATTACAAAAATCTAATGGTAATTGATCATTTTTCTGTAATAAGTAGAACATCTGATGAAAACATCAAGTTTGCTTTTGGCTAGAATTGAAACAACTCAATATTGTGATATTAATGCACTTTTGAAGAGGGCAAAATCATTCAAAAGAGCAGCCTTGGAAAAAAAAGAAAAAACAATAAAAGGGATATTTGGTGGAGAAAAGGGAGTCAGGGCCTTAATCCTTTGCTTTAACAGGGATTCTCAAACTATATGCACAGGAAGTGCTGGTTTTGTGAGCTAGACTGAGGTTTCCCACCTCTAAATGGAGTGCTAAATGAGTTTTCCTATCTTGCAGGAAAAAATAATGGATAGGACTTCTAAGGCTTTTTAATATTTTGCTCAGTAATTCATCCTAAACTTATGACTCTGCTACTACTTGTAATTAGCTAGAGCAGACAAAAAGAATGAACAAGAAAGCAGTAGACATCATTAAGGAGAAAATATGGAAACAGCCAAGTGCATTGTTTCATTTCTGGTCATTTTGTGACATAAAAGGATCCTAGCTCCTATGGTGATGTCATCTGATATTTTGCCATAGTGTCCTGACTGATTCTGAGAGCCCCGCCTGCTAAACCCCTCAGAGGCACAGCCCTGGGCATGAGCACTAGCAGCCCCCCTCTCACACGTGCCATGACTGTCTGCCCGTCTTGCCTTCGCCCCCAGACCTGTTTGAGTACAAGTTTGTGAACAGCCGTCTGGTGAATAGCACATTCCTGCACAACAAGGAGGGCTGCCCCCTGGACGTGACGGGGACGGGTGAAGGCGCCTACATGGTGTATTTTGTCAGCTTCTTGGGGACGCTGGCTGTGCTTCCTGGGAACATTGTGTCCGCTCTGCTCATGGACAAGATTGGCAGGCTCCGAATGCTTGGTAAGGGCGAGAGGCTGGGTGGTGGTGTGTCACAACTGGCCAGGAAGCTGGGGGGAGGGCATGGCCGTCACCAGGCTTCTCACCTTAGTCTGTGGAAAGCTTAGCCAGAGAAGGGTCTCACGTCTTCTGCTTGGAGGGAGTGGGGGGAGGTGGGGGCTGCATGACCAGGCGGGGTCTGGTGAGGAAGCTCCTCTGGGGATAGGAGGTGGGCAGAATAGCAAGTCTAGGGTACAGGCTTTGGGGTCATGGGTTCTGAATCTCAGCTCTACTGCCTTCTTAGCTAAGTTACTCACCTCTGCGAACCCAGCTGTCTCATCTGCAACATGGCAGTGATGACAGTACCTCTTAGGAGGCTGAATTATTAGTAATGTGTGTAAACCATCCAATTGTGTGGTGCATAGCTTGCACCGAGGAATGGTTGGTAGTGATACTGTTAAAAAAAAGACAATGTAAGTGAGGTTGGAGATAAGGAAGTAGCCTTCCTTTTGGGTACCCTGGCAAAGAGTCTCATCCTGGTCGAAGGGACAGAGTGGGCTGCAGGTGGCTTTCACCGTGGCCACGCTCATGCTGCGTTCTTCCTCCCTGGCTCCAGCTGGCTCCAGCGTGATGTCCTGTGTCTCCTGCTTCTTCCTGTCTTTCGGGAACAGTGAGTCTGCCATGATTGCTCTGCTCTGCCTTTTCGGGGGGGTCAGCATCGCATCCTGGAACGCGCTGGACGTGTTGACTGTTGAACTCTACCCCTCGGACAAGAGGTAACAGGCGTGTGGTGGGGGTAGGGCAGCAGGTTTAGGGCTCAGAGGGCAGGACAGAAATGGGGTGAGGAAGGGGCTGATGGGGAAAAGCATCTTTAAGGGTAAAAGGGTACATATTCCCCTTGAGTTTCGCTTCTAAAAGCTGGTAGCTTTTTTTTTTTTCCAAAGCTGGTAGCTTTTATATTCACTCCTTGAAGTCTTAACTATTAACCTAATTTTTTGGTGTCCCTTCCCCCTTGCCTCCCAATTTATCTGTATTCCCTGGTGTGCACCCCTCCTCTCTAATTGCTCCATCCTTCCTCTCCCTCTTGGACACTGCCCACCCTTCCCCCACAAATCCTCCCATGCCTCTCCCTTTGGCTCCCTCCCCGGCCCGTCCATCCCGTGTGCTGCGCTGGGGGACTCCTGAGCAGGACCACAGCCTTCGGCTTCCTGAATGCCCTGTGTAAGCTGGCAGCTGTGCTGGGGATCAGCATCTTCACGTCCTTTGTGGGAATCACCAAGGCTGCCCCCATCCTCTTTGCCTCAGCTGCCCTTGCCCTCGGGAGTTCTCTGGCCCTGAAGCTGCCCGAGACCCGGGGGCAGGTGCTGCAGTGAGGGAATCTCTGGAGCTTTGCGGGTGGCAGGCACACTGTGAGACCAACAATTCCCTCTTCCCGTTCCCTGCCCTGCCATCCTGGCTGCCAGAGCCCTCGTTCCCCCCTTCCTGTTTAGTGTCTTAGCCATGTATGCGTGAGTGTGTGTGTGTATGTATGTGTGTGCATGTGTGAGACCCCATGGGCAGGGACTACAGGGAAGGCTCCTCCATCCCAGATTTGGGGTGCAGCTCTATTTCCCACCTCTTACCACCCCTGACTTTGCACAAGAGAAGGCTTGGCCCCACCCTTCTCCCCCAGTGTTAGTGAGAGGCCCTTGCTCTTCCCAGCTCCTGGGGCTTTAGAACAGGCTTCCTGCCTTCCCTCTTATTCCCTCTGCCTGGGCTCTGGTGAAACCACAAGCAGGTGGTTATGCCGGGGGCTAGGGCCTGATGTAGACCATGGACCAAAAGAACTTCTTAGAGTTGGAAGGGCCTAGAGTGCCCTCTCATGCCTCCTGTTGGATGCTGGGGAAGTAGCAATAAACCTCAGCCCCCTGGCCTCCAGTTCCCCCTCAATTTGGGCTACAAGAAGCCTGAATTTTATGAAATTAGCTTTCTGATTCTTATTTATTTATATATTAAGTTCTGAGGCAGCTCAGCAGGACTGTGTGTGTGTGAATGCTTGTGTACACTTGTGTGTGTGTGTGTGCTGTGGGGTGGGGGTGTCATTATACTGTCCTAAAATACAAGCCAAGGGTAATTTCAGTGGACACACACACAAGTACCTGCCTCCCACAGTACCTCCCCTAACCTTGTTTCTGAGCCTGGCCTGGGTGGGAGGAGCTTCGGCAGGCTGGGAGAAGAGTCTCATAGTCTAGCGAAAGCCAAGGGCACCTGACAAGGTTCATCTCCTCCCCCTCTCTCAAGAAGCACAGGCCTCCTCTGGTGTGAGAGGCTCTCCCCACTACATAGCACAGACAGGAACAGCACAGCTGCCCTCCCACCTCCAGACTGTCCCCGCAGAGGCAGAGGAGCAGGGGAGGGAAAGAAACCAGTATGTGGTCAAACCAGCAGATCAAAAAGCACAAGGAGCTGGGGAGGGGCAGGAACCGGGCTTTCCCAGCAACTCCTGCAAAGTGGGAAGAGTTTCAGCAGTAAGCCAGGGACCCCTAATGCAGGGACCAGAAGCCTCAGTTTCCCCATCTCACCCTCCCCACAGGATAGCGCCTGTAGGTTAAGCTGCCCCTGCCCCCTGCCCCCACCCCGTGTGGCTGCTTTCTTTGGTGCCCCCGTCCTCCACCCCCCACACTGTAGCTGTGATGTGTTGTAGTTTTTAGCCGTTTGTAAATGTTAAAAAGTTAAAAGAAAAAAAGTGAAAACAAAAAAAGAAAATCCAAATTCAGCCTCCTCATGCTGCGTCTGGTGCCCCCACCCTTTGGTCACTCCCATTTTGTAAAAGTGAACCAGGTGGTGACTGTTTAACTCTGATGTCTGTGCTCAAAGAACTGCCTTCTCCAGTGCCCAGTGTATGAGTGTGTGCCCTCTCTCTTCACCCTTCACTTGCTGGACGCAGCCCTCTGCCCTGCACCTCCCTGGAGGGACCCATCCATCTCCCTTACTCTCCTGGGGAACCCTAAATCCAACTCTGTTAATGTAAAAAAAATTAAATGAAAAATACTGATGAAAAATAAAAAGGAAACAAATCCTTAAAACCTAAAATGGCTAAGTCTGCTTCTTCGCCTCTACCTACATCCACCTTTATTCTGCCTCCTGAGGCAGAAGATGGTGAGCTGGGAAAACTCCTTTCTCCAGACTGAAGGCCAGAGTAACATGATGCATCACATTTACTTCCTGCGTTGGCCTCTATGCTGACCTTTCCACTTTTATAGATGGAGGGCCCCCACAGTTTCCTAGATTTGAAAACTTGGGGTAATGTCCTACAACTTAATAGCAAAACAACTAATAACCTGATTAAAAAATGGGCTAAAGACTTGAGTAGCCATTTTTCCAAACACATAAAATGACCAATAGGTATTGTTCAGTCGTGTCCGACTTCTTTGCAACCCCACGCAGTGCAGCACGCCAGGCTTCCCATCCTTCATTATTGCCCAGTTTGCTCAAACTCATGTCCATTGAGTCGATGCCATCCAACCCTCTCTCCCTCTTCTCCCGCCCTCCATCTTTCCCAGCATCAGGGTCTTTTCCAGTGAGTCGGCTTTTCACATCAGGTGGCCAGTAGGTATATATGTATATAAAAAATGCTCAATGTCACTAATCATCAGGGAAGTGCAATCAAAACCTTAATGAGATACCACCTCATACCTGTCAGGATAGCTATTTTATATATACGTGTGTGTGTGTGTGTGTGTGTGTGTATATATATATATATAGTGAGTGAAGTCGCTCAGTCGTGTCTGACTCTTTGAGACCCCATGGACTGTAGCCCACCAGGCTTCTCCGTCCATGGAATTTTCCAGGTAAGAGTACTGGAGTGGGTTGCCATTTCCTTCACCAGGGGATCTTCCCAACCCAGGGATTGAACCTGGGTCTCCAGGATTGCAGGCAGATGCTTTACCCTCTGAGCCAACAGAGAAGCCTCCAAATAATATATATATATATATAATATAAAGTATTGATGAAGATGGGGAGATAGTGGAACCCCTGCACACTGTTGGTGGGAATACAAAATGGTGCAACCACTCTGGAAAATATGGAAGTTTCTCAAAATTAAAAATAGAACTACCATATGATCCAGCAATCCCACTTCTGGGTATTTACCCAAAAGAACTGAAATCAGGATCCTGGAGAAGTTTTAGCACTCTCATGTTCATTGCAGCATTATCACAATTAGCGAAGACGTAGAAACAACCTGAATGTTCATTGACAAATGCCTGGATGAAAAAAAATTAATATATACATACAATGGAATACTTGCCAGCCTTAAAAAAAGGAAATTCCTCTGTGATAAACCATGAGGACGTTATGTTAAGTGAAAGAAGCCAGTCACAGAAAGATAAATATGCACGATTCTACTTATATGAGTTATCTATAATAGCTGAATAGAATCAGTGGGATGTTGGCTGCTGGGGCAGGGGTGGGGTGGGGAGAGGGACGAAGGGAATTATCAATCAACAGGCCTTAAGTTTCAGCTGAGCAAGATGATTAAACTCGAGATCTGCTGTATGACGTTGTACTTGTCAGTGATAATGTATCATACACATCTCATATTAAGTTTTGCCATAATGAAATAATATTTACAAAAACAAATTTAAAAAATCTAAAAACTCCGCAAATGAAAACAAATAACTTGGGAGTGATATTTCTTGAGAGTAGAACCAACTTCACTCCAAATCCTTTTGTGTCTGTGTTTTTTTTTAAATATAGATTCCAGATTCCATTCTTGATTTGTGGATTCAGAATCCTTTTTTTGGAAAAGAGGTGACCTAGAATCATATTTTAAACAAGCTCCATTGGGAATTCTTATCTGTGAGGAAATTTAAAAACCCTGCCTGAGGGTTACCATTGACTCCCCTTCTCACTGAGGGTTACCATTGACTCCCCTTCTCACTAGTCCATTTCAGTTCTAATCAAATCCTTTTGACTTTTTAAAAATAATAGCTCTCAAATCAACTCCTTCTTTTCCATTTTAACAGCTAAGCTCTCGGCCAAAGTTCTGCCTTCACCATTTGGTTACTCTCCATACCTCCAATTTCCTATGACAACCCACTAACATCACTGCCCCAAAATGCTCTTTGCCATCCTTTTCTCAAAACTCTTCAATGATGACTGCCTACTGCCTAACCAGATGCAGTCTAAACTCTTTAGCCGGAAATAGTAGATAAATGTTAACCAAGCCTTTTCTTTACCAAGTTCTATCCCCACACAGAGATCATCAGAAAATTGCTTCTCTAGACATTACTTGTTCCCCTCAGAATTATGACAACGTTTGGAAGGCTCATAAGAAAAAGGGCTATGTAAAATTTTCTCCATCTTCTAGACTCATTTCCTAGGTTATGATCTTTTCACTGCTTTGGTGCTTGTTTTTTAAAGATTTTTTTTTCCTCACAAGAAATGCAAATCCTTTTGGAAATGGACAGGTTGTTAGAAAGCCAAACATCCCCCAAGTCTGAAGTTCAAATGCATCCGTAACTGCTGTTTTGTCCAATAACTCTGCCCAGGTCAGCTTCTTTGCCCTTGCTTGGGCTCTTTACCCTGTTGGCAACAACTTTCCTCTCTTTTCTGGCTTAACGAAGCTCTTTCTGACTATGCCTAGGCTTCAAGTATCTTTCTTTTCCGAAGAACATCTGTAGCACTGACAGCAAGCCATTAACACCACTGCAATTCACCTCATATGATAATTTCTCTTTTAACGTACAGGATTACTAGTAACTTATATAAAGTCGGGCGATTCCTTAATCACAATTTAAAATGAAACAACAGGGCAGCTTTTGTCTGCCCTCCTTAGCTTAACCTTAATGTGAAATGAATCTCTCCTGAGAATACGCATATGCCAGTTAAATGGGCATATTACATTACTCGTTTCCAACAAATACCAGACTGTATTAAATGGAAGAAAGCCCCAGTAGTTTATTCTCACGCAACGCGTTTGAATCCTGGTCCTCCCTTTCTCCAGGTCCAGGGTTAGGTTCGACTTTTCTTGCTCCCACCTAGGCAGGGGGGGCTTGTGTCCAGTTGAGGGTTCTCCCTCCACTGGGCGGGGGTCCGCGCCTGTATGGCCAGGGCGTGGACTGGCCCAGCCAGCTCTTCTGACAGCGCCTCATGGACCAGCCGATGCCTTTGTAGGGGGCTCAGTCCCTCAAAGCGAGAGCTCACCACCGCCACGCGGAAATGGGTCTCACTGCCCGGTGGGACCGCGTGGCCGCCGCTCTCATTACGCAGCTCCAGCACTTCGGGGTTCAGGGCCTGCTCCAACTTCGTGCGAATGGCAGCCTCGACGGGACCGATGACCCCTGATCCCGCGCTGCCCCGGGACAGACAGACACGGCTGGCCATGGAGAACAGGCGTACGACCAGCTGCCCACTCAGCATCGGCTACGGCAGAGAGAAAGACGGGGGCAGTGAGGGTCAGGACCTCGCTCTTACTACCAGAGTCTCAACCACCCCAGCCCCCGCCTCCGGCCAGCGTCCACCCTGGGAGCCCGTCTAGACGACAGACAGTGAGATGCGAGGCACTGCCCCTTTCCTCTGTGTGACGTGGGGGATTGTGCCCTCCGCCGAGAGCAGCTGAAGGGCGGCGATGATTAGAGAGAGCCCGCGCTTCTAAGGGGATTCGCAAAGAATGAGCTGGAGGTTCCAAGAGTAGGGTGTATGCAACTCCGGGCTTTTGGTTGAGCCACTGTCCCTGTGCCCCCTCCCTGAACCCCAAACTGGACCCTTTCTACCTCGCACTCAGGCTTGGCTACCGCAGTTCCCCCTCTGGGACGGAACTCCTGACAACCCGGGCGAATGTAGATCTCGCGTACAGAGGCACTCTGGGAAATGGAGTCCTCGCTACGCGATAGAACAGGCAGGTGAGGGCTCACGGGAACTGTAGTCTCTGCTTGTCTCTTGAGGTCGTGCGTGTGTGCAGGCTCAGTCACTTTTGTGGTCTTTGCGACTCTTTGCGTCCCTAAGGAGACTGTAGCCCGCCAAATTCCTCTGTCCATGGGATTCTCCAGGCTAGACTATTGGAGCGGGTTGCCATGCCCTTCTCCAGGGGATCTTCCTGACCCAGGAATCGAATCCAGGTCTCCTACATTGCAGGCAGATTATTTATCATCTGAGCTATAGGGAAGATCCAGGTTTCCTGAGTCTTATGCATTGCAGCGCAGACAGATTCTTTTACCGCTGAGCAGCTGGAGAAGACCCTCTTGGGGTCCTAGGAGGTTCTGAACCTGAGACGTTGTGAAGAAAACGAGAATTCCTGCGCAATGGGGATTGATCCGTTTTATTGCCAATAGATCTTGTAGATCGATCCCTGGCTGGGGAAGCTACCCTGAAGTAGGAAGTGGCAACCCACTCCAGTATTCTTACCAGGATAATCACGTGGATCACTGCTGTATACTTAAGCATATATATTCTGAGACAAGGACATTTTCCTATATAACCACAATACCATTACCGCACCTAAGACATTTAACATTTGTTCAATACTATTATCTAATATACAGTTGATATTCAAATCTCCCCAGTTGTCTCATTAGAGCCTTTATTTTTTGAAAGTCAATCAAGGATCATGCATTGCATTTAGCCATCTTTAAATCTGTATTTTGCAAAGCTCCTTGGCTTCAGTGTGAGAACCGTAAAGGAGGTAATGGCACAAGCAGGAAGACCAGTTTGGAGTCTGGTGTAGCAGTCTAGGTGAGAATGTTGATGTCTTGGACCGTGGTGGTGGTGGAGGAGGTGGAGATGGAAAGAAATTGTGGGTACAAGGTATACATTAGGAGGGTAAAACCCATAGCGTGTGGTGATGGGCTAATTATGGGAGGGAAAGTATGAAGGATAATTATCAGCTTTGTGCATCAAGATGGATGGCATTTGTTCCTAAGATACAGAACTTTAGAAGAAGGGTTGGAAGGGTGGGGAAGGGGAAGACTAGGTGTCCATTTCTTTTTGGACTTGAGTTCGAAATGTCTTTATGATATCCAAGAAGATATGTCATGTTGGATATATGGTTCTGTGTGTGTATGCATTTTATTTTTAACTTTTTCTAAAGTGCTTTCAGAGCTACAGAAATTACAAATAACTACAAATTATACAAATAATTCTGTATACTGCTCACCCTGATACCCACATTATCCAAATACTAACATTTTATCATGATTGCTTTTATTTATTCTCTATCTGCACATATATAATTGCGCTCTCTGTTGTGGCTGGGTCTCATCCAATCAGTTAAAGGCCTGAACAGAAAAGGCTAACCCTCTCTGAAAAAGAGTTCTTTCTGGCCTGATTGCCTTTGAACTGGGACACTGGCTTTTTTCCTGCCTTCAGACTTGAACTGAAACACTGGCACTTCCTGGGTCTCCAGCCTGTTGGCTTTTGACTGGCACTACGGCACTGCTTCTCTTGGTTCTCAGACCTTCGGGCTTGAACTGTAACCACACAATCAGCTCTCCTGGGTTTCCAGCTTGCTGACTCACCCTGCAGATCTAGGACTTGTCACCCTCCATTATCATGTGAGCCAACTGCTTATAATAAATCTCTCTCTCTCTTTTGCTTGTTTGCTCTTATATATATCTTTTTGTTCTGTTTCTCTGAAGAGCTCTAATAAAATTTTTTTTCTCACATAACTACAGTATAATTGTCAAATTTGGGACATTAACATTGATACAGTACTACAGATTTTACTGAAAATTTGTCATTGTCCCATAACGTCCTTTATAGAAAATGAAAAAAAAAAAAAATCTGGGCCAGGATCTAGTCTAGGATCACATGCTGTATTCAGTTGTTATGTCTCTGTGGCCTCCATTAATGTGGAATAGTTTCTCAGTCTTTGTCTTTCATGATTGACATTTTTGAGGAGTACAGACCATCTGGGCTTTTCAGGTGGTGCTAGTGGTAAAGAACCCACCTGTCAATGCAGGAAACACAGGGTTTGATTCCTGGGCTGGGAAAATCCCCTGGAGGAGGGCACGGTAACCCACTCCAGTATTCTTGCCTGGAGAAGTCCACGGACAGAGGAGCCTGGTGGGCTACAGTCCATAGGATCGCAAGGAGTCTGACACAACTGAAGTGACTTAGCACGCACACACAGACCATTTATTTTGTTGAATATCCCTCAATTTGGGTTTCTCTAATGTTTCTTTCTGATTCAGATTTAGTATATACACTTTTGGCAGGAAAACTGCAGAAGTGATATTGAATCCTTCTCACTGAGCTAGTAAGGAGGCATATAATTTGCTTTGTCCTATTGTTAATAATTCTGATCAGTTAATTAAGGTATCTCTCAGAAAAAATTGTAAAATATTTTCCATTTGTAATTGTAGGAGATTTTTGAGTCTATGTAATATTCTGTTTGTCATTAAGATTTTGTTTATTAATTTTGGCATCTGAGAAGCAAGAGTTGAAATGAGATCATGGGCAGTGGAGGGGAGGTGGGAAAGTGGGAAGGAGGGGAGTGAAATCACCTGGGAAAAGGTATAAAGAGAGAAAATAAGATTTTCTTTAGAGGAACACTTTGGCTAGTGGCTATATTAGGGGAATAAAAAGAACTGAAGCAAAAAGAAAAGAGCCTTTAGCAGTAGTCTGGTGAAAGATAATCTGAGTGAAGACAGGAAATGGGCTAGAGAGAGAAGTAAAACAATTAGAATGATGTTAAAGAGATGGAATCTTTAGCACTTGTTTTTGGTGAGTGCCTTGTAATTTGTTAATCCAGTGACAGTGGTGGGGAATGGTGGGAGGATGCTTCGTTGGTGACAGGTACTATTCTAAATGAACTCTCAATTCTTGCAACAAGTCCATGAAGTAGCTACTGTTATTACTCTCGCTTTACCATTTTGAGGAAGCAGAGACCCTTACAGGTTAGATAACAAATTAATTAGTCAGTCTATGGTCATAGATCTAGTAAGCAAACTCAGGAGTCAGGCTGCAGAATTTGAACTCTTCACCACTAAGTTATTCTGCCTCCTAATCCAGCATTTTGGCCTCTCAGGTTCCAGCTCTGTACTAGGCTCCTTATATTTAATTCTCATTTATTCTAACAACTCTATTATGGTAGGGTATATTATTTTTCTTTAATTGATGAACTTCTATTGTATCTTCTGTCACTCTGGCTACCATAGTCTACTGTTGATAGCTAGCATCTGGAGAGTGGTTTGTTGACCAAAGGCCAACTATAATTGTTTCACAAATAAGTAAACCAAGGCTCAGAGGAATTTAGGCACTTGCTGCTGAAGGTCACACAGCCACTTATAAAGACATGATTAGAACCAAGGTCGGCCTTACTCAAAGTCTGTGCTCTTCATCCCTCCAAGCACACTACTTCACTAACGAGATTATGGGCTTCATGAAGCAAGCCTTGTTTCCTCCCTATTAGAGGGAGAGCTACAGAGCATATGAGAGGAGTGGAATTAGATTTAACACTTTAGATTTTATCTAGCTATAAATCCTTATTAGATAAGTCCAGATAGGCCAATACCCTACAAATTATATCAGCCTCAATTACTATCTATTGCTCCCTGGAGTTCCTTTCCCAGCATTCTTACCAGAGCCATTAAAATATATAACAGAGTAGGCCATTTATAAAAGCCGAACACCTTCACAAATAGACTGGATCTTAGCCCCTTTAACACCTCTGGGATTTTTAACTGAAAGCAACTGAATTCCTAAGGAGGCAATCTAGTTAATCAAACATTTAGTGCATTCGAGCTCCACTCCATCATTCCAACCATACTGCTTTCCACTTTTCCCCAACTCCACCCTTATCACCCCCATGCTGAGCTGCACATCATTCATGGCACAGCCAGGCCGTCCCACAGCTCCTTGCCATTGCACATAAAGTTGCCTTTGGCAAGAATGCTTTCGGTCTCCTCTTGACCCACAAAGTCGTCCTAATGGTTCCATGAGATATCACCTCCTCTTTCATGAAGCTTCCCTACTCCCACACATATAGCCTCAGTGTATCCACATCTCTTTGTTCATGTCCTGCTGATAGACTTAAAGCATTCTGTCCTGGGCTTTGACCTTGGTCTCACTTCCTTTCTGGGACCACTTCAAGGGTGAGACCATGTCTTCTTCACCTTTAAATCAGGAGTCCTTTATTCCTTCCACCTGGTTCTTAGAAGGGTAATAAACTTTTCTAAACTATTTCTCCAGCTCTCCCTAACAGAGGGAGGAAGCAAGGCTGGGCACAGTGACTTCATGAAGACCATAATCTCGTTAGTGAAGCAATGGACTTGGAGGGATGAAGAGCATAGACTTTGAGTGAGGCCGACCTTGGTTCTAATCATGTCTTTGTAAGTGGCTGTGTGACCTTCAGCAGCAAGTGCTTAAATTCCTCTGAGCCTTTGTTTCCTTAATTGTGAAACAATTTCGTTTGGCCTTTGGTATCCATGGGTTCTGAATCTGAGGATTCAACCAACTGTGGGTAGAAGATATTTGAAAAAAAAAACCCAGAAAGTTTCAAAAAGCAAAACTAGAATTTGCCCTGCCTTGGCAACTATGTACGTAGTTTTACATTTTGTTTACAACTATTTACATAACATTTACGTTGTATTAGTTTAAAGTATGTCTAGATTACTTTTAATACCTATCTGAGAGAATATGTGTAGGTTATATGCAAATACTACACCATTTTATAGGGCTTCCCTGTTGGCTCAGTGGTAAACAATTTGCAATGAAGGAGACCTGGGTTCATCCCTTGGAGCAGGGCACAGCAACCCACTGCAGTATTCTTGCCTGGAGAATCCCATGGACAGAGGAACCTGGCGGGCCACAGCCCATAGGGTTGCAAAGTTGGACACGACTAAAGCAGGGATCTTCCCAACCCAGGGATCAAACCCAGGTCTCTCGCATTGTGGGCGGAGTCTTTACCAGCTGAGCCACAAGGGAAGCCCAAGAATACTGGAGTAGGTAGCCTATCCCTTCTCCAGCAGATCTTCCTGACCCAGGAATCAAACCGGGGTCTCCTGCATTGCAGACAGATTCTTTACCAACCGAGCTATGAGCTAAGCCCAACTTAGCAACTCACACACACCATTTTATGTAGAGACTTGAACATCTTCAGATTTTAGTATCCCCTGCGGGGTCCTGGTACCGAAGTATGACTGTATATCTAAATACTTCATAGGTAGCCCCTAGCACAGGGTTTATCTTATTGAACAAGGGTTCAATGTAATCTCTTTTCCCCTTCATCCTTCCAAGTAGCACAGTGTCACTGTAATGGAAGTAAAAACAGTTCAGAGATCAAAGAGAGTGGGAGGTCAGCTGGCCCCTCAAGCAGGGCCTTGAAGGTACTGGTACCAGAGTTGTTATGGGGTCTGTACTATTTCGTTCTGTGCTCTGTAGGCCTGAAAAGCTGACACTGTTAGAACTTCTGGAGAAGGAAATGGCAATGCACTCCAGTATTCTTCCCTGGAGAATCCCATGGACAGAGAAGCCTGGCAGACTACAGTCCATGGGGTTGCAACAGTCAGACATGACTTAGCGAGTAAACCACCACCATTAGAACTTCCAGAGTTGACTGGCTTCTTGGGGAGAAAGTTACACTAACAAAATACACAAGAAGTTGATGAGTTCAGAATGCAAATTAACTTTTAGTGATAGATAAATCTTCCCATACTAGTTCTTCCCTTCTCAGTTTCATATTTTAACCTTGAAATAGAATAATTTGAAAGTTGTTAATTGAGAGCAGAATCTGAGTTAACAGAGTTGAATAATCTTCGGAAATATTTCACCCCAGCTATGAGAACAAGCTGATGCTTTCACCAAGGAATTCTGTATAATAACTAAACCTTTGTGTCTAGCAAACACATAGTATTAGAGAAACGCAACACATTCCCACTGTAATCGCCCCATTAGATGCTCTGTGGACCATGTCTTTCCATTAATATATGCATCTTCTGAAATGCTATAATCAGTTTGGTTAGAATTATCTTCAGTTACATCCTACTATTGAGGAAGCACTCCCATTACTTTCGACTTGGTGGTTTCATAAATCTACACTAGCATTCTTACCAGGGGTAAGCTCTACAGATAGCTGATATTAACTGTTTTAACTTACAGGGTCAGCTTTCCTCCATTTTCTAGAGGCATCTCATTACAGATGTCTTTGTATCAGTCTCAATTATCTGTGTAGCCATTGCCTGATAGTTAGCATGTACTCAGTAAATGTCAGTTGGGCAAAGCTGAGGATAAAAAGAGGAACACTATAAAAGAGCTCAGGAAGTAAAAATTTAAGTCTATTCTTTTCTCTATAGCATTCTACCTTCTGGCCTTGATAGCGACAAAGTAAAGGAACAAATTAATCCCACTAGAGGATTGTAAGTAAAGAAAAATGTATGGGAAACCCCTGTAAGTTAATGATCATGCAAGAATTCAGGTTTGCTTAACTTCAAAACCAAGCAGGCTTGCTTAGCAACAAAACCACAAAACAAAAACCCCCAAACAATAAAACAATGGTGGCATGAGACCCACATCCTGCCCAGTGAGCTCAGCAAACTGATTCTTAGGACAAACTTCTCTGCACATATTAAAAACAAACAAAAAATATAAGGAAAGGGTGACAAACTGAAACTTGAGATGACTCACCACTTTTAGTATATGTTACTGTCTTTTCCAAACAGGAAAAGGAGTACACATCAAGGCTGTATATTGTCACCTTGCTTATTTAACTTACATGCAGAGTACATCATGAGAAACGCAGGGCTGGAAGAAGCACAAGCTGGAATCAAGATTTCCGGGAGAAATAGCAATAACCTCAGATATGCAGATGACACCACCCTTATGGCAGAAAGTGAAGAGGACCTAAAAAGCCTCTTGATGAAAGTGAAAGAGGAGAGTGAAAAAGTTGGCTTAAAGCTCAACATTCAGAAAACTAAGATCATGGCATCTGGTCCCACCACTTCATGGCAAATAGATGGGGAAACAGAGGAAACAGCAGCTGACTATTTTTGGGGGCTGCAAAATCACAGCAGATGGTGATTGCAGCCATGAAATTAAAAGACGCTTACTCCTTGGAAAGAAAGTTATGACCAACCTAGACAGCATATTGAAAAGCAGAGAGATTACTTTGCCAACAAAGGTCCATCTAGTCAAGGCTATGGTTTTTCCAGTGGTCATGTAAGGATGTGAGAGTTGGACTGTGAAGAAAGCTGAGCGCTGAAGAACTGAGGCTTTTGAACTATGGTGTTGGAGAAGACTCTTGCGAGTCCCTTGGACTGCAAGGAGATCCAACCAGTCCATCCTAAAGGAGATCAGTCCTGGGTGTTCTTTGGAAGGACTGATGCTGAAGCTCCAATACTTTGGCCACCTCATGTGAAGAGTTGACTCATTGATAAAGACCCTGATGCCAGGAGAAGGGGTCAACAGAGGATGAGATGGCTGGATGGCATCACCGACTTGATGGACATGAGTTTGGGTAAACTCCGGGAGTTGGTGATGGACAGGGAGGCCTGGTGTGCTGCAGTTCATGGGGTCCCAGAGTCAGACACAACCGAGCAACTGAACTGAACTGCCTTTTTGCTCATTTTTATCGTGCCGTGACAGTCCCAGGTTGACCATGTAGGGAAGAGAAAACGCCCCTGCGGATGTGGAGGAGGGACTGGTTATGGAAGCTTGATATCCACTCAAGAATGAGGAAGAAGGTAGTCTCCCTGCCCCCCTTTTTCTTTGATTATAAAACTGCAACCCACTTAAATTCTCAGGGCATGGCACCCTCTCATCCTTCCACTTGTAAGCCTCATAAATGCCCTATTTTAATAAATCACCTTTTAATCTATCAATTTGCCTCTTGCTGAATTCTTTCTGCACTTAGACAAAGAATGGAAGCTTGGAAGCTCTGCAGAGCCCCAAAGACATTTCAGCGGTTTCAACTTTGTGGGATATTTAGAAAAGAGTGAAAATGGTGTGCAGATGTAGAACTCCCAGGCATGGGAGGCTGAGGAGGAAGAAATGGAACTTTCAGGAAAGATTTCTCTGGAAGGTTAAGTGGAGGATTGGGCAAAGGAGTCTCTAGGGACTGTTGTTGAGTCTAAGATCATGGAGGAAATGGCTGAAGTTAAAGAAATAACCGTGCATATTATGCTGTTCTCTTTGCGATCCCATGGACTGCAGCACGCCAGGCCTCCCTGTCCATCACCAACTCCCGGAGTTTACTCAAACTCATGTCCATTGAGCTGATGATGCCATCCAACCATCTCATCCTCTGTCGTCCCCTTCTCCTCTCGCCTTCAATCTTTCCCAGCATCAGGGTCTTTTCCAGTGAGTCAGCTCTTCGCATCAGGTGGCCAAAGTATTGGGGTTTCACCTTCAACATCAGTCCCTCCAATGAATACTCAGGAATATTCATGAATATATGCTGTAAGATACAGGAAACTGTAGATGTTAGCTCAGGTACCGGGCAGACTGTTGGTGCAATTCAGGAAAAGAACAAAGAGAGGGGAGCTGGGGGGGGTGGTGGGGTGGTGGTGGGGTGTGTGTGTGTGACTGGATGAGTTTGCTTTTGGCTAGGTTTTGGGTAGGTTATGAGTTATTGGGACAGATAAGTTGAAGTATCCAGTAAACAGGTATATAGGCCTGAGCTTCTGCAACAAGTACTAGTTGAAAGCACGGAATTGGGTACGACTTCAGGAAGACTGAAGAATGGAGGTGCGCGGAAAAGGCGAGTAGGGAGGCAGAGCCGAGCTGAACACTGGGATTTAAACACGGGCAGAGGAAAAGAAGGAAAGACGGAGGGCGACGTTTTGAAGGCCAAGGGAAAGACGCCTTCAAGTTGAGGGCGGTTCGGGACGCCTCCTGGAGATCAAGAGGAAGATGACATCCTATTGTGGGCTTCCCTAGTGGCTCAGACCGTAAGGAATCCACCTGCCTGCAATGCTGGAGACCCGGATTCGATCTCTGGGTCGGGAAGATCCCCTGAGAAGGAAATGGCCCTCGGTTAAACCGGAGTCTGAGGTACAGAAACGGGTGGGGGTGGGGCGAAGCCACACCTCAGGCAACAAAATCGAAAGAAGAGGCCTCAGTAGTTCTACATTTTTTAAGGTAGTCTGGCTTTGACAAGCCAGAAAAGGAGGAACTTAGTAACTTAAGGTTTCAAGGGATAATTAGCTTCAGAATTCGGGACCCTCGAGTGGGAGTAACTGCCATCTGCTAAAGGCTCTCCGCAGCCCTTTAGGATCCTTTCTGGGATTTCCCTTGGTGTAAACCGGAAAAAACCTACCATCCCTAAGCTAGAAAAAAATTACCACTCAGTAAATAAACCAAAACAGAAGAGCGTTTTGTTTGAAAGCCTTCACTTTAAAAACACTGGCATGCAAATAAAGGGCTTTAATGTGGCTCACAACGATTGGTAGGTACTTATAGAAGCCGTCATTTCCTCGTAGCGCAAGATGCAAACGAAGAGTCTGCTTTTCGCTTTCCTATTGGCTGTTCGATCGGACTCCGCTTTAAGCCAATCGAACCACTTCCCTTCACCCCTCCCGGTAGCTCTTATAAATTACATCAAATTGGTTATCCTTGCCATATCCTTCTCCTTGAAAAAGAAGCTGTAACTGCAGTTTTAGCAGTAATGTCAGGCCGCGGAAAGCAGGGAGGCAAAGCTCGGGCCAAGGCTAAGTCGCGCTCATCCCGCGCTGGCCTTCAGTTCCCCGTAGGGCGAGTGCACCGCCTGCTGCGCAAAGGCAACTACGCCGAAAGGGTGGGGGCCGGCGCGCCGGTGTACTTGGCGGCAGTGCTGGAGTACCTGACCGCGGAAATCCTGGAGCTGGCGGGCAACGCCGCCCGAGACAACAAGAAGACGCGCATCATCCCTCGCCATTTGCAACTGGCCGTGAGAAATGATGAGGAGCTCAACAAGTTACTCGGGGGTGTCACTATTGCCCAGGGCGGTGTCTTACCTAACATCCAGGCAGTCTTATTGCCCAAAAAAACGGAGAGTCACAAGCCTGGCAAGAATAAGTAATTAAGAGGCTTGGTACCATCCCCACTCACCCCAAAGGCTCTTTTAAGAGCCACCACCAAAGTGTCAAAATAAAGGGCTGATCACAAAACAGCGCATTAGCTCTTTTTTTGAAAACTTGGGTGGCTCTAAAAAGAGCCTTTGTTCTTTGGTTTACTTTGTAAGGCTTTATTTGCTTTTGGCCTTATGGCTTTCGGTTTTCTTTGGTAATAGAACGGCTTGGATGTTGGGCAGAACGCCGCCCTGGGCGATGGTGACCTTGCCCAACAGCTTGTTCAGCTCTTCGTCGTTGCGGATGGCCAGCTGCAGGTGACGAGGGATGATGCGCGTTTTCTTGTTGTCTCGCGCCGCGTTGCCGGCCAGCTCCAGGATCTCGGCAGTCAGGTACTCCAGGACCGCCGCCATGTAGACGGGCGCGCCGGCCCCCACCCGCTCAGCGTAGTTGCCTTTGCGCAGCAGGCGGTGCACCCGCCCTACCGGGAACTGCAAGCCTGCGCGGGACGAACGCGACTTGGCCTTTGCGCGGGCCTTGCCTCCCTGCTTTCCGCGACCAGACATGGCTAAAGATAAACGTAGTACAGTTAAAGATCAGATCCCCTGGTCAAACGATTTAAAATATCAACGCTTGGAAAGCCTTTATAAGTTTCCCGAGGGGTGGGGTCAGGAACGAGCTTTTCATTGGTCCTAAATTGGCTCCTGAAACGGCCAATAAGGTTAAAGAGTCGGTGTTGTTCTGTAGCTATTACTGATAACGTAAGGTCTCTCCGCGGACCAATGGAAACGTAAGACTTTTGGAGCCTTAATTTGCATGCGGTGGTTATAAATGGATCAGGCCCGCCCATTCTCATACCTCTTTTTTTGCCAAACGGTGTTGTTCCACAATGCCTGAGCCGGCAAAATCCGCTCCCGCGCCCAAGAAGGGCTCCAAGAAAGCCGTCACTAAAGCCCAGAAAAAGGACGGCAAGAAGCGCAAGCGCAGCCGCAAGGAGAGCTATTCCATCTACGTGTACAAGGTGCTGAAGCAGGTGCACCCGGACACCGGCATCTCGTCCAAGGCCATGGGCATCATGAACTCGTTTGTCAACGACATCTTCGAGCGCATCGCGGGCGAAGCGTCGCGCTTGGCGCATTACAACAAGCGCTCGACCATCACGTCCCGGGAGATCCAGACGGCCGTGCGCCTGCTGCTGCCCGGCGAGCTGGCGAAGCACGCCGTGTCCGAGGGCACCAAGGCGGTCACCAAGTACACCAGCTCCAAGTGAGTCCCTGCCGGGACGCGGCGCTCGCACGAGTCGCAAAGCCGCTTGATTTTCCAAAGGCTCTTTTCAGAGCCACCCACCTAATCACCAGAAAAGAGCCTTGTTCACTTGTTTTTTCCTCAGTTCCTCACAAAGTAAGTTACTCTAGTTGGCTAAAAGTAATGGAAGAGGACACACGGAGCTTTTTAAGCCCTTATGACTTAAGATTCCTGGCGCGTGACTGGCTTTGCTTTTGAATCTAGGGCGCGTCTTAACCCTCACTGCTGCTTAGCTTTCGTATGAGTCAGTTCTAAATTAGGATACTGAGACTGCTCCTAGACTTGTGTCCTGGTGACTCTGTTGGGTACGTTTCACCGGTGTTCCAAAACGAAGTGAGTGATTTTAGCTATCCACATTTAAGAAAGAACCCCAGGACACGACCAAGCCCGGGTCTTCCGAACACTGCGTCACAGCCCTGAAGAATTACACGAGTTTGGCAGCTGCGTGGGAGCCGGATCACCAGTTAGGCCCTTGCGATGAGGCTTCTTGTGGACACCGCGGTTCGGGATACTTCGTACTGAGCCCGCGCTGCCTGGTCTCAGCCTTCCCCTGATTGGACATGAATATTCAAAATCTCCCGCCGCTCCGGAATTCATAGGTTCTGGTTTGCTCCGCTCACTTTGGCGCTGTGAGATTCCTGTTATTTCCTGGTTTGTGGATCATTTTTGCTTTTAATTCTTTTCTCGACATATTTAGGCGTCAAGTCACTGCAAGGCGCTAGTCATTTTAGTTTGGTCTCAAACGTCACCTCTCAGACACCTTCGGGAAGTTGCGCCTCTCCTTCCTGTCTCTGGTCCCTCACTATTTTATCTTCCTCCTAGCAGCTGTCAGAAATTGTTTTGCTATTAATAGTTGGTTTTTTCCCCCTTGTTTGCCATTTTCTTGAAGACCTTAACAAACTATTGGTTTAGTTTTCGTCTATATCGTCCCCGCCAACGAGTGCTTGGCACACAGTGGACACTTAAGTACTTACTGGATTAGTATTTGTTCAATTTATTTTTCTGTCCCTCTTCTTTTAAAAATCGCCTTCATGGATGGATGGATGCGGTTCATTTCCATTAGATGTATGTGAAGACATGATGGAAATGTTTCTGAGCTTTCCCAAGTTGGCTATGGTCACCTCAGGGCAACAGCTGGGAGGAGGGCTGTATTTGTGTGTGTGTTTATGCTAAGGAGGAGGTGGCAGTCCTTTATGCTTTTCAGTTTGGTCTAATCTTTTGGATTTTCATTCAATTCAGAACATTGCTCACTGGAAGATCCTTTTCCTTTCTTCATTTATGACACCCTCCTTCCATCCTGATCTTTTGTTCCCCACTGAGATGAACTTTTCATTTACATTCACAGTTTGATTTGCTCTTCAGGCGGCCCTATAAAATAGACGAGGTTGGGGCTTCCCTGGTGGCTCTGGTAAAGAATCCGCCTGCCAGTGCATAAGACACAGGTTCGATCCCTGATCCAGGAAGATCCCAGAGAGGAAAAAAAAAAAAAAAGAGAATGTTAATATTCCTTTAAAAATCAGGTTGAGAGTTGAGTGGTCCACTGGTCATGCAGCTAACATTGTCCAACTTTGTACCCTCAGATGCAAGGACGATTGCATTTTAGTTTTATTTTACTGTAATTATGGAATGTTGTATTTTTCTGTCCAAGCCTTGATTCTGCTGATAATGGCACTGATGGCCTGATCAGCTATTCAACTCTGCTTTTGGATAAGGGGTCCTGGAGTTGATTGCAGGGGCTTCATGAATCCAAATGGACTCCAGACATTATCAGAGACTAAATAAATCTTAATGTTTCTTACATGTGTGTTTTCAAATGTGTGTATATGCTATTATTGTTAATAAATTTACCAGTTAATTTAAAAGCTTGGCTGTATTCTTTTATCAGTAATATATTTTCTAACTAAATAGATAAAATCACTACTGGGTCTAAGCAAATGTATAGAGATGTTTGGCTGCCTCTGACCTGGAAGGTGAATATTTATAAACCATCAACCAAATTTGCTTTTACTACAGAAGGGTATTGGGGTGAAATAGTCTTTTAGGAGGACACTGTTAATGCTTAGTAACTGAAAAATGCATGAGCACAAAATGAAACAAAGGTCATGACCACAAACAAGCACTATAAATAGAGAAAAAATAGTTACTAACAAAGTTTAGAAAACACATTTAGTATGTGTCTCTTGGATGTTTTTCTAGGTCCTTCACACCTATTGACTCATTTAATCCTCACAAGAACTTTATGAAATAGTTACCACTGTTGTCTCCCACTTTACAGATGAGGAAACAGGCATAGAAAGGCTTCTCAGAAACTCTCAAAGAATAGTTAGTTCAATGTTTCAGGGACTTGAGAAAGTAAGATCCAAAGTAAGATCCCTCTCCAAAAACCTGTATTTGTGGCGAAATACTTATGCTTTAAAATTATATCACCTACTTTAATTTCAGGATGCACCGAGGGTATAAGTCTATGATGGAGGTGGTGGCTGAAAGACTTGAGGTGGTAGTAGTGGTGGCTGAAAGTCTCTGTGTGGAGGGCTCTCATTTTCCATTCCAGAGGCCATAGCTCAACTCTGTTTAGTTTGTCCCCATAGTCATAGGATGGAGAAGGCAATGGCACCCCACTCCATTACTCTTGCTTGGAAAATCCCGTGGATGGAGGAGCCTGGTAGGCTGCAGTCCATGGGGTCGCACAGAGTCAGACACGACTGAAGCAACTTAGCAGCAGCAGCGGAGTCATAAGGCTCACCAGCTGAAATACTTTTACTGAGATAAGAGAGCTTTGGTAACTGGTTGTAGGCTCCTCCTGGGCATGATGTTTACTAGGAAGGAAGTTATAAAGTGAGGAAGGGGAAAGAAGTGTTATAGTTGATATTTTAACTCTGGAGACGAGGTGATTATTGATGGTCAGATTTATCCTCCTAAAGAACCTCTTTGATTTCTTCTTTCTCCTTCTCAAACATCTCTATACATTTGATTAGTGAAGTGAAAGTCACTCAGTCGTGTCCAACTCTTTGCCACCCTGTGGACTAGACAGTCGGCGGAATTCTCCAGGCCAGAATACTGGAGTGGGTTGCCATTTCCTTCTCCAGGGGATCTTCCCAACTCAGGGATCAAACCAGGTCTCCTGCATTGCAGCCAGATTCTTTACCAGCTGAGCCACGAGAGAAGCCCAAGTTGGAGTTAGTAACAATACTTGTTATAAAAATACTTGCTTCTACTTAGCACTTAAACTGTTTAGTTGTCCTCTGCTGAGTGGTTTACATGCATTGCCTCATTTAATCTTCACAGCCACCACTTAAGATAGGTTCTGTTCTTATTATTTTATAGGTAAAGGAAATTGAATCTCAGAGAAATTAAATAACTTGTCCAGGATCATTTCAGAAGTAAGTGGTGGAACTACAACCCAATGTACACTTTGATATTCAGGGCCCTCCATAATCTGCTTCTTCCTTCGTTCACAGCTCTTATCTCCTACTGCTATACATACAGGTTTTCTGCTCTATCACCTTCCCCTAAACCCATTTGCTCTTTCCCGGGACCATACTGCACTGCTCTTTCTTTCTGGCCAAGCCAGAGCTTTCTTTCAAGCCAAGGCCATAATCTTCCACCCCAAATGACACCTCTCAATTAATTTCTCTACCTTCATCTCTTCTTTAAAAATAGTAACAAACTGTTTACTACAGTAATTGGCATACAATAAACTGTACATGTTTAAAATACAATTTAAGTTTAGACATATGTATATACCCATGAAAACATCACTACAATCATCATAATGGACATTCCATTCCCCCCCCCCCCACCCTCCATAAAAGGTTTCTTTATGCTCCTTTTATAATTCTTCCCTCCTGGCCACTTCATCAGTGTCCTCCTTTGGCTCTGTTCCTGCCCTCAGGGAACCACTGGTTTGCTTTATATCATTATAGTTTGTATCATACAGTGGGTATCATTTGTATCTGGCTTCGTTCACTCAGCGTAAGATTCGTTCATATTTAGGTGCAGGTATCAGTAGTTCATTCCTTTGTATTGGTGAGTTGTAGTCCATTTTATGGCCTCAATTGATAATTTCAGTCACTTGATGGATAGTTGTGTTGTTTCCAGTCCTTTCTTCACCTTTTCTTTTCTCCCCTCCTTGGCTTCTCCACATGGCAAGTGAGATCTTAGCTCCCCAGTCAGGGATGGAACCTGTGCCCACTCCAGTGAAAGCATGGAGTGTTAACCACTGGACTGCCAGGGAAGCCACCTTCCTCCACTTTTTAATGCATTCCAACTTTGTGTCATGATGGTTCCACAGTAAAATTTCTGCCTTCAAATGGGAAGGAATTCAGAAGGGGGATAAGGCATATACACAAATAGCTATTCTATTCAAGTAGGACAAAGTATTAGGGTTTCACTTCTGTTATCCTAGGCTCAAAATCTCTCTAATCCATTTTATGTCCTGTGACTAAAGTAGTAGACTATAGCACAGACCTGACCGTATCACCTACCTGCTCACAAACCTCCAGTGGCCTGCCTTACAGCCATAGTTTGGCCTTCAAAAGAAAAAAGAAAGGAAGTCTGGATAACTCTGGTCCTTTAAAAAGGAGGCTAACATTGATTACAATATGGCTAATCAGTGACTGTGGCACAGGGAGTAAGCCTGAGGGGCAGCTCTGTTCGGGTTGCAAACTTGACCTCTAGCTTAAAGACTATCCCTGTGACTAGGGCGACTGGGTTTAATCATTCATTTAGTATAGGTGATTGAAAATCTGTATCTGCTTATTTTATAAATAATTATTATCTAGTCCCTGATGGCTCAGTGGTGAAGAATCTGCTTGCCAATTCAGGAGGCGCAAGAGAATTGGGTTCAATCCCCGGGTGGAGAAGATCCCCTGGAGAAGGAAATGGCAACTCATTCTAGTATTCTTGCCTGAGAAATCCCATGGACAGAGGAGTCTGACGGGCTATGGGGTCACAAAAGAGTCGACACGACTTAGGAAGTAAACAACAACCTGGATTGAAAACCAAGGCTGCTTCTCTGCATCAGAATGATTTAGGTTGTCTGGGCAGGAAGAGGATATTTCATGCTTACTGATAAGATTTCACACAAAAAAAGTTCTGTTAATCTAGGATTTTTAAGAGAACATGGTTTCTCAGTGAGTAAGAAAGCTGTGGTCACTCAAGGGGATTCTGATTCTTTGTAGCTACAGTTATATGTCCTTGGGACTTGTGTTTCCTCTAATTCTTTGACTAGATTATCCCAGCCTGATGAATGGCAGAACAGATTTTTTACTTTCTCAGAATGCATGTAAGTGGTATTGTGTTTTATATTTTATTCTATTTTTTACCTTCTCCCTTTCTAACCTATATTTTAAACATTGACCTTTGCCTCTCTACTCCCACCAGACATTTGCATCTCTCTTTGCTATCCATGTTGTGATATAAATGTGCACTCTGTTGACTGAAGTACTGCACTAAACTTCAAGAAGTACAAACAGCACACTTTATCCCCCTCTCTCCCAGTGAAAAGCACCCACATTTGCTCCAATTCCCCAACATCACAAAAATGCTGTTATAAACATCATTGTTCATTCCCTTATATAAACCTAGCCTATCCCTAATTTTGCATTTGAGGTCCCTGAAACTGGTCCTTAATGTCCCTAGCATGAAAAGCTCACTTCTCCTTATTGCCTCTTGTCTGTGCTACATGTTTGTTTTCACCGCCCCTTCTGCCTGGATTACACCACCTTCCTTAGCCCACAATCTGAACATGTCTCAAATCCTAAATATTCTTGAGAACGCACCTCAAATATCACCTCCTACAGGATGGGTTCCCTTGTTTGTTCAGCTGGAATTGACCTTTCCCTCTCGGCTTCCAAAAGCTCAACCTGCATTTCTCTTTATCATCCTCCACAATAGGCCTTCCACTCCTGCTGTTCACATGGGTATCACTTCCCCACAAAGACAGGCATCAGGTTGTGTACAAGAATAGAGAAATTCAGAAGGCATGTTTCAGAGAAATATTGACTTTAAAACATAAGATGACTTTTACTTTATCCTTTGTAGTGTTCTCTAGCCATTGTTTTTTTAGCTATGGGTTGTAACTTATTAGTGGGTTATGAAATTGGTTTTTGATAGAGATCACCTTTTTCCTCCCCTTTTTTAAGAAGAGAAGAGAAAAATATCAGAGTATGTCACAAATAGTAAATATCACTTTGTGAAACCTATTATAATTCATATTCTTTTGTGAATGTGACTAAGAAGCAACGTAAAAGTGTTTCTTACTGGGGGTTGAGGTTAGAAGAGGTCTCTTCTACTGTACTGAAAGGTCACAGAAAATGCCCCTCCAGAATATACCACTTTGGCATATTGATAATTTTGAGCTGTAGTCACTTGCAAAAGAGGATATGTAGAGGCCGACTTTCTGAACTCCCATTAGCTGCCAAAGAACAGATTTTCCAAAAGAAACTTGATTGTCATAACTGCCCTCCCCCAGGAATTAGACTGATCGGGAAAGATTGACTCATCACAGGAGAGGAGACTAGAAGTCAAGACCATACCCAGACCAACTTTGTCACAAACCGTCACATCTCCCTGGTGGCTCAGATGGTAAAGAATCTGCCCCCAATGTGGGATACCCGGGTTTGATCCCTGTGTCAGGAAGATCCCCTGGAGAAGGAAATGGCCACCCACTCCAATGTTCTTGCCTGGAGAATTCCATCGACACAGGAGCCTGACGGGCTACAATCTATGGGGTGGCAAAAAGTAAGACACAACTGTGTGACTTTCGCTTTCATTATACCTCCCATCTATTATTCTGTGGCCTATTCCTTTCCCCTCAAAGGCATTTATTCTCCCTTAAGAGGCCTACATCTCCCATCCCCTTTCCCTATTAAGAATGATATTTAAGTCTGAATTCTAAGTCATCTTGGGGTGTTACTCAATTTTTTTTTTTCCTGAGTACTTACGTATACATGAGGTATACGTATACATGAGGTATATACATGTTAGCAAACTTTTTTTGACATAAATGAGCCTTGTTCACACCTCTTCTGTTCCTTTTTTCGGAAAGGCTGTCACCTGTTTCTGTCCTGTTTTCTTCATGATAGGTTATTTTAGAGGGATGACCATTTTTCTCCCCACCCACAGAAATCCCCACATCCACCTCACACAAATGCAGATGACCAAATTCTAATCAAGAGTGACTTTGGATCGGATTTCCAACCTCTAAGCAGTAGAGACAGCACAGTCTGAAACAGAGGATGTGACAGTAAATGTCTCCAAAGACGAGGAAGGGCACTTTTGGTTTCCAGAACAGAACAGACTTGTTCAAGAGGCCCACAAGCCTCAGCCGATCACCAGGATCCACTGGATCTTTCTGCTTGGGAGGACTGTCGCCGTCACTGGCACCCCTGATTCATCAGCTGTGCTCCCAGGGCTCCTCAGCTACAGCGAACTCAGCTTGCCTTTACAAGCAAAGCAGGCCCTCAACAAATGTTTACAGAGTGAAAAGAAGGATTACAGAAGAGGTCAGGGCAGCCTCACAGACAATAAGAGTATTTTGCTATACCACAAACACTCCCACACCCATTTCTATTGGTCTAGTGGAGCATTACTTTCAGTTAGGCTGCTTTTAGGATGAGAAAATACACAAAAAAAGTGGGAGACGGCCTTGAGGTGTCACGAGCTTAAGTTCTTTGTGCTTCCACATTACATTAGGGGTTACAAAGGCAAGCTGCAGGGCTGTCGGAAGGAATGATGAAGACTCAGTGCACTCGATGTTCACAGGACAAGAAATCAAGAATAAAGGTTTTAAAAAGCAAACAAACATTATAGATGCAATGCTACTATTGGTGATTATTTTGTGCCTATGTTAGCAAACTTCTGTTTGCTTTTTTCTGGTTAATCTCTCTTTTCTGGTTAATCTCTTTTATTATGGGGTCTCACCTAAAAATTGAAAAGGGCAAATTAACTTTCCTCCCCTACAGTACATGTTTTGATGTTATTTGTAGCTATTGTGTATATCACTTTTCCCTGAAACACTGACTCTAATACAAAAAACTAAGAAAAAGGTAAAATACAAAACTTAGATTCAAATTCCATCTTGGCCGTTTTTTAGCTGGGTGACTCACATTCCTAGGTGTCTCGTCTTCACCAGAAAATTTCTTTTCTGTAAGAAAAAAAAAAACCCTCTTCTTCCTTTCCTGGGTTGTTGTGGAATCAAATGAAAGGACATAAGTGAATGGCTTCTGTGATTCATAAGGCACCCAAGAACCCAAATATTCTTAATGTTGGCTGCAGTGTAGCAGAATCTCAAGATGCTAATTATCTAGAGATGAGCTAATGTACTAATTGTTTCCCATGTATTATTAGTCTTTCCACAACATGATTGTACTCTTGCCAAAGGGAATATTTATCAATTAGTGTTCCAAATATTGTTCATCATAATGCTAATTGAGTAATAATTATTAATTCAATGCTGTGTTGAAACTGCTGTATGTATTTTGCATTAACTGTATTTATCTCATTTTATTCCTGTGGTAATTCTATGACGTGTATACATTTATTGTCACTATTTTACAGATATTGAAACTGAGGCCCTGAATTCTTATTCTAGCTTCGTGTCTTTTCTCTTCCAGCTTTTTCCCAGACAAATGAATCCAGGGAACAATCTACTGTTGCCCAGACAGTTCAGACCATCTCCTGGTTAGCAGAGGCCTTTAGCCACGGGCCAAAGACCATCTCCTGGTTAGCAGAGGCCTTTAGCCACGGGCCAAAGACATCTCCCTGTACTGCCCCTCAAACCTGGGCTTCCCCAAGTGGAGATGCAGCCTTCTCTCTAGCCTCTACACTCATAGACACAGGGAGAATTAGTAAAAATGCAGACTCTCACTCTTAGCTTTAATACTCAGGTGTAAGTGACTGACTGAGGGCCTTTTGGAGGTGAAGGGTTCATGGGCACCTAGAGAGGGAAACCAGGGGAAGTATGGGCCTGCTTCCAGAGGTCCATAGAGCTCAGAACTCAGCATCAATTGTGGGTTGAATAGTGTCCCCCCAAAATGTTCAAGTCCACCCAGAAACTCTGTGACTTTATTTGGAAATTCAGTCTTTGCAGACATAACTAAGGGTCTTGAGATTAAATCATCCTGGATTGAGGATGTGATAAGTGAAAGGAAGAGGCAGAGTTGGACACAGAGATTCAGGGAAGAGGGTCATGGGAAGCCAAAGGGAGAAACTGGAGTTATATTGCCAGAGGTCAAGGAACAGAAAGCATGGAAGCTGAAAGGGGCAAGAAAGCATTCTCCCCTAGAAGCTCTGGACAGAGGATGGCTCTGCTAATACTTTGTTTTCAGACTCCTGATTTCCAGAACTGTGAGAATATCAACTTCTATTGTTTTAAGATACCAACTCTCTAGTAATTCTTGGCAGCCCTAAGGGAAAAAGTACAGCATCCTGGCAGCAGTCTGAGTGTGAGCTGTCCTGAAGAGCAAGAAGAGCTTGCCACTGCTACAGACCACAGCAGAATCAACCTGGGCTCTTTCCGCCCTGGCGTGGCCTCAGGGAGCTCTATAGCTGTCCATGGCTAGGAGAGGTCAACCACTGTCTAGGGGCCTTTGGTAACACTTGTGAAGATAGCGATGCCCTGAGGAACTCTGGGTTAAGCTGGTCAAGGGGTTCATGAAGAGGACAATCTGTTTGCTGTGGAAACCAAGACTCCCATTCCAGAAGCCTGTTTTTCTCCTCTACTATCTTCCTACCCTCCCTCCCACCTTTCTTCCAAGTGTACTGCACACTCTGTTCCTGATCACACTCAAATCTCCCTTCCCACAAATTAAAAAAAACCTAGTCTTTCATGAATGACAGGATGGTGTATTATTTTCCCATTCTTAAATTATCACAGATTTAGTGTCTTAAAACAATGCATTTATTCTCTTGTAGTTCTGGAGGCCAGAAGTAAAAAATGAGTCTTAAGGGGCCAAAAATCAAGTGTCAGAAAGACTGATTTCTTCTGGAGGCTCTGCGGAAAGAGTCCATTCCTTGTCTCTTCTAGTTTCTAGAGGCTGCTGGCATTTCTTGCTTCCTGGCCTCATCACCCCATCTCGGCTTCCGTCATTACATCAGTTCCTCCCCACTTAGCCTCCTGCCTCCCTATAATAAGGTCTATTATGGTTACATTTAGGGCCCACAGCAATCAGTGCAAAGAAATAGAGGAAAACAATAGAATGGGAAAGACTAGAGATCTATTCAAGAAAATTAGAGATACCAAGGGAACATTTCATGCAAAGATGGGCTCAATAAAGGACAGAAATGGTATGGACCCAACAGACGCAGAGGATGTTAAAAAGAGGTGGCAAGAATACACAGAAGAACTATACAAAAAAGATCTTCACGACCCAGATAATCACTATTGTGTGATCACTCACCTAGAGCCAGACATCCTGGAATGTAAAGTCAAGTGGGTCTTAGGAAGCATCACTATGAACAAAGCTCTAGTGGAGGTGAGGGAATTCCAGTTGAGCTATTTCAAATCCTAAAAGCTGATGCTGTGAAAGTGCTGCACTCAATATGTCAGCAAATTTGGAAAACTCAGCAGCGGCTATGAGCCTGGAAAAGGTCAGTTTTCATTCCAATCCCAAAGAAAGGCAATGCCATAGAATGCTTAAACTACTGCACAATTGCACTCATCTCACATGCTAGTAAAGTAATGCTCAAAATTCTCCAAGCCAGGCTTCAGCAGTACATGAACTGTGAACTTCCAGATGTTCAAGCTAGTTTTAGAAAAGGCAGAGGAACCAGAGATCAAATTGCCAACATCCACTGGGTCATCGAAAAAGCAAGAGAGTTCCAGAAAAACATCTATTTCTGCTTTATTGACTATGCCAAAGCCTTTGACTGTATAGATCACAACAAACTCTGGAAAATTCTGAAAGAGGTGGGAATACTAGACCACATGACCTGCCTCTTGAGAAATCTGTATGCAGGTCAGGAAGCAACAGTTAGAACTCGACATGGAACAACAAACTGGTTCCAAATAGGTCAAGGCTGTATGTTGTCATCCTGCATATTTAACTTATTTAACTTATATGCAGAGACTCTCTGTGACCCCATGAACTGCAGCATGCCAGGCCTCCCTATCCATCACCAACTCACGGAGCTTACCCAAACTTGTGTCCATTGAGTTGGTGATGCCATCCAACAATCTCATCCTCTGCCTTCCCCTTCTCCTCCTTCCCTCAATCTTTCACAGCATCAGGGTCTTTCCCAATGAGTCAGTTCTTTGCATCAGGTGGCCGAAGTATTGTAGTTTCAGCTTCATCATTAGTCCTTCCAATGAACACCTAGGACTGATCTTTAGGATGGACTGGTTGGATCTCCTTGCAGTTCAAGGGACTCTCAAGAGTCTTCTCCAACATCACAGTTCAAAAGCATCAATTCTTCTGTGCTCAGCTTTCTTTATAGTCCAAATCTCACATCCATACATGACTACTGGAAAAACCATAGCTTTGACTAGATGAACCTTTGTTGGCAAAGTAATGTCTCTGCTTTTTAATATGCTGTCTAGGTTGGTCATAACTTTCCTTCCAAGGAGTAAGCGTCTTTTAATTTCATGGCTGCAATCACCATCTGCTGTGATTTTGCAGCCCCCCAAAATAAAGTCACCCACTGTTTCCCCATCTATTTGCCATGAAGTGGTGGGACCAGATGCCATGATCTTAGTTTTCTGAATGTTGAGCTTTAAGCCAACTTTTTCACTCTCCTCTTTCACTTTCATCAAGAGACTCTTTAGTTCTTCTTCACTTTCTGCCATAAGGGTGGTGTCATCTGGGTATCTGAGGTTATTGATATTTCTCCCGGCAATCTTGATTCCAGCTTGTGCTTCCTCCAGCCCAGCGTTTCTCATGATGTTCTCTCCATATAAGTTAAATAAGCAGGGTGACAGTATACAGCCTTGACCTATTTGGAACCAGTCTGTTTTTCCATGTCGAGTTCTAACTGTTTCTCCCTGACCTGCATACAGATTTGTCAAGAGGCAGGTCAGGTGATCTGGTATTCCCATATCTTCCCAACTCTGGTATTCCCAATTCTCCACAGTTCTTTGTGATCCACATAGTCAAAGGCTTTGGCATAGTCAATAAAGCAGAAGTAGATGTTTTTCTGGAACTCTCTTGCTTTTTCGATGATCCAACGGATGTTGGCAATTTGATCTCTGGTTCCTCTGCCTTTTCTAAAACTAGCTTGAACATCTGGAAGTTCACGGTTCACATACTGTTCAAGTCTGGCTTGGAGAATTTTGAGCATTACTTTGCTAGCGTGTGAGGTGAGTGCAATTGTAGTGGTAGTTAGAGCATTCGAAAGGATACTAGGTCCTTTTGAGTGAGGATTCAGAAGCCAGGGTTTTAGATCCGTCATGACACAAAACATTTCTTGACTATGTAGGCACTGTCAGGATGCTGACCTACAGATGAAAAGGACCAAATGCCCACTCTGAAGGAACTCAGAGTCCAGTGAGGAACTAGAATGATAAACTAATCCTAGAGGACCTGCCAAAATGGAGAACCTGTATGCTTGTTGCTTCCCTGGTGGCTCAGCTGGTAAAGAATCCACCTGCAATGAGGGAGACCTGGGTTTGATCCCTGGGTTGGGAAAATCCCCTGGAGAAGGGAACAGGTACCTACTCCAGTATTCTGGCCTAGAGAATTCCATGGACTGTATAGTCCATGGGATGGCAAAGAGTCAGACACACCTGAGTGACTTTGATTACATGCTTATTGGAACCCGAGGAGAATGCTGCCTTTTGGCTTAAGGAGTGAGATGGTTGTTGTTGGGGGTGGTGGTGGCGGGGCACAGAAGGGAAACGTCACAAGGCTGAAGTCTACAGACTAAACAATAGGCTTACACAGGAGGGGCACATATCTGGACAGAGAAAGGGTTTTGCCAAGTCATGGAAGTAGCTGGGAATTGAAGACACTGGACAGGGCCAGAATAAACTTATGCAACTTCTGCTTACTGAACCAGGGAAAACTGTTTTTTGGAACTCAGGGAAAGCCTTGGAGGCTAAAGCCTTCCTACAAACAAGAGGTCAGGGGCGGCGGGGTGGGGGTGGGGTGGCCGGCTCAGGAAGGCCCTACAGGGTCCTGCTTGGTTTCACTAGGCAAATAGCTAGGTAACATCTAATTAAACCTATATATAAGGTGGTTTATAATTTTGTTTCAATTTTCTAAATTGCTAATAATAGCATTATAATCTTTTCTAGGGTTTATTTTGACTCACACACTGCTTGCCACTTTACGGGAACTGTTTCTTTAAATAATTCCAACCACCACCACCAGGCTAGTCCCATTATCTCCATTTTACAGATGAGGAACTGAGGCCTGGTGAGATGAAGCATCTTGCCACAATCATGCAGGTAGTAAGAGGTAGAACCAGGACTCAAAGTCACGTCTGGGGCCTTGCCCTTAGCCTCTGCCTCTCTGTACTGACTCTTGATGTGTGGGTTCCATTCTGAAGGTAATGGGGTGGAGGGCATGGAAAGACTGTACAGCACATGAGGGACAAGCTCAGCTCTGGCATTGGGTGGAGATTTTTCTCCACTTGATGATAGGAGACAGGTGGAGACTGGGTAAGCAGGTAGAGAAGATTCCGCTGAAGTAGTGGGGCCAAAAACCTGGTGTTCAATCATGCACCCTCTGGCATTTCCCCTCCCAGCTTCCAGTATGTGCCCTTTACTTGGTGTTTCTTGCTTCATGTGAACTTTGGAGCCCCAGTGCCTTGGTCAGAATCCCTTGCCCTAGCTGTGAGAGCTTGGGCAAAATACTCAAAGCTGCCTAGTCTAAAATGAGAATAAACTGTTTACTTCCCTTGCAGGGTTGTCTTGGTGATTAAAAGAGATACAAAACATAAAGCATGGTCAGAGTCCCTGTGATGACCATCTTTGCCTCTTTGGGACACTCTCTTCCTGTGGCCCTCTTGTTTTTCTGGCTGTTCTGTCTCTTGATGTTCTCTTCATCTGTGAGCCCCCATCACTGCTCCTCCTTGCCTGTCTTCTCTTCTGACTCCTGGGTGCATGAGTGCTAAGTCAGTCTGACTCTTTACAACCCTATGGGCTGTGGCCTACTTGGCTCCTCTGTCCATGTAGATCTCATCTAATTCTCTTCCTCCTATTATCCTTATTTCTGTCCATGTAGATCTCATCTAATTCTCTTCCTCCTATTATCCTTATTTATCTCCTAAGGACTTCCCCCAGAGTAGCTCCAGCTGAGCCCCTTTGCTGATTAAATTAATATTCCTAACTCCTGGTGAATGTACTCTAGATGGATAACCGGAATCTCAGCTTTAATCGCAGCATAGGACTTACTGCAGCTTTTTGGTTCCAAAAGCAATTTCTTCTCCCTAAATTCTCCACCTTAGTGAAATCTACCATTATCTCCTGGCTTCTCAAGTCAAGGAGAGGCTCCTCCCTCTCTTGCATTCTCCAAATACCTCTATCACCAAATATTATCAAATTTACTTTCTATAATTCCCTGAAGTCCATCATTTTATCTCTGTCCACTCTTAGCCACTGCCTTAGCTGAGGCCACCGTCAGCTCTGAGCCTCAAAGTCCAACAAACAAGCCAATGCCATGGCCAACTTTTTCTGAAAACATGCTGGACATGATGAAACTTTTAAAAATAATGTGAATTGATTTTTGCTTGAGTTTCTTTTTTGTCATCTGAAATTGGGAAATTATTTAAGTACCTAAAATAATCAAATTTTGATATTGCCATTAAAAATATTGGGTACTACTTCAGCCTAGTTTTGCAAACAATGAAGACATTCCAAAAGTTTTCTATTAGGCTTAGGAAGTTTGACCTTCACAGAATAGCGGTAGGAATGTCAACTTTGTCCTACTGCCCAAAAGGTATCAATGTTTGCTAAGTGGCTGTTGTGTCCTGCAACCCCATGAACTGTAGCCCGCCAGGCTCCTCTGGCCATGCAATTTCCCAGGAAAGAATACTAGAGCAGGTTGCCATTTCCTACTCCAGTGGATCTTCCTCACCCAGGGATGGAAACTGTGTCCCTTGCATCTCCTGCATGATAAGTACATTCTTTACTACTGAGCCAAAGCTGTCACTAAAATGTGGCAGTTTGGGAAGCCCTGAAGACACTGGAGAATTCCTCAGTCCTCCTAGAACATGCTCACGGTGAGAACCAGATTCTGTTGTCATAAGCTTGTGGGGCAAATCCCCAAGATGGCTGCTGATTGGTGAGGCCGTAGTGTCTTGCCGAGGCCTGACCCTCCACTGGGTGAAAAGGATTGGGTCAAACAGGTCTCGCTTTCTCAGAAAGTGAGTGTGCAGACATCAGTTTGCACTGCCTGTTGTTTCTTGGCCTTATGTGAGGACAGGGGCCTTAGAGAGATGAACAGAGTACACTTCCAGAGTTGAGGCCCAGAGCCCCATTATGTAGCAGCCCTGAAGAGAGATCAATTACTCAGGCAAGACCCTGCCCTTAAGGAGTTCACGTGTGTGACAAGAAGCCAGGAAACACCAACCAGGGAGGGCCTCCCCTTTTCCACCAGCAAGAGACCAGTGCTCCTCTCTCTCTCTCTTTCATCATTCTCCATTCACACCCTGTAACTGTTGAGTTTGGTCAGTGAGCACTCCACTGTTGTTGCAGAAGTAACAGAGGTTGTTAGAAAAATGAAGAAGGCAGGACAGACATTTCTGAGAAGCTAGGAACCCCTGAACTGCTTTAGCCATGAGAGATGCCCCCAGACTGACCCCAAATGTCAGGTCCACGGGGAGATCTTAGATACCTGCTTTAAAATCTGATATATTAATAGTATTACTTCAGGAAATATGATCCTTGGGAGGAAAAGCCCTGACATGGACATCTATACACTCAGGGGTCTGCTCAGCCGTTAATGGCTCAGACGTGCTGGAAAGTCACTCATTGTCTGAGAACTTCAGGCTGTAACTTTGCAAACAAATGTCAGTGGATGAGATGCTGGGTGCACACAGGTCACCCCTGCCCAGCCCCGAGTCACTGCTGCTTCTGCTTACAGATCCCGAGGAACCCGTCTTGCAGCATTGGTCTGAGCAGGGAATGAGACCTAGGGCAGCCATAACAAAATACCACAGCCTGGGTGCCTTAAACAACTTAACTTTATTTTCTAACAGTTCAAAAGGTTAGAAGTCCAAGATCAAAATGTCAATAGGGGGACTTCCCTGGTGATCCAGTGGTTAAGAATCCACCTTGCAATGCAGGGGATACAGGTTTGATCCCTGGTTGGAGAACTAAGATCCCACACGCTTTGCAACAACTAAGACCCAATGTAACCAAGTAAATGAAATAAATGAACAAATTAATAGAAGATGATCAGCTGGCTTGATTTCTTCTGAGATGTGTCTCTTTGGCTTGCAGATGGCTGCCTTCTTGTGTCCTCACAAGACTGTCCCTCTGCTGTGTCCTGATCCCCATCTCTCATACAGATACCAATCATTGGATTAGCACCTATCTTAATGACACCATTTTAATCTTAATCACCACTTTAGAGGTCCTATCCCCAAGTAGAGTCACATCTGAGGT
Source organism: Cervus elaphus (assembly GCF_910594005.1). NCBI lineage: Eukaryota > Metazoa > Chordata > Mammalia > Artiodactyla > Cervidae > Cervus > Cervus elaphus. Next base: position 43,592,961 of record NC_057834.1, read on the forward strand.
ACTAGGAGTTAGGGCCTCGACATATGAATGGGTGGGTGGGGGACACAATTCAGCCCACAACAGGGCCTTTTCTGAAAATCTTTGTGAGCCTGGGGCTAAAAACTGGGTACCTGCTGTCAGAAGCTACAGTCCACTCTGCTCTTCTTTGCCCCCCGCCGCCCCCCTCCAACTCCTTGCAAGGGGCAAAAGTTTTCAACAGTGTGTCTACTTCAATTTCTATTCCCCTCAGTGCATTTTCATTCATCTCTGGTAATGCTTTTACCAACTGTGCTGAGACACAAAACCCCCGAACTCTGACCTCTTCAGGTGCAAACAGGCCATACTCAAGGTTAGAAATAGGTGGCTTCTGAGTCTCGTATGGACTCTGCTCTCCACCCCCCGAGGTGAACAGCTTTGTTCCTAAAAGACAGTAAGAGACCTTAGACTTCTGCTGTCATGTGGTGCAGGAATCCACTCCTCTGAGGCAACGTCAAATCTCTGCTCTCAAATCTTGGGGCCGGGGGATGGGTGGAAGGGAGAGGCTCTGTTCTGCCTTCCACTGGTTCAGTGCTGCCGTAAGCTTCAATTCCGAGAACCTTGAGCTGAATAACTTCTCAAATAACTAAACAGAGCTCAGGCCTGTGCACCTCAGGATGTCTCCAGGAAGAATCAGTCTCCTGCTGTGGAGTGGAGAAAAGTACTGACAAGACCGAGTGGTCAGGTAGTGACCTAGATTACGGTGGCCCACGAACCCCGGTCCATTCATCCTCTTCCCCCCGCTGTTCCTTCGGGCAGGTCAAACCCACTAGACTGTCTTAACTGCATGCCCGGCCGGAGACATAAGATCCTTCTCAATCCTTTGGTCTATTCCAGCACAAAGCTAGTGGTACTTGTCTGAGTTGGGTTGGTATTTGAAAGGAGCAAGGTCAAGGACTTAAAATACCAGGCAAAATCGTTCAGGCTTGCGCGGGAATCATGAGAGTGGGGTAAGGGGATGAATAGCATCCGCTAATATTTTCCCTGAGGGAAGGCCTGGCATAACTGACATTCAACCTGCAGCCAGGGTCAGAAATGCCGCACTTTACGCCGCAGAAATGGGCCTGGACCGAGGAGACGATTTCCCTCCCTCCCAAGCGGGAGATCCACGCCGGCGGGAGGGGCACTTTCCGGCGCGGGAGAGGTCAGATCTGCGCCCGGCTCTCAGCTGCCTAAAGAGCCAGCCCGGCCCACTCTAGCCCGCGAATCCTGAGTCACTCCGCCTCGTTTCAACTCGCCTCCCCGGCCCCCACCCACGCTCCCGGGACAAATTCCAATTCTGGGCTACAACCCAGCTCCAAGACTCCCCAGAAGAGCACGAACCTACCGGACGTCTTGGGAGCGCCCAAGGAAGCGGCGGCAACCCGCCAGCCGAGACAAGCACACTGACCCAACTCTGAAGTTACTGACACCCGGGAAGGCAGCAGCAATCAGGGGTTTAGACCGTACAACTGGCCTCTAGCCTGTTTATCTGTTGGGAGTCCAGTGCTTGGCGCGCTCTAAGGTCCTCCCGTCTTGAGCGCGCCCTACGCTCGCGGAGTATGCGAAGGCCTGCCAAGAGAGGGCGGACAAGCGACACAGCCTCTTTCAAGTGTAGTCGTGGGTGGCTCTGAAAAGAGCCTTTGGATTTGATGGAACCTCGAGCCGAGCGCACACTTCTTAAGCCCGCTCCCCGCGGATGCGGCGAGCCAGCTGGATGTCTTTGGGCATGATGGTCACGCGCTTGGCGTGGATGGCGCACAGGTTCGTGTCTTCAAACAGCCCCACCAGGTAGGCCTCGCTCGCCTCCTGCAGCGCCATCACGGCCGAGCTCTGGAAGCGCAGGTCCGTCTTGAAGTCCTGCGCGATCTCGCGCACCAGCCGCTGGAACGGCAGCTTGCGGATCAGCAGCTCGGTCGACTTCTGGTAGCGCCGGATCTCCCGCAGGGCCACGGTACCCGGCCGGTAGCGGTGCGGCTTCTTGACGCCGCCCGTGGCCGGCGCGCTCTTGCGAGCCGCCTTGGTGGCCAGCTGCTTCCGCGGGGCCTTGCCACCGGTCGACTTGCGGGCAGTCTGCTTCGTACGAGCCATAGCGAACCAAGACGCGAACTTACGGGAGCAGCGCCGAGCAGGGAGAGTAGCCAGGGGTGCGGCCGCTGCAGCAGTCTTTATAGGCACAGTCTTTTCCCAGTTGGGCGGGACAATACTTGAAAGTCCCGCGCTGGCTATCCATTGGCTGGGGCGTCATCCTCTTTGGCGCCACTGATTGGCTTGGGCCGGCCCCTCCCTACGCCGCCCCGCCGCCCCACCCCCCGGCCCATCCGCCTCCCTTTCTACTTTCCAGTTTGTCTAGTTTTTCCCCTCCTCGGTTTTCATTAATTTCAGGGTGAGAGTCGTCATATTTGAGAGCAGCTGTGACAATGTTCCTTCTCAGTCCCTTAGAACACACTACCTGCGATACCCTCTTCTTTTCTACGCTAACTCCCAAAATGAAGCTCGACCTTCTGTTTGCAGCACCCCCGCCCCCAGCACCCTGAACGCATTGTTACTTTTTCCAGAGGTCCCCTGGCCTGGCTGGCTGGACGGACGGATCTTGTTTTCCGCCTTTCGGTGCTTCAAAGGTCGGAAAGTTATCTCCCCCGCGGCAGGGCGCGAGATCCCGTTTCCAAAAGCCGAACTGGGGACCTGTACCTCCACCGCTAAGGCATCTTTATCCCTTTAAGACAGTAGACTAAAGTCAAAAGCCCAACCGCCATCCTTTTCAAACCTGCCCGCTTCCTTAACAGACCGGGGTGTCCCAGATGTATGCGTGTGTGACGGAACATCCCGCTGGTACGTGGACCGCAAGTTGGGCAAAGGCCTGGGGAACAAGTGGTGTCGAGCACTAGACATCCGACTCCAAATACAAGCCATCGCGGAGCACTTAGAACTGAAGCGACCGTGGCGCGCTCAAGTCTCCTACCTTCACCTGGCTTAAGCCCTAGGTTTTACGATCGACCACAGCCCAGGCTGGGCTTCCCCGTTTACTAGCGACATGGTTGGAATCGAGAAGTTACTGTTAACAACTCTTTATTTGAAAGCGTGGGTGGCTCTGAAAAGAGCCTTTTGATTTTACAGATGCCTCTTCGGCAGGAGCGCTAGGTAGGGCTTCCGGAGACCGGCCTCACTTGCCCTTTGCCTTGTGGTGGCTCTCGGTCTTCTTCGGGAGCAACACGGCCTGGATGTTGGGCAACACGCCGCCCTGGGCGATGGTGACCTTGCCCAACAGCTTGTTCAGCTCCTCGTCGTTGCGGATGGCCAGCTGCAGGTGACGAGGGATGATGCGCGTCTTCTTGTTGTCTCGCGCCGCATTACCCGCCAGCTCCAGGATTTCGGCGGTCAGGTACTCCAGGACCGCCGCCATGTAGACGGGCGCGCCGGCCCCCACGCGCTCAGCGTAGTTGCCCTTGCGCAGCAGACGGTGCACCCGCCCTACCGGGAACTGCAAGCCTGCGCGGGACGAGCGCGACTTGGCCTTGGCACGGGCCTTGCCGCCTTGCTTGCCACGACCAGACATGACAGCGTCACCAACTAACAGATGCTCCCGCCAAACGCCCGACACAGTCGCCCTCCACGGCCTCGCTTCACCCTTTTATAGGCAGAACGGCGATTGTCTACGAAGCGCTTTGATTGGCCACAGCACATCCTCGGCCTCGTGACCAATAGGATAGCGCAGTCAGAATCCACTCATTTACATAACCTCGTCTCCCTCGCGAGAGAGCCACTGAAAACTCGCCAATCGCAACGGGGCGTGATCAGAACCTTAATTTGCCTGCAGCCTCTACAAGTACCGAGTCGCTGCTGGGCAGCCCGGGTGCTGCCTGTTTCCGCTAGGTTCTGCAGCTTGTGCTTGCCGTGATGCCTGAGCCGGCAAAATCCGCTCCCGCGCCCAAAAGGGGCTCCAAGAAAGCCGTCACTAAAGCCCAGAAAAAGGACGGCAAGAAGCGCAAGCGCAGCCGCAAGGAGAGCTATTCCATCTACGTGTACAAGGTGCTGAAGCAGGTGCACCCGGACACCGGCATCTCGTCCAAGGCCATGGGCATCATGAACTCGTTTGTCAACGACATCTTCGAGCGCATCGCGGGCGAAGCGTCGCGCTTGGCCCATTACAACAAGCGCTCGACCATCACGTCCCGGGAGATCCAGACGGCCGTGCGCCTGCTGCTGCCCGGCGAGCTGGCGAAGCACGCCGTGTCCGAGGGCACCAAGGCGGTCACCAAGTACACCAGCTCCAAGTGAGTCCCTGCCGGGACGCGGCGCTCGCACGAGTCGCCCAGCCACTTGACGTTCTAAAGGTTCTTTTCAGAGCCACCCACCTTCTCAGGGGAAGAAGCTGTCATCTTTTTACTTCATTTTTGTTGTCTGTTACGGTACTTTTTTGTACCGCCGATTCTTTTTCTAGTAAGAACTGGCCTTTCTCTTAGGTTGAAGAGGAAGAACTCCGGATAGGACCGAGTTTTGTCGATCGGTCCAGAACTAGCTAGAGGAATCAATCGTTCACTCATACAAGTAACTTACCTTTTCCAGTGAAACCGTGCGAGATGGGTGGTCAGTGTAAATCTACTAACTAGGGGGAGGGGCTGGTGGAGTTAAGCATTAGTTACTTTACAGTAGATCGAGTGGGTCAACTCTTGAGCTCAAAAACCAAATTTAATGTTACTTTAAAAAGCGATATTTTGATACCATGCCCCAGCATGAATAGAAAACTGACAGTGCACCTGGTTATCTTGATTCCGTGTGTCCACTGAAAAATGCACAACCTGGGTTACTAATTGTGTTTTATTCAGTAATTTGTTGTGGACAACAACAAAAGTCCCCGTAGATGGACTTCCCTCGTGGTTTAGATGGTCAAGAATCCGCCTGCAGGGCAGGAGACCTGGGTTTGATTGCCTGGGTTGGGAAGATCCCCTGGAGAAGGGAATGGCTACCCACTCCGGTATTCTTTCTTACGGAATGCTATGGACAGAGGAGGCTGGCAGACTCCAGCCCACGGGGTGGCAAAGGCTCAGACACAACTGAGCAACTAACACTCCTAAGCCCGGGAGACAGCCTTTCAAATAGCGAGCACTGAGGGGCTGTTTGGAGGAGGTAAGGGAGGAACCAGAATATATAGCAGTTTTGCAAAAACAAACCAGGTAGTTGAATATTCATCAGAAACTTCAGCTAAAGAAAAAACCTCAATGAATTTAGCAGTTCTTTATTATGTGTATGGAAAGTTGGAAGAGCAGGCTGACTGACATCATTCCTTGATACACACTTTCACTATCTAGGACCAGTATCCTGTTTTTCTCCATCCTGAATCCCAGGATGACTAGGGTGGCTGCAGTGGCTGATGGCTTGATGGCCACATCCTTTGATTACAGACATGGCAGGTGACATTTTTCATCCATAGTTCACGTAAGTTTTAATCTACACACACTTCTTGTCTCACTTTGCCGTTCCTTTCAGATGCCTACACTGAAGTCAAGATTTTGCCCAAATTCTAGATATTAAGCAATACTGTCAGAATAAGGTAATACAAAAGTCACTGTTACCCATAGTAATTCCCCCCTGCCCCCCCCCCCCCCATAAGATGTTGATACCAACACAATTCCCTATAGTTGTAGTTTTGCTATTTTATAATTTGGGTAAAGAAGCAAGAAGGAAAGAGGCTTTAGAGTCCTGGATTTCAAGAACCTGGGCCTGCCAATCCTAAAATGTGCTCCAGACAGAGACTTTATCCAGCAGCTTTTTTGTTGTTGTTAAACCTACTTAGCCTTAAAAATACTTGCCCCTTCCCTGGAACCATTCCCTCCTCTGAAGACAGAGACACCAAAAATGAGAGAATAAAGGCCCTCATCTTTTTTTTAGACTAGATGGTTAAAAAGCAGTGTTTCCTAAAAACAGTTCAAAGGCCATTAGATCTTTAATTTATCTACTACCCATCAAATCCTACATACTTCCACTGAATCCAAATCTCCAGGCCTTGGTGGGGGGGGTCAGGGGTGGGGGGGCAAGGATGAACAGTCTACGGAACACGTCAAGTAATTCAAATGTTTGATAATCACTGACAGATTAGTTAGGAGATTCCCATATTGCTTGGGAAGAACTTGTCCAGTTTGCAGTTCCCGTCCAGTTTGCAGTTCCCACCCTAGACATTTTCTTTTTTCCTAATTGTCCTTTCCCAGAATTGTTTGTAAAGCGACATGCACAACTAGTTTCATTTATTCCCTCATTAATACAGAGTACCAAATATGGCATAGAACTTAACATTTTCTGCCTTTACTAGGGTTTAAAAACACATTTTAAGGAGGTCAAATGAGAACAGAAGATAAAGTACTGCAAGGTATAAAGCTGAAACTTCCTGGGGGGCCGGGCATGTTAAGCACACTGCAAGCACCCTTTTGTTCATTTGTTCTTATGTGTGTACATAAAATCCCAAATACTGTCTTCCATCCAGCATGATTTTCATTACCTCTCATCTGTCCCACCCAATCAAAAGCAGGTAACTGGTGTCCTAGTTATTGTACTAAATCCCTACTTTCTTCCATCCCAGAAAACATTTCCTTGCTTTTGACCTGCCTTGCTTGGATCTACTGAGAGATGAGGCAGGTTGCCTGGAGCTTGAAAAGTTCAGGTAAAGCACGGCAATGTGGAGGAAAGACAGAAAGATGATAGGGGAAAGTTTGAGTTTACAGGATAAAAATAAAACAAAAATCTTCTAAGAGGCATGCAGGATGTTGGGTAGATAACCTAATTATAAGTGGGTGAGATAATGGTCAGTATTTGGTTCTGAGGACTCAAAATATGAATAGGAAAGCAGAATACAACTGGTCTGAAACATGGAGAAATCCAAGACCCAGTGCAACTTTATTACCCATCAATCGATAGTTCCCTTTAGCACCAGCATGACACTTAACAAGTGTGAAAGCAAAACTGACACATTGTCTAGGTTCCTTTATGAGTATTTGTGCATATCACGTCTCACAGTATGGGAGAGGGAAAACATTCATACTGAGATAAATATTAATAAAACAAGCGATAAAATAGCAATAAACAGAAAACGTCCCTGTCTACATAAAACTACATTCTAGTTGATGGATGCTGAGAATAAGCGAAAGAAGGAAAAGTATAATAGTATATTTAGGAGGTGATCTGTACAGCAGAATATTGAGTTTGGATGACAGATCTGATCAGTTAATATTTGAACAGAGGCCTGAATGAAAAAAAGTGAGCCATAGAGTAACTTAGAGAGGTGTATTCTCAGAACAAAGGCCCTGAGGTAGGTATAAGTCTGAGAAGTTCAAAGAATAAGCAAGGCCACTGAGGCTAAAGCACAGTGAGCAAAGGAAAGATGTGCAGGGAGATAGGATCAGAAAGGTAGTTGAGGGTCAGATCGTGTGTGCCATTGAGAGGCCTCCCAGGCCATTGGGAAGATTTTGTCTTTAATTTGGAGTTAAGTTGGAGTGCCTTTGGAGAGAGTTCCATCATGAGAGAGTTCCATGACATTATTTGACTCATGCTAAAGCTCACCCCAGGATACTATGTTGAAAAACAGACTAGAGGAGAGCGAGAGTAGAGGCAGGAAGGATATCAAAGAGGCTACAGTAACAGCTCAGGAGAGAGATGGGTGGTAGCCATGGAGATAGTGAGAAGCAGTCAAGATATATATATTTTTTTCATTTATTATTATTCATGAGAGTGGTAATTTTTTTTTTCATTTATTTTTATTCATGAGAGTGGTAATCTTTCTTTACTTCTTTCATTCAAGATATATTTTAAATGAAATTGATGAATTGTATGTAGGTTATGACTGAGAGAGAGGAGTCAAGGATTAATTGCAGGTTCTTGGACTGAGCACTTGGAAAGAGCTGCAACTTACTGATAAAAGGGGCAAGTAGGTTTGGAGGGGGAAAGCCTGGAGTAATATCTTGGGCAAAATGTTGAGATTCCTGGTTGCTATCCAAGGGGCAATATCAAATAAGAAATACCAAATTCCCAAGTTGGGAATATGAAATATGAGAATCTGGAGTTCAGGGAAGAGGAAGGGGTAGATTCTAAACTCCCACTTCTTGCTCATTTATAGTGTTCTACCCTTTCTTTCCTGGAGTAGGAAATGGCAACCCACTCCACTGTTCTTGCCTGGAGAACGCCCTTGGACAGGAGCCTGGCAGGCTATAGTCCATGGGGTCTCAAGGAGTCAGACATGACTGACCAGCTAAGCAGAGCACCCTTTCTTTCGGGATGCTTTTAGAATCAACGTAACATGTCTAGATACATTTTTTCCCTTCACATCTAACTTTGGTCTCAGTATTTCACTAAAACTTGGGCGTATTTGGGAGCCCTATTCCACCTACCCCAGCTGCTGACTGTTGTTATGGATTGAACTGTGTCTCCCTAAAAGATACCCTGGAGTCTTAACTCCCTGGTGCCTTAGAACGTGGCCTAATTTGAAAATGGGATCTTTGTAGATGTAATCAGTTAATAAGGTCCTTAAAGTGAAGTCGCTCAGTCGTGTCCAACTCTTTGAGACCCTGGGGACTGTAGCCCGCCAGGCTCCTCTGTCCATGGGATTCTCCAGGCAAGAATACTGGAGTGGGTTGCCATTTCCTTCTCCAGGGGATCTTCCCAACCCAGGGATCGAACCCGGGTCTCCTGCATTGCAGGCAGACACTTTATCCTCTGAGCCACCAGGGAAGCGGGGTCTAATCCAATATGACTGATGTCCTTGAAATGTAGAAATGCACAAGAAGAAAACTGAGACAAATGGGGTTACGCTCTTGTAAACCAAAAGATACCTGGGGCTACCAGAAGCTGAAAGACAAGGAAGGATCCTGGCCAAGAGGGAACAGGGCCCCGCCAACGTGTTGACTTTAAACTTCAGAATGATGACTGAGTACATTTCTGTTGTTTCAAGCCACTCAGTTTTGTGGGGCTTTGTTACGGCAGTCCTAAGAAACCAATGCAAACTAAAAGTTTTAGTAGTAGAACTATATTATTTAATTTTAAATAAAATTTTACATTTTTAAAAATTCCTAGACATTCCTTCTTAACGTTAGTATTAATCTCTGGCCTGGTCAAATAGTGGTTTTAAAACTGGGACATTTAGTATAAATGTATAGTTCTATTTTCCCTTATCTGCCTCATTTGGCCTCTCTGAGACCTTCCAACATAAAAGGTCTGTTGTCTTTCCTTTTGTTCTGGGGAACTATTTATTACTATTTCTCAAATGGTTCAAGATCCCAGCTAGTTTAAATAGTATGTTGTACAAACTGGCTTCACGGGATGTCCAAAAGTACAGCAGGGCTCAGAGGGTGGCTGAACTCCGTGAACGGCTCAGCTCTCCAGTTCTCCCCCTCAGCAGTTGCGCTCCTGAGTGCTGTCTCCAGTTGTTCTCGCCTTCATACCCACATGACCTTCCATCTTGCTGCTGCCTCTTGAAAGCTAAGGACTTTCTTATCTTTAACAAAAGATAAGAGCAATCTACATCCCCCTACTCCAGGGTACCTCTGGGCCACTATCTTATCTGCAGTGGCATTAGATTAGAAATACAGTGCAAAATGAATGTAATGCACTTGAATCATCCCCAAACCATCCCCCCTCCACCACTGGTCTGTGGAAAGATTTTTTGTCTTCCACGAAATTGGTCTCTGGTGCTAAAAAGGTTGGGGAACCCCTGCCCTACTCAGTCCAGTTGCTGAAATGTTTGTGCTAACCAAACTGGTCTACATTTTTTGAGCTAATCAGTGTGGAAACTGGTTGGGACTATGGTTAAACGAATCAGGCCAAGGTTAAGGACTGAGATAAGATCTCTTTTGGGGGGAACACACACTGGCAGTGATTCTCAAACCTGACTGCTCATTGGAGTCACCTGGGGAGCTTTTTAAAAATTCTAATGGGTGAAAGTGAAAGTTGCTCAGTCATGTCCCACTTTTGCGACCCCATGGACTATACAGTCCATGGAATTCTCTAGGCCAGAATACTGGAGTAGGTAGCCTTTCCCTTCTCCAGAGCTCCCAACGCAGGGATCGAACCCAGGTCTCTCACATTGCTGGTGGATTCTTTACCAGCTGAGCCGCAAGGGAAGACCTAAGTGAAGTGAAAGACGCTCAGTCGTGTGCGACTCTTTGTGACTATACAGACCACGGAATTCTCCAGGCCAGAGTACTCGAGTGGGTAGCCTTTCCCTTCTCTAGGGGATCTTCCCAACTAATGGATGGCTATATTCTAAATCACTTAAGTCAGAATTTCTGGGGATAGCACCAAAGACATCAGTGTTTCTAAGAGTCCTCCAGGTACAATGGGCAGTTGTTTTTGCCAAAAGTTTTCACTTTTGTCTCAGGTTCAAAGGATTTGTTAACAAAAAATTAGAGAACTATCTAGCTTGCTTTCTATTTTTCCTTACATTTAATGTTAGCATATTGAAAGAGCAGAGGATACACCCCCAAATTGGGTTTTGACCAACATCCAGACTTAGTCAGCGCTGGGAAGTCCTGTGTCACAGAACATCTGGAGTCCCAGTTGGGAAAAGGTCCCAGGCAGTGTGTCCACTCCGTGGGTGAGACTGCAGTTCGGGGTTCCCACTTACAATCCCAGGACAGATATCATCATCAATCTGTGACCAAATTGCAAGCCTGGTTTCATGTTAATGCTCTTTGTTTGCTTATTTAACTTATATGCAGAGGACATCATGTGAAATGGGTCCAGGTTGGAATGGGTCCATCCATCCAGGCTGGATGAAGCACAGGCTGGAATCAAGATTGCCAGGAGACAGACAAATGGCTAAGAAAGTTGTGGTACATAGACGCAATGGAATATTTCTCAGCTATAAAAAAAAATAGTGCATTTGAGTTGGTTCTAATGAGGTGGATGAAACCGGAGCCCACCCATTACACAGAATGAAGTCAGAAAGAAAAACACCAATACAGCATATTAATGCATGTCTGAGTGTTTGCGAGCCCATGGACTATACAGACTATACATGGAATTCTCCAGGCCAGAATACTTTAGTTAGTAGCCTTCTCCAGGGCATCTTCCCAATCCAGGGATCAAACCCAGATCTCCTACATTGCAGGCAGATTCTTTACCAGCTGAGCCACAAGGGAAGCCCAGCAATACTGGTAATACTCTGAGGGTAGCTTGATCCCTTCTCTGGGAGATCTTCCTGACCCAGGAATCAAACCACAGTCTCCTGTTTTGCAGGCGGAGCTTTACCCAACTGAGCTCTCAGGGGAGCCCAGTATTGTGGAGGTGGTGAGAGATGATGGGATTGAGATTATATTTGGGAGGTAGAAGTGACAGGTCTGTTTGAAGAGTAGGATTTGGATAGAAGCAAAACCCCTAAGTTTTTGTCTTGAGCAACTGGGTGGTTGCTCAAGTGGTGCTGTTGATTTGGTAGATTGAAGGGAGATCCAGAATTCTTTTTTTTTTTAATTTAATTTTTTATTGAAGTGAACATAGTTGATTTACAATGTTTGAGATCCAGAATTCTGATTTAAGTTTGAGAAGGTTTTTGATATTCATTTGGATATATGGTGTTGGCAGTGTGAGAGAGACATCTAGGGCTCCGTGAAGAAAACATAAACTTGCCTTTAAGAGTACCTATTTTTGACTGGGAAAAAAGTGCACAACCTGAAAGTTGAGAATTATATTTTATTTGGCAGACTTAGCTGAGGACTTAAACTTCTCAGCTCTGAGGAACTGTTCTAAAGGGGCAAGCGAGGAGTCAGGATATATAGGAGTTTTTGTTGAAGGAATACATGGGTATACATGGGCATATATCCTTGGGGCTTTTCTGGTGTGTCTGATGGTAAAGAATCTGCCTGCAATGCAGGAGACCCCGGGTTCGACCCATGATTCAGCAAGATCCCCTGGAGAAAGGAATGCCTAACCACCCCCGTATACTTGCCTGGAGAATTCCATGGGCAGAGGAATCTGGCGGGCTCAGTCCATAGCATTACAAAGAGCTGGAAACGACTGAGTGACTAACACTAAGGCTTAACTATTGTAGGGACATTATCTTGTTTTGCTCTGTCCTGAATTCCCTCAGGTTGCACTAAAGGGACAGCTGCTGAGGCTGATGACTTTTTGGCCACAACATCCTTTGTTTACTGAAATGGCAGGTTACAGTCTTTGTGCATGCTGTAAATACAGCAATGGAGATGAAGGCTATCACCTCAAAGTATTCTTCTTTAAAAAATTATTTGGCTGCCAAGGGTCTTAGTTGTGGCATGCAGGATCTTTTGTTGTGGCACTCAAACTCTTAGTTGAAAGTATTCTTGTAGACTTTCATTTCTTCTTATGTGTTTCCTTAAAGTATTGTTCAAGACTTGATTTCTTATATTATGAAGTATAACTTAGTCAATAATATACATTATAGGCCTGTCAACTACTATGTAGCATTTTTCTTCTGTTTCTCTAGTTGCATGCTGATTTTCATTAAGGAACTCACCTAATCCCTTATGTATGTAGTTCCCAAATTTGACTGCTGTTACAGAAATAAAATAGAAGTAGTCTTCTTCAGGCTTCAGAGGCAAAAGAGCAGAGCAGCAGGCCTTTGATCTTGCTTCTAACCTGGCTGGACACTTCCCTGACTGGGAGTGACTGGAGGTGACTGCCTGCTATGAGTGCAAGACTTGCAGCACCTTAGATAAGATGGGGAAAGAATTTTGAGATTGTTGAGGGGGCCTGGCCAATCAAGCCCCAGACTTAACAACATTCCAACTTTTACAAGACAGAGTTTAGTTCAATTCAGTTCATTCGCTCAGTCCTGTCCGACTCTTTGTGACCCCATGGACTGCAGCACACCAACTCCTGGAGCTTGCTCAAATTCATCTCCATGCAACCATCTCATCCTCTGTTGTCCCCTTCTTCTGCCTTCAATCTTTCCTGGCGTCAGGGTCTTTTCAAATGAGTCAGTTCTTTGCATCAGGCGGCCAAAGTATTGGAGCTTCAGCATCAGTCCTTCCAATGAATATTCAGGACTGATCTCCTTTAGGATGGACTGGTTGGATCTCCTTGCAGTCCAAGGGACTCTCAAGAGTCTTCTCCAACATCACAGTTCAGAAGCATCACTTCTTCAGCGCTCACCTTTCTTTATAGTCCAACTCTCACATCCATACATGACTACTGGAAAAACCATAGCTTTGACTAGATGGACCTTTGTTGGCAAAGTAATGTCTCTACTTCTTAATATGCTGTGTAGGTTTGTCATAGCTTTTCTTCCAAGGAGCAAGTGTCTTTTAATTTCATGGTTGCAGTCACCTTCTGCAGTGATTTTGGAGCCCAAGAAAAGAAAGTTTGTCACTGATTTCACTCTTTGCCCATCTATTTCCCATGAAGTGATGGGACCGGATGCCATGATCTTCGTTTTTTGAATGTTGAGTTTTAAACCAGCTTTCTCACTCTTCCTCTTTTCACTTTTATCAAGAGCCTCTTTAGTTCTTCACTTTCTGCCATAAGAGTGATGTCAACTGGGTATCTGAGATTATCCCAGCAATCTTTTTTTTTAAATTAATTTATTTTAATTGGAGGCTAATTACTTTACAACATTGTGGTGGTTTTTGCCATACACTGACATGAATCAGCCACAGGTGTACATATGTCCCCCCATCCGGAACCCCCCTCCCAACCCCCTCCCCATCCCATCCCTCTGGGTTGGCCCAGTGAACTGGCTTTGCGTGCCCTACTTCATGCATCAAACTTGGACTGGTCATCCATTTCACATATGGGAATAACATGTTTCAAAGCTATTCTCTCAAATCATCCCACCCTCACCTCCGACTGAGTCCAAAAGTCTGTTCTTTACATCTGTATCTCTTTTGCATATAGGGTGCCATTACCATCTTTCTAAATCCCATATATATGCGTTAATATGCTGTATTGGTGATTTTCTTTCTGAAATGGGTGGGCTCCGGTTTCATCCACCTCATTAGAACCAACTCAAATGCACTATTTTTTTTTATAGCTGAGAAATATTCCATTGCGTCTATGTACCACAACTTTCTTAGCCATTTGTCTGTCTCCTGGCCATCTTGATTCCAGCTTGTGCTTCATCCAGCCTGGATGGATGGACCCATTCCAACCTGGACCCATTTCACATGATGTCCTCTGCATATAAGTTAAATAAGCAAACAAAGAGCATTAACATGAAACCAGGCTTGCAATTTGGTCACAGATTGATGATGATATCTGTCCTGGGATTGTAAGTGGGAACCCCGAACTGCAGTCTCACCCACGGAGTGGACACACTGCCTGGGACCTTTTCCCAACTGGGACTCCAGATGTTCTGTGACACAGGACTTCCCAGCGCTGACTAAGTCTGGATGTTGGTCAAAACCCAATTTGGGGGTGTATCCTCTGCTCTTTCAATATGCTAACATTAAATGTAAGGAAAAATAGAAAGCAAGCTAGATAGTTCTCTAATTTTTTGTTAACAAATCCTTTGAACCTGAGACAAAAGTGAAAACTTTTGGCAAAAACAACTGCCGATTGTACCTGGAGGACTCTTAGAAACACTGATGTCTTTGGTGCTATCCCCAGAAATTCTGACTTAAGTGATTTAGAATATAGCCATCCATTAGTTGGGAAGATCCCCTAGAGAAGGGAAAGGCTACCCACTCGAGTACTCTGGCCTGGAGAATTCCGTGGTCTGTATAGTCACAAAGAGTCGCACACGACTGAGCGTCTTTCACTTCACTTAGGTCTTCCCTTGCGGCTCAGCTGGTAAAGAATCCACCAGCAATGTGAGAGACCTGGGTTCGATCCCTGCGTTGGGAGCTCTGGAGAAGGGAAAGGCTACCTACTCCAGTATTCTGGCCTAGAGAATTCCATGGACTGTATAGTCCATGGGGTCGCAAAAGTGGGACATGACTGAGCAACTTTCACTTTCACCCATTAGAATTTTTAAAAAGCTCCCCAGGTGACTCCAATGAGCAGTCAGGTTTGAGAATCACTGCCAGTGTGTGTTCCCCCCAAA